>NC_080188.1:96532114-97204874 GCF_030028045.1 Hippopotamus amphibius kiboko
CAGTCTAGGAGGTAACTTGTTTCTGTACTTGGTGGCCAATAGCCAAGAATCTTTCTTTTACTTATAAGCAAACTTGCTTAAGGATCCAGTATGGGAATCAGAGAGCAAATGGAGAATAGAAAAAGGATGTATGGCCAGGGACCCCTCCTCACCATCACTAGACCAGTCCCAATGCCACCCAATTCCACAGTATAACTTGCCCTGATCCCAGATCCTGGGGTACTGTGGCCCCACAGGAAGTCAGGCCTTTGGGAAGAATGAATTCCTTTTCTTTCGCTCAACTCTGGTTATGATCCAATCATCTCTCCAGCTCTCTGCATTCCCTTTAAATTTTTAGCTTTCTCTGCTCTATCTCTCAAACACAATTTAAGCTTAGAGCCTTCATTCTTCAAGGATTAGCATTGGTCCCTCACAAGTAGGGTGTAAGAAAGAGTTTTGCTCTCTTCCATTCACTCAATTCAGATCTGCCATCTCATACCCCCCTGAGATACTGATAGAAATTAGATGCGCTGGTTTTAGCACCATGGTCCAAAACCAGAGTGAATTCCAAAAATTTAAAGCAAATGTGTTAACTATCTAGGAAGAAATCACTGCCTGCTTAGGGACTCATGACACAGACTGGTAAGTACTGTACTAATCACCACTTGCTTTTCATTAAACACTTATCAATTAGTTAACTCCTACTGGGACGTAATGAGCTAATGTAGAAGAGTCCTGTCTGATAGTAATACAATGTGAGCCACAAACGTGATTCAAACATGAAATTTAAATTTTTCTACTACTTAAATGCCCATCAACAAATGAATGGATAAAGAAGATGTGGCATATATATAAAATGGAATATTACTCAGCTATAAAAAGGGGTGAGATGGAGCTATATGTAATGAGGTGGATAGACCTAGAGTCTGTCATACACAGTGAAGTAAGTCAGAAAGAGAAAGACAAATATTGTATGCTAACTCATATATACGGAATCTAAAAATGGTACTGATGAACTCAGTGACAAGACAAGAACAAGGACACAGATGCAGAGAATGGACTGGAGAACTCGAGGTTTGGGGGGGCGGGGGGTGAAGGGGAAGCTGAGACGAAGTGAGAGAGTAGCATAGACATATATATAGTACCAACTGTAAAATAGATAGCCAGTGGGAAGTTGCTGTATAACAAAGGGAGTTCAACTCGAGGATGGATGATGCCTTAGAGGACTGGGACGGGGAGGGTGGGGGGGAGTCGAGGGAGGGAGGCAATACAGGGATTTGTGTATAAAAACAGATGATTGAACTTGGGGTATCCCCCCAAAAAATAAATAAAATTTAAAAAAAAAAGGAAAAACAAAAGGTGAAATTAATTTTCATAAGATATTTAATTTAGCTAAATATATCTAAACTATTATTGTTTCAATATATAATCAATATAAAATTATTTTTTTTCTTTTTTGAATTTATTTTATCTTTTTAGTAAATTATAGTTCAGTTACAATGGTGTGCTAATTACTGTTGTACAGCAAAGTGACTAAGTTATACAAATATATATACATACAATCTTTTTCATATTCTTTTGCATTATGGTTTATCAGAAGATATTGAGTATAGTTCCTTGTGCTGTACAGTAGGACTTTGTTCTTTACCCATTCCATGTATACCAGCTTGCGTCTGCTAATCCCAAACTCCCAATCCAACCCTCTCCCACTTCCCACCTCCTTGGCAGCTACCAGTCTATTCTCTACATTCCTGATATTGTTGCTGTTTCATAGATAGATCCATTTGTGTCATCTTTTATATTCCACTCATAAGAATATCATATGCTATTTGCCTTTCTCTTTCTGACTCACTTCACTTAGTATGATGATCTTGAGGTCCATCCATGTTGCTGCAAATGGCATTATTTCATTCTTTTATATGGCTGAGTGATATTCCATTGTATATATGTACCACTTCTTTATCCATTCATCTATCGATGGACATTTAGGTTATTTCCATGTCTTGGCTATTGTGAGTAGTGCTGCTATGAACATAGGTGTGAATGTATCTTTTTGAATTATAGTTTTTTCCTGTTACATGCCCAAGAGTGGGATTGCTGGATCATGCAGTGATTCTATTTTTAGTTTTCTGAGGAAACTCCATACTGTTTTCCACAGTTGCTGCACCAACTTACATCCCACCTTCAGTGTAGGAGGGTTCCCTTTTCTCCACACCCTCTCCAGCATTTGTTATTTGTAGACTTTTTAATGATGGACATTCTGACTTGTGTCAAGTTGTACCTCATTGTAGTTTTGTTCTGTGTTTCCCTAATAAGTAGCAATGTTGAGCGTCTTTTCATGTGCCTACTGACCATCTGTATTTCTACTTTGGAGAAATATTTCTTTAGGTCTTCTGCCCATTTTTTTAATTGGGTTTTTGGCTTTTTTTGTTGAGTTGTATGAACTGTTTGTATATTTTGGAAATTAAGCCTTTGTTGGTTGCATTGTTTGCAAATATTTTCTCCCAACCTGTAGGTTATCTTTTCATGTTGCTTATGGTTTCCTTCGCTGTGCAAAAGCCTGTAAAAGTTTGATTAGCTCCCATTTGTTTATTTTCATTTTTATTTCTACTGCCTTGGGGACTGACCTAAGAAAAGATTTGTACGATTTATGTCAGAGAATGTTTTGCCTATGTTCTCTTCTAGGAGTTTTATGGTGTCATGTCTTATGTTTAAGTCTTTAAGCCATTTTGAGTTTATTTTTGTGTATGGTGAGAGGGTGTGTTCCAACTTCATTGATTAACATACAGCTATCCAACTTTCCCAACACCACTTGCCAAAGAGGCTTTTTCTCATTGTATGTTCTTGTTCCTTTGTTGAAGCTTAATTGAATGTATGTGTGTGGGTTTGTTTCTGGGCTCTCTATACAGCTCCATTGATGCATTTGTCTGTTTTTGTGCCAATACCATGTGGTTTTGGTTATTGTAGCTTTACAGCATTGTCCTAAGTCTAGGATGGTTATGCCTCCTGCTTTGTTCTTTTTCTTCAGGATTGCTTTGGCAATTCTGGGTATTCTAAGGTTCCATGTGAATTTTAGGATTATTTGTTTTAGTTATGTGAAAAGGTTATGGGTAATTTGATAAGGATTGCATTAAATCTGTAGATTGCTTTGGGTAGTATGGTCATTTTAATAATATTAATTCTTCTAATCCAAGAGCATGGTATCTTTCCAACTCTTTGAATCCTCTTTAATTTCCTTTATTAATGTTTTGTAGTTCTCAGTGTATAAGTCTTTCACCTGCTTGGCAAGGTTTATTCCTAATATTTTATTTTGGGGGTTGCAATTTTAAAGATTTTTTTTTTTTACATTGCCTTTCTTTTCTTTATATAAATGGTAATTTAAAAAATTGTTTATTTTATATTGGAGCAGAGTTGATTAACAATGTTCTGTTAGTTTCAGTTGTACAGCAAAGTGATTCAGTTATACATATACATGTATCTATTCTTTTTTAAATTCTTTTCCCATTTGGGTTATTATAGAATATTGAGCAGAGTTCCCTGTGCTATACAGTAGGTTCTCATTAGTTATTTATTTTAAATATAATAGTGTGTACACGTCAAACCCAAACTCCAAACCTATCTCTCCCCTCCACCTTTCCCCCCTAGTAATCATAAATTCATTCTCTAAGTCTGTAAGTCTGTTTCTGTTTTCATTTTTTAGTTTCTGCATGTAAGCAATATCATATGATATTTGTCTGTCTCTGTCTGACATTTCACTTAGTATGATAGTCTCCAGTTCCATCCATGTTGCTGCAAATTACATTATTTCATTTTTTATGGGTGAGTAATATTCCATTGTATATATGTACCACTTTTTTTAAGAACTTTTGTTGAGATACAGTTGACATACAATAAACTGCATATATTTAAAATGTACAATTTGACATATTTTTTTCTTATTAGTAATGTATATATGGCAATCCCAATCTCCCAATTTATACCCCCCCCAACTCTCTGCACTTCCCCACTTGGTGTCCATGTGTTGTTCTCTACATCTGTGTCTCTATTTCTGCCTTGCAAACTGGTTGATTTGTACCATTTTTCTATACTCCACATATATGTGTTAATATACGATATTTGTTTTTCTCTTTCTGACTCACTTCACTCTGTATGACAGTCTCTAGGTCCATCCATGTCTCTAGAAATGTCCCAATTTCATTCCTTTTTACAGCTGAGTAATATTCCATTGTATGTATGTACCACATCTTCTTTATCCATTCATCTGTTGATGGACATTTAGGTTGCTTCCATGTCCTAGCTATTGTAAATAGTGCTGCAGTGAACATTGGAGTGCATGTGTCTTTTTGAATTATGGTGTTCTCTAGGTATACACCCAGTACTGGGGTTGCTGGGTCATATGGTAGCTCTATTTTTAGTTTTGCAAGGAACCTCTGTACTTTTCTCCATAGTGGCTGTATCAATTTACATTCTTACCAAGAGTGCAAGAGCATTGCCTTTTCTCCACACCCTCTCCAGCATTTACTGTTTGCAGATTTTCTGATGATGCCCGTTCTGACTAGTGTGAGGTGATACCTTATTGCAGTTTTGATTTGCATTTCTCTAATAATTAGAGATGTTGAGCAGCTTCTCATGTGCCTCTTGGCCATCCATGTGTCTTCTTTGGAGAAATGCCTATTTAGGTCTTCTGCCCATTTTTTGATTGAGTTGTTTGTTCTTTTGATATTGAGCTGGATGAACTGTTTATATATTTTGGAGGTTAATCCTTTGTTTATTTGTTTGCAAATATTTTCTCCCATTCTGTACCACTTCTTTATCCATTTATCTGTCAATGGACATTTACGTTTCTTCCATGTCTTGCCTGTTGTGAACAGCTTTGCAATGAATATTGGGGTGCATGTATCCTTTTGAACAATGTTTTTCTCCAGATAGATGGCTCACATGGTAGCTCCAATTTTTACTTTGTTATGGAACCTCCATACTGTTCTCCATACTAGTTGTACTGATTTACATTCTGACCAACAGTGTAGGAGGGGTCCATTTTCTCCACACCCTCTCCAGCATTTATTGTTTGTAGACATTTTGATGATGGCCAGTCTGGCTGGTTTGAGGTGATATCTCAACGTAGTTTTTTTGTGTGTGTGTATGCTCTCTCGGTATATCTCATAGTTTTGATTTGCATTTCTCTAATAATTAAAGATGTTGACCAGCTTTTCATGTGTCTCTTAGCCATCTGTTTGTCTTTTTTTTTTTTTTTTGACAATTTATTTTACTTATTTATTGTTTTTTTTGGCTTCACTGGGTCTTGGCTGCTGTCCACAGGCGTTCTCTAGTTGCAGAGAGTGGGGGGAACTCTTTGTTGTAGTGTGTGGGCTTCTCTTTGTGGTGGCTTCTCTTGTTGTAGAGCAAGGGCTCTAGGTATGTGGGCTTCAGTAGTTGCAGCACAAAGGCTCACTAGTTGTGGGGCATGGGCTTAATTGCTCTGTGTGGGAGCTTCCTGGACCAGGGCTCGAATCTGTGTCTCCTGCATTGGCAGGTGGATTCCTAACCACTATGCCACCAGGGAAGCCCTGCTTGTCTTCTTCAGGGAAATGTCTATTTAGGTCTTCTGTCCATTTTTTGATTGGGTTGTTTGCTTTTTTGATATTGAGCCTCATGGGCTGTTTTTAAATTTTGGAGATGAATCCCTTGTTGCTCACATCATTTTGCAAATATTTTCTGCCATTCTGTGGGTTGTCTTTTCATTTTGTCTGATTTCCTTTGCTGTGCAAAAGCTTCTGAATTTAATTAACACCCATTTTTTAATTTTTATTTTTATTTATTCCAAAACTCTAGGTGATAGCTCAAAAAAGATATTGCTGTGATTTAGGTCAAAAAGTGTTCTGCTTATGTGTTCCTCTAAGTATTTTATAGTATCCAGTCTTACATTTAGGTCTTTAATCCATTTTGAGTTTATTTTTGTGTATGGTGTTAAAGAATGCCCTAATTTCATTTTTTTACATGTAGCTGTCCAGTTTTCCCAGCACCATTTATTGAAGTGACCATCTTTCCTCCATTGTATAGTCTTGGTTCCTTAGTCATAGATTAATTGACCATAGGTTCATGGGTTTATTTCTGTGCTTTCTATCATGTTTACATTAATCTATATTTCTGTTTCTGCACTGGTACCATACTCTGTTGATGGCTGCAGCTTCATAGTACAATCTGACATTAGGGAGCCTGATTCATCCAGCTCTGTTTTTCTTTCTCAAGATTGCATTGGCTATTCAGGATCTTTTGTGCCTCCATACAAATTTGAATTTAAATTTTAATTTTTTTTCTAGTCCTGTGAAAAATGCCATTGGTAATTTGATAGGGATTGCATTGAATCTGTAGATTGCCTTGGGTAGTATAGTCATTTTCACAATATTGATTCTTCCAATCCAACAACATGGTATATCTCTCCATCTGTTTGCATCATCTTTGATTACTTTCATCAGCATCTTATAGTTTTCAGACTAGAGATCTTTTGCCTCCTTGGGTATATTTATTCAATGTTCAATCGGTATTTTTTTGGTAAATAGAATTGTTTCTTTAGTTTCTCATTCTGATCTTTCATTTTTAATGTATAAAAGTGCAACAGATTTCTGTGTATTAGTTTTGTATCCTGCAACTTTACTGAATTCATTAGTGAGCTCTTACAGTCTTCTGATAATGTATTTAGGATTTTCTACTTGCAGTATCACGTCATCTGTGACAGTAACAATTTTACTTCTTTGCAATTTGGATTCTTTTTGTTTCTTTTTCTTCTCTGATTGTCATGGTCAGGACTTCCAAAACTATGTTGAATAACAGTGGTGAGAGTGGACATCCTTATCTTGTTCCTGATATTAGAGGAAATGCTTTCAGTTTTTAACCATTAAGAATGATTTTTGCTGTAGGTTTGTCATATGTGGTCTGTATTATATTGATATATGTTCCCTCTGTACCCATTTTCTGGAGAGCTTTTATTGTAAATGCATGTTGAATTTTGTCAAAAGTTTTGCTGTATCTATTGAGATGGTTTTTATTCTTAAATGTGTTGATATGATGTATCACACTGATTGATTTGCAGCTATTGAAGAATCCTTCATCCCAAGGATAAATCCCACTTGATCATGGTGTATGATCCTTTTAATGCATTGTTGGATTTTGTTTGCTTGTATTTTGCTGAGAATTTTTTTGTCTATGTTCATTGTTGATATTGGTTTGTGATTTGCCTTTTTTTTTTTTTTTTGGTGTTATAGTCTGATTTTGGTATCAGGATGATGGTGGCCTCTTAGTGTGTGTTTGGAAGTGTCCCTTACTCTGCAATGTTTTGGAAGAATTTCAGAAGCATAGGCAATAACTCTTCTCTAAATGTTTGATAGAATTCACCTGTGAAGCCAACTGGTCCTGGACTTTTGTTTGTTGAGAGTTTTTTATACACACTTTGAATTTCAGTACTTGTGATATGTCTGTTCATATTTTCTATTTCTTCCTGGTTCAGTCTTGGGAGATTGTACCTTTGTAAAATTTGTTTCCATTTCTTCCAGGTTGTCCACTTTATTGGCATATAATCCTTGTAGTAGTCTCTTATGATGCTTTGTATTTCTGCAAGGTCCATTGTAACTTCTCCTTATTCCTTTCTAATTTGTTGATTTCAGCCCTCTACCATTTCTTTTCTTGATGAGTCTGGCTAAACGTTTATCAATTTTGTTTATCTTTTCATAAAAAACAGCTTTTAGCTTCAGTGATCTTTTCTACTGTTTTCTTTGTTTCTATTTCATTGATTTTTCTCTGATCTTTATGATTTCTTTCCTTCTACTAAGTTTGGATTTTGTTTGTTCTTCCTCTCTAGATGCTATAGGTGTAAGTTTTGTTTATTTTTGATTTTTCTTATTTCTTGAGGTAAGATTTTATTGCTATAAACTTCCCTCTTATAACTGCTTTTGCTGCATCCTATAGGTTTTGGATCATCATGCTTTCATTTTCATTTGTCTATAGGTATTTTTTGAACTCATCTTTGATTTCTTCAGTGATCCATTAGTTGTTTTGTATCACACTGTTTAGCCTCCACTTTCTTTTTTTACATTTTCTTTTCTTGTAGTTGATTTCTAATTTCATAGTCTTGTGGTCAAAAAAAGATGCCTGATATGATTTCAGTTTTCTTAAATTTATGAAGTCTCTGTTAGTAGACCAAAATGTGATCAATGCTGGAGAATGTTCCACGTGCACTTAGAAGAATGTGTATTCTGCTTCTTTTGGATGGAATGCTCTATAAATATCAATTAAGTTCGTCTGGTCTAATGTGTCACTTAAGGCCTCTGTTTCCTTATTGATCCTCTTTTTGGATGATCTTTCCATTCATGAAAGTGGGGTGCTAAAGTCCCCCACTATTTTTGTGTTATTGTCAGTTTCCCCTTTTATGGCTGTTAGCACTTGCCTTGTATGTTGAGGAGCTCCTATGTTGGGTACATATATATTTACAATTGTTATTATGTAGTGATGTGTTGTCCTCCTATGTCTCTTGTAACAGTCTTTATTTTAAAGTCTTTTTTGTCTATATGAGTATTGATACTCCATTTTATAAATTTACATTTGCATGGAATATGTTTCTCCATCACCTCACTTTCAGTCTGTATGTTCCCCTAGGTCTGAAGTGTCTGTTGTAGGCAGCATATATATGGATCTAGTTTTTGTATCCATTCTGTCTGTGTCTTTTCATTGGAGCATTTAATCCATTCACATTTAAGGTAATTATTGCTATGTATATTCCTCTTATCATTTTCTACTTGTTCTGTGCTCTTTTTCTTCTCTTGTGTTTCCCACCTAGAGAAGATCCTTTAGCATTTGTTGTAGAGCTTGTTTTGTGTTCCTGCCTTGTTGTTTGGTCTGAGGTGTCTCAGTACTGGAACCTACAGGCTGTTGGTAGGGCTAGGTCTTGTGGGGAAATTGTGGCTTCTGGGAGGGCTCAAGCCAATGAGTACTCATCCAAGCTGCCACTGCCAGTGTCTCTTTCCCTACAGTGAGCCACAGTCACTCCCTGTCTCTGCAGGAGACCCCCCAATACTAGCAGGTAGGTCTGGCCATTCTCTTATGAGGTCACTTTTATCTCTGGATCCTGGTGAACACTAGACCTTGTGTGCATCCTCCAACAGTAGAGTTTCTGTCTCCCACAGTCTTGTGGAATTCCTGTATTCAGACCCAACTGGCCTTCAAAGCAATATTCTCTGGGGGCTTCTCCTCTTGTTGCCAGACCCCTAGGCTGGGTAGCCTGATGTGGGGCTCAGGACTTTCACTCTTGTGGGAGAACTTCTGTGGTATAATTGCTTTCCACTTTTGTGGTTTGCCCATCCAGTGAGTATGCAATTTGATTTTAGCACAGTTGCACCCTCCCTACCATATTGTTGTGGCTTCTTCTTTGTCACTGGGTGTAGGGTGTCTTTTTGGTAGTCTACAGCATTATTTTTGGTTGATGGTTGTTCAGCAGTTAGTTGTGATTTTGGTTCTTTTGTAAGAACAGATGAGTTCACATCCTTCTACTCTGCCATCTTGATTGAAAATCATTTACATTCTCTTTTTGATATTTCATTGTTGGTATAAAGGAATGCAACCAAATTCTGTGTGTTAATCTTGAATCCTGATATCTTTCTGAATTTGTTTATCAGTTCTAATAGTTTCTATGTGGAGTCTTTAGGGTTTTCTGTACAAAGTATCATATCATCCACATATAATGACAATTTTACCTCTTCCCTTCCAATTTGGATAATTTTTATTTCTCTTTCTTGTCTGATTGCTGTGGCTAAGACTTCCAATTCCATGTTAAAGAGAAGTGATGAGAGTGAGTATCCTTCTCTTGTTATAGATTTTATCAGGAAGGCTTTCTACTTTTCACCATTATTATATTGGCTGTGGGTTTATCATAAATAGTTTTCACTATTTTGAGATATGTTCTCTTTATACCCACTTTGCTAAGAGTTTTTAATCATGAATGGATGTTGAATTCTGTCAAATGCATTTTCTGCATCTATTGAAAGGATCATGTCTTTTGTTTATGTGGTGTAACACATTGATTGATTTGTGTATGTTGAACTGTCCTTGAGAACTTGGAATGAATCCCATGTGGTCATGCTGTATGATCTTTTTAATGTGTTGGATTCAGTTTGCTAATATTTTGTTGAGAATACTTGCATCTATATTCATCAAAGATATTGGCTTCTAGTCTTCTTTTTTGGTGGTGTCTTTGTCTGGTTTTGGTATCAGGGTGATGGTGGCTTCATAGAATGTCCTTGGGAATGTTCTCAACTTTTCAGTTTTTTGGAAGAGTTTGAGAAGGATTGGTATAAGTTCTTTGTATGTTTGGTAGAATTCTCCTGTGAAGCTATCTGGTCCTTTGCATTTGTTTGTAGGGAGTTTTTAAATTACAGATTCTATTTCAGTTCTAGTAATTTGTCTGTTCAAATTATTTCTTCTTGATTCAATTTTGTTGAACTGTTTCTAGAAACTTGTCCATTTCCTCTAGGTTGTCAAATTGGGTGGCATATATTTGTTCATAGTATTCCCTGACATTTTTTTTTTAATTTCTGTATTATCAGTTATGTCTCCTTTTACATTTCTCATATTGTTTATTTGTGTTCTCTTTTTTTTCTTCTTGGTGGGCCTGGCCAGATATTTGTCAAACTTGTTTATTCTTTCAAGGAAGAAGCTCTTGGTTTTATTGAATTTTTCTCTCTCTCTCTTTTTTTAAACCTCTGTTTTATTTATTTCATCTCTAATCTTATTTCCTTCCTTCTGCTGACTTTAATATTTGTTATTCTTTTTTAATTCTTTTAAGTGGTAGTTTAGTTTGTTTATTTTAGATTTTCTTGTTCTTTAAGGAAGGCCTGTATCACTATGAACTTCCCTTTAATAACTGCTTTTGCTGCATCCCATAGATTTTGTATGATTGTGTTTTCATTGTCACTTGACTCAACATATTTTTAAATTTTCTCTTTGATTTCATCTCTGACCCATTGGTTTTTTAGTAGCATGCTATTTAGTCTCCATGTAATCATTTTTTTTTCTCATTTCTTTTTCTGTGGTTAATTTCTAGTTTCATGCTGCTGTGGTCAGAAAATATGCTTGGGATAATTTCTGTACTCTTAAATTTGTTGAGACTTCCTTTGGGCTCTAGTATGTGGTCAATTATAAAGAATGTTCCATGTGCACTTGAAAAGAATGTGTATTATGGGTTTTTTGGATGTAATGTCCTAAAAATATAATCTAACTGTTCTATTGTATCATTTAGTATCTCTGTGGCTTTACTGATTCTCTGTCTGGAAGATCTGTCTATTGATGTGAGTGGAGTGGTACAATCTCCTACTATTATTTTAATCCTTGTCAATTTCTCCGTTTATATCTGTTAGTATTTGTTTTATGTATTTGGGTGCTCCTGTATTAGGTGTATATATGTTGACCACTGTAAAACTGTCATTTTTTTTAATTAATTAATTAATTAATTAATTAATTTTTTGGGGGTACACCAAGTTCAATCATCTGTTTTTATATACATATCCCCGTATTCCCTCCCTTCCTTGACTCCCCCCACCTTGAGTCCCCCCCACCCTCCCCGCCCCAGTCCTCTAAGGCATCTTCCATCCTCGAGTTGGACTCCCTTTGTAAAACTGTCTTTTTGTATCTGTCCTTTTACCATTATATAATGTCCTTCTTTATCTTTCTTTATGGTCTTTCTTTTAAAGTTTATTTTTTCTGATATGAATATTGCAACCCCCACTTTCTTGTCATTTCCATTTACATGAAATATCTTTTTCCATCCCCTTCACTTTCAATCTATGTGCATCCTTTGCACTAAAAAGGGTCTCTTGTAGGCAGCATATTGTAGGCTCTTTTTTTTTTTTTAAATCCAATCTGCCATTCTGTGTCATTTGATTGGAACACTTAGTCCATTGACATTGAAGATAATTATTGATAGATATGTATTTATTGCCATCTTAAACCTTGTTTTCCTGTTGATTTTATATTTCTTTTTTTCTCCTATTATTTTTCTTTTTGTTTTTTCTTTTGTGTCTTGATGAGCTGCTTTTTTATCACACTTATGTTCTCTTCTTTTGGTTTTTGTAAGCCTATCATATATTTTTCATTTGTCATTACCCTGTTTTTCAAGTATATTAATCCCTTCCTATATCTACTTTCTTTAGACTGGTAGTCATATAGGCTCAAACACATTCTAGAAAAAATAATCTACATTTTCTTCATCTTCTCCCCCACATTTTATGATTTTGATTTCCTCTTTTACATCTTCATGCTCATCCTTTTTCTGTTTCTTGTGGTTATTATTGCTTTCAAAGAAAAAAATTTTATTTTTATTTTTTAGTCTGTGTACTGGCTTATTTATGTGATTTATTTTCCAAATGTGATTTTTTTCTTTCCTATAGATTCTTGCTTCTTTTCTATTTAAAGAAGACTCTCTCTCTCTCTTGCTCTCTCTCTCTCTCTCTATATATATATATATATATATGTATTGCTGTATTCTTTTATTTTTTGCTTGTCTAAGAAATTCTTTACCTCTCTTTCTATTCTAAATGATAATCTTTCTGGGTAAGGTATCCTTGGTTGCAGATTTTTCCCTTTCAGGACTTTGAATACATTTTGCCACTCCTTTCTGGCTTGAAACTTTTCTGTAGAGAAATCAGCTGATAGCCTTATGTGGGGTTCCCTGGTAATTTACTCTTTGTTGTTCTCTTGTTGCCTTTGGAATCATCTATCTTTAACTTTGCCATTTTGTTATATGTCTTGGTGCAGGTCTGTTTGGGTTTATATTATTTGGGACCCTCTGTGCTCCCTGGTCCTGGATATCTGTTTCCTTCTTTAGGTTTGGTAAGTTTTCAGCCATAACTTCTTCAAATACATTTTTGATGCCCTTTTCTCTTTCTTTGCCTTCTGGATCCCTATTATGTGTAGACTGGCATGCTTTATATTATGCTGCAGGTCTCATATTGCTTTCATTTTATTTTTTTCATTTGGCTTTCTGTCTGCTGTGCTAATTGGGTGATTTCCATTATTCTATCTTCCAGGTCACTTATTTGTTCTTCTGCATTATTTGTTCTGCTATTCATTGCCTTTAGCTCAGCTTTCACCTCTGCAAATGAGTTTTTCAATTTTTCTTGGTTCCTCTTCATAGTTTATAGTTCCTTTTTACAGTGCTCTGTATTTCTTTTGATAGCCTTAATTCCTTCTGTATTTTCATTATCTCCTTTTTGAAATAGGTGCCTATTAGACTGAAGAGGTCTTCTTTATTGTCTGTTCTTTCAGGGGAATGTTCTTTGTCTTTTAACCATACCTGTTCTCACTTAGAGAATGAAGAAAGAATGTTTGCTGAGGCCGCATGACATGTGGACCATTCCCCAAGAAAATGTCAGCTCCACCCTAACTAAGCCTGCTCAGGTTAAACTGATTATTGGTCTTGGTTTCACACCCATATTTTTATTTGTGTTATAATCCCTCCATTAACGTGTAAACTAAAGTGTTAGTTTACTTTGGTTATTTATTCTTCGCTCGTCTTAACTCCAGGAGAAACCAGTAATTCTCTATACAATTTTAATGTAAATGAATATGACTAACCATTGTTTAATCTGTAGTATTTTGGAAGAAGTGGTTCTTTTCACAAGATATTTTTTCTGGACTCTAGATCCTGAATGGGGTGCCTTAGTTCTGAGCTTTCCAGCTACTGACAGACAGGAGCAAATAGAAAGCTGTTGTGTGTACAAATGCTCCAGCTTTAAAACTGAGGGGGATGAGTGTTAACTGAACTAAAATGTTTGTTTTTAGACAGGAAATATTTTATTCAAGAGAAATGCACTATCCTCATGTAGCCTCAGGAGCCCTCCTGGGTGGGGGAGGCCTGGAACATGCTGTGGTGGGTGGGGGACCTCCTGGGTTAGACGGGCTGGAAGAGGGGCTCTCCTGGGTCAGAGAAGATACACATCCTCTTCTCTGGTCACAAGAAGGCAGCCTACAGTATGCTTGGACAAAATTAAATGTTTTCAAGAATGCCTTCCAATAGGACAGAGACAACAGAAAATAAATCTAATGACTACGGGAACTCAGCAGGTCTGTTTGGAACAAATGCAAAAGAGTTGAAAAATCAATTTTTCTAGTTTTATGTAGAAAAGTCAAGTTGACTTTATTTTAGTCTGAGAAGATGATATTTGATCATTCTTTTTTTATTCCCAGAAAATGCAGAGTAATAGAAACACAATATAGGCAGAAGAATGTCAGTAGGAAATGTAGTTGTTAGACTTTGTATGATTTCTCCTATTAGTGCAACTTCTTCGGCAGAAGATTGCCCCAGTAGTCTTTTTTTTCCTTCTGGGCCTAGCCTGGCACCCACTATGTCCTCAAAAAATATTTTTTAAATTAGTAAACAAAATACCCAAATTTCTAAATTTCCATTGTGTGTACCGTGAGAATAATGTTGAAAGATACACTTTCAGTTAATATAGGGCAGGCAATGCACTGGCTCAGCTAAACAGTTATTAGGTGAACAACTCTTAAATTATTGTAATATTTTCAAAAAAGTTGGGAAACAAGCTCCCCTGCCTCCACTGCTCCAGTTCCTTCCCCATCACCCACCCTCCCAGATCTATTCATTTAAGAATGAGGGCCTGGCGCTGCAGGGGATCTGCACTGGTCATCACTTCTAATTGGGCAGGTCTGGCCAGCAGTGTCCAGACCAAAATATTCTGAATATCCTCCTCACGTGTATATGAAAAAAACAAAACAAAACAAAACAAAAAACAAACCTTGGAAGGGCATATGATGTGAAGTGTCTTAAGATATATTTATTCCCAGTGAACAGTTTTTTTTTTTGTTATTATGTTTTCATAAGACTCATGAGTACACTGTGAAAGAAACTAACTGAAAATAGGGACTCTTTTGTGATAATAAATCCCATTCTGTGCTCTTTAAAAGTTTCTTTATTTTTTTTACAATTTGCTTTTCTGTGTTATTAAAAGGTGTTCTACATGACTCTGGCATTGCATTAGTCGTATATTTCAAATAGTATGAGAAAAGCAAATCATCAGATTTTATCAGGGGTGGGGAATATTTACAAATCCTTAATTAAATTTGCAGTGGTTGGTCACGTGGAGACACAAACATGACATACCCAAGAAAGACATCTGCGACATGGAGAGAAGAATTAAAGCTGTTATTCATGGGTACTTCTGATGCATTTCGTACAGGTGTAACTTTCTGTCCTACACTGTGTTCTTAATTTACCTTGCAGTTTAAATCTTAACTTTTATTTTGTGTTTGGGAGGAAGAAAAATGGACAAATTATGAACAAAGTTAATAAGCCAACAAAAGAAGAAAGATATTTAAAAATTCTTATAACCTGATAATGTAGCCTGGAGCTCTCTTTGAAGTATTGATAGAACTAAATGAATAATTGTTTTAAAATCCTATTTTATACCATTGGTGAGAACATATATTATTGCAGAGTATTTCTTTTATAGCATGAAGCTTCAATATGTGACAGAACACTGAATTTTATTAGGCAACTAAACCATAAAAACAACACATGAAGTTATTTTTAGAGGATTGGGTGATGAAGGTCTTGTGAAGATTTTATTAACAACTGTCAGATAAACTTGACAAGTAATCTTGGTTAAGCATAGTAGAAAACTGGTCTGTTTTATCACAGTCAAAATGCTTTCAATAAACATGTTAGAGTGAAAATAAACATATACATCCAAAACTGCTTTGCCTGGGGACAGGTCCAACCTTAGTACTACTAGTAGTATGAATTTTAATCCTCCAAATTAAGTTTATAAAAACACAGAAGATAAATTTTAAAAACAGGGCACCTAGTAAAGGCATGGGATCCTGTGAGGTCCTTACCATGCAGATTAAAGAAAATCAGACTTTTTGTAGGCGTGGTTTTCTCAGATGCAGCCTGTGTTTTAACAAATGTTTTCTCCATTTGCTCCATTTTTTTCCAAATCTTATTCTTTCCATTTCTCTTCAAAATCTTTCTCAGACTCTCTACTAAAAAATATTTCTATTAAAAATGAACATTAATGATGCAACAGATTCTTAAAGAAAGCATAAAAGTTGTTCAGTGCACTAAATATATTCAAATTAACAATCACAGTGGAATGAGGGGCTTTAATGATTAGAATTAGATTTGGAAAAGATTTTAGAAATCCTCTAGTCTGTGCTCCTCATTTTATAAATGAGGGAACTGAGGCCCAGAGAGGATCAATGACTTTTATAAGGTCATCCAGCATATACTGGGACAACTAAAACAGCTACAAGGATTCCTGGTCCTCATTCCAGTCCCGGCTACATTACAGCATGCTACTCCTTCTATGTCAGCAGAAATGTAAGTATCATCATGGAACAGCACCTATACCCATAAAACCATTATCCAGTATGCACATATAGCCTTGAAAGAGGATATATCTTAAAACACAGCCATTCATAATGTATAGTTTTTTTCTGTTAATTTTTCTTTAGGTAGTCTCCGTCTCTTCAGAAAAGCATAAATATTTTGATGAAAACCTTAAACTTTTAGGGAAAAATCATTTGATGACTAATCTTAGATAAATTTTAAAAAGAAAATAAGCTTTTGTCAATAAGTAAGGCACAACATTACAGTTAACTCTCCAAAGAATATCCTGCTCAGCCTCGACCATGCTCAGACTTCTTGGAGGACACAACAGCTCCTCTGTACCATCACGGGCGGTAGAAGGTTGACTCTTTTTCTACTAGTGCAACACATCTATATGTTAAATATTGGTTGGGATGTAAGGGACCATCTTAAAGCCGATCATGTGTAACCTTGTGCTTTGCTCCCACAACCAGATAAACTTCTCCCTCCTCTCTTCCAGCCTCTATGCCAGACCTCTCTGAAAATCCCTTATGTTACTGGTCTGTAAAACTCAAATCTTGTATATTAGACCTTGAATATGAATATATTAGACTTTGAATATTTTCCAGATGGAGAAAGTCTTTGTCATAAAAGTTAATAACTTTAAAACATATATATATATATATATATATATATATATATATATATATGCTAACTAATATATATTAGTTAGCAGTAACTTGGAAATGATTCAAAGGAAATACAAAGCTATTTTCACCCTTAGTAAATCCAAGTGAATCATAAAACTTTCAGTGGTATTTGGATCAAAATAAGACTTTATCTTCATTGAAGTCACATAAGAATGTAAGATAATTTTACTGTATGAAAGTTCTTTAAATCTTTTATGTTGTTGTTATGTATTGCTTTTAGTTTAAATTTCTATATAGAACTAAAATAGTCAAGCTATATTTTTTAATTTAACTACACATTCAGAAAAACATTTCTCTCCAAATATCAAGAGCCAAGTGTGTTCATTTCAGATATCCTAAACTTGAAAATATTTTAAAGCATTTAGTGTTTCTATTTAAATCTCATGTTAAGCTAAGGCATGCTTAAAGTGTTCTTATATTTTAGGTCACAATTTTGGCTTCTTAAAATCTAAAAAGAAAAATGTTTTAAATATATAATAGAAAGGTTTCTGAGAAATAATTTTGGTGGAAGATAAAATATGCTAAACCATTCAGCTATACAGGAAAGCAGATTTCACTGCCTGGGTTAAATTAAGACTTGCCTTAAAAATACATATTTTAATACATAAAATCTACTTCAGAATGTTATTTAGTTTGATTACATGTTTATAATAGCATTGCTTTAAAAGTGAAACCAATTAATTGTTTCATTTTTCAAACTGAGCAAAAATACTAAAACAGTATAAACAAAAAAGGTAATGAAATAAAATATGTACATGGTGGCTGATTTGTCTCTTCAGTCTTTTAGCTATTTCAGAGAGCTTGCAGTTTAATAATTTAGTTTAAAAGCAGCAATTAATACAGATCTTTACTAAACTCATCAATTAGTGCTAGCAGTTTTCTGGTAGAGTCTTTAGGGTTTTCTATATATAATATCATGTCATCTGCAAAGAGTGACAATTTTACTTCTTCTTTTCCAATTTGTATTCCTTTTATTTCTTTTTCTTCTCTGATTGCTGTGGCTAAAACTTCCAAAACTATGTTGAATAATAATGGTGAGAGTGGACACCCTTGTCTTGTTCCTGCTCTTAGAGGGAATTCTTTCAGTTTTTCCCCATTTAGAACAATGTTGGAGCGAGAGAATAGCACAGACATATATATACTACCAACTGTAAAGTAGATAGCCAGTGGGAAGTTGTTGTATAACAAAAGGAGTTCAACTCGAGGATGGAAGATGCCTTAGAGGACTGGGGGGACTCGAGGGAGGGTGGGGGGGGAGTCAAGGGAGGGAGGGAATACGGGGATATGTGTATCAAAACAGATGATTGAACTTGGTGTACCCCCCCAAAAATAAATAAATAAAATTAAAAAAAAAAGCAGCAATTAAACTCTTACTCTATGTATCCAATTTCTTTCTGACCAGCTACTTCATGTGTTCTCTTCCATACCAGTTAACAAGACAACTGCATGAAGAAACTGTGAGTCTCCACACTGCAGAAGGGGAAATGCTCCTAAGAACATCTGCTTTGGGTAAAGCAATTTAATTGCAAAGCTCAGTGTGGTATTTTCAAAATTTATTTCAAGAGAAGAGCAAGAAGCAAAAGAGGGCTGTGAGAACCCCTGACACCCTCCTTCCTTACAGAATTTTGTCATCAGCAATGAAGGGGCCAAGAAAATTCTACCTTCCTTTGTTTTCCTTTGTATCAATTTCCTCTTCTGAAATAAGGAAGTCTAAACAAAGTAGACTGGCTTTTAGACTTTTATATGTATATAGATATAATTCCCTGGAGGTCCCGTGGTTAGGACTCCTTGCTCTCATTGCTGAAGGCCCAAGTTCAATCCCTGGCCAGGGAACACTAAGATCCTGTGAGCCATACAGTGCAGCCAAAAATAAACAAACAAACAAACAAATAGAATCCTCACCCTCAAATCCCCCACTACTCTGAATTAAAAAAAAAGAGGAGGCTACCCTCGTGGTCCAGTGGTTAAGACTCTGTGACTCCATGCTCCCACTGCAGGGGGCACTGGTTCAATCCCTGGTCCACGGGTTCCATCCCTGGTGTGCCAGCAGAGTGCTACTGGAACCAGGACTTTCTAGAAGAGTCTGCTCAGTTTTAAAAAATACTTCAAAAATATTTCAACCAAGATGCAACTTTAAAAGAGAGTTTCAGGGACTTCCCTGGTGGTGCAGTGGTTAAGAATGTGCCTGCCAAAGTAGGGGACACGGGGTACGAGCCCTGCTCCAGGAAGATCCCACATGCCACTGAGCACGTAAACCCGTGCAGCATAACTAATGAGCCTGAGTGCCACAACTACTGAAGCCCACGTGCCTAGAGCCTGTGCTCCACAACAAGAGAAGCCACTGCAATGAGAAATGACACTCACGACAATGAAGAGTAGCCCCCGCTCCCTGCAACTAGAGACAGCCTGCTTGCAGCAGAAGAGACCCAACACAGCCAATAAAAATAAATAAATTTTTTAAAAAATTTAGAAAAGAGAGTTTCAGAAGGCAGTACCAGAAGGTTCTATGCTTTCCTTTAAAAAGGGCTAAACTGGTGGCATTAAAAGTGTTCCACATGTGCATTGCTGCATTCATCTAAATGTCAAATAGAAGGTTAATGAAAGGAGAAAAAAGAAAATGATCAGCTCCCCTTGGGCTCTTAATTTAACCTAATTCTCCTAATTAATTTGTAATTAATTTCTTTGTTTCTTGTTTTCCATCTATTTCCTCCATGGGGGGAGGGAAATATGTATATAGTATAATATATAAATAATATGTATACATAATATTATATATATATACACACATATATAATGTATACACATATATATGCATAATATATACTATATATGCATATAATTTCATAGGCATAATATGTACAGCATATACATAATACACATGCATTCCAGTTTCATGTGTATTTAGATGTATTCTCTGAGTGATAGAAACCACCTTAAGGAGATTATAGAAGCTGCCGATTTTCGTGAGCTTTCCAAGCCGGTTTCAATCTGCAGAATGGCTGAACAGCGTCACTATGAATGTGTAGGCTCAGGATCAGTGGTTCAGCTTCATACCTCCAAGGCCAACAATGAAAAGCCTTCCAACTAAGGCTCATGTTGGGCCATGGCTGATTGAGGAAGTAACATGGAATAGACTATGATTTATGGAGAAATGGTGGTTTATGTTAAAAAAAATTACAGGAGAAATCAGCAGTTTTACCATAAGTTTAGATGCTCATCTTAGCGTTACTGAAACTTTGAGGGAATGATGTTTATTGCATGACTCACTGCGATTTCTTTAGTGATGGTGTTTAAGATGGTAAATATTCAGAACTGAGGGCACTGGCCATACCCACTAGGACAGGCAGCAGAGGCTGCAGGGCTGTCACAGCCACCAACAGACCTCCAGGGCTGCACATGCAGGCTCTTCTCCTTCCCTGTGACCACCCCAGCTCCTCTCAGGTCCAGACATGAATGAAGAACAACCCTCTCTGGTCAGAGATTAAGAGAAGGAAGCAAGGGATACCTGTGACATCTTGAACAAAATGAAAACTAGTGGGCTGTGTGACAAGTCAAGCACGTTCAAAACATGGATTAATAGCCTGAATCAGATGTATAGGATGTCCCTCAACATGTATTTGAAAGCCCACCAGAAGCCCATCTTGAGGGGCTAAAGTATATCCAGACATTCAAGTTTTGCTTCTTTCATTCTTATAGGTAAGTGGTCTGAAAGTCCTTGGACTTCTATTTTTCTGTATAACTGAATGTTGCTTACTAAAACTGATGTGCATTTTTAACAGTTGCTAACATTTGCTGAGAATAAGCTAAAATCAGCGTGATACCAAAGTCTGCTGAAGACTTTAAATAATCTTACTAGAATTTCAGTGATTCAATAATTTTATAAAGCTCTTCTTATACAGTAGAGCTATTAAGTGGTAAAAGTTATGACAAAAACATTTCTCACACTAGCAGAGGGATCTATAGTTCATTTAGATGAATAATAGTTTGGATCACAGAACAGGGTTTCAAATACCTTCAAAGTGTGGAACAAAAGGTCAAATCTAAGAAGAGGACATTTACTTAAGAGTAAAAATTGCATGGTGTTAGATATAATATTTAAATGCCATCTGTAAAATATAGAATTAGATAGTCTTTGCTCATGAGAAACAATGTCAAACTTCAGGAGAAACACCAATGAACTTGAGTTTGTGCAGTGAAGGGTGAATGGTCTGAGAAACACGTAGTTAAAAGAACTAGCCATGTGCAACTTAGTGGAGAAAGGATTTAGGTAAATGAAATAGTTGTCAGAAGGATCCTGTATTTTATAGAGCTCTGTGACTTCATTTGCCGAAACACAGAGATGAGATATGTTAGACAGTTACATAAAATAATCTTCTGGATCTCAGTTTCCCACTCTAAAAGAGGATAAAATACTGATCCTTGTGTCAGGTGCAATGAAGAAACTAATTAGCATCTGAAATCTCTGAAGACTGCACTAGGTGCCATGATGTAGTTCCCAGTTGCCCCTTTGAATGAAGGACTACTTTTCCTAGTGCTGGGAGTGCTGCTAGCAGCTGTCAGCTATTGTGAGGTTGTGGAAGTGGTACATCTGGAATCAGGTACATGCAGACCTGGAGGACACAGGAAGCTGCAAGAGAAAGTAGCCCAGGACTCTGGGAGCCTCATGTCATCTACCATTGATGCCCAAGTGCCTCTTCTTCCATTCACTCCTATAGCCATGTTGGGTGGGGGTGGTGGGGGACACACTTAACAGCAAAGGAAGTGAGGTAATGGGCACATGACCATGAGATCTAGTGATTGTATCCCATTCCACACCCCCAGAAGCTGTTGGGCTGAGAGACTACTCAAACAACATGTTGAAGGCATAGCTGAGGCATCAGGTTGGCGCCCCACTGACCTAATCATTCAGGATGCAGTACACACACAAAATCAATGGTTGCTTTATTGTGGTGTGTCCTCGATGGACAGAACTCTGGCCTAGTCCAAGTAACTAGTGTCTTTCACCTCACATGGCCTGTACCTTGTCTCTTTGCATCTATCTGGGGTCCTACATAATCCACTACATAAATAGCTACAGTGAATTTTTAACAACAGAAATCAATCATGTTATCTCTCTGCTGAGAAGTCTCCAAAGATTTGCCATTTTCCTCAGAAGAAACTTCAAGTTCATGGCCCCATGTTACACAGACCTTATCTCCTCCTACCACTCTTGCTGCTGCCCAATCTGGTCAATCATAGGGGCTTCACTCCTTCTCAAGCATGTCAAACTCTTCTCCTATCAGGAGCTTTCTTTGCCCTGTTTTCCCTTCTGCTTGGCATATACTTTCTTCTGATCTTCACATGACTGGCAGCTTCACTTCCTTTAGGTCCCAGTACATATGCTATTTTCTCTGAGAGGTCTTTCCAGACCACTCTATGGAAAATACCTCTACCCTATTCATCAAAACATAATAACTTAGTTTGCTTTAATTTTTTACATGAAATATTATAAATGAAACAATGTGTATGTAACAATTTCTCATGAGACAGTTATTTAAGTGTTAATTTGTAATTTAAGTATTAATTGCTATTTAGATATTATTCTCAGAATCTCCACTCGGTTTAAGTTCCATGAGGATAGGTGCTTTTCCTCCTTTCTTATCTTTACATCTCCAGCACCCAGAACATGGCTTGGCATGTGTTAAGTAATTATTTGTTGCGTTAATGAATGATGTAAACATTTTTAAATGTTAACCACCTGATGTCTTCAGTGAATCTGTTGCCTTCTTTTGCAGAGGATTTGGTTTCTTTTTCTAAGAATATACCAAAAAATAGGGACCATTGCTAACGGTACTGTGAATGTAAGACAATTATACTCATCCTATTTTAAAGAAAAAGTGCTTTTTCCATGGCTAGGTTATGCAGTCTTTTGCTCTGAAGAAAACTTCTGCTGTCGAGCTCACTTTGGTAAGAGTGTTTGATATGCCTGGCCCAGATTTTAATTATAAACTTCCAGATGAGTCATTATTTCTTTGGGAACATTTATCCTACCTGTTTCCACCACTTCCTCTGGGGAGTTTAATACGAATTCTGATAACACCAAGAAGGGCAGAACTTGTTTTGTTCTTAGCACTAACTAATTTAAATGAGTTCTTTTGAAGGTTTTCTTGATTTGAAACACATAAACTGTGACTTTTTAATTTAAGTCAACTGTCAATACATAATTGAGTACTGACATCACTGTTCTTTCTTGGTGGTACAAAGCACTTTTTACAGTAAACCCCTGTTATTGTTACACTGAAGTTCATGAGCACCTAAGCCTAATGTTTCAAGGCAATCTTTAATGTAACTATACATGCTGTCCCATCATTTGTATGCAGGAGAACTTATTTTTTTAAGCTCTTTATTGGAATGTAATTGCTTTACATTGTTGTGCTAGTTTTTGCTGTACAACAAAGTGAATCATCTGTACATATATATATATATATATATATATATATATATATATATATCTCCATATCCCCTCCCTCCCACGACACCTTCCTACCTTCCCTATCCCAGCCATCTAAGTCATCACCCATCATCGAGTTGATGTTATGCAGCAGCTTCCTACTAGCTATCTATTTTACATTTGGTAGTCTATATATGTCAATGCTACTCTCTTACTTCGTCTGGCTTCCCCTTCACACCCACGCCGTCCACCCCATTGTCCTCAAGTCCATTCTCTACATCTGCATCTTTGTTCTTGCTCTGTCACTGGGTTCATCAGTACCATTTCTTTAGATTCCATATATGTGAGTTAGCATATGGAAATTGTTTTTCTCTTTCTGGCTTACTTCACTCTGTATGACAGATTCTAGGTCCATCCACCTCGCTAGAAATAACTCAATTTCATTCCTTTTTGTGGCTGAGTAATACTCCATTGTATATATGTGCCACATCTTCTTTATCCATTCTTCTGTTAATGGGCATTTGGGTTGCTTCCATGTTCTGGCTATTGTAAATAGTGCTGCAATGAACATTATGGTACCTGCTTCTTTTTGAATAATGGTTTTCTCAGGGTATATACTCAGGAGTGGGATTTCTGGGTCATGTGGTAGTTCTATTTTTAGTTTTTTAAGGAACCTCCAAACTGTTTTCCATACTGGCTGTACCAACTTACATTCCCACCAACAGTGCAGGAGGGTTCCCTTTTCTCCACACCGTCTCCAGCATTTATTCTTTCTAGATTTTTTGATGATGGCCATTGTGACCGTTGTAAGGTGATACCTCATTGTGGCTTTGACTTGCATTTCTCTAATGATCAGTGATGTTGAGCATATTTTCATGTGTTTGTGAGCCATATGCATGTGTTCTTTGGAGAAATATCTGTTTAGGTCTTCCACCCATTTTTGGATTGGGTTACTTGCTTTTTTGGTATTAAGCTTCATGAGCTGCTTGAATATTTTGGAAATCAATCCTTTGTCAATTGCTTCATTGGTAAATATTTTCTCCCATTCTGAGAGCTGTCTTCTTGTCTTGTTTGTGGTTTCCTTTGCTATGCAAAAGCTTTTAAGTTTCATTTGCTCCCATTTGTTTATTTATTTTTTTTTAATTTCCATTATTTTAGGAGGTGGGTCAAAAAGGATCTTGCTTTGATGGATGTTATAGAGTGTTCTGCCTAGATTTTCCTCCAGGAGTTTTACAGTGTCTGGCCTTACATTTAAGTCTTTAATCCATTTTGAGTTTATTTTTGTGTTAGGAAGTGTTCTAAATTCATTCTTTTACATGTAGCTGTCCAATTTTCCCAGCACCACTTATTGAAGAGGCTGTCTTTTTTCCATTGTATATTCTTGCCTCCTTTGTCAAAGATAAGGTGCTCATATGTGCGTGGGTTTATCTCTGGGCTCTCTATTCTATTCCATTGATCTTCCTTTCTATTTTTGTGCCACTACCATACTGTCTTGATTGCTGTAGCCTTGTAGTATAGTTTGAAGTCAAGGAGCCTGATTCTACCTGCTTCGTCTTTCCTTCTCGAGATTACTTTGGCTATTCGGGGTCTTTTGCATTTCCATACAAATTGTAAAATTTCTTGTTCTAGTTCTGTGAAAAACGCCATTGCTAATTTGATAGGGATTGCACTGAATCTGTAAATTGCTTTGGATAGGAAAGTCATTTTCGCAATGTTGATTCTTCCAATCCAAGAACATGGTATGTCCCTCCATCTGTTTGTATCATCTTTGACTTCTTTCATCAGTGTCTTATAGTTTTCTGCATATAGGTCTTTTGCCTCCTTAGGCAGGTTTATCCCTAGGTATTTTATTCTCTTTGTTGCAGTGATAAATGGGAAAATATCCTTAATTTCTCTTTCTGCTTTTTTGTTGTTAGTATCTAGGAATGCAAGAGATTTCTGTGCATTCATTTTGTATCCTGCTACTTTACTAAATTCATCCATTAGCAACAGCAGTTTTCTGGTAGCATCTTTAGAGTTTTCTATGTATAATATCATGTCATCTGCCAAGAGTGGAAATTTTACTTCTTCTTTTCCAATTTGGATTCCTTTTATTTTGTTTTTTTCTTTGACTGTTGTGGCTAACACTTCCCAAACTATGTTTAATAATAGTGGTGAGAGTGGGCACCCTTGTCTCGTTCCAGTTTTTAGAGGGACTGGTTTCAATTTTTCACCATTTAGAATGATGTTGGCTGTTGGTTTGTCAAATATGGCATTTGTTATGTTGAGGTAATTTTCTTCTATGGCCATTTTCTTGAGTATTTATCAAAAATGGATGTTAAATTTTGTCAAAAGCTTTTACTGCATCTATTGAGATTATCATATGCTTTTTACCCTTCAATTTGTTAATATGATGTATCACATTTATTGACTTGTGTATATTGAAGAATCCTTGCATTCCAGGGAAAACCCCCAATTGATCATGGTGTATGATCTTTTAATGTGCTGTTGGATTGTGTTCACTAGTATTTTGTTGAGGATTTTTGCATCTATATTCATCAGTGATATTGGCCTGTAATTTTCTTTTTTTGTGATATCTTTTCCTGGTTTTGGTATCAGGATGATTGTGGCCTCATAGATAGAGTCTCAGTTTGGGAGTGTTCCTCCTTCTGCTATATTTTGGAAGAGTTTGAGAAGGATAGGTGTTAGCTCTTCTCTAAATGTTTGATAGAATTTGCCTGTGAAGCCATCTGGCCCTGGGCTTTTGTTGTTGGGTGATTTTTGATCACAGTCTCAATTTCAGTTCTTGTGATTGGTCTGTTCATATTTTCTATTTCTTCCTGGTTTAGTCTTGGAAGATTGTATTTTTCTAAGAATTTATCCATTTCTTCCAGGTTATCCAATTTATTGGCATATAGTTGCTTGTAGTAGTCTCTCATGATGTTTTGTATTTCTGAGGTGTCTGTTGTTACTTCTCCTTTTTCATTTCTAATTCTGTTTCTTTGTTGTCTCAGCTTGTCTAATTTATAGTATTTGCTGTCTCCTTTCCCTATGGTAATTCCTAGTGGTAATTCTTCTTGTCTCTGTTCTCTGCCCCCTGTGGTGGGGTTGGTTCAGTGTCTTGAGTAGACTTCCTGGTTGAGGGGGGTCTGGTGCCTGCTTTCTGGTGAGTGGATCTGAGTCTTTTCCCTCTGATGAGCAGGGCCATGTCAGGTGGTGTGTTTTAGGGTATCTGTGAGCTTAATATGGCTTTAGGTAATCTGTGTGCTGACTGGTGGCTTTGTATTCCTGTCTTGTTTGTAGTTTCGTGTGAGGTATCCTGCACTGGCAGTTGCAGGTAGTTGGGCAAAGCCAGGTATAGACTCTGATAGAGACCTCTGTGAGAATTCTCTGCAGTTATTCTTCCCTATGGTTGAAGACTCTCTAGTGGTCTAGTGTCCTGGACTTGGTGCTCCCTCCCTAGAGCCTCTGACTTGACTTCTGGTTGAGGAATCCAGGCTCCAGAGGTCACTCGTCCCAGCAATAATGGGGATTAAGAAAAGATTATCCATTCCCCAGACTAATGGTAAAAGTTTAAGTCAAACAAACCAGTACTGAATCAAGGAAACAAATACATGCACAAGAAACACAAAAACAGAACCCAACAGAACATAAAGCACTAGAACAACCTGACAGAGAAATCCCAGAATGCAATCAGACAATTAAAGAGAAAACTAACAAAAATTCATAACAAAAACAAACAAACAAAATGGGGAAATTGTGAAAATGAGGACCAAATATAACAGAGACCAAATAGAAACAGGGAGCAAATATAACAAAGTGCAAGAGAACAACCAGATAGACTGAAGATCCCCAAAACAAAATCAAACAATCATAAAGACTAAACCTAATAACAATAACCAAAGCAGTGTGTCATTTGAAGAATAAAGCAAGAAAACAGAGCAGACCAATAATATTGATTAAAAGTATAATAAGATAAAACAAATTAAAAAGGGATAGAACTCAGAGCAACAGAAGAGCATAGTATGACTGGAAATATAAAAAGAAAAAGAAAAAATAAGATAAAATAAAAATGTATTAAAGATAAGTAGGAAAAGAAGATAGTGGAGATAAACAGCACTGCAAAAAAGCTAGCTAGAAATAGAAATATATAAAAAGGCTAAAAATAAAAGTAAAAAATAGAATAAAATATGTTATAAAACATGAAGGTTTCTTAGGACTAAGATTGTTAAAAAAAAAAAGCTAGAACTGATTATAGAATCAGTTCTATAGAATTAATAATAATTCTGTTTCCTTGGGGTCTCAGCTATAAGTATTCTTGTACATGCCTTGGGTGTAGGCCACCTGCACCTCCCCAAGAGGCCCTCTTCTGCCTCTGGGTTGGACTCTGGACCTGCTGTGGGTCCTTTTGGGTCCACTTAGGCTCTGATCTGGCCCAATTCCTGTGTGTGCTTGCTCCCATAGTCTACAGCTATCAGAGCTAGACCTTTTTCATTTGTGGGAATATTCATTGTCTACTCTGATACTCCAAAGACATAGGGTCTACCCAGCTGATCACGGGGATTTATTCTGAAGTGTGTATATCTGATGGAAAGATTTTAGAACCTCTTCCTTAGTCCCCCTGTCCCTGGTGTTCAGCTTTGGTTTTGTCCCTGCTTCTGCATGTGGTCTATCCACCAGAGTCTGGTCCTGAGGCTGCCTTGGAGCTCTTTGGGTCTGCCTCAGTGAAGGTTTCCTTTATTGTTCATCTGCAGATGGAGGTGTATGGGGAGAGAGAGCCTTTGATAGTGGCTCCTCTCCCTGTGTGTGACTCAACAGCTGCACCCTGCTTGGCTCTCAGGAGCCCTGGGGATGACCCCAAATGTGCAGGGATGTCAGTGGCCATGGGTATAGGAAATCTAGCCTTAGTGTGGTTCTTTACTGGTGCCCAGTGCAAGGTGTCTGATGGACACACCTCGGGGGCTTTTTGTATTACTCTGTGACCAGAAGAGCTTCCTTTATTGTTCATCTGTAGGTTCCAGTGTGTGGAGAAAGCGAGGTACAATAATGGTTCCTTCCCCTGCATGTGAGTCAGCAGTAGTGCCCTGCCTGGGTCCTGGGACCCCTGGTCGCAGCGGTGGTGCCAATTGCAGAGGGAAGCTTGTGGGCTCAGGTATAATAGGAATGTCTCCAGAGATGTCCTTCTCTGTGGACTTCTTCTGGCTCTCAGCAGCAGGCACACCAGGCCAGCCCACACCCACCCCGGGTGGCTTTTTCTATCCTTTGTGGACTACAGCAGCCAGGCCCAGAAGGGGCCTCCCTTTGTTTGTTGCAGGTGCTGAAAGAGAGGCTACAACTATGGCTCCTCCCCCCTGCTTGTGAGTCAGCAGTAGCGAGCCACCACTATGGCCTCCCAGCTTTCTGTGGTAGGCATTCTCCACTGTGGATTTCTTCCCTCCTGTCCCCTCAGTCCATCTCCCCACAGCCAGCAATTTTTCTCACCCTGAACCAGTTATCCAGTTCCCACGTTCCAGCTCAGAGATGCCCTGTACTGCTGTGAACCATGTTTCAATCCTGGACATGCAGGGCCATGGTACAGACCCTCTGTGTGTTTCTCACTCTTTCCCATCTGCCAAAGATCAGCTGCTTCACACTCTTTGGGCAGCCCCAGATGCCTCCCTTCTGACACAATCAAATTACCAGTTGGAGAGGGGGTTTCCCCATCAGATAAGGGGGGTTCCCCCAAATTTGGCAATCCCCCAAATTTTGAGATTTTTAAGATTCTTTGCCTAATATTTTATAATTCCAGAGTAATTGTCATGATGCTGATGCCAGCAAAAGGATTCAGTATTTCTGGTCAGCCAGTTAATTAAATTTGGCTACATTATGGTTACATCATTTTATCCTGTGCCAAATCTATCTTTAGATTCTATGATCAATCCTCATTGTTTTTATTAAAATATTTTCTGCAATGCTAATTGAGGGGTCTTTAGAAATCATTAAATTACATGCTTACAAAATTAATTACTTTCTTATCTTGTTGGCTGGTTAGTTAGGGATCATTTGTATTTTGTGCTCTATAAGTCATTAAATTAATTTTAAATTATTTATTTCTTTGTTCTTTGACTTCTTCCCTCATTCTTTTTTTCCTTTCAGCTCTTCCAAGTGGTAATTATCTTTTTTAATGTTCTTGATTTATAAAGTACACTTTCCCATAATGCATGTATATCTTATTTTAATTGTAAACTGTTATGTTAATTTGAAACCTAGACTTTTCTGGGTGACATAATCACTTACAATCTTATTAATATCTCTGTTAGAAAATATTATACTGATAAGAAATTTTCAATCTAATTAATCTGGAACAATAATTTTCTTTAAATTGATAATTGATCCACCATCCATACCCTCAGTGCCCCAGTCCTATTTTTAAATAGGTAACATTGAGATGGTGCAATATGTTTAAAAGGGACTCCTTCTCCTATTAGGTGAGGGAGCATTTCCCAAATACTTATTATAGCTAAATATATCTGGAAATGCATTTACTTTTTAGAGTATTAATGACCCTGATCACACAGAAAATTTTGTTGTTGCTCTTGCTTGTGAGACATGTCTATTCTTCCTGTAGTTCACAGCACATAGCAGAAAAATAATTTTATCTCTTTTGCTCATGAAATAATTGCTGTGTGGAAAAAGACAATCCCACCAAAGGAAAAAAGTAGGGAAAGAAAACTTTCAGTAATTCTATCTATGATGTCAGGAAGATGATGGAATAGGGAGTCTCAGCACTTGCCCCTCCCAACAGAAGCAGTAATAAAACAACATTTGGTAAATGTGTTTTATGAGATATCCAAAATCCAGTCAAGAAGTTGTGATACCTCAGATGAGAAAAAAATTGAGAAAAAACACTTTTAAATGGTTAAGTAGAGCAATTTCACTTTATCCATGTCAGCCCTTTTCCTAACCCAGCATAACTCAGTACTGAGAGAGATACACTTTGCTCATGATTTCTTTATCAGAGGAAAGAGTGAGTAAAGCATGCATTTGACATCCCTAGCCTTTCGGGGTGCTTCCCAAGAGACCTACTTCTGTCTTACCTCCCTCAGACTGCTGAGGCAACCACCATAGTCAGAACTGCTGTACAGCTAACAGAGAAAAGGGGCAGGGGCACTCACCATACTGCATGGTGTTGAGTGAAGGTTCACAAAGCAGAGGTTTCAGGGAGAGATGTGGAACATGCATCCAGCCTCTTGGCATTCCAGCACACTGCCAAGAAAAAGGGCAGGCAGCTCTCAGCATCCTGAATTCCTCTACAGTGTATACAATGAGGGAAGGTATACAATCCTGAGATTTTTCCTTCAGGAGAAAGGAAGGGAGATAGAGCTTACATCCACCATCTGGCTATTTTAGTGCACTGCCCTATGGAAAAGGGGTGAGTAGCTCTCAGCAGCTGCAGCAGCTCTGTGGAATAAGGAAAAGGCACACACCCCATAATTTTCTCCTTCAGGAGGAAGGAACAGAAGTAGAGCTGGTATCCAACAGCACAGCATTTCAGTGCACTGTCCTAAGAAAAGGAACAGAGTGTTACAATGGCTTCTGCATGGCTCTGTGAGGTTGGGAGAAGGCACACAAACCTTAAACTTCTCACCCAGCAGGAAGGAAGAGGAATTGAGTGCATTTAGAGAAAATGTTTGAGAGGCTCCCAGAATATCTAGCCAGGCTATTAGTATAGGTCTTTACCTGCTAAAACTGGTCCATAAAGACTGGAAGAGGTGGTTTTGTCTTTTAAAAGTTAGACACAAATGCAGAGCTACAAGGAACATAAAGAATCAGGGAAATGTGACACTATCATAGGAAAAAAAGAAATCTCCAGTAACTCACCATAAAGAAATGGAGATCTATGAATTACCTGACAAAAAATTCAAAATAGTTGCCTTAAAGAAGCTCACTGAGCTACAAGAGACACAAATAGACAAATAAACAAAATCAGGAATGCAATATATGAAAAATATGAGACTATCAACAAAGAGATTAGAAACCATAAAAAAGTACCAAACAGAAATTCTGGAGCTGAAGAAAACAATAACTGCATCGAAAAATTCAATAGAGAGATTTAACATCAGATTCTATGAGGCAGAAGAAAGAATCAGTGAACTAAAAGATATGTCATTTGATATATCAAGTCAGAAGAATAGAAGAATAAAGAATGAAAAAAAGTAAAGAAAGCCTATGAGACTTATAGGACATGATCAAGCAAACTAGTATATGCATCATGGGACTCCTAGCAGAAGCAGTGAGAGAAAGGGCCAGAAAACTGATTTAAAAAAATAATGCTGGGAGACTTCCCTGGTGGCACAGTGGTTAAAAATTTGTCTACCAATGCAGGGGACATAGGTTTGAGCCCTGGTCTGGGAAGATCCCACATGCTGTGGAGCAACTAAGCCCATGTGCCACAACTACTGAGCCAGTGGTGCCACAACTACTGAAGCCTGCATGCCTAGAGCCTGTGCTCCACAACAAGAGAAGCCACTGCAATGAGAAGCCCACACACCACAACAAAGAGTAGCCCCCACTCACCACAACTAGAGAAAGCCTGCATGCAACAATAAAGGCCCAATGCAACCCCCCCCCCCAAATGCTGAAAACTTCCCAAATCTGGGGAGGGAACAGGACATCCAGATCCATGAAGCCAACAGGACCCAAACCAGAAGAACCTTAAGAAGTCTATAATGAGACACATTATAATTGAATTATCAAAAGTTAAAGACAAAGAGAAAAATTTGAAAGCAACAGGAGAAAAATGACTCATCATATACAAGGGAACCCTTCCTCCCATAAGACTATCAGAGGATTTCTCAAAATTAACCTGGCAGGACAGAAGGGAGAGGGATGACATATTCAAAGTGGTGAAACAAAAGAAAAACCAATCAAAAATACTGTACTCAAAAAAACCATCCTCCAAAAATGAAGGCAAGATACATTCTCAGACAAACAAAAGCTGAGGGAGTATGTCACCACTAGACCTGCTTTACAATAATACTATAGGGAGTTCTTCAAGATGAAATGAAATGATGCTAAATCAAAAATATTAAGAATATTTGTTAATGGATCCACAATATAAAAAGAGGCAAATTTTGTTATTAATAACATGAAGTATGTGGGGAGAGAAGTAAAAGTATAGAGACTTTGTGATTACTGTTAAATTGTTATCTGTTTAAAATTCACTCATAACTATAAGATGTTTTATGTAATCCTCATAGTAACCACCATATAAATGATACAAAGAAAATTTTTACAAAAAATTGGAACAAACCACATAGGAAGACAAGAGAGGAAAAGAGGAACAAAAGAACTATAATCCAGACAGAAAACAATTAACAAAATGGCAATAGTAAATTTTTTCCAATCAATAATTACTTTAAACATAAAAGAACTAAACTCTCCAATCAAAAACATAGAGTGGATTAGTGGATAATAAAATAAGACCAAATTATATGCTGTCTACAAGAGATTCACTTTAAAGGACACATATGAGCTGAAAGTGAATGGATGGGAAAATTATATTCCATGCAAATGGTAACCAAAAAATAGGAGGGTGGCTATATTTATAAAAGACAAAATAGAATTTACATCAAACACTTTCACATGGGACAAAAAAGGATATTATATAATGATAAAAGATATAAGGGATATATATATATCTTCCAATTCATCAGAAAGATATAACAATTATAAATATGCATGTACCCAATATCAGAGCACATAAATACACAAAGCAAATATTAACAAAACTAACAAAACTGAAAGGAGAAATAGAGAGCAATACAATAATAGTAGGTTATTTCAATACTCAAGTTTTAACAATGGATAGAACATCCAGACAGAAAATTCAATATGGAAACAGCAGACTTGAACAACATTGTAAATCAAATGGTCTAACAGACATATATAGAGCATTCCACTCAATGGCAACAGAATACATGTTTTCCCTAAGCATAGATGGGACATTTTCCAGGATAGACACATGTCATACCACAAAACAACTGCCATCAAATGTAAGAAGATTGAAATCATACCAAATATTTTTTTTCTGACTACAATGGTATGAAACTAGAAATCAATACCTGAAGGAACATTAGAAAATTCACAAATATGTGGATGTTAAACAACACACTCTAAACAACCAATGGTTCCGAGAAAGAATCAAAAGGGAAATCAGAAAATATCTTGAGACAAATGAAAATAAAAACACAATAGACCAAAACATATGGGATTTGGCAAAGGCAGTACTAGGAGGGAAATTTATAGCAATAAATGCTTACATTGAAAAGAAAATAGATCTCAAATAAACAACCTAAACTTATACCTCAATGTACTAGAAAAAGGAGAACAAACTAAGCCCAAAGTTAGCATAAGGAAGGAAATAGTAAAGATAAGAGCAGACATAAAACAGAGACTAAGAAAATAATAGAAAAAATCAACAAAACTAAGACTTCGTTTTTTGAAAAGATTAAAAAATAGACAAACCTTCAGCTAGACTAAGAAAAACAGAGAGAAGACTCAAATTAACAAAGTCAGAAATGAAACAGGAGACAGAACAACTGATGCACAAAAATAAAAAGTGATCATAAGAGACTACCATGAACAATTATAGCCCCCAAATTGGATAATTTAGAAGAAAGGGGTAAGTTCCTAAATAATCCAATTTATCATGACTGAATCATAAAGAAATATAAAATCTGAAAAGACCAATGAATAAGGAGATTGAGTCAGTAATCAAAAACTCCCAACAAAGAAAAGCTCAGTATGAGATGGCTTCATTAGTGACTTCTACCAACTGCTTAAGGGAGAATTAATGACAATCCTTCTCAAACTCCTCCAAAGAATTTAAGAGGAGGGGACACTTCAAATTCATTTCATAAGGCAAGGATTATTTTAATACCAATCCAGACAGAGACACCACAGGAAAAAAAGTTATAGGTCAGTATGTCCCTGATGAATGTAGATGTGAAAGTTCTCAACAAAATACTAGCAAACTGAATTCAACAGCACATACACCATGATCAAGTGGGATAAATCCCTGGGATGCAAGGACAGTTTAACATATACAAATCAATATATGTGCTACACAAAAGACAGAATGATGGGGAAAAATCATATGATCATCTCAACAGATGCAGAAAAAGCATTTGATGAAATTTGACATCTTTCATGAGAAACATCTCAACAAATTATGGAAAATTAGAACATCTCAATAAATTATGTACCACAACATAATAAAGTAACACATCCATTGTTGGCACCATATTCAATGATAAAAAGCCAAAAGCATTTTCATTAAGATCAGGGATAAGGTAAGGATACCTTCTCTTGCCACTTCTGTTCAATATAGTACTGGGAGATCTAGCCAGAACAATAAAAATAAATAAAAGGCATCCAAATCAGAAAGGAAGGGGTAAAATTATCTCTGTTTGCAGATGACATGATCCTATATGTAGAAAACTCCAAAGTCTCCACAAAGAAACAGCTGTTAAAATTAATAAGCAAATTCAGTAAAGTTATAAAATACAAATAATGTACAAAACCAGTTGCATTTCCATACACTAACAATGAATCATTCAAAAAGGAAATGACTTAGAGGGCCAGGATGGGGAGGGTGGGAGGGAGTCATGGGCGGGAGGGGATATGGGGATATATGTATAAATACAGCTGATTCAAAATACTTTGGTGTTCCTCAAAAGCTGGTACAAGAGTGTAAATCAATTATATTCCAATAAAGAGCTTAAAAAAAAGGAAATTTCTTAAGAAAACAATTTTATTTACATTAGCAGCAACAAGGAAAAAATCTTAGGAAGAAACTTAACCAAGGGAGTGAAAGACTTGAACATTGAAAACTTCAAAATATTGATGAAAGAAATTAAAGGAGACAATCAAATTGTAATGACACCATGTTCATGGGTTGGAAGACTTAATATTGTTAAAGTGCCCATAGTACCCAAAGCCATCTACAGATTCAAAGCAATCTTCCTCAAACTCCAAATGGCATTTTTTTACAGAAATAGAGAAAACAATCCTAAAATTTATATTGAACCACAAAACCCCACCATAGCCAAAACAACCTTGAGAAAGAAGAAAGTGGGAGATATCCCACTTCCTGATTTCAAAATATATTACAAAGCTACAGTAATTAAAACAGCATGGCACTGGCATAAAGGCACACATATAGATCAATGGAATTGAATAGAGAGCCCAGAAATCAATCCACACACCTGCAGTCAATTGATCTTTGTCAAAGATGCCAAGAGTACACAGTGGGGAAGGGACAGTCTCTTCAACAAATAGTGTTAGAAAAACTGGATATTCCCATTGCAAGAGAATGAAATTGGATTTTTATTTTACACCATACATAAATATCTACTGAAAATGGATTAAAGACTTATATTTAAGATCTGAAACTGTAAAGTTTCTAAAAGAAAACATAGGGGGAAATCTTGACATTGGTCTCAGCAGTGATTTCTTGGATATGATAACAAAAGCACAGACAATAAAAGCAAAAGTAGATAAGTGGGACTACATCAAACTAAAAAGCTTATGCCATAGCAAAGGCAGCAATCAACAGAGTGAAAAGGCAACCTATAGCATGGAAGAAAATATTTGCACATCATATATATGATATGGGGTTAATTTTTTAAATATATAAGGAACTCCTACAATTCAATAGCAAAAAACCAAATAACCTGATTACAAAATGGGCAATGGCCTTATATAGATGATTCTTCAATGAAAACATACAAATAGCCAAAAGGTATATGAAAAGATGTTCAACATCACTAATTTTTAGGGAAGTGCAAATCTAAACTACAGTGAGTTATCACCTCACACCTGTCAGGATGGCTATTATCATAAAAACAAAGATACCAAGAGTTGGTAAAAATGTGGAGAAACTGGAACTCTTGTACACTCTTCCTGGAAATTTAAAATAGTTCAGCAGCTTATTTAAAAAGTATGGAGTTTCCTCAAAAAATTAAAATTAGAACTACCATGTGATCTAGCAATCCCACTTGTGGTATATATCTAAAAGAACTGAAATCAGGATCTTGAAAAGATATCTTCACTCTCATATTTCTTACACCATTATTTACAAACAGCCAAGATATGGAAACAACCCACTTGTCTACTGACAGATGAATAAGTAAATAAAATGAGGTATATACACATGAAAGAATATTGTTCAGCCTTATAAAAGAAGGGAATTCTGCTATTTGTGGCAGGACGGATGAAGCTGGAGGTCATTATGCTAAGTGAAAAAGCTCCTTACAGAACAAGTACTTCATGATTTCACATACATGAGGCATCCAAAGCAGCTGAATTCATAGTCATAGCGAATACAATAGTAACTGCTGGGACTGCGGCGGGGGGCAGAAATGAGCTGTTCAATGGGCATAAAGTTTCAGAAACACTAGACGAAAGAATTCTAGACATCCGCTGCACAACACAGCGTGGAGAGAGAACAGTACAGTACTGTGCACTCAAAAATGTGTTAATAGGGTAGAACTCAAATTAAGTATTCTTACCGACTAAAACAAAACAAAACAAAAGCAAAACACAGGGACCCAAGGAAATTCTGGGAGATGCTGGATATGTCTATACCCTTGACTGTGGTGATGCATGGGTGCTTGCATATGTCCAAACTCATCCAAGTATCAAACATGAACAGCTCTTGGTATATAAACTATATTTCAGTAAAAATGTTACAAAAGAAATTCTATCTAAAATAATGAAATACCTAACCATGGAAAAGTATTTAAAAAGCAGTTGTGATGTTTCTTTAAATTTAATGCTGACCACAATGCTTTGTAATTTTCCTTTCAAAAACTGGGTTTTCCCAGCATGACACCCAATGCTGGCATCATTAACAGACACTTGGAAACACTCATGCCAAGGAGTTAACAGGAAATATGTTGGCAAATTCAGAGTCAAAAGAAAAGCACAAAATTGTCAGAACACATATCGTGTTTCTCAGAATTATCTGTATCATGTTGGAAGTTTTTATACGGAAGTGTGTGTTGACACTAATGATTAAGGCCAGGATTCCTACAATTGACAGGAAAATGACCTATAAATAATGACCTGTGATGGACTTGTCATACAGTCATTAAGTGAAATATTCTAGTACCAGTTTCCTCCCTTTGGTATCCCAGTTTCCTGCTTCTGTGAAGTACTTTTCCTTTGTAAAGATCACTCATTTTATCTGAGACCATCAAGTTTTCTTTGGGCTTTATCAAATGATAATTTTTCTTTCTCTTAGTAGATAACAATATCAAATGGAGTTTCACAGCCTTTTTGGAACACATTTTGCTTGCACAGAAATTTTCTCTGGAGAGCTTCTTATTTCTTGGTCTGTGAAAAGAAAAATAAAATGCTTGAAATGTTGAAAGTTTAAATTTTTTTAAAGCTTAAGATAAAAGTTAATTTTATGAATCATTAAGTAACCAGTTTCCCAATTATTTCATGTAACACAAAATCTAAATTTTTCTAATGTAAGTGTATTTCTAATATAAGTGTAACTTCTTGAGAAATGATATTTAGAAATGTGCAAATGATTTCAATATTAAAATTCCATTATTTTACCATACGTGTGTGTGTGTGTGTGTGTGTGTAATGAAATGCAAATTTCTAGAAAAAGCATTTTATTAACAAAGTTTAGTTTCTCCAACGGAGGACTGTGAGTGTCAAGGGTCACAGGACAGCAACACTGGGGAAGTGAAGGAAGCTGTTGTTCTCCTTCAGCCCTTAGGGCTTCTGGCAGGCTTCTCCTTCCTTTGTCATTGCTCCTTCTCACCCCAAAAGGCACTTGTGTGGACCAGTGGCCTACTCTTTTTTTCCTCCTTCTTTCCTTCCTGCCTTCGTTCTTTTCTTCCTTCCTTGTCTTCATGTTTACACTTGGGGGATTACAGTGGAAGACTAGTAAGTGATGGGCACTACCCTCTAAACTCACAAGCAAGATGCTATGTATTTAGACACTCACAGGAAAAGAAAAATAGGAATTTGAATCCAGGTCACAGTGACCATATTATATTAATTCAGTGTATGATTTGATAAAAGGTGACATGTAATTAAGGCTGAGAAATGCTTATAGAAATCACTCCATCACCAAACAGAGAACCAATATCCTGTAAATTCTACATTCAATAATTTATTATGTTGTTCATTCTAAATACTAATATTGGGATAATTTATTTTTTAGAACACAAAATGACCACTTTTAAGACCCCTCTGTAAATACTCTCACGTTAAATGACATCTGAGGAAGAAATAACATGCTGGTTTTGTGCCAATATTTAGAGGTTCAGAGGTAAAAGTCATCTTAGAAACATTACACATAAATCTTTCATTTTATAGATAGTGAAAGTGAATTTGAGAGCATTTAGGGCAAATGTGATGCCTATGTTCACATGGCGAAAACTAAAACTGATCTCTAAATGGGTGAGATCCTGGTACAGCATGATATAAGTCCTATAAGGCAATTCTAACAATGAGACCAGGACTGATATTTCCCTGGAATTTTCCGTTTCTATTCTCTCTCTGTCATCTTCCTACGCTCTCTTTGGACTGCGTATGTATCAATTAACATTGTTGGGTCGTTTACTCTAGAGTCTGGAAAATGTGAAAATAGGAATAGCCCACCATTTAAAAAAACAAAAACAAAAACCACAATCATGGTGGAGAGATGGAACGTGAATGCATGGGGAAAAGTAAAAGAAGAAACAATACCAGGCGGTGAAGTCCTGTCCCTTCCAGCTGAGTCCTAATTGGTGTCTCTCTCCTATATCTTTACGTCTTGAACTGTTCTAATTATGGCTGCATGAAAACCCTCTAGAACACCTCTTTGAACTATACTCTTTCTCTACTTGAAATTATCAATGGGTGTCCCTTCAGAAAGAATCTAGAACCACTTAGTTAGGTAAACAGCACTAAACACAATATGAACTCTCCCTCCACCTAGTCTCAAATTTGTTTTCCAGCCTTATGTCTCACTATTCACCCAAAATGGAACTACTCTTCAGCTAAACTGCATGGCACTATTGCCTGAACACACATTTTTAAAAATTTGCCTCTGTGATCCTGTTTATGCCATGCTATGACGGATTGTTGGATGCCCTCTCTTCCTCCCTGTCTATCAAAATTTTGCCATGATCCACAACCCAGATTGAGTGGTGCCTTTTTCATGCAGCTTTTCTTGCTCAGTCAGGAGTGATCTTCTGGTGCCTAGAACATGTTTAGAGATACAGTTATATGTTTTGAAACACTTATCATATTTACCCTTGAACTACACTTCTTTTATTTCTCCTAATATAGTGTTTGTTCATTGACAACTGGAAATATCAACCTCTGATTCACCCATATTATTTAGAAAAATATGTAGTACAGGTCTTGTCATAGAAAATTTCAGAAACTAATTTTAAAAATACAAGTTAAGAAGTTTAATATTTATCTGGTCAAACTTCTAGCTGAATAAAGAAGCAAAAGGAAAATTGGTTTTATTTTTGAACAGTTATAATCAAAGAAAATCTTTGTAGCACTGAGTAAGCAAAGATTTATTAGAACAGAAAAAAAAAACATGAGACATACAAAAATTTTTAATTGGACTTAATTAAAAATAAAATGTGTTCTGTAAAAAACACTACTAAGAAAATGAAAAGTTAAGCTACAGGCTGAAAGAAATATTCACAACCCATATTTCTTATTAAAGATTTGATTCCAGAATATAGTAAAAACTCCCACAATTCAACAAGAAGATGACCCAAAAAAGGGTGGCAGGGTATTTGAACAAATGCCTCACAAAAAGAACACACAAATAGCTAAAAAGCTTAGAGACAGATGTCAAGCTTTATTAGTCATCAGGAAAATGCAAATTAAAAGCACCATAAGATACTACTACATACCCACTAGACAAGCTAAAATTATGTAAACAAAACACAACAAAACCTTGGCAATAATATATGTGCTGAGTATGTGTAGCCATTGGAACTTTCATATATTGTTAGGGTGTAAAATAGTAAACTACTTTAGAGAACAGTATGGTGATTTCTTATGGTTAAATGTACACTTTTTGCATGGACTCATTTGTGTCACTTCCAGATATTTACTCAAAAAAAGATGAAAATGTATGCCCACAAAAAGACTCGTACATCAATGTTTACAGCAAATTTGTACTTATCAGAGCCTCAATGTGAAAACAACCCAAATGCCCATAAACAGGTAAGTAGATAAGCAAATCATGAAATATTCATATAATGGTATACTATTCAACAATTTAAAAAACTACTAATACATGCAAGAAGATGGGTGAATCTCCAAATCATGAACCTGAGTGAAAGAAACCAGATAGAAAGGAACACATATTGTATAATTCCATTCGATTGTGGCAGAAATGGTTGTCATGGGGTGCAAAGGGGGTTACCTGCCAAAGGGCCTGAAGAAACTTTTTGGTTTGACAGGAATACCCTTCATCCTGATAGCTGAACTCTTACGACTTCAAGGTGTAAAAGACCATATTTGCCTCCACAAAGGGTGGATGCCCTCTCCTTGGAAGTCTAACTATTTAGATGTAAATAAATTAATTATGAAATGTGTCCCGTTATTTCAAGTTAATTTTAAATATATTGAATTAGTTAAAAGGTACTATATAAACTTTGGATAGCTTTGGTATAACTGCAACACAGCTGAACATGAAAGAGAAATAAACAGTTTTAAAGTTCATTTTCTAAAACTCTTCGAGCAGATGCGTTTGGTGTTCAGAAGTGCTTGAATTTTAGGATAGGAATGTGAAGTACTACACAACAGCTGCATCATCCCTTAATTAAAATATTAACATTTCTGTAGTGAAATATGAAAATGCATACAAAGTAAGTTAATGACTATATCACAGCCTCATGTCAGTTCAGTTTTGCTTTTAAGCCAAATCAGTTTTAGTATGACACCCCAAACTTTCAGTCTTTAAAGATTTTTGGATTTTGGAATTGCAAATAAGGTACTGTGGACCTGTGCTTCAATTTACCAATAATAACTAAAATGGCCCAACAAGGAACATGCCTGCTGTATTTCCAGATTATATAAGTGGTTGTAATGAACTGGTACTTTCCCCACGTATAGGAATCTTGGCCAACGCTAAATTTGTGGCACTGTTCTTTGTGTGGGGAAATATTATCCCAGACAATGATAAAGTTTCTGTTTTTAGTGCACTTACTATAAGGATGAAGTAACATTTCTTACTTAAATGTAATATCCTTCTGTTATTAATTTTCATCTTTAAATTTGTACCTATATCATAAACTGCAAATAAATGAAGAATCTTTCTGCAGAAAACAGTTTTCCATACTAAAATGAGCAAACAAAAAGCTCAATATGAAATCAAAGACATAACATATTAAATTTTTCATTAGAATCATTGCTTAGTTTTCACTCAACTGGACCTGATTTCTTCTATGTCCTGGCCAGTGCTTATTGTTGTGTGTGTGTGTGTGTGTGTGTGTGTGTACACATTTGGCATTGTTACTAAGGAAACACTAGCAAATATGGCATGGTACAGAGGTAATGTGATATGATACAAAGAGCATGGGGATGGGGGTTAGTAAACCTGCTCTTAAGTTCCAAGTACTTTCTTTAAAACCTGTGACAGAAGATAATTTAGTTTTGCTGAACCTAGGTTTTATCATCTATAATCTGAAAGCTGCAAATAAAACTTCTCATGATAGCTTTCAGGATAACATGAGATACTGTCAATCATCCAACATGGAGTAGGCACTTGATAAGTGGTAATTATAATAAGTTTACTACTTTATTATTAAAACCTTGACAGAGAAATCTATGATTGCCTAAGAAGGGAAGTGTAATTGTGTTAGAGCTCCACTTAAACCTCACCTTGTGAAAATGTTTTTCTGCTTCTCCCTACAAGACTGTTATATATTTTCACTGATGGAATTTGGCAAGAGCTATATTTGATAATGTTTGCTGAAACCACACACTCTACTATTTTACAATATCCACTGCAAAGCCTGTGGTCAGGAATTACAATTCAACTAGTGTAAAAAAAAGTTCAGAATTCTAGGAGAAAAGCAGAAAATCTTCTTACTCAGTAGGACAGATATAAATTGCAACTGGAGATCATTAAAAATTAAGGCTCTGATTGAAGTTTGACATAGTAAATGAAATTTCTTTTTAAGAAAGTTTGGCTGTATTATCCAATGATACAAAGGAGAAAGCATATTTTATTGCAAAATGTCAACTATCAACAATCAACTAGAGTTCATTAAGCCATTTATTATTGAAGTACTTATTTCAGATTGATTACTTAAGTATCAAATGCAGTTAAGCAATTGACTTATTCCTCTTTTATTTATTTTTTTACTGCTTAGTTCCTATGGGAAATCCTATCCAGGTCATCATACCAGAATTGAAAACAACTGATAATGAAAAGAATGCTAATTGGTTTCCTCTCTCTTATCACTGATTCATACACAAACTATTGTTTCCACATTCTTCCTCATGTTTGTACCCAACCTCTACATCTACACTAAAAATTTTTGGAAGTAATTAGGAACTAGCACAGCATTGATAAACTATATTGAGTAGTAGACAGTATGATGAATGTGAACTAGAAATAGTGCGTTTAAAGTTACTGATCAAATATTTATTGAACGAGCATTGAGACAAGTGCTAAGGATAAAAAGACAAGATTCAGTTTTTGCCCTTTGGGAACCCAGAGTTTAGTAGAGGAGATTTGTAAATAAACAAATGCAACACAAAATGATACATGCAATAACAGATTGTAACCAAATTAATAAACATTTAGACAAATAATAAACATGCTGGTCAGTAGAAATGCGGCCATTACACTCCTCAAAGCCCTGTGTTCTGCTCTGAATCTTCTGTGGCCAAACCAACTTTGCCTCAAGTTCAGTGAGCCAAGAACTATCGATCAGTCCCTCAATTCTACTTCCTTCAAAGAGAATGTCAGGACTAAATTCATGAATCCCCAGGCTTTTACTTCCTATTTAATTCAGCCAATATCTAAAGTCTAGTGACCTCTTTAAAAAATAGTATAATCTATTGCAAAAAAAAAATCTACTTTTTACTGCATTATGCTGCTACCTTCCTGAGAAAACTTCTTCCAGGTCCTTCATCTTTATACCCACTCATGCAGTGGTGGCCCCTAAAAGATCTATCCCATAACATAAAATTTTCTCTAGACCATTGACTTCTATTCAGAACAGTCCCCATTCTCTGCCTCAGTGGAACCCTGACTCCCTCAAGAGAACAGATTCATCTGCAGGCCTCAGGAAGTGCTTTTATTTTCCCATCACCTCCATGTATTACACATGAGCAGTAAGGTTAGAAGACTATCTAGTGGGCACTCCCATGGTTAGAAGGGTTCCTGCTCAGCCTTGGCAACTCACTCCCATCCCGCATAGGTGCCACCTACCAACCACCCACTAACTTCACCTCATTCACTGAGCACCTTGACACCTGAGTCACAGATAGGCTTCCTCTACATCCCAGATTCCTGCTATTATCCTGTAAGATTTCCAGATCCATGATTTTCCACACCTATTCAGGACTCGAACAACTTGTTTCCAATGTCTTCCTCTACTTCACTCTGATATACATTCTTAAGGCCATCATCTGGGCCTGGCCATAATCTGAAGCTAATAAAATTCAAATCATCATGTGTCCATGATAAGTTCATTTTTTCAGCTAATCTTTTGATGACTACTCTACAACTTTTTCAGGATCCGTAGTTTTCTGTCCCTTCCACACTCTCTACCCTTACTCTCTACCCTTACTCTAACCCTAATACTAACCTAATCATAACCATAACCATAATTCTTTTTTCCTGCTTTCCTGTTCAATTTAGATTCCATGGATCATTATTTCAATTATTCTTTTTTTCCTTGTAAACTCAAGTTTCTTCTGTTTTTTTCATTGCATTCAATTTAGCAAAACTAAATTCTGATGGAATTTATTTTCTGTGTCTTGGGCAGGGAATGATACTGGAAAAAATAACAGACAGGACAAAGTAACTCTATAAATTTATCACCACTGACCTCATCTAGATAATTAACAAATCTCTCACTGACCTCAATTATTCACATATTCTATACTTTTCTCAACATCTATTTACACCACACCAGACCTATCATTTTTCAGGCCCAGGTGAATTTACTTCCTAAAAGGGAAAAATAGAAGCTATCACACGAGTACACCCTTAATTCCCAGACTCTCAATCTATAAACCTAATTGCATTTGCACCTACCCTATGCTCCTCCCCTCCTTCTCAGATAGAAGCAACATTTACTCTTGACTCTGTTTACATCAGTTCTTCTACCAGTGCCTTAGATTCAATCCCCTCTTACCTTCTAGGAAGCAAGCTGTCTACTATCCCATTGCTCTGCTATGTAATCAACTTCCTTCTTTCCCAAATCAATCATCCTCATAAGCATTTAAAGGGTTATTTTTATTTTAAAAACAAAACAAAAAACCTAAACACAAATAAAATTTTCCTGGACCCCAGTTTTACTTCTATCTTCTTCTCCTGACCTTGACAGTCAAATTTCTTGACCAAGTTGAGAACTCTCCCTGTATCCTTTTCTTACATCCAGCCACCACTTTCTCCTCAACATACTCTGATAAGCCCATGTTCTACTCTTTCACCAAAACAGCTCTCACTACCATCAACAATAATCTCCATGCCACTAATCCAAAAACCAATTTCTTATTCCATGGCTTACTCTTCTATGAGTGGTGCTGACTACTTTTTGTTAGACGTTAGTATAAAGTATTTGTTAAAACTGTAGACTGTGGAGTCAGACAGCCTGGGATAGATTCCTGAGTCTGCCAATTACTAGCTGGGACTTAAAGCAATTGATTAAAAATATCTCTATGCTTCAATTTCCTTCTCTGTAAAACAGAGATAAAAATAGTGCTTACTTCATGGAATTGTTGTAAGAATAAAATAAATGAATATTTGTAAAGTTCTTAGAGCATAGCCTGACACCTAGTAAGCTCTCAATAAATGTTACTGTTGATTCTATTGACTGATCCTTACTTCTTGAATAACTCTATTTTTGGCTTCTAAACTTCACACTCTTTTGATTTTGGTAGAAGGGCTATTGATGTCTGTCCTGGAGACCATACAAAAGGAAAATAACATGATCAGGGATTTAACAATTTCAGTTCAAATTCTTGTGGTCTTAAAAAAAAAAACATACTTTTGTATATACATATTTATTTTTATCTGTTTATGGCAGGGCAGAAATGGCTGAAATTTAAACTCAACATGTAAATATCTGGGTTAGTTGTAGAATAAAAATGTAAGGTGCATTCACAGATTATCCAAGTATCCTTAAGTGAAAATTAGGGCATTGATTAGGAAGACTGAAGACATTTGTGAAGACGTGAATAAAGATGATAATCTTGAATCTACATAAGCTTTCTTTCAATGGAATGCTGATTCTCCTTAAGTATTATTCCTACCACCCCTATTGTCTCTAGACCTACAACTATAAAGCTACGGATATATTCCAATAGGGACAAGTGAAAAATCCAACCTAGGAAGAAATAGGTTACACCCCAAAAGGTTACAATATTTTTCTAAATTATACTGGCATAAACCTAGGGGAAATATGTTAGAATATATTATAACAGTTTTAGACCAAGGAGGATGAAATATTTGATTAGGCCAAATTAATCAACATGAGTGTACTTATTTCTGAATTAATATGGTAGGTTGAGCAAACAAAAGTGCCTCATTTTTTCTATATGTCACAAGGCTCAGTTCTGCTTCCTAACAGTTCTCCAGATGATATTATCAATACACGGTTTTAGGACAAATGTCTATTTATGTCTTCCGCCAATTTGTGTATTGGGTTATTTGCTTATTTTGATATTAAGCTGCATGAGCTGCTTGTATATTTTGGATTAATCCTTTGTCAGTTGCTTCATTGGTAAATATTTTCTCCAATTCTGAGGGTTGTCTTCTTGTCTTGTTTAAGGTTTCTTTTAAAGAAGACATGCAGATGGCTAACAAACACATGAAAAGATGCTCAACATCACTAATCATTAGAGAAATGCAAGTCAAAGCCACAATGAGGTATCACCTCACACCAGTCAGAATGGCCATCATCAAAACATCTAGAAACAATAAATGCTGGAGAGAGTGTAGAGAAAAGGGAACCCTCCTGCACTGATGGTGGGAATGTAAGTTGGTACAGCCACTATGGAAAACAGAATGGAGGTTCCTTAAAAAACTAAAAATAGAACTACCATATGACCCAGCAATCCCACTCCTGGGCATATACCCAGAGAAAACCATAATCCGAAAAGAAACATGTACCACAATGTTCACTGCAGCACTATTTACAATAGCCAGGACATGGAAGCAACCTAAATGCCCATTAACAAAAGAATGGATAAAGAAGATGCAGCACATATATACAATGGAATATTACTCAGCCATAAAAAGGAACAAAATTGAGTTATGTCTAGTGAGATCAATGGACCTAGAGTCTGTCATACAGAGTAAAGTGAACCAGAAAGAGAAAAACAAATACCGTATGCTAACTCATATATTTGGAATCTAAAAAAATGGTACTGATGAACCCAGTGACAGGGCAAGAATAAGATGCAGATGTAGAGAATGGACTTGAGCACAGGGCGTGGGGGCCAAAGGGGAATCTGGGATGAAGTGAGAGAGTAGCATTGACATATTTACACTACCAAATGTAAAATAGATGGCTAGTGGGAAGTTGCTGCATAACACAGGGAGATAAACTTGACGATGGGTGATGACTTAGAGGACTGGGATAGGGAGCATGGGAAGGAGTCATGGGAGGGAGGGGATATGGGGATATATGAATAAATACAGCTGATTTGCTTTGTTGTACAGCAAAAACTGGCACAACAGTGTAGAGCAATTATAGTCCAGTAAAGAGCTAAAAAAAATACATGGTTTTAGATATTGTTTATTTTCTATTGACTCTCAAGTATATATCTCATAGCTGTTTTTTCTCTGAGCCCTAGAACTTTAGATTTCAAACAATCCTTTCAAAATCTCCATTTGGATATCTGAGACAGAAAAATTCCCAACTCTGTTTATCCAAAACCAAACTCATTATTTATCTCCTAAAGACATTTATTCTAGAGTGTAAATGGCTAGACTATGAACTCACTTGCACAAGTGAGAAACCTGGGACTGACTCTTGACACCTCCTTCATCTCCACTGCCCAGAGCCAATCACCAAGTCTTGTCTTTTTAACCTTTAAATAGCTTTCCAAGTTACCCACCACTTTTATTTTCACATTTCCTCATTCCTTGAAGATTTTAGCACCTGACTCACTGTTACTCTCTTGAACATTTCAATACCTGTATAACTCACCTGTCAATACAGTGACTCTAATTTCCTTGACTCTCTTCCAATAACCTTTCTTGCCCCCCATCTCAGGTGGTAACTTTCAGGGTCCTGCTCTTGACTTTATAAATGGCAGCACTGAAATTCATCCATATTTTCCATTTCAAACATCATATTCTCTATCTTGCCAACTAATAATCACTAGAATGGCAACTCTAACAATCCTTTCTCCACTCTGGCACTTCAGCACACCAACCCTTACATCTTTGCACTCCCTTTGTGCCATTTGGCAACAGTGTAAAGCAATTATATTCTAATAAAGAGCTTAAACATAAATTCATGGTGAGTTATAATCATTCTTCACATATGTTCAGAACCCCTTTGCTTTTCCCTCATTTTTGCAGTACTGTTGCAAAATAACAACCCTAATTAAACTCTTTGCCTAGTCTCTGTTTGCTTTGACAGAACAGATCTCTCCCTTTCACAGAGACTGGCTGACAGTTCACCAAACCTTTTCTTTCCTCCCAGGTACAAAGCTAGACAATATTTCCCAGCCTCTGCTAACATACAGTGTAGCTATGGCATTGAATTTTAACCAATAAATGTGAGCAGAAATGATGCATACCAATTCTAGGCCTGGCATATATAAATTTTTTGAGATCCTTCATTTTCTCTCTTCTCCAGTTTCCCAGCTGGGTATCAAGATCCAGGATAACCTTGGAAAACCTGTGCCATTAGGAGCACTGAAAGATGCAGTTGCACAACCTTGGATTCTATGTTTACTGCCATGTCCTACTACCAACTAGACTTCAGGTTTACTGAAGTATATATATATAAATTTCTGTTGTTATAGTCATTAAGATTTCAGGGTTAATCTGTCACAGTACCTAGCATTACCTTAACAAATAAAACCACTCTAGAGAGATGTCTGTAGAAAACACACAGCTGTGCTAATTGATTTCACTTTTAAATTTATGATCACTAATCTTAATTGTCATCTAGCATTAACACTAAATGTCCCTACTCTATTCAGTATCTTAGTCTTGTAGATAATAATTCAAACTTTTCCTCTTTCCTCAAAACTCACACTTGGTCTATCAACAAATCTCATCACCAATACCTTCAAAATATATGCAGAATTTAACACTTCTTCACTGTCAGGTCCAAGCTCTCCTTATCTATTTCTACTTAACAACTGGTCCCCCCTTTCAACAGCCAGGTGATCCTATTAAAATGCAAGGCAAATTATTCCAGATCTTAAAACCCTCCAATGGCTTTGTATTTTTAGGGTATAGTCAAGAAAATAGAAACAACACTGTATATTTCAAACTGGGGGGGACTCTTACATGGGTGCTGGATAACTTAAAGAGCAAAGAGGTAACACATGAATCGATAACTGTGTGCAAGTACTACCATCATGAGGCCAGGGAGCAAGAAAGAAACAGTAGGTTACTGGAACCTGGAAGCTTAGAAGGAGGACTCTGCAGGGCTGGCTCTCATACTTCTGAGGGAGGAGCCACTACCAGAATTTTGCCCTTTCTCTGAGATTGTGCCCCACAGCTATGCTGGAAATGTCATAAAACACTGGAGGTTGGACCCAACTGCTGCTTCTGAGTAGTGCTGGCAAACACAGGGAAAATAGGAAGGAAGTCCCTTCCTCTGCCTTCTTTCTATGTATCCTGTAGGTAGAATCTACAAGGAAGCCAGCTGGCAAATGTAACTGGAAATGTAATTTGCCAACTCCCAGCCTCAGTCTCACCATCATAAAGCTACCAGCTTTGGCTACTCAGAACTCATAAAACTCCTCTACACATATTTTTACTTCCATGGAACAATAATAACAACCTTATGCTTCTACCAGCAGGGTCTGACTCCCTCTTATTCAAATGAAATCACTCTCACACTTTTCCCCATAAAGAAGAGACTCAATGTACTAACATTTACCATATCCCATCTCTAGGGGATGTTAAATCTTCTTGTTCAGTCACAATTTCACTAAAATTGTTACACAAAGTTATACAGATAAAATAAAAGATGAAGTGAGTTAGTGATTCCTCTGGACTCAGATGGATCTACTCATCTGTCTGTGGTCAGCTGCTGGGATGGCTGTGCTGGTCTTTGGACTCTCTTATGTGTCTGAGGCCTTGGCTATAAAGCTTTGTCTCTGTTCCATGTGGTTTTTCATCTTCCAGATGGCAACAGCAGGCTCTTTTAGGCAGCAGTTTCAGGGTTCCAAAACAGAGAGCAGAATGATGCAGAATTTCTTGAGATGGGGGCTGAGAATTCACACAATATTCCTTCTGCCATATTCTATTGGACAAAGCAAATCACAAGGACAGCCCATTTCAAGACATGGAAAAATAAATTCTACCTCTTGAAGGGAGGGGCTGCAAGAATTGCTATTGTGTAATATAAAACATAAGCACGAAAGAAAACATGCGTAGCTCTCCCTTCCCTGCTCTAGATTCCCCCTTGCTTGTCCACTTTGAGATGGATTTTATTACTTAACTGCATAAGTAACCATTTTGACCAGAGGCCCAAAATGATTTTTGAGTTCCTAGGATTTACATCAACTTAAGTCTAGTACACAGTCACCAATTAAATGTGTGCAAACATGTTTCAGGAAGGCTTAGAAAGGTTTTACAGTACTTGATTGTGGCAATATTGCAAAGTCCTTTCTCAAAGATATACAGCCTCCCTTTTAATCAAAGAACTTCAGGTCAGTGAATTGGCTTAGGTTTGGGAATTGGTTGAGAAGCAATACTCAAGTTAGATTTTTGCCCATCAGACTTAGAGTTTTCCTATTATATTGACTAAGTTACACTTTAGAAATCTGTCCATGTATTCACTCCTAGGATATTTCCCTCCTAGGAATCAAGGAACCATAGCCTAAGATGCCTGCAAGGTAATATATTCTAATCACAAACCCTTCGTTGCTATCCATTACAGTGATTGTACAAATCTGTTTCTTGAAGTTAGTTTCATTACTTAACTCCTGCTTCTCTGTGATTCCACAATATCTATTGAAATTAAGGATCCCCTTTCAATGACAGCATCTCTCATTGCTATCTTTAGACTTCAGAGGATAGCTACTAGAGCTTTCCAAAGATACTGGTGCAAGCCTTACTGAAGGGAATGTCCTCTGGGCCCTCTAAAAAGATGTAGTGGGGGTGGTGCATGTGCAAGTTTTGCAAGTCCACTCACACTCCTGTATGCTTAAGTCTTTTCTTTAGATTAGGTTAGGAAATTCTCATCCAGTCTCACAAAAAGAGGGCAACCATTGAATCCAATAAACCAAGAAAACTGTTAGAACCACTTTCATCTACTCAACCTACCATATTAAATCTGGAATAAGAATACATATGTTGGAGAAGAAAGATGGTGGTGAAGTAGAAAGACATGGAATGCATCCCTTTCCACAGATGCATCAGAAATACACCAAAAGATGCAATAATTCCCACAGAGAACAAGCTGAACATAAGCAAATGACCTCAGACACCATAAAGGACAAAGATCCTGACATAACTGGGTAGGACAGAGGGAAGCAAAAAAAAAAGAGGAGAAAGAGGGGGAGAAGAAAGGAAAGGGACAGGTCCCACACCCTGGGGCGGGGAGATCTGAAACAGAGGGAAGATTGCCGAATTTGGGGAAACATCCCTTATCTGACAGGGAAACCCCTTCTCCAATGGTGAACTTCCCTGGGTCAGAAGGGAGACATTTGGGACTGTTCAAAGAGGGTGAAGCAGCTGAGCTGTGGCAGATGGGAAAAAGCAAGAGACACATGGAGGGTCTGCACCACGGCTCATTGTGTCCGGACTGACACATCAGTTCACAGATGAACAGGAGGTCTGGGAGGCAGGACACAGGAACCAGAGAACTGGTTCAGGATGAGAAACATTGATGGCAGTGGGCAGACAGACTGAGAGGACAGGAGGGAAGAAATCCGCAGCAGAGAATGCCTACCGCGGAAAGCAGGGTGGCCATAGTAACAACTGGATACTGCTGACTCACAAGGAGGAGGGAGGAGCCGTGGGTGTAGTGTCTCTCTCTTGGCACCTGTGACAGACAAAAGAAGGACCTCTCTGTGCCTAGCTAATGCACTCAGGGATAACAAAGGCCCCCGGGTGGGGCTGGCCTAGAGTACCTGCAGCCAAGAGCCAAAAGTCCGCAGAGTGGCCCAGCCCTGGAGACATTCTGTTTACAACTGAGACACCAGTGTTCCTCTGCAACAGGCACTGCCTGAGCCACTGCAACCCAGGGAGGGCACCACTACTCACTCACCCCCAGGGGAAGGAGCCACTATTGTACCCTCTCTCTCCCCACACAGTGGTGCTTACAGACAAACAATAAAGGAAGCTTTGCTGGTCATAGAGTAATACAAAAAACCCAAAGTGGGTAGAAGGACACTTACAGCTGAGACCCCAAGGAAACAGAAATATTATTATTAATTCTATTGATCTGGTCCATTCTGGTGTCAATTCTAGCTTTCTGTTTGTTTGTTTGTTTGTGTTTTATTAATTATGATCTTAGTCCTAAAGGATCTATACATATTATAACATTTTTTTATTCTATTCTTTTTTCTATTTTTATTTTTAGCCTTTTTATATATTTCTATTTCTAGCTAAGTTTTTTTGGTAGTGCTGACTGTATCTCTCCTACCTTCTTTTTATCTCTGTTTTATACATTTCTATTTCTTTCCTTTTCTTTTCATATTTCCAGTCAGACTACACTCTTCTGTTGCCCTGTCTTCTATCCTTTTTTACTTTCTTTTACCTTAATATACTTATAATCAATATTATCGCTCGGCTCTGTTTCCTTGCTTTATTCTCCAGATGACACACGGCTTTGGTTTTTTTTTATTATTAGGTTTGGTCTTTACCTTAGTTCTGATTGTAATTGTCTGATTTTGCTTTGGGAATCTTCAGTCTGTCTGATTGTACTCTCGCTCTTTATTATATTTGATCCTAGCTTTCAAAATTTCCCTGGATATGTGTTTTTTTTTTTGTGTGTGTGTGTGTGTGTGTGTATGTTTTAATTAATTATGATCTTAGTCCTAAGGGATCTACACGTATTATAACATATTTTTTCTTCTTTCATTCTATTTTTTCTTCAATTTTTATTTTTAGCCTTTTTACATATCTCTATCTCTATGTAAGTTTTTGTAGTGCTAACTTTGTTTCATCTACCCTCTTTCCTTCTCTCTTTTATACATTTCTATTTTTTTCTCTCTTTTCTTTTTCTTTTCATATTTCCAGTCACACTATGCTCTTCTGCCTGTTTTCTATCCCTTTTTTAATTTATTTTATCTTAATATACTTGTAAGCAATATTATTGGTCTGCTCTGTTTCCTTACTTTATTATCCAGATGACACACGGTTTTGGTTTCTTTCATTAGGTTTTATCTTTATCTTATTTCTAGGTATAATTGTCTGATTTTGTTCTGAGACTCTTGTCTGTCTGGGGGTACTCTTGCTCTTTATTTTATTTGATCCTCACTTTCAAAATCTCCCTGGATGTGTGTGTGTGTGTGTGTGTGTGTGTGTGTGTGTGTTTGTCTTTGTTTGTTTGTTTTTTTTTTTTTTTTTGGTTTTGAATTTCTGTTGGTTTTCTCTTTGATTGTCTGATGGCATACTGGGGTTCTTCTGTCAGGTCTTTCTAGTGCCTTATGTTCTTTCGGATTCAGTATTTGTGTGTCTTATACATGCATGTGTTTCTTTGACTTACTATTTGTTTGAGTAAACACTCTGCCATTAGTCTGGGGCTTGGACAGTCTTCTTTAAACCCCTTTATTGCCAGGACAAGCAACCACTAAAGTCTGGACTACTCCACCAGAAGTCAAGTAGGAGGCCCTGGGGAGGGAGCACTGAATCCAGGATGCTAGACTACTGGGGAGTCATCAGACACAGGGAAGATTAACTGCAGAGAACTCTCACAGAGTCCTGTATCAGAGACTAAGACTCAGCTTCATCCAACTGTCTGCAACTTCCAGTGCTGGACACCTCACACCAAACTACAAACAAGACAGGAACACAAACCCTCCCATCAGCACACAGACTACCTAAAGCCATATTAACCTCACAGATACCCTAAAACACACCACCTGACACGGCCCTGCTCATTAGAGACAAAAGACACAGAGCCACACACCAGAAAGCAGACTCCAGACCACCTTCTCCCCCCCCAATCAGGAAGCCTACTCAAGACACTGGACAGACCACAAAACAGAGGGCAGAGGCCAGAAACTAGAGGAATTAATACTAGGCAAAATAGGGAAAGGAAACAGAATCCTATAAATTAGAAAAAATGAGAAAACAAAGAAATACCATTTAGGCAAAGGAGCAGGAAAAAACCCCACAAGACCAAATAAAGGAAGAGGAAATAGGAAAATTGCCTGAAAAAGAATTCAGAGTAATGATAGTAAAGATGTTCCAAAATCTCGATAACAAAATAGAGAAAATACAAAAAACAGTTAATAAGGACTCAGAAGAACTAAAGAACAAACAAACTAATGGACAGCAAAATAACCAAAATTCAAAATACTCTAGATGGTATAAATAGCAGAATGACTGAGGCAGAAGAATGAATAAGTGAGTTGGAAGATAGAATGGGGAAAATAACTGCCACAGATACAGAAAGAGAAAAAAGAATAAAAAGAATGGAAGACATCTCAGAGACCTTGGTGAAAATATTAAGCACACCAACATTTGAATCATAGGTATCCTGGAAGAACAGGAGAAAAAGAAAGGGTTTGAGAAAATATTTGAAGAGGGTATAGGGGAAACCTTCCCAAACATGGGAAAAGAAATAATTAATCAAGTCCAAGAAGTGCAGAGAGTCCCATACAGAATAAACCCAAGAAGAATTATACCGAGGCACATATTAATCAAACCAATGACAAACACAAAGAAAAAATATTAAAAGCAGCAAGAGAAAAGCAACAAATAACATATAAGGGAAAACCCATAAGGATAACAGGTGATCTTTCTGCAGAAACTCTGCAGGCCAGAAGGGAATGGCAGGATATACTGAAAGTCCTGAAAGAGAAAAACCTACAGCCAAGAATACTTTACTCAGCAAGAATCTCACTTGGATTCAATGGAAAAATCAAAAGCTTTACAGACAAGAAAGAGTTAAGAGAATTCAGCACTACCAAACCAGCCTTACAACAAGTGCTAAAGGAAATTTTCTAAGTAGGAAACACAAGAGAAGGAAAACACCTACAAAAACAAACCCAAAACAATTCAGAAAATGGTAACAGGAACACACATGTCAATAATCACCTTAAATGTAAATGAATTAAATGCTCCAACCAAAAGACACAGACTGGCTGAATGGATACAAAAACAAGAAATCCAATATGCTGCCTACAAGAAACCCACTTCAGACCAAGGGATACATATAGACTGAAAGTAAAGGGATGGAAAAAGATATTCCATGCAAATGGAAGTCAAAAGAAAGCTGGAGTAGCAATACTCATATCAGACAACTTAGACTTTAAAGTAAAGACTATTACAAGAGACAAGGAAGGACACTACATAATGATCAAGGGATCAATCCATGAAGAACATATAACAACAGTAAATATCTATGCACTCAACATAGGAGCACCTCAGTACATAAGGCAAATGCTAACAGCCATAAAAGGGGTAATGGACAGTAACACAAAAAGAGTAGGAGACTTAAACACCCCACTTACATCAATGGACAGATCATCCAAACAGAAAATAAATAAGGACACACAAGCTTTAAATGACACATTAGACCATCTTGACTTAATTGATATTTATAGGACGTTCCATCCATAAACGACAGAATACACTTTCTTCTCAAGTGCACATGGAACATTTTCCAGGATAGATCACATTTTGGGTCACAAATTAAGCCTCAGTGAATTCAAGAAAATTAAAATCATATCAAGCATCTTCTCTCACCACAATGCCATGAGACTAGATATCAATTACAGGAAAAAAACTGAAAAAAATACAAACACATGGAGGTTACACAATACGCTATTAAACAACCAAAAAATCACTGAAGAAATCAAAGTGGAAATCAAAAAATATCTAGAAACAAATGACAATGAAAGCACAATAACGCAAAACCTATGGGATCCAGCAAAAGCAGTTCTAAGAGGGAAGTTTATTGCAATACAGTCCTACCTCAAGAAACAAGAAAAATATCAAATAAACAACCTAACTTTACACCTAAAACAATTAGAGAAAGAAGAACAAAGGAACCCCCAAGTCAGCAGAAGGAGAGAAATCATAAAGATCAGATCACAAATATATGAAAAAGAAATGAAGGAAACAATAGCAAAGATCAATGTGACTAAAAGCTGGTTCTTTGAGAAGATAAACAAAATTGATAAACCATCAGCCAGACTCATCAGGAAAAAAAGGGAAAAGACACAAATCAATAGAATTAGAAATGAAAAGGAAGTAACAACTGACACCGCAGAAATACAAAAGATCATGAGGGACTACTACAAGCAACTATATGTCAATAAATTGGAGAACCTGGAAGAAATGGATGAATTCTTAGAAAAACACAATCTTCCAAGACCGAACCAGGAAGAAATAGAAAATATGAACAGACCAATCACAAGTATGGAAACTGAGACTGTGATTAAAAATCTCCCAACAAACAAAAGTCCAGGGCCAGGTGGCTTCACAGGGGAGTTGTATCAAACATTTAGAGAAGAGATAACACCTATCCTTCTCAAACTCTTCCAAAATATAGCAGAAGGAGGAACACTCCCAAACTCATTCTACAAGGCCACCATCACCCTGATACCAAAACCAGGCAAAGATGGCACAAAAAAAGAAAATTACAGGTCAATATCACTGATGAATATAGATGCAAAAATCCTCAACAAAATACTAGCTAACAGAATCCAACAGCACATTAAAAAGATCGTACACCATGATCAAGTGGGGTTCATCCCTGGGATGCAAGGATTCTTCAATAAACACAAATCAATCAATATGATACATCATATCAACAAATTGAAGGATAAAAACCATATGATCATCTCAATAGATGCAGAAAAAGCTTTTGACAAAGTTCAACATCCATTTATGATAAAAGCTCTCCAGAAAATGGGCATAGAAGGAAATTACCTCAACATATTAAAAGCCAAATATAAGAAACCAAAAGCCAACATCATTCTAAATGGTGAAAAACTGAAAAAATTCCCTCTAAGAACAGGCACAAGACAAGGGTGTCCACTCTCACCATTATTATTCAACATAGTTTTGGAAGTTTTAGCCAACAGCAATCAGAGAAGAAAATGAAATAAGAGAAATCCAAATCAGAAAAGAAGAAGTAAAATTGACACTCTGTAGATGACATGATATTATACATAGAAATCCCTAAAGACTCTACCAGAAAACTGCTAACACTAATCGATGAATTTAGTAAAGTAGCAGGATACAAAATGAATGCACAGAAATCTCTTGCATTCCTAGACACTAACAATGAAAAAGCAGAAAGAGAAATTAAGGAAACTCTCCCATTCACCATTGCAACAAAAAGAATAAAATACCTAGGAATAAACCTGCCTAAGGAGGCAAAGGGTCTGTATGCAGAAAACTTTAAGACACTGATGAAGGAAATCAAAGACTACAAAAACAGATGGAGGGATATGCCATGTTCCTGGATTGGAATAACCAACATTGTGAAAATGACTTTCCTACCCAAAGCAAATTACAGATTCAATGCAATCATGATCGAATTACCAATGGCATTTTTCACAGAACTAGAACAAGAAATCTTACGATTTGTATGGAAATGCAAAAGACCCTGAATGGCCAAAGTAATCTTAAGAAGGAAAGATGGAACTGGTGGAATTAGGCTTCCTGACTTCAAACTATACTAAAAGTCCATAGTGATCAAGACAGTATGGTACTGGCACAAAAATAGAAAGGAAGATCAGTGGAATAGAATAGAGAACTCAGAGGTAAACCCAAGCACGTATGGGCACCTTATCTTTGACAAAGGAGGCAAGAATATACAATGGAAAAAAGACAGCCTCTTCAATAAGTGGTGCTGGGAAAAGGGGACAGCAACATGTAAAAGAATGAAATTAGAACACTTCCTAACACCATACACAAAAATAAACTCCAAATGGATTAAAGACCTACATGTAAGGCCAGACACTATAAAATTCCTAGAGGAAAACATAGGCAGAACACTCTATTACACACATCAAGGCAAGATCCTTTTTGACCCACCTCCTAGAATCATGGAAATAAAATCAAGAATAAACAAATGGGACCTAATGAAACTGAAAAGCTTTTGCACAGTGAAAGAAACCATCAACAAGACTAGAAGGCAACCCTCAGAAAGGGAGAAAATACTTGCCAGCAAAGAAACGGACAAAGGATTAATCTCCAAAATATACAAGCAGCTCATGCAGCTTAATACCAAAAAAGCAAATAACCCAATCCACAAATGGGCGGAAGACCTAAACAGACATTTCTCCAAAGAAGACATACAGATGGCTCACAAACACATGAAAAGATGTTCAATATCACAAATCATCAGAGAAATGCAAATCAAAGCCACACTGATGTACCACCTCACACCAGTCAGAATGGCCATCATCACAAAATCTGGAAGCAATAAATGTTGGAGAGGGTGTGGAGAAAAGGGAACTCTCCTGCATTGTTGGTGGGAATGTAATTTGATACAGCCACTATGGAAAACAGTTTGGAGGTTCCTTAAAAAACTAAAAATAGAACTACCATATGATCCAGTAATCCCACTATTGGGCATATACCCAGATAAAACCATAATCCAAAAAGAAACAGGTACCATAATGTTCACTGAAACACTATTTACAATAGCCAGGACATGGAAGCAACCTAAATGGCCATCAACAGATGAATGGATAAAGAAGATATGGCATATATATACAATGGAATATTACTCAGCTATAAAAAAGAATGAAATTGAGCTATATGTAATGAGGTGGATAGGCCTAGAGTCTGTTATACAGAGTGAAGTAAGCCAGAAAGAAAAAAACAATTACTGCATGCTAACTCATATATATGGAATCTAAAAAAAAAAAAAATGATACTGATGAACCCAATGACAGGGCAAGAATAAGGATGCAGATGCAGAGAATGGACTAGAGGACATGGGGTTTGGTTTGGTGGGGGGCAAAGGGGAGGCTGGGATGAAGTGAGAGAGTAGCATAGACATATTATACTACCAACTGTAAAATAGATAGCTAGTGGGAAGTTGCTGTGTATCAAAGGCAGATCAACTCGATGATGGGTGATGCCTTAGACGGCCAGGACAGGGAGGGTGGGAGGGAGTCATGGGAGGGAGGGTATATGGGGATATATGTATAAATACAGCTGATTCATTTTGGTGTACCTCAAAAGGTGGTACAAGAGTGTAAAGCAATTATTTTCCAATAAAGAGCTAAAAAAAAAATAAGAATACATATGTTGATTAGTTTGTCCTGATCAAATGTCACATTTCATCCTCCTTGGTCAAACATTCTTATAACTTATTTCCATTTATATCCCTAGGTTCATGCCAATTTAAGTTAGGAGTACAATGTAATTCTTTTGGAGCATAACTTATTTTTCCTGGGCTGGATTTTCCACTTGTCTATGGAATGCACTCAGATTTTTCTAGCTATAGGTTTAGATACAAGAGAAGTGGGAACTGTTGAGGAGCAACTCATTTAAAGGAAGTCTCAGAGTAGATTTCTGATTTTTTCAGCTTTATTTGTATCCACCCAGATACCCCCTCTCCTTCCAAATCAATGTCCTAATTTTCACTTAGGACATTTGGAACACCTGTGACTACACCTTCCATTGTAATTCTATAACTAACCCAAATATTTAAATCTTGAGTTTAATTTTCAGCCATACCTGGCCTGCTATACACAAACTAAAATAAATACATTCATACAAAAGTAAGAGATCCTTTTAGTGTTACAAGAGAAGCTTTGAGATTATTAAACCCCTGAACACATCATTTTCCTTTTGTATGGTCTCCAGTGCAGCCAGAAATAGACATTCTGCCCCAGTCATCAGACTTACTATTACCACCATATCAGTCAACTGCAGCAGCCACTGGGTCCCCTATGTTATTGATTTCAATAAGCACTTTATCTCAAGCACCTGCAGGTGGTAATTTAGTTAAATACTGCATGCCATGGTGGTATCAGTATCCCAGTTTCTACTGACAAGGAATTTAGCATTAATTAAGTTCAAGGTCAAGGAGAGATTTAAAATAATGCCATAATCCTGTCTCTGAATGTTTCCTGGGATCACTCTCGGTCCCTGGCACTGTAATCATCTAGAAAACAGAAACCACATTAGGCATTTTGAATAGAGGATATTTAAACGGAGAATCGGTAACACAGTGTTTGAAGGTGAAAGGACAGAAAAGAAACACTGCAGTAACCCAGACCCTAATCACTCAGGAGGCAGCTCCCGGCCCTGGTCCTAAGGCTGGGGTAGGTGAGATAACTACCAGGACCCACAAGTGTGAAGGAGGAGCCCCTGCATTGCTCCTCAGACCTTAGAGAAGGGGGGCCCAAATAGCCATCCAGAACCTGTGAGGAGGTGCCACAAGGCTGGTCCTGGAAGTGCTCATGGGAAGGTGAAGGTTGAAGCCATCAGCTTCAAAGAGAAACAGAAAAATCAGAGGCGTGTGTCTCTTCTCTCCTCCCCGTGCTTTCCAGTCTTCTTCTATTGCCTTCTAGTGGTAAAACTGAGCAGGAAGCCATTTGACTAAACTGGGAAATGTAATTTATGGACTCCCTGCCTCAGCATCATATAGAGGCGAGTAGTGTAGGGAGACTTTAGAACCAAAAGAAAATGGGTAAATAGCTGACACAGTCTCCCCATTCATGCCGAGTCAACGCTGAAGTCCTACAATGATCTACAGGTTCTGCGTAACCTAGCTACCTGCTACCTCCTTGTTCCAGTTCCTACTCGTCTCTCCCTGTTCCTTTTGCCACACAACAGACTCACTGCCAGGCATGTTCTTGTCTCACAGCCTCACATTTGCAGCATGGAAAGCTTTCCCTGAGACAGGTCTTCATGGCTCACTCAAAAGTTACTTTCTCAGGGAGGCATTCCCTGGACTTCCTCCTAAAATTTAACTCATAATGGCATTTGAATTTCTCTTCCCTAATTTCTTTATTCCCTACCCACTTGTCACTCTGTAAAATACTAGATATTTTCCATACTTACCTTATTATAAATTGTCTCCAGTGGAATTTTAGTTCCATGGGGTGGGGACTTTTGTTTGCTTCGCTCGTGGCTGGGTGCAGGGCAAAACAGTGTCTGGCATATATTTAACATTTGACAGGTATTTCTGAATGAATGAATACCAGTGACGTTGGCCTAGTTCTAGTCAAATCTAGGAAACATCCGATATTCTAACTGCTATCTCTTCATCCATTCTTAATCTCTGTCCATTCATTTGCAACACTGCTGCTATAGTAATTTTTTAAAATTAGGGATATGGTCAAGGGAGGGAGGGAATACGGGGATATGTGTATGAAAACAGATGATTGAACTTGGTGTACCCCCCCCCAAAAAAAAATTAGGGATACATTAGACTATATTACAAGCAGCTGGAGGATGTGTCCTCTATTAGATATAATTATACCCCTGCTCCTCCACTCCATTCCCTATATCTAAAATTGACTTACTTAGGTAAACTTTTGTCATTCAGAATGCCTTTATTCATTTAGGTAATGATTTCTACACATGACAGTTTTATCAACAATTTTTCACTTGACATGTGGTTTTAATAATCTTATTTATAAATCTTTGCAAAGTCTCTCATTACCTAGCTTGGCTTTTCACAGGGCAGAATCTAAGTGGATCATTCTTAATCTGGTCTTTGTTAAATAGACACAGGATAGCAATATGTATACCTTATGTAACACAAAATTTATGGTCTTGAAACGTTGCCTGTGAACCAACTTTAGGTTTTTATTTCAAAGAAGTTTATAATAAATTGAATATGCATTCTTTTGGAAAATTCTTTGGGAATGAGACCTAACAAAAAATCTCACTTAAGATAAGCACCCATGTAAAAAACAAAAGTCTTCTAAGTCACAAAGTATGAATGTGTGTTTTGCATTTGGCATCGTTGTTTAAAGGTCTAAAGGGGATAATCATTTAACACAAAGTCTATCAACTCTTGTTTCTAAAACTCTTGTTTCTAAACATGTCCCTTTTTGTATTGTCCAAACTCTGTTTTTGTGCTCTCTGTAAAAGCTGCACACTTAGAAATGAAGAGGGTGAGCTAGTCTGATGGGATGATAAGATGCAGCAAAGAACTGGGCAACAGGTCAGCATCACCGCTTAGGTGTTTCTCTTTTCTGAGTTACTGTATCTTTTGGTTGTTGGGTGTGTGTGCCTTCTCTTAGTGGAATGCAAAGGCCTAGAGGTTAAGTTTTATTCACTTCCTATTCCACAGAAGTCTTTTTTACAGGGTAGGTATTGAACTTGGGTGGTATAATTAATTGAAAAATTGGACAGAACGAAGTAAACTTAGCAAATTTATAACACATCAAAGGAACTTTTTAAACCTAATACATGTTTTTAGATTCAATTCAAAGAATAAATGTCCTGATTTATCAGTTATGTAAAATTTGGTGTTCCCTACAGTGAACTAGGCTCTTAGCTCTGAGTGTGTATTTAATAGTTTAAGCTAAGTTGAAAAGAAGGGTTTTAATGTCTCAAAACAATGCTGGCTTATTTTTTTTTATTTTTTAGCAAATACAAAATACTGTCCTGCTTCAAATAATCTGTCTGAATATAAATGCATGCGTGTTCATTCCTACCTTTGGCTTCCCCCCTGCAGATCTTGGTCCTAAGACTCGACTTTGCAGAGCTGTCCTTCCCGCAGGCTCAGGCTTCTCCCTCACTTCCTTTGGAGCGCATTCTAAGCAACGTCTTAAAAAGCAAATTGCCTATTTTGGAAAGAGTGATTTCTTTATGAGACCATCTTAATCTCCAAGGAAAATGCAGAGTTACACAAAAATATGCACAAACAGCTGGAGTACAGGTCGACGTCAGTGAAACAGAACCTCTTTTTTTTTTTAATATTGGAAACTGTGAGTGAAGTTACTTTTTATAAAACTTCCCTGCTGTTTTCACAGCACAGCATGAAGTTTTATGAGACTGCATAAGCTACATTTTCACACAGACTATTCTTAAAATGAGCCAGTTCTGGTTGTCTAATCTTTACAAAATAAAGGTACCTCTGATGAAAAAAATAAATCCTCCCTACCTAAAGGTAGGGTTGTAAAAAATTACCAGAAGGAAATTTGTTTGAAATTCTGTGCTGCCAAAACATATAAGAATATGCTTACTTTTTACCTCAGAATGACTTTCATTGGTTTATCTTTAATGTAATTATTTTTTATTCTCATTATTTAACCTTGGCTTCACAGGATCTATCTGGTTGGATAGCAGCCAAATATTTATATGTTCTTTTAAAGTTTACTGAGTGCTTAGATATATATTATCTTACAAAGTAGGTATTCCTCTTATCCCCATTTCACAAATGTTTGCTGATTGCTTTTGCAGATGTTATCCAAAGATATTAAGGTAAAATCTAAAGACCTAAACAGCTTAGAATACCTAAGAGTAATTTTTAAATAAACAATCAGATACTTGTACAATAAAGTAAGTATATTCAAATGTATTAGTGCAAATCAATTAAAGTAGAAGGAAAAATAATAAATCTAATTTATCTGTTCACATGTGATCTCACTATTTCATCATTGAAGAGATGTGGTTAAGAATTTTATTTGCCTACTAGTGACAACAGTTTAAACAAGAGACATTTAGCTCTGTCTCATGTTAAAGGAATCTGAAGCTAGAAAGCTTAACAAGGTTGAGGGACGTATGCTATATCTATCTATCATCTATCTATCTATCTATCTATCTATCTATCTATCTATCTGTATACACTATGTATCAGGGAAATATGTTCTTTCTGTTTTGCTGTACTCAGCACGTTTCTATTTTCATGGGCTCAGGGTGGTTTCTGGAGCTCCAGCCATCATACCACTGTTTCTGTTAGGTTACAGGAGAAAGAGAAAGAAAGGCCACAAGGTCTTGCCAGAAATCCCACCCAATAACTTGCACTTATATCTCACCTGTCATCCTAGTTGCCAGAGGGCATGGGAAAGGTGGACTCTTGGCCAGCTCATCACTGCAGGGATAAAATTAAAGATTTATTACCAAAAAAGAAAGAGACAATGAATTGCAGCATATATTTGCTGTTTTTGTCACTCACCCATAAAAGAACATAGGACAGTTCCTACATTCCTTTCTGACATTTAAGGACAGTATCTATTCAATCTTCCAAACCATCACTCCACATGTAAAAATTGCCCCACTAATGGATTAAAAAGGGTCCTTGATTAATTTAATCCTCTGATCAAAAAGTAATCAGAGGAAACAAATTGAATTTAATAAGCGAAGTTGACAGTTGAAAATGGAAAATTATCTACCCTGTTTTAAAAGACTATATGATGGTAGCAAAAACAAAACAAGACAAAACAAAACAAAAACCTAGAAATAGAAAATGTGAAATTATTAGTAGGCATTGAGTGCATGGTGATTTACTAAGTAGCCTAGTGAAGAGTAGAGTTTGGTTAAATGCAATTTTCTCTATTAAGGAGTTTACAATACTGTTTATTATCCAATGAAAAGCTTATATTAATTATTTTTAAAAGAAAATAGCTATAATTTGTAGCTCATTCATAAACTCTATACTATTAAAAATCTATACTATTGCTCTCTAGGGATTACTTCCTGAAAGTATCTTGGGATCATTAAGGAACTATATTTAAATTATGCCTATTGTTTTTTTCTGGAATTCTGAAAGCTAGAAAGAATAAAATCATTTCCTAGAGCCTTACGCATTCCTTTCATGGGCATGACTTAAAATATAAAATCCATTAGACTGCTGACATGAAACATTTAGAAGAACAGTGAATTATTGAATATAGCATTAACTCACAATCTCAAAATTTATGTAACAAACATGAAAATGTTCTAGACCACACTAGTAATACAGTGCAAGGAAATTAAACAAAAGATAGAAATATATATATATATATATACATACACAAAATTTTACCAAGAACTGGTTAAGAAAAAGGATATCAACATCCCCTTCCATTATTTGAAGAATAACTGGCAAAATCCTTTGTAAAGATACCTATACACACACATACATGCATCTTTAGCCGTATGTGAGTGTGTATAAATATACACAGAGTATTAAAACAGCCATATTCTTTAACATAGTAATTCTATTTCTGGGAAACCATCTTAAAGAAATAATCCTAAATACTGAAGAAGAAAAAGTTTTATCCACAATCTCCATGGCATCAGTGTATAGAGGTGAAAAATTGGAACTAGTACTAGTACTTGCTCAACATAGGATAAAAACTAGGTAACTAATGGTCCATTTACTTGCCAAGGTAACACATTTTAACTTAGTAACTGAGAGGGTTAGAAAAGGTAAGACAACTCTAAGATAGCACAGGGGTACCCACTGCTGGAAGCAGCTGTCACCCTTGGGGCTGGGGGCACCAAAGGAAGAGACTGGATGTACTAATCTTCGTACCTCAGTCCCGTCTTGCTTGAAGCCCAAACCCTGAAAGGCAGCCCGGCTAGCGGAGGCTGATGCTTCTGAGGGGGAACGCTTTCCTTACGCAGCCCTTCACTCTCCTATGGTGCCCCTGTGGGCAGCGCTTAAGGGAACCCGCCCCACCTGCGGGAGGGTCTGTGGGTTTGCTGCACACATCTCCGTGGACGCCTTCTCCCTTAGCAGCTCCTGGGCTCCTAACTTCCGTGGAATGGAGAGCGCGGTGGGCAGGGGAGCCGTGGGGTCAGGATGCGCCCTGGTCTGTGGCGCTGAGACACAGCCAGCGGGCTCCACCCGGGCTGCGCGTCCGGCAGCGGGCACCCAAGCTGACTGTAGAGGCGCGCACACACCTACCATCGCAAGGCTTGAGTGCAGGAGGGCGCTTTGCAGATGAGAAACGAGAGCTTAGCAACTGGCACACTCTTCGTTTATTGCCCGTCTCTGCATCTAGAAAATAAAACCCTAAAGGACTAGGTAGTTCCAGCTCTCACAGCAGTGCCTGGCCCACGGCAGGTATTGCATACATAGTACTGAATTAACTCTGTTATTGAAGAAAGAGGGGGAAATATGAAAAAAATATGGCATGTTTATCTCTGTCTTTTAGATCTTCCTAGTCCAGAAACTGCCCCAGCAAATGAAAGATGTAAGCCAAGGGAGCACCACCCTTCTCAGTCACCGTGTTCCATCTCTTTCTAACTATGTGGGTCTTTGGAAAGTTACTTCACTTTAGGAACTCCAGTTACGTAATCCTAAAAATGGAAACAACACTTGTTTTAAAGTGTCGATGTAAGGATTGGTGATGATCCAGGTGGGGTACACGTTTGTGGGGTCGATTGCATTGCTGAAGCTACAACACACATTTCCACACCCTGCACACTTTAATCGCTGTGCACCTGGCATCATTTCTAGGTAGGTTTAGTTTCTGAATATTGATATAAACTAACACTTTCTGAGCATTTATATTTGTGACACACACTGATATGTGTTTTGTTTGTTTTAATATTTAATGCTTCCAACAACTTACAAGGCCTTTATTTTCCCAATTTTACTGAAGAGGAAATTAAGGCACATAAAGTTAAGTAACCAATCCCAGGTTACATAGCTAGAAAGTGGCAGAACTAGGATTTGAGCCCAGGTAATCTAGCTCCAGAGGCTGTCTTCTTAGCCACTGTGTTTCTTAAGTAAAACTATTAATAATCTTACTCAATGCTACTTCTGGGTATTTGCAGGAATGTCTTGTGTGATTGTTTATAGGCACTTCACCTGTTCAATTAAAACTCCTAAGGAGAGTCATTGGCTTAGTAAAACCACACCTGACTGAACTGAACACACCAAGAGTGGGGAGAGGAGGTGTCTCCTTTTACAAGGGTATCTGGATAAAGCGTCAGTTTAGCTAACTTAATTGTAAACTGTTATTACTCTGTTATGGAATATTACTGTAATTGGATACAAGAAACTCCTCTGTAAAAACTTGTCCCTCGGACAAGGTTTAGCACTGGTCTCAGAAGCCCAATTAAAATGGATCAAAACTGTGTTAAAAAGAAGTTATAGGGACATCCCTGGTGGCACAGTGGTTAAGAATCCACCTGCCAATGCTGGGGACACAGGTTCGAGCCCTGGTCCAGGAAGATCCCACATGCCTTGGAGCAACTAAGCCTGTATGCAGCAACTACTGAGCCTGTGCTCTAAAACCCGCAAGCCACAACTACTGAGCCCATGTGCCACAACTACTGACGCCTCCACACTTAGAAGCCCGTGCTCCACAACAGGAGAGCCCACCACAATGAGAAACCCACACAGCGCAACAAAGAGTAGCCCCTGCTTGCCACAGCCAAAGAAAACTCTCATGCGCGCAGCAATGAGGACCCAACACAGCAAATAAAGAAATAAATTTATAAAAAAAAAGTTAGAGTTTAAAAAAAGCAGATTGAAGGGAAATACTTCATAATATTAATGCAGTTGTCTTTGGATGGTAATACAATAAATACTTTTTTTCTTTTCCTTTTAAAAAATTTTTTCTATAATTTTCTGAATGAGAAAGTATTATTTTAAAAAGAATGTTTATTTTTTAAGTATGAGTGGAAACTGTTATTAAAAGCAGAAAACTTAGATAAATAAAAAGAAAAAGAAGTTACATAATCACACTGCCATGTGTTAAAACTTTCCTATATTTTCCAGACTTTTTCCAATGTAAATACACTCATGTACTGCTCGTGTGTGCAGAAATTTTTACAAAAACCCAGAATCATATTGTTCATACTGTTTCATACTCTGTTTTTCTTTTCACTTATCAGAATACTATGAATAACTTCCTCTGAATAAATACACGTTGTGTTCTTTACAATGTATTTATTTGTGTTAACATAGTATAAGCTTTAACCATTCCTCTATTGTTGGATATTTAGGTGTGTTCCATTTTATATTTTATTTAACTAACATAGCACCAAATGTATACATCTGTTTTTACTACCTGTCTGATTGATTCCTCAGAATAAGGTCCAAGAGTGGAAATACTGGTCAGTGGGTATATACTCTAAGTCTTTTAGTGCATATTGACTAATTGTCCTCCAGAAGGTATCACCAGACAACTCTGCTGCCCATTGCTATGTTAGAATACATATCTGTTTCCTTGCAGACACACCAGACTCCTTGGCATCTTTCTCAGTAAGATAAGCCAAACAAAATCAATAGATATTATTTTTATTTCTCTGATAACTGCTGAGCTTCATGTGCATTTGTCATCTGTGTTTCTTCTTAAGTGAATTGCCTGTTTTCATTCTTTGCCCATTTTATTCACTGAATTGTTTTTTTTTTTTTATGGTTTGGTTTTGATTTTTTTCACTGATTTATGAGTTATTTTTAATATCTTGCAAGAGCTTTTACTGATTGGTGAATTAATTATATGCAAATTCCCATTTAACATATTTCATATATTGCATCTTAAAGAAAAGATAAAATGTATAATTGAAGGAGTCCTGGAGTGTACTAGATGCCTCAACAGAAATGAGATAGCTGTAGCAGAGGAGACTGCCCCAGCTTGGCACCGAAGTTACAGGAGAAGAGTCCTGGGCTCACGAGAGATTCTCAGCAAGAAAAGTCAAGAGTTCAATCTAAGAACTATTCCCTCAGTCACAGGGAAGGTTTCTCACCACTAGTTTCTTCATGAGACAAAACCAGAGCTTGAGATCAAACTCTAGTGTGTGCTTCCTAGCTCCTCCCTGCTGCTCAGGCTTACTCACCCCTTAGATCTCAACTAAAACACCACTTCCTCAAGGAAGTGTTCTCTGACCTTGCCCCTAGGTCAAACCTCCTTTTTCATGTTCCTAAGACAATGTACCCCTTTACAGGATTTCACATGGTTGTGATTTTATCTGATTTTAGTTACCTGATTAGTTGATTCATATCTCTTTCTTACTTACCAGAATGGATACTCCCTGAGGGAAGAAATTGTCTGAGTTTGCAACCCTTCATCTCTCTGCACTGATCCTGTCACGGAGGAGATGCATGACTAGGATTTGTTGGGTGACTTGATTGTATATAAATATGCATTGTAAATTATAACTAACATCTCTAGAAAGTGAGTTTAGCCATTCTCTGTAAATACTTTGACATTTTCATGAATTACTGACTTTAAGAACCACTTCAGATATTATTAATAGAAAAATATAAACTTGGGAGGTCATAATTTACCAGCAAAATGTACATTCTGATGCCCCAAATGAGTAAAACACATTTTTCTTCCTATAGTTCTAGGTAAACAAGACCATTTTACATAGAATGACTTTCCATTAAATCCATTGTAACTTTTTAAAAAGATATTGATTAGAAACAGAGAGACCTAAAGTTTAAGGAAAAAAAATCTGCACCTATGCTGTCCGATATGATAACCACCAGCCACATGTGACTATTGAACACTTTAAAGATAGCTAGTCAAAGCTGAGGCTGTATGTGCAAACTATGCATGGGATTTCAGAGATTAAGTATGAATGAGATAGTGAAAAAAATCTCAATTGTTTTATATGTTGAAATGATATTTTAGATGTAATGGCTTATATAAAATATATTATTAAAATTAATTCCTCCCGTTTCTCTTTGCTTTTTATTAGGTCTAGTAGGAAATTTACAATTAAATATGTAATGCAGTATATTTCCATTGGATGGTGCTGCTGTTTACTGTAAATCACAGTTACAAAACAACTTCACTAACTAAAGTCAGCTTTACGTCTATTTACTATCTATTTAAAAGAATCGAAAACTTGGAATTCTGCAAAAGATGTTTGAGTAATAAAATATCTATTTTAAAAATCAAAGTACTGAAGTTTACTTAATGAAAATCTTCGAATTTCTGCCCAATATTTATTTTCTCTTATTTCACCCACAATTTAACAAATTTACCTATTCGCTTTCTGAGGTCAAAGAAATAGACTACAAGTGTGGAGAAAGGTAACCAATAGCAAGTACACTTATACCTGAGAATTCAAACTCTTACTCCCTCTCATCTTGTTAGGCTGACAACCTGATAACAAGGAAGGTAATAAAAAAAACTATGAAAAGCAGATAGAACAACAAACCTAAGTTGTGGGGGGTGGGGCACATAGTGTGCTTCATCCAGGAACAAGCGTGCTACACTCTCTGTAGTTTCTGAGGACTTTCTAATATAGTTCAGTGCAATTACTAATGTTAAAAAAAGTTAAATCATTGCTCATAGGGCCTCCTCCACTTAAGAAAATATAGGATGAATTCTATCCAAAATTATGAAAATAAAACATTAAATTTTGGTGATTTTGTCTACTAAGAACAGCTATTCTCTAAGATAAAAGGGAAAATGACATGTGGAGAAAAGTTGTAGGAAATGAGAAGGAAAGTGGTTGTATTCTGGTTAGTCCAAGTTCTATTATAAAGGAAATTATTTTAAAAATTAGCCATCTTTTATTGTATAACATAAGAAACTTTAGGACAAATATAGGTTAGGTAAACAGAATGTTGTGAAATAATGCCTTAATATTGATATCAGGTATTGCCACCAAACTATTAGCAGTAAAATGCTGTGCCCTTCCTCCTATGTCAAATGCCATCCTCTGTGTGCTTTTATGACAAGATTTTAATGGTGTCTTTGGATTATTATACGCTTTGGCCCAAACCGGTGAATGGCTGTTAGGTCCGTTCACGGACTTCACATCACATGTTATCAGTGAAACCTTCACTGCTGAGTTTCCTTTCATTGTATCTCCAGGCTGACCGTTTCCTGTCAATGTCCATTAGAACAGAGAACATACTGAAAACTGGGGTCAGCCACTGTGCCGCTAGCTCCACACTTCTGGCTTTGGAAGATAAAGCAGTTTTTATTTTGTTTTGTTTCAAAATATTATTTTTTTTTCTTTTTTAAAAAACCAACATTAGATTTTTCTCTGATTTGTTTCTTGTTGAAAATCAGCAAGGTACGTTTTAAACAATACGTGGTGATGTTCAAGGATTCACTCACTGCAAAACGAATTAATCTCTTTTTGTGCATATCATGCTGCATGCAAGAGTCTGCTTGCTGCGTCCAACTCGCAGCCTCTGAAGCTGCACAGAGTAGGAACAACTGAAACCTGAATATACACTTGTAATACGGGGACCCATGGAAACCTAGTAAACAATCTACAATGAGAAGCTCATGGAAAATAAAGTTTTTAAAAGCACGCTGTATATTAGTTAGAACCATAATGCAATATCTTTCAGATATCTATCTAAAACTGTGTTCACAAACTTGTGTTCTTTTAGAATACATTTCATAGGTTACTTTTCTTATTTCTTCATAATTTTATCTTTGAAAATATAATTGTCATTATTTCGACCATGTTGAGGGAAAGTGAGCATATCAGTATATAAAAGAAGGTGAACCAACCCCCAAATATAAATATCAGAATAAGAAGATTTTGCTGTGCCAGGTGACGAGAGGACAGATAGCACAGCTGCTTGGACGTGTGACAATGACCCTCGCCCTCTGGGTCTCTCACATTATTATTAAATTGGCTAATGACCATGGTGTGAGGGATCAGGATTCTGAGCCCTCAGTAATGAGCAGCATGCAGTGTGTTTTGATTGGGATGACAGAGGGAGGTAGAGGACACTTCTATGTGGGAGAAGTAAGACGAAGGGGTGGGTAGTTAACTGCATACTCCTGAAAAGGCTTGTTATTGTGTTATTCTCATTGCTACTGCTTGAGTTTCTTCCCTGTCAACCTCAGACCACATTTCCTGCTCTGTGAGCACAGAGCTATCTTCATGAACAATAAAATCAACTGATAGCTGTACAAAGTGAAAAGAAATCACTTGAATCAAGAGGTGAAATGATTCAATCATTTTGTGCAGTCACATGGTGAAAGATGTCCTTAATTGATACCTCCAATGTAACTGTTTGGCTGGATTCCCACATGGGTAGATTAACATAATTTTGACAGTACCTGGGAGGTACAAGGGAGGACTCTCTCCTGGAGACAGGGCCTTGACAGGGGTCCCTGAGCCAGTCTCACCCAAGGGAACGGTGTACTTAGAATAAAAGATGAAGAGAGGAGGGCAACGGACAGTCAACGGGGACCTGAAGAAAAGATGTCCTGTGTTTTGTTTTAGTTTTGATTAAGCCCCTGAGCAGGTGTGAAGTAGGGAAGGATGTATATCAGTTGCATACTTATCTCCAAATTGTTTTTTGATATTAATATTTTGTCCTTTTGCTTGTTTGCTGAGTTTTGATTGGTTGATGTTTTAAGCTAATCCATCACCCAGCTTCCTCACTTACCAAATGCCAGTGAAACCACTTTTGGCTTCTAAATGGAAAGTTCTGGTTTTCTTGCCAGTATCCGCACTAGTGTGATTTTTCTTTCTTTTTGCAAGTTCCAGGGTCTCTGCCTCTCTGTTATGTGCACTCCAGAGATGGATGGCAGAGGAAGATACCACCTGTCTGACATGAGACATCGCCTGGTTGGTGCTGTGACTGCCGGGCTGGGAAGCAGTGGCTGTGTCCAAAGAAGCATCGACTGTTCCGTCACTGGAGATTCTAGCACTTGGTGGTGCTTTGTTTTGCTTTTGATTGTGTACTGCCTTATATTTTTAAACTTGATGTATATGTCTCAGCAAACTGTTAACCCCTAGAGGACAGAGACAGTGTCTGCTTTTATAGCCTCCAAATAACAAGAAACACAAGAGAATTAAACAAATATTTGGTAAATTATATTCAACTCTGGACAGTAATTTTCATGAGGGCAGGGCTGTGACCACATTATTCACCAAAATCATGAATCGTCTTGTCAGCTGAGGTTGAGGTTGCAGCGAAGGGCAGGAAGAGTGGAGTGGAAAAACTTGGTACTCTTGGAGCTGTGCTGCTGAAGATCCCACGAAAGTGGCCGGCTCTCAGAGGGCTTCCTCTACCTCATTGGCATGTGGTCAAAAATACAGGCGGGATCAGAGAAGCTTGAATGGATCTAGTTATACTTTTAAATCTTTAGAGTTAGGATATATATCACCATCCATTACCCCATTCTCAAATCCCAGTTCCCTCATCAAAGGATGGACTTTGGGCTGGATGCCTCCCTGTGTTTTGGTTAGAGGACCAGCTTGTATTTTCTGCTCAAGTAACATCATCCTTTGTGAAATTCACAGCATATGGTTTTGATCATTTTACACTTTAAACTCGAAGGAAAAACCCCTCTGTCTCTGTGACATGTCTTGACGGCAGGAGCACTCGACTTACACACAGGTTGGCAGGCTTCACCCACAACCTGCTAGTGCAGGATTTCAACATGTCATCCATTCTGTCCTCTTTTCACAGACACTAAATTAAGAGTTAGGTACCTTGCTTTAGGCATTCTTGTATCTCCTGCTTGGCACATGACATGTTTGTTGGTATTTGTTTTTTGGGTTTTTTTTAAGAACTTTTATTGAGATACAGTTAACATACAGTAAACTGCATATATTTAGAGTGCACAATTTGGTATTTGTTTTCTTATTAGTAATGTATATAAGTATTTGTTAAATGATTGGATGAATGAGTATTTTCTCCTACTACTAACACATTCTTTTTCTCCTTGAGAGGACTTACTATTTTGGGAGATATATCCATTACTCCTCTGATTATGTTTGTGTCCTGTATTTTAAGACCTTGTGCTTGAAAATTGTAGTTTCCTATGTCGTAAGGTTGATTTGACAACTCAGCATCTCTTCACCTTGGTTTGGTACTGCAAGTTCCCAGCATTCTGATCCATGATAGCCGCATTAAAATCAGAAAAAAAAATACACAGAGGGAACATTTTCCCTACATTTCTTAGGATTTATTTCTTTAGCTCTCCCTCTATCCACCAGTTGAAACTATAGCTAGAAACTTAAAAAAACAAACAAACAAACAAAAAAACGGAGCTGAATGGGTATTTCAAATTACAATTTGATTTACCTGAAGATAAATGTGAAAAGGGAAACATGCCAGTCCAACTTGGTCATGTATTCAGTAATCCATTTAGAAAATGCAAACGAAAATAATAACATTGATATATTTTTAAAAAATAAGTGCCCTTAGGATGTAATGTACAACAGATGACTACAGTTACATACAGCTGTATGGTATATAGTAAAGTTGTTAAGATAGTAGATCCCAAGGGTTCTTATCACAAGGAGAAATGTTTTTTCTTTTCTTTTTATTGCATGTATATAAGATGATGGATGTTAACTAAAACTATTGTGGTGATCATTTCACAATATATGTAAATCAGTCCATCATACTGTACACCTTAAACTTACACAGAGATGTATGTCAATTATTTCTCAATAAAACTGAAATAAAAAATGCCTTAACCTTAGAGTTTACAACTTAGGTCTCCTAAGTTAGGTCTCCTAAGTCTCATCAGTTTAAATGAATGTGCCTTTAAAAGTTTTCACTTTCTTTTCTGAAGACCATAAAGCCAGAATAGCACTTTTTTTCTTTATCTTTAGAAGCAACTAGAACCAATTAATTGATCTGGGGAGCTCTCAAATTTTTTTTAATGCAAAATTTTAAAACTGCTTATTCTAATACTATCCGCTCTAAGATTCCCAAGACTATCCTACGAAATACTTTCCTTTCAGAAACTTTATGCTTATCCTAATCTATGAATCTGACTTCCTGAAATAGTTTTTGAATATACTCCTTTTTGTTTCCCAGTTATAACAAAAGGACATAAAATAATCTTTCTTGGAATAACTTGGAGAACTCTCACAAAAGTATAACATAGGTTACAACTTGACCTTGGTCCCATCCTCCTGTCTATCCCATCTGTTTGGCCCCAGCCCTCTAGGCCTATCTAGAGCCCAAGGACCTCATACTGAGCTGTTATTAAATAGGTGGAAATGGTGTTGACTGGTAACAAATTGTATGGTCTCCAGTAATATATTTTATCACAGGATTTTATAAACAGAACATCCTTGAAAATCCAGAAGAAATTATTGCTAGTGATGATATTTTTGGGGGCAATATGTTAAAGTGTCCTATGGTGGCCACATGTTCCAGTCAGACCCTGTGAATACACACCTCTGGAAGAACTGTGCTGGTGGTAGGCTTGGAGAGATGTTGTAGAAAAACAAAAACAAAAACAATGTGTGTGAGATCAGATAACAGATACTTTCTTTGTTATTTCCCCCAAAATTTTTAAAAAACAAACAAAAAAGTCCCCTGCAAATTGCCCATTTATATACTTCAAGATCTTCAGTGTGTGGTTGTGTACATAAATACAGTAGGTAGGTTACAAAAGAAGCAAAAATGAGAAGGGGGTTTGTTGGTGTATGCCCATCAACAGAGAGAAAAAGTCAACTACCAGACTCTAGAAACTCAATGAATTTTCTGATGGAGAGATGTCATGTGGCAAGGTCCCTGAACACTGTATAAGTCTACAGTTTAGACTTTAAATTTCAAGTCTTCAACTTTTCTAGTTGAAAATCTAAAAGTACCTTTACAACTTTAAAATAATTTTTATCATATTATTTTATAAGGTGAACTTCCTACAATATTTTGTACATATATTTTATAATTACTCTTAATTTGTGTGTGTACATGTTTGTAATTTTTTAAATTGGTAGATACTCATGTTTATTTGCATTTTATTCATAAAATTATGGACTTATAAATATATATATATAATAAAGAAAAGGCACTTCCCTGGTGGGGCAGTGGTTAAGAATCCGCCTGCCAATGCAGGGGACACGGGTTTGATCCCTGATCAAGGAAGATCCCACATCATGGAGCAGCTAAGCCTGTGCATCACAACTACTGAGCCTGTGCTCTAGAGCCCATGAGCCACAGCTGTTGAGCCTGCATGCCATAACTACTGAAGCCGTCACTTCTAGAGCCTGTGCTCCACAACAAGAGAAGCCACTGCAATGAGAAGGCCAGTGCACTGCAATGAAGAGTAGCCCCACTTGCCACAACTAGAGAAAGGCCAAGCACAGCAACAAAGACCCAATGCAGCCAATAAATAAATAAATAAATAAATAAATAATTTAAAAAGTAAATTAAAAAAATAAAATAAAAATGCTCATAAGTATGCATGATAAGTACAGTTTACACGCAAGTTAAAAATACCTAATATTTAGAAATCTAGCTTATAATGTGAATAAATAATGACATTTTCATTTGCTTTCCCTGTCATTCCATAAAAATACTCATGAGAACCCAAAATAGAAAAACAAAGACTCAAAATTATTTTTATTCTCTCGGTTTTAAATTCTGCTTTTTGATCTATTTAAGCAGCTCTTACTACTATGGTCTTTTAACTTTTTAATTTTTTCTTTTTCATTGTTTTATGCTCTATTTGGTATGTCCAAAGGATACATGTGACATAGATGTAATTTATAGGACATAATTAACAAAATGAATGACCATGTACCCAATACCCCTGGGCTCTTTTCCTATCCTGTCCTCCTGACTTACCTTCTGGTCACAACCACTACTGCTGAATTTTATATTTGTATCCTCCACACCTTTTTGGGTTTTATTGTGTATGTATACAGCCCTAAATACCATACTATCTTTTCTTCATCTCTTTACGAATGTTATATAATCTCTGGGATTTGGTTTTTTTCACTCAACATTATATCTTTAAGATTCAATTTTGTCCTGTATGAATGTAAAGTGTTTTGTTATATGCACAGACCATAGTATATTTATCCATTCTTATGCTGACAAACATTCGGGATCTCCCAGCTTTCTGATACTGTGAACTGATGCTATGAGACATTCTTTTACTTCTGGTGCGTATTCTAAGCCCTTCTCTAAAGGAAGAGCCTAGGAGAACTGCTGATTGTAGAGCATGAACATCTTTGTTTTAGTAGGAAATGTTAATTATTTTTTCTAAATTTATTGCATACATGTCCTCACCGATACTTGGTATTATCAAACTTCTTAATTTTTCCCAGTTTAAGGAATAAAATAGAATATCACAATGTTCTTAATTTGCATTTCCCTTATCATTAATGAGATTAATATATTTTCATGTACCTATTCACTATTCCTGTTTCCTCTTCTGACAAATGCCTGTAGATATTGTCTTCTTATTTTTTTTATTGCAGTATCTTTTACTGATTTGTAGGAATTCCTTACATAATTTACATACTAACTGTTTATTGCTTGTGTGTTACAAATACATTCTTCCAGAGTGTGGCTTGTTTTTCACTTTATTTATGGTGTCTTCTGATGAATAAAAATTCTTAATTTTTAATGTAGTATAAGTTATCAGTCTTTACTTTTGTAGTAATACTTTTTCTGTCCTCTTGAAGAAATATTTCACTAAGAAAATTGGATTTTCCCACAATGATATTTTCCTATTTTTGCCCTAAATATTATTTTTGTCTTTAACAGTTAAATCCTTAATCTATCTGATAATTATTTTCAAATGTGTTGTGAGATTGGGATCCAATTTCATTTTTTTGCATTTGGATACCCAACTGTCCCAGCACTATTTATTGACTATCTTTACACAGTTATTAAAAATACTCCCTATACTGTATAGTAAATGACTAAACAAGAGTGGGTATGATACTGGGTTATCTAGTGTTTCACTGGTCAATTTATGTATTTCTCTGCCACACCATATTTTTAAATTAGTATATCTTAAGAGTAAACCAGAATAATCATAAGAGAGGGCCCCCACCTTGTTTTTCTGCTACAGGACTGTTTACTTGGTTATTAGTTTTTATGCATAAATTTTAGAATCATCCTGTCAAATTCTACAAAAAACTCAAGGGATTTTGATGAAACAAACATTGCCTATGGATAACTTTGAGTGATACTTAAAAGTCTGTAATGCTGAATTCCCCTAGCAATAAAACTGTTTACCTCCGCTTTGTATAAATCTACTTGAATACCTTTCCTAAAAGTTTCATAATTTTCTTGATAAAATATTTTCATAACTTTCGTTAGAATTTTTCTTAGGTATGCAATATATTTTGCTCATTTTGTATTGAATAAATGGTAATAGTCTTAAAATCTGATTTACTTAGTATTTGGTGCTGATATAAAGCAATATAATGGTATTTTACTGTTGATCATACCTCAAACCAGCTTGCTAAACTTGTGTTTCTAATAGTCTGTAAATTTGTGGGGAAGTTTTTTTTTTTTTGTAAACAATTATATAATTTGAGAAAAACAGTTTTATTCCTTCCTTTTATGTGTGGATAACTTTTATTTCTTCTTCTTGTATTACTATGCTAGCAAAGATTGCCGGTACCATGTTTAATAGCGTAGTAAGATTATGTGTCCTTAACTTGTTCATGATTTTAAAAGGATTTTCCAACTGTTTCACTATTAGCAATGATGTTTCCTTTTGCATTTTGGTGGAAACCTCTTATCAGATTAAAGGAGCTCCCTTTTATTCCTAGTTTGTAAAAAAAGGTTACTATTTGCAGTGCTGTGTTTTATCAAATTTTTGTTTTGTATGTAAATAATATTTGATGTGGCAAATGATATTTATAGATTTTAACATGTTAAACCACCAGTGGATTCCTGGAATGAATACAACTTGGTCATTTGTTAATTAGGTTTTTTATCCACTGCTCTATTAATTTGAGCCTATTGCAGTTTTATTTGTGACTGAAGTAGCTCTATAACTTTCTTTTCTCATATAATCCTGATTTTGGTGTCAAGGTTGTTTTGACTTCATAGTAGGAGTTGGGAAGTATTTCTTCCTCTGCAACTATCTTTAAACACGTATATAAGACCATACATTCTGTACCTTGAATGTTTTGTCCAATGTGTAAAACTATTATGGTCATTGTTTACCATATGCATATTTTAACTACTGATTCAATGACTAGTCTATATTTAGCCTATTTCTTCTTTTTTGAATGTTTTATAAGTGCTATTTTTCTCAGAATTCACTCATCTTACATATATTTTCAATAATATAAAGTTTTTCTTGATATTTCTTTATGATCTTTTAATGTTTGCTGTAACTGTAGTTTTGTTGTCTTTTTAATTCCTATGATTGGTTGTTTGTGATTTCTCCCCTTTTTCTTTTCTTTCTAAGTCTTAGAGAAAGCAGATTTTATTATAAATTAGCCAAATATCCCCGTTCTGCTGTCAATACCACCCTCCTCCCAACACAAAACAACTTCCAAAGACAGGTAGAGAGTAAAGGGTACACATCATTGAGAACAAATTTGTCTATAGGCGAAGTATTTTTCTTTGTCATAATAGAACCCTTCCAAGGTTTGCCCTTGAGAAGTCTTGCTATTTTGCATTCTTCAGGAAATTTCAGTGAACAATGAAAATCTAGTTTTTATTAGACATTTTCTCACTGAGGCTATTTCTCCATGTCTATAATAGGACAGCAGGCAAACAAATCTCAAATTCCATGATCCAGTACAATTCTTCTATGTTGTCAGTTCAACATAATTGAAAAAATGTACACACCCCAGCTGATTGATCTAAACTTAAATTCATGACTGCTAACTTCCAGGGTCCAGGAGTACTACATTCAGTTTTATTATATTTACCCAGACTTTTGATACTCTGCCCCGTTTTTTTTGTCATAATTAGGTAATTTCCATTATTATTCAAGTATGCTGTAGCTGCATTTTAAACATCCTCCCATTACCATAGAAGCTTTTACCATGTATTGCTTAATTTCACTATTCTTCCTCTTGTAAGCGATGTCAGTGTTTTCTGTCTTCATTCTGTCTTCATTTGATCTCTTTCTACTTTCTAACAAAATGCAAGAAGACTTACCTCATTGATTCTTCTCTCAACCAGGTCACTCATTTTTTTTTTTAATGGGGTATAGTTGTTTTACAATGTTGTATTAGTTTCTACTGCACAGAGAAGTAGAGTTCCCTGTGCTGTACAGCAGGTTCTCATTAGTTATTTATTTTATACATATTAGTCTAGAAAAAAAGTACAGTTAAACTGATTTGCAAGGCAGAAACAGAGACACAGACGTAGAGAACAAATGTATGGACACCAATGGGAAGAGGAGGATGAATTAGGCGATTGGGATTGACATATATACACTAATATGTATAGAACAGGTCACTCATTTTTGAATGCCAAAACCAATAGTAATTTTTAGCCTCCCTACTCTATGTATCAATCAGCATTTGAAAAAGTTCATTACGCTTTGTTAAATGTTTTCTTCACATGTATTCCAGAAGTTACTTCCTCCTAACCCTCATCTTACATTACTGGCCTCATTCTCCTCAACTCTATCATTCAGAGAAGACCAGGACAAAGTCCTGGATCTCTATTCAAGGCAACTCATCCTAAACACGACTTATGTCTCATGATTTTATATTCCATCTATTTCTGAGAATGAAGAATTAAATTAACGGACTAAACTTCAATCTCAAAATAATACACAAATATTTACAAAAACCACTGGATATCTAAACAGTATTCAAAATTTCACATGTAAGATGCACAAAACCAGCTTCTTGGTTTGGATCCCTACTGACTCAGAAAGTAGCTTCTTACTTAGTCTTCCCCGTCTCCATAAAAGGAAACTTTGTTCCTCCATTTGCTTTGACAAAATTGTTTACAATGCCCTTGATATTTTTAAAATTTTTATTAGCATATAGTTGATTTAAAATGTTGTGTTAGTTTCTGCTGTTCACCACAGTGAGTCAGTTATATATATGTGTATATATATCCACTCTGTTTTAGATTCTGTTCCATATAGGTCATTACAGAGTACTGAGAAGAGATCCTTGTGCTAACCAGTAGGTTCTTGTTAGTTATCTATTTTATATTTAGTAGTGTGTATATGTTAATCCAACATCCCAACTTATCCCTCCCACCCTTCCCCTCCTGGTAACCATAATCTTATTTTCTACATCTGTGACTCTATTTGTGTTTTATAAATAAGTTCATTTGTATCATTTTTTTATATTCCCCTTATAAGCGATATCATATGATATTTGTCTTTCTCTGACTTATTTCACTCAGTACAATGTCTCTGTCCATCTATGTTGCTGCAAATGACATTATTTTGTTCTTTTTTATAGCTGAGTAATATTCCATTATGTATATATGTACCATATCTTCTTATCTCTTCCCCTATCTATGGGCATTTAGGTTGCTTCCATGTCTTGGCTATTGTAAATAGTGCTGCAATGAACATTGGTGTGCATGTGTCTCTTCGAATTATACTTTTCTCTGGATATATGCCCAGGAGTGGGATTGCAGGATCACATATTAGCACAATTTTTAGTTTTTTAATGAATGTCAGCACTGCTTTCCACAGTGGTTGTACCAATTTACATTCCCCACAACAGTGTAGGAGGGTGTCCTTTTCTCCACACCCTCTCCAGCATTTATTGTTTGCACATGTTTTTGATGATGGCCATTCTAACCAGTGTCAGATAATACCTCATTGTAGGTTTGATTTGCATTTCTCTGATAATAGTGCTGTTGAACATCTTTTCATGTGCTTTTGGCCATCTGTATGTCTTCTCTTGAGAAATGTCTATTTAGGTCTTCTGCTCATTTTTTGATTGGGTTGTTTGTTTTTTTGATACTGAGCTCCATGAGCTGTTTGTATATTTTGGACATTGATCTTTTGAACATTGATTCCTTTGCAAATATTTTCTCCCATTCTGAGGGTTTTCTTCTCATCTTGTTTATGGTTTCCTTTGCTGTGGAAAAGGTGTTAAGTTTAATTAGGTCCCATTTGTTTATTTTTGTTTCTATTTTCATCACTCTGGAAGGTGGATCAAAAAAGATCTGCTATTTATGTCAGAGAGTGCTCAGCCTATGTTTTCCTCTAAGAGTTGTACAGTATTCTGTCTTACATATAGGTCTTTAATCTATTTTGCAGTTTATTTTTGTGTATGGTGTTAGGGAGTGTTCTAATTTCATTTTTTTACATGTAGTTGAAGAGTTTTCTGAGCGCCACTTATTGAAGAGACTGTCTTTTCTACATTGCATGTTCTTGCCTACTTTGTCATAGATTAGGTGACCATAGGTGCTTGGATTTATCTCAGGATTTTCTATTCTGTTCTATTGATCTATATTTCTGTTTTTGTGCCATTATCACACAGTTTTCTTAATTAATTAATTAATTAATTGGCTGCATTGGGTCTTCATTGCTGTGAGCGTCTTTCTCTAATTGTGGTAAGTGGGGCATACTCTTTGTTGTGGTGCGTGGGTTTCTCACTGTGGTGGCTTCCCTTGTTGCAGAGCACGGGCTCTAGGCACACAGGCTTCAGTAGTTGTGGCACCCAGGTGCAACAGTTGTGGCTCGCGGGCTCCAGAGTTTAGGTTCAGTAGTTGCAGTGCATGGGTTTAGTTGCTCCACCGCATGTCGGATCTTCCCAGCCCAGGGATTGAACCCATGTCCCCTACATTGGAAGGCAGATTCTTAACCACTGTGCCACCAGGGAAGTCTCAGTACCATACTGTTTTGATGACTATAGTATAATGTGAGGTCAGGGAGCCTGATTCCTTCAGTACCAATTTTCTTTCTCAAGATTGCTTTGGCTATTTGAGGTCTTTTTTGTCTCCATAAAAATTGTAACATACTTATTCTAATTCTGTGAAAAGTGCCATTGGTAATTTAATCAGGGTTGCATTTAATCTGTAGATTGCTTTGGATTGTATAATCATTTTCACAATATTGATTCTTTCAATTCAAGAATGTGGTATATCTCTGCATCTGTTTGTGTCATCTTTTATTTCTTTCACCAGTACCTTATAGTTTTCTGAGTACAGGTCTTTTGCCTCCTTAGGAAGGTTTATTTCTAGATATTTTATTTCTTTGTTGCAATGGTAAATGGGAATATTTCTTTAATTTGTCTTTTTGATCTTTCATTGTTAGAGTGCTGGGATGCAAGAAATTTCTGTGCATTAATTTTGTATCCTGCAACTTTACCAAATTCATTGATTAGCTCTAGTAGTTTTCTAGTGGCATCTGTAGGATTTTCTATGTATACTATCATGTAATCTGCAAACAGTGACAGTTTTACTTCTTCCTTTCCAGTTTGGATTCCTTTTATTTCTTTTTCTTCTCTGATTGCCGTGACTAGGACTTCCAAAACTATGTTGAATAATAGTGGTGAGAGTGGACATCCTTGTCTTGTTCCTGATCATAGAGGAAAGGTGTTCAGTTTTTCACCATTGAGAATGATGTTTGCTGTGGGTAATAAAGGCCATATATGGCCTTTATTATGTTGAGGTAAGTTTCCTCTGTGCCTACTTTCTGGAGAGTTTTAATCATAAATGGGTATTGAATTTTGTCAAAAGCTTTTTCTGCATCTATTGAGATGATCATATGGTTTTTATTCTTCAGTTTCTTGATATGATGTATCACATTGATTGATTTGCATATATTGAAGAATCCTTGCATCCCTGGGATAAACCCCACTTGATCATGGTGTATGATCCTTTTAATGTGTTGTTGGCTTCAGTTTGCTGGTATTTTTTTGAGGATTTTTGTGTCTATGTTAATCACTGACCGGTAATTTTCTTTTTTTGTGCTGTCTTTTTCTGGTTTTGCTAGCAGTGTTATGGTGGCTTTTTGAATGAGTTTGGGAGTGTTCCTCTGCAAATTTTTGGAAGAGTTTCAGGGCAACTGTTAATTCTTCTCTAAATGTTTAATAGAATTCAACTGTGAAACAATCTGGTCCTGAACTTTTATTTTTTTGGAAGTTTTTAAATCACAGTTTCAATTTCAGTACTTGTGACTGGTCTGTTGATATTTTCTATTTCTTCCTGGTTCAGTCTTGAAAGCTTGCACCTTTGTAAGGTTGTGCTCATTTCTTCCAGGTTGTCCAATTTCTTGCCACATGGTTGCTTGTCATAGTCTTTTGATCCTTTGGATCAATATTTCTGTGGTTTCAGTTGTAACTAAGACTTTATCATTTTTTATTTTATTGATTTGAGTCCTTTCCCTTTTTTTCTTGATGAGTCTAGCTAAAGAGATATCAATTTTGTTTATCTTCTCAAAGAACCAGCTTTTTGTTTCACTGATCTTTGCTATTGTTTTCTTTATTTCTACTCTGATCTTTATGATTTCTTTCCTTCTACTAACTTTGAATTTTGTTTGTTCTTCTTTTTCTAGTTGCTTGAGGTGTAAGGATAAGTTGTTTGTTTGAGATTTTTCTTGTTTCTTGAAGTGATATTGTATTGATATAAACTTCTCTCTCAGAACTTCTTTTGCTGCATCCCATAGTTTTTTTTTATTTTAAACCAGTGTTCACATTGTATCATTTTACTTAAAAAAATCATACAGTTGTTTTTTCAGGATTAGAATCCAAATATGTTCCATTCATTGCTGATGTCTTTTTAGTTAGACTTTTTTAATCCAAACTTATCTCATTGTGATAGATATATTTATATTTTAAATTGACTGGGCCAGATATTTGGTCAAATATGCTAGTTGTTTCTGTGAAAGGGTTTTCGTTTTTCTGGGCTTTTTGTTTGTTTGTTTAATGAGGTTAACATTTAAATAAGTAGATTGAGTAAAGCAGATTGCTCTCCCTAATGGGGGTGGGCCTCACCCAGTCATTTGGTGGTCTGCATAGCACAAATGGCTGACCCTCTCCTGAATAAGGGAGAATTCCCCCTACGTGACTGCCTTTAAGCTGAATTATCATTTTCCCCACCTTGGGTTCAAACTGAAGCTTCAGCTTCTCTAAAATCTTGTAACTTCTGGCCTTTGGAGCAGAACTGCACCATCAGCTCTCCTCTAGCTAGCTGACTGAAAATCTTTGGACTTGTCAGTCACTTCTCTAGATTGATTATCTATCTATCTATCTATCTATCTATCTATCTATCTATCTATCTATCATCTAATCTATCTATACTATTGGTTCTGTCTCTCTGAAGAAACTTGATTAATACACCCATAAATCTTTTTTTTTTTCTTGTGCTTGTATTTTTTTGAAACTTTATTGCTTTTATTTTTATTGGGGTATGGTTGATTTACAATGTTGTGTTAGTTTCTATAGTACAGTGAAGTGAACCAGCCACATGTATACATACATCCCCTCTTTTTTGAATGTCCTTCCCATTTAGGTCACCACAGAGCATTAAGTAGAGTTCCCTGTGCTATATAGCAGGTTCTCTTTAGTTGTATATTTTATACATATTAGTGTATATACGTCAATCCCAATCTTCCAATTCATCCCACGGACCTGTTCCCCACTGGTGTCCATACATTTGTTCTATACATCTGTGTCTCGATTTCTGCCTTGCAAACAGGTTCACCTGTACCATTTTTCTAGAATCCACATATAGGCTTTAATATACAATATTTGTTTTTCTCTTTCTCTTTCTCTTTTTAGTATACTCTGTATGACAGTCTCTAGGTCCACCCATGTCTCTACAAATGACCCAATTTCAATCCTTTTTATGGCTGAGTAATATTCAATTGTATATAAGTACCACATCTTCTTTATCCATGCATCTGTCAAGGGGCATTTAGGTTACTTCCCTGACCAGGCTATTGTAAATAGTGCTACAATGAACACTGGGGTGCATGTGTCTTTTTGAATTATGGTGTTCTCTGGGTATATGCCCAGTAGTGAGATTGCTGGATCATACGGTAACTCTGTTTTTAGTTTTTTAAGAAAGTGCCATACTGTTCTCCATAGTGGCTGTATCAATTTACACTCCCACCAAAAGTACAGGAAGGTTCCCTTTTGTCCACACCCTCTCCAGAATTTATTGTCTGTATATTTTTTGATGATGGCCATTCTGACCGGTGTAAGGTGATACCTCATTGTAGTTTTGATTTGCATTTCTCTAATAATTACTGATGTTGAGCATCTTTTCATGGGCCTCTTGACCATGTGTACATCTTCTTTGGGGAAATATCTATTTAGGTCTTCTGCCCATTTTTTGATTGGATTGTTTGTTTTTTTGATATTGAGCTGCATGTGCTGTTTGTATATTTTGGACATTAATCCTTTGTCGACTAATTCATTTGCAAATATTTTCTCCCATTCTGAGGGTTTTCATCTTAGTTATGGTTTCCTTAGCTGTGCAAAAGCTGTTAAATTTATTTAGGTCTCATTTGTTTATTTTTGTTTTTATTTCCATTAATCAAGGAGGTTGGTCAAACAAAGATCTTGCTGTGATTTATGTCGAAGAGAGTTCTTCCTATGTTTTCCACTAAGAGTTTTATAGTGTCCAGTCTTACATGTAGGTCTTTAATTCATTTTGAGCTTATTTTTGTGTATAGTGTTAGGTAGCATTCTAATTTCATCCTTCTACATGTAGCTGTCCAGGTTTCTCAGCACCACTTATTGAAGATACTGTATTTTTTACATTGTATATTCTTGCCTCCTATATCATAGATTTGTTGACCATTGGTGCATCGGTTTATCCTGTTCCACTGATATATAGCTCTGTTTATATGCCAGTACCACATTTTCTTGATTACTGTAGCTCTGTAGTACAATTAGAAGCCAAGGAGCCTGATTCTTCCATCTCTGTTTTTCTTTCTCATGATTGCTTTGACTATTCAGGGTCTTTTATGTCTCCATAAAAAATTTTAAGTTCTTTGAAAACTGCCATAGGTAATTTGATAGGGAATGCACTGAATCTGTATATTTCTTTGGGCAGTATAGTCACTTTCAAAATATTGATTCTTCCATTTGAAGAACATGGTATATCTCTCCATTTGTTTGTGTCATCTTTTATTTCTTTCATTAGTGTCTTAAAATTTTCGCAGTACAGGTCTTTTACTTTCTTAGGCACGTTTATAACTAGGTATTTTATTCTTTTTGTGGCAGTGGTAAATGGGATTGTTTCCTCAATTTCTCCCTTCTGAACTTTTATTGTTAGTGTAAAGGAATGCAAAAAAATTCTGTGTTAATTTTGTATCCTGCAATTTACCAAATTCATTGATTAGCTCTTACAGTTTTCTGGTGGCATCTTTTGGATTTTCTATGTATAGTATCATGTAATCTGCAAACAGTGATAGTTTTACTTCTTCCTTTCCAGTTTGGATTCCTTTTATTTCTTTTTATTCTCTGATTGCCACGGCTAGGTCTTCCAAAACTATGTTGAATAGTAGTGGTGAGAGTGGACATCCTTGTCTTGTTCCTCATCTTACAGAAAATGCTTTCAGTTTTTCACCATTAAGAATGATGTTTGCTGTGGGTTTGCTTATATGGCTTTTATAATGTTGAGGTAGGTTCCCTCCATGCCCACTTTCTGGAGAGTTTTTATCATAAATAGGTGTTTAATTTTGTCAAAAGCTTTTTCTGCATCTATTTTCTGATCATATGGTTTTTATATTTCAATTTTTTATCAGTATTTTTTATCTTCTCAAAGAACCGTCTTTTAGTTTTAAAAATCTTTGCTATCATTTTCTCTGTTTCCATTTTATTTATTTCTTCCCTGATCTTTATGATTTCTTTTTTTCTACTAAGTTTGGGTTTTTTTTTTTTCTTCTTTCTCTAGTTCTTCTAGTTGTGAGTTTAGATTGATTATTTGAGACTTTTCTTGTTTCTTGATGTAGGATTATATTGCTATAACTTCCCTCACAACTGTTTTTACTGCTTTTTGTTTGTCATTTTTTCATAGTCATTTGTCTGTAGGCATTTTTTGATTTCCTCTTTGATTTCTTCAGTGATGTCTTGGTTATTTAGTAGTGTATTGTTTAGCCTCCATGTGTTTGTGTTTTTTACAGTTTTTTTTTTTTCCTGTAATTGAATTCTAATCTCATAACATTGTGGTCAGAAAAAATGCTTGACAGGATTTCAACTTTCTTAAATTTACCAAGGCTTGATTTGTGGGCAAGATGTAATGTATCTTTGAGAATGTTCCATGTGATCTTGAGAAGAAAATGTATTCTTCTGTTTTCAGATGGAATGTTCCATAAACATCAATTAAATCTTTCTAGTCTATTGTATTATTTAAAGCTTGTGTTTCCTTATTAATTTCTGTCTGGATGATCTGTCTATTGGTGTAAATGAGGTGTTAAATTCCTCCACTATTTTTGTGTTGCTGTCAATTTTCCATTTTTATGGCTGTTAGCATTTGCCTTATGTATTGAGGTGCTCCTATGTTGTGCATGTACATTTATAATTGTTATATCTTCTCATTGGATTGATCCCTTGATCATTATATAGCGTCCTTCCTTGTAAAAGTCTTTATTTTTAAGTCTATTTGATCTGATATGAGTATTGCTACTCTAGCTTTCTTTTGATTTCTATTTGTATGGAATATTTTCTTTTCATTTCCTCACTTTCAGTCTGTATATGTCCCTAGGTCTGAAGTGGGTCTCTTGTAGACAGCATATAGATGGGTCTTGTTTTTGTCCATTCAGCCAGTCTGTGTCTTTTTGTTGGACCATTTAATCCATTCACATTTAAGGTAATTATTACTATGTATATTCCTATTACCATTTTCTTAATTGTTTTGGGTTTGTTTTTGTTGCTCTTTTCCTTCTCTTGTGTTTCTTGTCTAGAGAAGATCTTTTAGCATTTGTCTTATAGCTTGCTTGGTGGTGCTGAATTCTCTTAGCTTTTGCTTGTTTGTAAAGCTTTTGATTTCTCTGTAAAATCTGAATGGGATCCTTGCTAGGTAGAGTAATTTTGGTTGTAAGTTTTCCATTTTCATCACGTTAAGTATATCCTGCCACTCCCTTCTGGCCTGTGGAGTTTCTGCTGAAAAATCAGCTGATAACCTTATGGGGATTTCCTTGTACATTATTTGTTGTTTTTCCCTTGCTGCTTTTAATATTTTTTTCTTTGTATTATTTTTTGTTAGTTTGATTAATATGTGTCTTGCCATGTTTCTCCTTGTATCCTGTATGGGCCTCTGTGCACTTCCTAGATTTGATTGACTATTTCCTTTACCATGGTAGAGAAGTTTTCAACTATAATCTCTTCAAATATTTTCTCTGACCCTTTCTTTTTCTCTCTGTCTCCTGGGACCCCCATAATTTGAATGTTGGTCCATTTAATGTTGTCACAGAGGTCTCTTAGACTGTCCTCCATTCTTTTTATTTTTTTATTCTGCTTCACAGCAGTTATTTCCATTATTCTGTCTTCCATATCACTTATGTCTTCTCCTGCCTCAGTTATTCTGCTATTGATTCCTTCTCAAGTAGTTTTAATTTCAGTTATTTTGTTGTTCAGCACTTTGTTCTTTGGTATTTCTAGTTCCTGTTAAACATTTCTTGTATTTTCTACATTCTATTTCTGAGATATGGGATAATATTTACTATCATTACTCTGAATTCTTTTTCAGGTAGATTGCCTATTTCCTCTTAATTTTTTGGTCTTGTGGGTGCCTACATTCTGGTGGGTGGAGCTGGATCTTGTCCCTTTGATGGGCAGGATGATGTCAGGTTGTGTGTTTTAGAGTGTCTGTGAGCTTAGTATGAATTTAGGCAGTTTATCTGCCAATAGGTGGGGTTGTATTCCAGTCTTGCTAGTTGTTTGGCATAAGGCATCCAGCACTGGAGCTTGCTGGCCATTTGGTAGAACTGGGTCTTGGTGTTGAGATAGGGACCTCTGGGAGAGTGCTCGCTGACTAATATTCCCTGAGGCTGGGAGTTCTCTGGTTGTCCAATGTCCTGGACTTTTTTCTCCCCCCTCAAAGCCTCCAGCCAGACCCCTGGCCAGAGCACAAAGACCTTGCAAGCCACACAGTGCAGAAGAAAAGAGAAAAAAGAAAACAAATAGACAAACAAATCCCCAAGACAAGTGGTAAAAGCAAAACCAGACATAAACACACAAAGAAACACACACACACACACAGAGGAAACAAAAAAGATAGAAAGAAAACAAATAAACAAACCCCCAAATGAAAACAAACACTAAAAGCTAAACTAACAAAAATAAAAAACCAAAAAAAAAAAAATCAAAAGCAGAAAGAGAACTAAAAAAAGGCAAAGAAAGCATAAAACAAACACACAAAAAAAAAACCATCAAAGATAAAAACAAATGTAAGAAGCAAATGAGGATAAAACACAAAACAACAAAAAAGTCAAGTAAAAATAGAAAAATATAAAGTATAGTTAAAGAATGTAATAACAAAACAAAACAAAGGAAAAACTAAAATCTATGAAAAAACACAAAGTAACAAAAAGTAAATTAAAAATAGAAAAAAGTAAAATAAGATATATTAAAAAATAAAAGCATAAAAATATAAAATAAATAAATAATAAAAATTAAAAGAATAATAAAATACAACAATAGAACAAAATGACACAAAAAATAGTAACAATAAAAATATTTTCCTGGGGCCTCAGCTGTCAGGATCCTTGCCCCCATGGTGAGCCACAGCCAATCCCTGCCTCCCCAGGAAGTCCTCCAATATGCCTCATTAGGTCTCTGGACCTGCCAGGGGAATGTGGGGCCAGCTCAGACTCTGATCTGACCTTATTCTCACATGTTCTTGCCTCCAAAGTCCACAGTTGCCCCTAAAGTCCACAGCCTCAAATATGGGAACACTTGTTGTCTGTTCAGATATTCCTCAGATGCAGGGTTTACAAAGCCAATTGCAGAGATTTTATCCACTGCTCTTGCAGCTACATGGAGAAATTTCCCTTCCTATTCTTTGGTCTCACAGGCACTGGGGTTCAGCTTTGGTTCTGGCCCTGCCTCTGGGTGTAGGCCACCCTCAGAAGTTTGTTTCCCACCCAGGTGAGAGGGGGTGAAACAGCTGCTGATTTGGACTCACTTGCACACTCAGGCCAAGGAGACGAAGGGATATGGTGGTCACAATTGGGATGTGTGGGGAGCACCTGCAGTGGCAGAGGCCTCCGGGAATTTGTAGCAGCCTGAGGCATGCTGCACGCCCTCCCAGGGAAGCTGGCTCTGTGTCGTGAGGCCCTTAGCAGTGGCCTGCCATGTGGGCAGTGACCTGAGCTTGCTCACAGGACCGTTGGTGGCAGCAGGCGCAGTGATAGAAGACCCACCTCTGGAGTCTGAGCTAGCAGCTGTGGCTTGTGCCCACCCCTGGAGCTCATGTTGGCAGTGCCCTGCCATCTGTGAATGCATGGAGAAAGATGCGCCTATGTTGGACCCACCCCTCTCCTCATGTACCTCCCAACCGTGGTCCCTTGACTCTCTGGTGGGCCCAAGATTCTTCCTGGGCTCCCTCAGCTGTCGCATACTACACCCTGGTCTCCTCAGGCTATCTTCAGGCAGCCAACCCCAGTCCTACCCCTGAGGTCTGACCTCTGAAGCCTGAGCCTCAGCACCCCGCTCCCACCCACCCCAGTGGGTGGGCCAGCCAGTGTCCCAGGCTGAGGAGTGCTGGCCTCCACCCACCCTCTGTGTGGGATTCTCTCCACTCTGCCCTCAGCACTCCTGTTGCTGCTGTCTCCTCTCAGGCCCTGAAGCTCCCCATGTCCCTGCCAGTGAAGGGACTTCCTAGTGTGGGAGAACTTGTCCTCCTTCACAGCTCCCTCCCAGAGGGGCAGGTCCCATCCGTATTCCTTTGTCTCTCTCTCTCTCTTTTTTTTTCTTTCTTTTTTCTTTTGTCCTACTCAGTTACATGATGATTTTATTGCCTTTTTGGAAGTCTGAGGTCTTCTGCCAGCACTCAGTAGGTGTTCTGTAGGAATCATTTTACATTTAGATGTATTTTTAATGTGTCTCTGGGAGAAGGTGATCATCATGTCTCACTCCACTGCCACCTTTATGGTTCCTCCTCTCACATAGGTTTTGGATCATCATGGTTTGTTGTCATTTGTTTCCAGGTTTTTTTTTTTTTTTTAATTTCCTTTTCGATTTCTTCAGTGATCCATTGGTGTTTAGTAACATATCATTTAGCCTCCATGTGTCTGTGTTTTTTAGAGTTGTTTTCCTGTAATTGATTTCTAAACTCATAGAACTATGGTTGTAAAAGTTGCTTGATATGATTTCAGTTTTCTTAAACTTATCAAGGCTTGACCTGTGGCCCAAGATGTGATCTATCTTGAAGAATGTTCCATGTGCATTTGAGAAGAAAGTGTATTCTGCTGTTTTGGGATGAAATGTTTTTTAAGTGTCAACTAAGCCTACCTGGTCTAATGTATCATTTAAGGCCTGTGTTTCCTTGGTGATTTTCTGTCTGCATGATCTGTCCATTGGTGTAAGTGGGGTGTTAAAGTCCCCCATTATTATTGTGGTACTATTGATTTCCACTTTTAAGGGTGTTAGCATTTGCCTTACATATTGAGGTGCTCCTTGCTGGGTGCATAGATATTATAATTATTGTATGTTCTTCTTGGATTGATCCTTGATCATTATGTAGTGTCCTTCCTTGTCTCTTGTAACAGTCTTTATTTTAAAGTCTATGTTATGTGATATGAGTATTGCTTCTCCAGCATTCTTTTGATTTCCATTTGCATGGAATAACTTTTTCCATCCCCTCACTTTCAGTCTATATATGTCCCTAGGTGTGATGTAGGTCTCTCATAGTCAGCAAGTGTAAGGGTCTTGCTTTTGTATCCATTCAGCCAGCCTATGCCATTCAGTTGGAGCATTTAATCCATTTACATTTAAGGTAATTATTGATATATATGTTCCTATTGGCATTTTCTGAATTGTTTTGGGTTTGCTTCTGTAGGTCTTTTGTCTTCCCTTCTTCTTTGGTTCTCTGTCTATCTTTTTTTTAATATTTAATTATTTATATATTTGGCTGTGTCAGGTCTTAGTTACAGCACGTGGGATCTTCAATGAGGTATGTGGACTCTTTTCATTGCAGCATGAGGGCTTCTCTCTAGTTGTGGCATGTGGGTTTTCCATTTTCTAGTTATGGTGCATGGGCTCCAGTGTGGGTGGGCTCAGTAGTTGTGGCTGCATGCTTAGCTACCCATGGCATGTGTGATCTTAGTTCCAAACCTGGGATTGAACCCACATCACCTGCATTGCAGGACAGATTCTTTACCACTGGACCACCATGGAAGTCCCCTTTCATTCTCTTCTCTTGTGCTTTGATGATCATCTTTAGGGTGGTGTTGCTTTTCCTTTTTTGTGTGTATCTATTGTGGGTTTTGGGTTTGCATTTCCCATGAGGTTTTGATATAGCACATGGTTGTTTCAAGTTGCTGGTCTCCTAATTTCAAATGCAATCCCCATTTCCTGCATTTGTGCTCTTCTCTTATCACAGTTGCTGGTTTTGATATCATAGCTTTCTCATTTGTGATTTTCTTGTTTCTAGTTGTGGTCTCTCTTTCCCCCACCCCCCTTCCTAGAAAAGTTCCTTTAGCACTTGTTCTAAAGCTGGTTTGGTGGTTAGCTGTTAGCTTTTGCTTGCCTGTAAGGCTTTTGATTTCTCCTTTATATCTAAATGAGAGCTTTGCTGGGTAGAGTATTCTTGGTTGTAGGTGTTTCCCTTTCATCATTTTAATTATGTCCTGCCACTCCCTCTGGTCTGCAGTTTCTGCTGAAAAATCCATTGTGTGTTATTTGTTGCTTTTCCCTTGTTGCTTTTAATATTTTTTCTTTGTATTTAATTTTTGTTAATTTGATTAATATGTGTATCTGGTATCACTTCTTGGGTTTATCCTGCATGTGATTCTCTGCATTTCCTAGATTGGATGACTATTTCCTTTCCCATGTTATGGAAGTTTTCAATTATAATCTCTTCAAATATTTTCTCAGGCCCTTTCTTTTCCTCTTTTTTCTTCTGGGACTCCTATAATGCAAATGTTGGTACACTTAATATTGTCCCAGAGGTCCCTGAGACTGTCCTTGTTTCTTTTTATTCTTTTTTGTTTATCCTGTTCTGTGGCAGTCATTTCCACCACTCTGTTTTCCAGCTCACTTATTCATTCTTCTGCCTCAGTTATTCTGATTTTGTGTTCTTCTAGTGTATTTTTCACTTCAGTTTTTGTGTTGTTCATCTCTTTTTGTTTGTTCTTTAAACCTTCCAGCTCCTTGTGAAACATTTCTTGTATCTTCTCAGTCTGTGCCTCCATTCTTTTCCTGAGATTTTTGGATCATCTTTACTATCGTTACTCTGAATTCTCCTTCAGGTAGATTGCCTATCTCCTCTTCATTTAGCTGTTCTTGTGGGTTTTTATCTTGCTCCTTTGCCTTCTACATATTTCTCTGTCATCTCATTTTGCCTAACTTGTGTTTGTGGTCTCCTTTCCACAGGCTGCAAATTAGTAATTCCTCTTGCTTCTGGTGTTGCCCCACTAGTGAGTGATGTTGATTCAGGGGCAGGCTTCTTGGTGTGTGGCAGGGACTGGTGTGTGCCTCCTGGTGGGTGGAGTTGTGTCTGGTCCCTCTGGTGGGTAGGGCCTCATCAAGTGGTGTTTTGGGGTGTCTGTGAGCTTCATATGACTTTAGGCAGTCTGTCTGCTGATGGGTGGGGCTGTGTTCCTGTCTTGCTGGTTGTTGGACCTGAGGCCTCCAGCATTGGAGCCTTCAGGCTCTTGGGTGGCGTCAGGTCTTGGTGTCAAAATGGAGACCTCTGGGAGAACTCATGCCAATTAATATTCCCTGGAGCCTATGCTACCAGTGTCCTTGCCCTCACAGTGAGCTACAGCCAACCCCCACTTCCCCAGGAGACCCTCCCACACCCCTAGGTATATGTAGCCCATGTTCCTATGGAGGTACTGCTATGTGCTGGGTCCCAGTGCACATGAGATCCTGTATGTGCCCTCCAAGAGTGGAGTCTCTCTTTCCTCCAGCCCTGTGGAGCTCTTGCCCTCAAGCCCCACTGGCCTTCAAGGCTAAATGCTCTGGGGGTTCTTTCTTCCAATGCCAGATGCTCAGACTGACTTAGAGGTTTATTTTTATGTGGGAACATCCCTGTGTAGCCTGTGTAGGTTAATTTGTGTGTGTGTGTGTGTGTGTGCACACGTGCACACACATGCATACAAGGGCTACTTTTAGTATGGCTTTCTGCCACATCTTTCTTTAGTGTATGCTGGCCATTATCCCCTTGATAGGGGGTTTGACTTGTGTTGTGGTGACCGGCACCTGCCCTGGATATTGAGTAGGGCCTCACCTTTGCTCTGTGGTTTTCACTGCTCTGAAAACCACAGAGCAGAGTCTGCTCCCAAGCTGTTGGCATAGAGCCCCCAGATCAGTTTCTTAGCTGTGTTTGTGATCTGCAGCATGAGGTAGGTGGGATTGGAGCACCTCCACTGGGAGGGAAGCCACTGAGAACTCCTCCTCTGGAGTTGTTCATCTGTGACTGTGCTCTGTTGTGTCACCATTCACCCACTGTATGAGCTCACAAGTTACTCTGCTGTTGGCACTGCTCTCAGCCTCACCTGAACAATGGGTATGCTGACAGTTGGCCCCTGTGTCTCCCACACGTTGTTTTCACCAGGACATTAGAGTAGGTCCACTAAAGTGAAGTCCCAGGATCGTATTAATTATGGATCTTGTCTTGCTGTGGGGGCTGTGGGGGCAGCAAAGACTCTGGCCTGGCCCATCCCCCATGTGTACATGCTCAGAAAGTCCACAGCTGCTAAACTCAACCTGTCTCAGCTGTGGGAGCACTCGTTAACCATTCAGATGTTTTGTAGCCACTGAGTTTACAAAGCCAATCATGGGGGTGAAATTCCATAGTTTGTACAGCCATGAGGAGAGATTTCAGTTCTTCTTCCTTAGTTGCATTGCCCCTGGAGCTCAGCCGTGGTTTCAGCTCCACTTCTGTGTTTGGGCCACCCACAGTTGTCTGTTCCCAAGGCTGTCCCGGAGCACAGGAGCCCACCATGGTGGGGACTGGTAATGCAGGGGAGCCAGCAGCCCCAGGGGTGAGAGAGCCAGCCCTGGCAGGAGGCCTTCCTAATGCCTTGGGAGGCAGGGTCTTGTACATGAGGCTGCAGGGGTGGTTCCACCCTTTGTGCATCACTCAACAATGGCACTTCACCTCTGTGGTGGACCAGGCTTCCTCCAAGAGCATTCCCAGTTGTAGAGCTCCTCTCTTCTGTCCCCTCAGGCTGTCTCCTTGCAGCTGACAGCAGTTCTCTCCCTTGATCTGCAAACCCACGTTCCAGCACCCAGCCCCGTCCGCACTGGTGGACAAATATCTCAGGCTGGGACACACAGGGCTGTGGCTCAGACTCTCTGTGTAGGTGTCACTCTGTCCTGCTTGCCACAGACTGGTTCTTGCACTCTCCTCTGGACCCCCAAATCTCCCCTTCTGTCCCAGCTAATCTTCTTGCTGTGAGGGGGCTTCCCTGGTTTGGGAATCTCTCCTCTCGTTCAGCTCCCCCACCAGAGGTACAGGTCCTGCCCACTTCCTCTCCTCTTCCTTTTACCTTCTTCTTTCTTTCATCCTACCTGGTTACATGGGGATCTTTCTTTTCCTTTTAGCTGTCTAACGTACTGTGCTAGTGTTCAGCATGTGCTCTTTGAGAATTGTTCCATTTGTAGATGTATTCTTGATGCATTAGTAGGTAAAGGTAAGCTCATGTCCTCCAACTCTTCCACCATCTGAATCCCTCTCTCTCCTCTTTTTATTGAACAGTCCCTCTAGAGGTTTGTTTTTGCTTAGTTGATCTTCTTTATATTACTTAGTTCCACCATTTAAAAAAGTATCTCCTAGGACTTCCCTGGTGGCACAGTGGTTAAGAATCCACCTGCCAATGCAGGGTTCAATCCCTGGTCCAGGAAGATCCCACATGCTATGGAACAACTAAGCCCATGCACCATAACTACTGAGCCTGAGTTCTGAAACCCATGAGCCACAACTACTAAGCCCATGCTCCACAACTACTGAAGTCTGCATGCTCAAGGGCCCATGTGCCACAACTATTGAGCCCACAAGCTGCAGCTACTGACCCCATGTACCTAGAGCCTATGCTCTGCAACAAGAGGAGCCACCACAATAAGAAGTCTGTGTGTCATAAAGAAGAGTAGCCCCCATTCACCACAACTAGAGAAAGGCCTCGTGCAGCAATGAAGACCAAATGCAGCTGAAAAAAAAAAGTGTCTCCTAATTTTTACATTCTTTGATTTATTCTGTTGTTCTGTTTTTACATTTTGGATGAAATTTTGTTTTTCTTTGAATATAGCACTTATAACTAGAAACTATACTTCAACATACTGCTTTTACAGCAATTTACAGTGTTTGATATTAAATAATTTGTATAATTGCTCACTTCTGTGTGAATTAAAGTCCCCATTATGGTGTCTTTATAACCTACAGATTAAAGGCATATCTCAGAGATGATGTGGGTTCAGTTCCAGACCACCACAATAAAGCAGGTATTGCAGTAAAGTGAGTCACACAACCTTTTTGGTTTCCCAGTGAATATAAAGGTTATGTTTACACTATACTGTGGTCTGTTAAGTGTGAAATAGCATTAAGTCTAAAGAATGTACATATCTTAATTTAAAATACTTTTGCTAAAAAATGCTAACATCATCTGTACCTTCAGTGAGTTATCTTCCTTATGCTGGTGGACGGTCTTGCCTTGATGTTGGTGGCTGCTGACTGATCAGGGTGATACTTGCTGAAGGTGGGGGTGGCTGGAGCAATTTCTTAAAATAAGACAGTAGTGAAGTTTGCCACATCAATTGGCTCTTCCTTTCAGCAACAATTTCTCTGTAACATACAATACTGTTTGAGAGCATTTTACCCACAGTAAAATTCTTTCAAAATTGGAGTCAATTCTCTCAAACCCTGTTGCTGTTTGTCAAGTAAGTTTATGTAGTATTCTAAATCCTTTGTTGTCATTTCAACAATCTGTACAGCCTCTTCACCAGGAGAAGTTTCCATCTCAATAAACCACTTTCTTTGTTCATCCATAAGACACAGCTCCTCACCAGTTACAGTTTTATCACGAGATTGTGACAATTCATTAACACCTCCAGGCTCCACTTCTAATTCTAGTTCTCTTGCTATTTCTAACACATCTGCATTGAAATCTTGAACCCTCAATGTCATCCATGAGGGTTGAAATCAGCTTCTTTCCAACTTGAGATAATGTTGTTATTTTGACCTTTTCCCATGAATCACATATATTCATAATGGCATCTAGAGCGGTGAATCCTTTCCAGGTTTTTAATTTACTTTGCCCAGGTTCATCAGTGGAATCACTATCTGTGGCAGCTCTAGCCTTATGAAACTTTTTTTTTTTAAAGTTGTGCTTTTTCAATCCCTCTGCCCAGAATATTCTTCCTTTCCTTGTCTGATGAATTCTTATCTTTTAACTCTTCATTGTGGTATTCAGGCTTCTCATTGTGGTGGCTTCTCTTGTTGCAGAGCATGGGCTCTAGGCATGTGCTTCAGTAGTTGTGGTATGTGGGTTCAGTAGTTGTGGCTCTTGGGCTCTAGAGTGCAGGCTCAGTAGTTGTGGTGCATGGGCTTAGTTGCTCTGTGGCATGTGGGATCTTCCAGGATCAGGGATCAAACCTGTGTCCCCTGCATTGGCAGGCAGACTTTTAACTACTGCACCACCAGGGATGTCCTGAAACTTATTTCTTAAATAAAGACTCAAAAAATTTAAATTACTCCTTGATCCATGGAATATAGAATGGACGTTGTGTTAGAGGCATGAACACATTACTCTCATTGTACATCTTCATCAGAGCTCTTGGGTAACCAGGGGTATTGTCAATGAGTAGTAATATTTTTCAAGGAATCTATTTTTCCCAAGTGATAGAGCTCAATAAAGGACTTAAAATATTCAGTAAACCATGCTGTAAACAGATATATTGTCATCCAGGCTTTGTTTATCCACTTATAGAGGACAGGCAGAATAGATTTAGCACAGTTTTTAAGGGCCTTAGGATTTTCAGAATGGTAAATGAGCATTGGCTTCAAGTGAAAGTTACCAGTTACACTAACCTGCAACAAGAGAGTCAGCCTGTCCTTTGAAGCTTTTTTGTTTGTTTGCTTATTATTGTATTTATTTGTTTAATTGTTGGTTGGTAAGTTGGTTGGTTTATGGACCATAGATGCAATTACCTCCATTGTTTGGAATTTTTTTTTAACTGAAGTATAAATGACTCACAATATTACATTAGTTTCAATTGTATAATGCAGTGATTCTACCTTCTTATATATTACAAAATGATCACCAGAATGAGTCTAGTTATCACCTGTCACCATGCAAAATTATTACACTATTATCATCTTTATTTGCTATACTATACATTGCATGCTTGTGACTTCGTTTATAATTAGAAGTTTGTAACTCTAAATCTACCTCACCAATTTCATTCATTCTCCTGGCCCTCTACCCCCTGGTAACCACAAGTTTGTTCTCTATATCTATGACTCTGTCTCTGCTGTGTCATGTTTATTCATTTGCTTTATTTTCTTAGATTCCATATATAAGTGAAATCCTACAGTATTTGTCTTTCTCTGACTTATTTCACTGAGCATAATACCCTCAAGGTCATCCATGTTTTTGCAAATGGCAAGATTTCATTTTTTATTGCTGAGTAATATTCCATTGTAGCATATATACCACGTCTTCTTTATTCATCCATCTATCGATAGACACTCAGGTTGCCTCCATATCTTGGCTATTGTAAATAATGCTGCAATGAACATAGGCGTGCATATATCTTTTAAAATTAGTATTTTTGTTTTCTTTGGAAAAATACCCAGAAGTAGAATTGGTGGGTCATATGGTAGTTCTATTTTTAATTTTTTGAGGAACCTCAATATTGCTTTCCCTATTGGTTGTACCAATTTACAATTCCACTAACAGTGCATGAGGGTTCCCTTTTCTCCAATCTTCCCAAAAAATTGTTATTTATTGTATTTTTAGATAATAGGCATTCTGACAGGTGAGAGGTAATATCTCACTGTGGGTTGATTTGCATTTTGCATTTCCCTGACGATTAGCAATGTTGAGTGTCTTTTCAGGTGTCTGTTGGCCATCTGTATGTCTTCTTTGGAAAAATGTCTCTTCTCCCTGTTATTTAATCAGCTCATTTGTTTTATGTTTTTTTTCTTTTAAATGTTGAATTGTATGAATTCTTTGTATTGAGTTGACCAAAAAGTTCATTTGGGCTTTTCTGTAAAATCTTATGTATGTATATATCAATATATTTTGGATATTACTCACTTATCAGCTGTATGGTTTGCAAATTTGCAAATATCTTCTCTTATTCAGTAGTCTGCCTTTTCATTTTGATGATAGTTTGCTTCACGGTGCAAAATCTTTTTAGCCTGTTGTAGTCCCATTTGTTTATTTTTGCTTTTGTTTCCCTTATTTGAGAAGATCCAAGAAAATATTCATAAGACATGTCAGAAAATATGCCCATGTTTTCTTCTAGGAGTTTTATGGTTTCAGGTCTCACATTTATGTCTTTAATCCATTTGGAGTTTTTTTTTGTACATGGTGTGCAAAGGTAGTTTAGGTTGATTCTTTTGCTTTCCCAACACCATTTATTGAAGATACCTCATTGTATATTCTTGTCTCCTTTGTCCTGAATGGATTGAACACATTAGTGTGGGTTTATTTCTGGGTTCTCTTTACCATTCTATTGTTCTCTGTGTCTGTGAGTACCTTAAGTTTATGATCTCTTAAGCTGAACTCATTCTAACAACCCTGCACTTTTACTCCTGCTTGCCACATGTAATGTTTTTGACTTATTTTACATCTTTTATTCTGTGTATCTCTTAACTACTTATTATGGATATAGGTTATTTTACTACTTTTAGGTAGCAAAGTGTTTGCTTTTTTTTTTTTTTTTTAAACTGGGATCTTTCTGGAGCAGGAATTGAACCTATGTCCCCTGCATTGGCAGTCAGATTCTTAACCACTGCGCCACCTAGGAAGCCCAAAGTGTTTGCTTTTTATAAATGGTTGATCTTCTGCCTTTATTGTATGCTTGCCTTTACCATTGAGATATTTTATCTTGTAATTTTCATATTTCTTGTTATGGTCTTTTCTTCTTAGAGAAGTCCCTTTATTATTTCTTATAAGGTCAGTTTAGTGGTGCTGAACTCTTGCAGCTTTTGCATGTGTGTAAAGCTCTTTATTTCTCCTTCAAACCTAAATGAGAGCCTTATAGGTAGAATATACTTCATTGTAGGTTTTTTAATTTCATCATTTTAAATATATCATGCAAGTTTGTGCTGAAAAGTCAGCTGATAATCTTATGAGATTTCCCTTGTACATAACTGTTGCTTTTCTCTTACTGCTTTAAACATTCTCTTTTTATATTTATTTTTACTTTTTAATTACAATGTGTCTTTATGTGGACTTCTTTGTGTTCAGTTTGTTTGAAACTCTCTATGTTTCCTGGACTTGGATGTCTGTCTCTTTTTCCAATTTTTAGGGAAGTTTTCAGCTTTTATTTCTTAAGATAAATTCTCTACCCCTTTCCATCTGACTTCTCCTTTTGGGATCCCTATAATGTGAATGTTAGATGCTTGCTGTTGTCTTAGAGGTCTCAAATTTTACTCATTTTTTAAAATTATTTTTTTCTATTTTCTGTTCAGCTTGAGTAATTTCTACAATTCTGTCTTCCAGTTTGCTGATTCATTCTTCTGTATAATGTAACCTACTCTTGAGTCCTTCTAGTGTAAATGTTTTTTGTTTGTTTTTTAAGTTTCAGTTATTGCATTCTTCAGCTCTGTTTGGTTCTTCGTTATATTTTCTAATTCTTTGTTAAAATCCTCCCTTTGTTCATCCATTCTTCTCCCAAGTTTGTTGAGCATCTTTATGATCATTTCCTTGTACTCATCAGGTAGATAATTTATCTCCACTTAGTTTGGTTCTTCTTCTAGAGTTTTGCCTTATTCTTGTGTTTGGAACATATTCCTCCATCTCCACATTTTTCCTAAGTTTCTGTGTTTATTTCAATGTATAAGGTAGTTTGGTTATATCTCCCAATCTTGGAGCAGTGAACTTATATAATAGGAGACATCCCCTATAGGGTCCAGCAGCACACTACCCTCTTGTCATCAGAGTTTTATGCTCTAGAGGTATCCCCTATGGAGGCTGTGTGGGCTCTTCTGTTGTGGCAGTGCTGACTACTGGGAGTAGTGGTTGGTGGGTCTGGCCCCTGGCTCTGTTGACTTCTAGGTCCTTCCTCTTGCAGTGACTGCCAGCCCACCTGTGAGCAGGTTGGGTCCCAGCATGGCTAGATGTACAGCCTGGGGTGGCATGGAGTTGGTTCCAGCCCATTGGTGGTCAGGGCCATGAAATAGTGCAGCTGGCTATTTAGCCTAGTGTGGCCTTAGGACTGGTACCAACCAGATGATTGGTAGGTAAGCTCCCAGCACTAATAGCCTAAGAGAGAGGAATCCAAAATTGCACTTGCCAGCAACAGTTCCTTGTGGTAGGACCAGCTTCCCAAAATACCTGCAACCAGCTTTCATGTTCCCATGGAAAGTCGTAATCACCTCTTTCCTCTCAGTGAGGCTCTCCAAAATCAACATTGAGTCTGACCCAGACTCCTTTCACATTTCTGTCTCTACTCCTGTCTCAGAGTATGTGAGATTTTTGTATGAACACCTTAAGAGCAACGTCTCTGTTTCCCATACCCCTGTGGCTCCTCATACACAAGCCCCTCTGGCCTTTAAAGCCAGATATTCTGCAGACTCATCTTCCTGATGCAGGACTCCCTGGAAGGAGAGCCAGATGTGGGGCTCAGACCCCTCCCTCCTTATGATTATCCCTCTGTTTATATGTTGCCCACTTGGAAGTGTTGTTCTTTATTGTACTGCATCTCTACCCCTCATACCCTTCTCATTGTAGTTCCTCCTTCACAACTTTAAGTTGAGGAAAATCTTTTATCTTAGTGTTTGGGTCATTCTCAGATATAGTTGTTCTGTAAATAATTTAGTTTTGGCATGCTCGTGGAGGAGGTGACCTCAGCATCTTCCTACTCTTCCCTCTATAGAGTACCAAAGGCCACACCTGTTCATTGAAGCTTTGAAGCCAGGCATTGTCTTCTCCTCTCTAGCTATGAAAGTCCTAGATGGCATCTTCTTCCAATGGGAAGATGTTTTATCTACACCAAAAATCTGTTTCTTAGTGTAGCCACTTTCATTTGTATCTGAGCTAGACCTGGATAACTTGCTGCATCCTCTACATCAGCAACTGCTGCTTCATCTTGTACTTTTATGTTATAAAGCTGGCTTTTTTCCTTAAGCCTCATGAACCAAGTTCTGCTAGCTTCAAACTTTTCTTTGGCAGTTCACCTCTCTCAACCTTCATAGAATTGAAGAGAGTTAGGGCCTTGCCCTGGATTAGACTTTGGCTTAAGGGAATGTTGTGCCTGGTTTGATCTTCTATCCAGGATGCTCAAACTTTCCCCATATCAGCAATACGGTGTTTCACTTTCTTATGATTCATGTGTTAACTGGAGTAGCACTTTTAATTTCCTCCAAGAACTTTTCTTTTGCATTCACAACTTGACTGTTTGGCACAAGAGACCTAGATTTTAGCCTAGCTCAGCTTTCAACCTGCTTTCCTCACCAAGTTTACCCATTTCTAGCTATTGATTTAAAAGACATTCACTTTTCCTTTCACTTGAACTTTTGTAGAGTTATTAATTGGCCTTATTTCAATATTGTTGTGTCTCACAAGATAGAGTGGCCTGAGGAGAAAGAGAGAGATGGAACAGCTGGTTGGTGGAACAGTCAGAACACACACAGCATTTACTGTTTAAGCTCACCTTATTATATGAGCATGGTTCTTGGCAAACCAAAACAACTACAATAGTAACATCAAAGATGACTTATCACAGATCACCATGACAAATACAATGAGAGTTAGAATGTTTGAAATATTGGGAGGATTATCAAAATGTGACACAGAGACATGAAATAAGCAGATGCTGTTGGAAAAATGGCCCTGCTGCTCAAAGTAGGGTGGCCATACCCTTCAATTTTTAAAAAATGCAATATCTGCAAAGCACAATAAAGCAAAGCACAATAAAATGAGGTCTGCCTGTATTTAAGAATGTGCTTTTAGATTACAAATATGTGTTGTTATTGTTGTTTTTTAATTGTATTTTAATTGCATAGTGTCCAGAGAACAAAGTCATAAAAAATGATTTTTTAAATTACCTTAGACCTGATTTTGGCCTAATCTTTGGTTAATACTTAATTTTTTTCTTCTAATTTACCTTAGTTAAAATATTTTCAAGAAAATTTTATTTTTTTTACAAAATCACTGAAGGAAAAATGAGACTTTGTTGCAGAAAACCAGAAAGAGATTTTTTTTTGATGTCTGGTTAATTCTTATAAATGCTTTATGTACACATTAGATAAGTGTGTTTTCTAATTACTGCATGCAGAAATCAAATTTGCGAATCCTGTATTCAGATCTTTTCTGTCTTTATTAATTTTTGACTATTTGAACTTTCAATAATTGAGTGAAATATGCTGAAATTTCTAGCTGTTGGTAGATTGACATTTCTTCCATTTTGTTCAATATGTTCTTACTTCTTATATCTTAAGACTAATTTTTCCCCACAGGAATCTGATTTTAGATTTGTTAGATATTCTTTTTTAATTTTTTTTTCAATTTTTGGCAGTGCTGAGTCTTCATCGCTGCACATGGGTTTTTCTCTAGTTGTGGCGAGTGGGGGCTACTCTTTGTTGTGGTTCAAGGGCTTCTCAGTGTGGTGGCTTCTCTTTTTTGTGGAGCATGGGCTCTTGGTGCACCGACTTAAGTAGTTTCAGCAAGTGGGCTCAGTAGTTGTGACTAGTGGGATCTGGTGTGCAGGCTCAGTAGTTGTGGCACATGGGCTTAGTTGCTCCACAGCATGTGGGATCTTCCCAGACCAGAGATCGAACCCATGTCCCCTGCACTGGCAGGTGGAGTCTTAATCATTATGCCACCAGGGAAGTCCCTTGTTAGATATTCTTGATAAATTAAACCTTTATGGGAGAAAGTATTTCCAAATGATGCAACCAACAAGAGTTTATTTTCCAAAATATACAAATAGCTTATATAACTCAATAACAAAAAACCAACAACCCAATCAAAAAATGGGCAGAAGACCTAAATAGACATTTCTCCAAAGAAGACATACAGATGGCCAATAGGCACATAAAAAATGCTCAGCATCACTAATTATTAGAGAAATGCAAGTAAAACTACAATGAGATACCACTTCATGCCAGTCAGAATGCCATCATTAAAAAGTTTAGAAATAGCAAATGCTGGAGAGGGTGTGGAGAAAACAGAACCCTCCTACACTGTTGGTGGGAATGTAAGTTGGTGCAGCCAGTGTGGAAAACAGTGTGGAGGTTCCTCAGAAAACTAAAAATAGACTTACCATATGGCCCACCAATCCCACTCCTGGGCACATATCCAGAAAAAATTATAATTCAAAAAGATACACACACCCCTATGTTCATAGAAGCACTATTTACAATAGCCAAGACATGGAAACAACCTAAATGTCCATCAACAGACGGATGGATAAAGAAGAAGTGGTACATGTATACAATGGAATACTGTCCAGCCATAAAAAAGAATGAAATAATGCCATTTTCAGCAACATGGATGCAACTAGAGGTTATCATACTGAGTGAAGTAAGTCAGAAAGAGAAAGACAAATACCATTATAATATCACTTATATGTGGAATCTAAAACATGATACAGAGACAGGAGGGAGTGAGAAACACACGGAGGGTCCGCACTGCAGCTCAGCATTCCCAGACTGAGACGGCGATTCACAGCTGAACAGAGGGTCCAGGAGTGGGAGCGTGGGAACTGCAGAGCTGGTTCAGGGTGAGAAACATTGTTGCCAGTAAGGTGACGGACCAAGAGGACAGGAGGGAAGAGATCTGCAGTGAGGAGTTCCTGCCCCCAAGAGCTGCCTGGCCATGATGGCGGCTGGATGCTTCAGGCTCACGGGCGGGGGGGAGGAGCAGTGGGCATAGCCTCTCTCTCTCCTTCGGCACCTCAGCAACAGGCAGTGGAGAGATGCCCTGTGGGCCACCTAAGGCACTCAGGGATAACAAGTACCCTCAGGCACTCAGGTAGGGCTAGATTAAAACCCCTAGGAGCTCGGCAGGAGGGAGGCTGCCAAGAAAAAAAAAAAAACAAACCCGAGAGAGGCCCAACTCTGAGACTTTCTGTTCACACCTGAGCCACCGGAGTCCCTCTGCAACAGGCACCTCCATGCCCGACTGAACAACAGTGTGCCACTGCTCACTCACTCCCAGGGAAAGGAGCCACTATTGTACCCTCTCCCTCCCCACACACCAACACTTACAGACGAACAATAAATGAAGCTCTGCTGGCCACAGAATAATGCAAAAAAAACCCAAGGCGAGTAGAAGGACACTTACAGCTGAGACTCTAAGGAAACAGAAATATTAGTATCAATCATATTGAACTGGTCAATTCTGGGATCAGTTCTGGATTTTTTTTTTCCTTTATTAATTATGATCTTAGTCCTAAGGGATCTACAAGTTTTATAACATAATTTTTTAAATGCTATTTTTTATTAAATTTTTATTTTTTTGCCTTTTTATATACTTCTATTTCTAGCTAAGTTTTTGGTAGTGTGGACAATATATCTCTCATTCTTTCCTTTCATCCCTATCTTTTATACATTTCTATTCCTTTCTTATTTGCATATTTCCAATCACACTATGCTCTTCTGTTCCCCTTTCCTCTATCCATTTTTAATTTATTTTATCTTAACATACATATAAGCAACACTATCAATTTGCTCAGCCTCCTTGCTCTATTCTCCAGATGATGCATCACCTTGGTATTTAATATTAGGTTTATGTCTTTATCTTAGTTCTTAGTACAATTGTCTAATTTCATTCTAAGAATCTCCATTCTCTCTGGTGGTACTCTAGCTCTTTTCTATATTTGAATCTAGCTTACAAAATCCCCCTGGATTAGTGTTTGTATGAGTAAGGCGTTATTTGGTTGTTTCTTCGCTTTTGCTTTTCTCTCTGATTTGTTCTGTTTCAGTTGTCAATTTCTGTTGGGTTTCTCTTTGAATATCTGATAGCACACTGGGGTTCTGTCAGGTCTTTCCAGAGCCTTATGTCCTAATGGATTCAGTACTTGCGTGTCTTATACATGTATGTGTTTCCTAGACTTAGTATTTGTTTAACCCAACACTTGGACATTACTCTGAGGCTTGGACAGTCTTCTATAAAGACCTCTATCACCAGGACAAGCAACCCCAAAACTTCGGACAACCATGAGGAAACAAAGAAACACCATGCAGGCAAAGGAGCAGGGAAAAAACCCACAAGACCAAATAAATGAGGAGGAAATAGGAAAAAGGCATGAAAAAGAATTCAGGGTAATGATAGTAAAAATGATACAAAATCTTGATAACAAAATAGAGAAAGTACAAGAAACAGTTCATAAGAACTCAGAAAAACAAACAGCAATGGATAACAAAATAACTGAAATTAAAAATACTCTAGATGCTCTAACCAGCAGAATGACTGAGGCAGAAGAACAAATAAGTGAGTTGGAAGATAGAATGGGGGAAATACACACCACAGAGCAGGAAAAAGAAAAAAAGAATAAAAAGATTAGAAGACAGTCTCAGAGACCTCAGTGATAACATTAAACATACCAACATTCGAATTATAGGCATCCCAGAAGAAGAAGAAAACAAGAAACGGTCTGAGAAAATATTTGAAGAGGTTATAGTGGAAAACTTCCCCAACATGGGAAAGGAAATAATTCACCAAGTGCAAGAAGCACAGAGAGTCCCATACAGAATAAACCCAAGGAGAAATACACCAAGGCACATATTAATCAAACTAATGACAATTCAACACAAAGAAAAAATATTAAAAGCAGCAAGAGAAACGCAGCAAACAACATATAAGGGTAAACCCATAAGGATAACAGCTGACCTTTCTACAGAAACTCTGCAGGCCAGAAGGGAATGGCAGGATATCCTGAAAGTCCTGAAAGAGAGAAACCTACAGCCAAGAATACTCTACCCAGCAAGAATCTCATTCAGATTTGATGGAAAAATCAAAAGCTTTACAGACAAGCAAAATTAAGACAATTCAGCACCACCAAACCAGGCTTACAACAAGTGCTAAAGGAACTTCTCTAAGTAGGAAACACAAGAGAAGGAAAACACCTACAAATACAAACCCAAAACAATTCAGAAAATGGCACTTGGAACACACATGTCAATAATCATTTTAAATGTAAATGGATTAAACGCTCCAACCAAAAGACACAGACTGGCTGAATGGATACAAAAACAAGACCCTTCTATATGCTGCCTACAAGAAACCCACTTCAGACCAAGGGATACATATAGACTGAAAGTAAAGGGATGGAAAAAGATATTCCATGCAAATGGAAGCCAAAAGAAAGCTGGAGTAGCAATACTCAAATCAGACAAATTAGACTTTAAAGAAAAGACTATTACAAGAGACAAGGAAGGACACTACATAATGATCAAGGGATCCATTCAAGAAGAACATATCACAATGGTAAATATCTATGCCCCTAACATAGGAGCACCTCAATACATAAGGCAAATGCTAACAGCTATAAAAGGGGACATTGACAGTAACACAATAACAGTGGAAGACTTGACACCCCACTTACATCAATGGACAGATCATCCAAACAGAAAATAAATAAAGACACACAAGCTTTAAATGACACATAGGACCATCTTGACTTAATTGATATTTATAGGACATTCCATCAAAAAAGGACAGAATACACCTTCTTCTCAAGTGCACATGGAACATTTTCCAGGATAGATCACATCTTGGGTCACAAATCAAACCTCAGCAAATTCAAGAAAATTGAAATCATATCAAGCATCTCCTCAGACCACAATGCCATGAGACTAGGTATCAATTACAGGAAAAAAAAAAGTAAAAAATACAAACACATGGAGGCTAAACAATTCACTATTAAACAACCAAGAAATCACTAAAGAAATCAAAGAGGAAATCAAAAAATATCTAGAAACAAATGACAATGAAAACACAACAACCCAAAACCTATGGGACGCAGCAAAAGCAGTTCTAAGAGGGAAGTTTATAGCAATACAGTCCTACCGTAAAAAACAAGAAAACTATCAAATAAACAACCTAACCTTACACCTAAAACAATTAGAAAACGAAGACCAAAGAAACTCCAAAGTGAGCAGAAGGAAAGAAATCATAAAGATCAGAGCAGAAATAAATGAAAAAGAAAGGAAGGAAGCAATAGCAAAAATAAATAAAACTAACAGCTGGTTCTTTGAGAAGATTAACAAAATTGATAAACCATTAGCCAGACTCATCAAGAAAAAAAAAGGGAGAAGATGCAAATCAACAGAATTAGAAATGAGAAAGGAGAAGTAACAATGGACACTGCAGAAATACAAAAGATCATGAGAGACTACTACAAGCAATTATATGCCAATCAATTGGATAACTTGGAAGAAATGGATAAATTCTTAGAAAAATACAATCTTCCAAGACTGAACCAGGAAGAAATAGAAACTATGAACAGATCAATCACAAGTACGGAAATTGAGGTAGTGATTAAAAATCTCCCAACACACAAAAGCCCAGGACCAGGTGGATTCACAGGCAAATTCTATCAAACATTTAGGGAAGAGCTAACACCCATCCTTCTCAAACTCTTCCAAAATATAGCAGGAGGAGGAACACTCCCAAACTCATTCCACAAGGCCACCATCACCCTGATACCAAAACCAGGCAAAGATGGCACAAAAAGAGAAAATTACAGACCAATATCACTGATGAATATAGATGCAAAAATCCTCAACAAAATACTAGCTAACAGAATCCAACAGCACATTAAAAAAATTATCCATCATGATCAAGTGGTGTTTATCCCTGGGATGCAAGGATTCTTCAATATATGCAAATCAATCAATATGATATATCATATCAACAAATTGAAGGATAAAAACCATATGATCATCTCATTAGACGCAGAAAAAGCTTTTGACAAAGTTCAACATCCATTTATGATAAAAGCTCTCCAGAAAATGGGCATTGAGGGAAATTACCTCAACATAATAAAAGCCATATATGAGAAACCAAAAGCCAACATCATTCTAAATGGGGGAAAACTGAAAGAATTCCCTCTAAGAACAGGAACAAGACAAGGGTGTCCACTCTCACCATTATTATCCAACATAGTTTTGGAAGTTTTAGCCACAGCAATCAGAGAAGAAATAGAAATAAAATGAATACAAATTGGAAAAGAAGAAGTAAAACTGTCACTCTTTGCAGATGACATGATATTTATTATACATAGAATACCCTAAAGGCTCTACCAGAAAACTGCTAGCACTCATTGATGAATTTAGTAAAGTAGCAGGATACAAAATGAATGCGCAGAAATCTCTTGCATTCCTATACACTAACAACGGAAGAGCAGAAAGAGAATTTAAGGAAGCTCTCCCATTCACCACTGCAACAAAAAGGATAAAATACCCAGGAATAAACCTGTGTAAGGAGGCCAAAGATCTGTATGCAGAAAACTTTAAGACATTGATGAAAGAAATCAAAGACGACACAAACAGATGGAGGGACATACCATGTTCCTGGATTGGAAGAATCAACATCGTGAAAATGACTGTACTACCCAAAGCAATTTACAGATTCAATGCAATCCCCATCAAATTACCAATGGCATTTTTCACAGAACTAGAGCAAGAAATCTTACAATTTGTATGGAAACGCAAAAGTCCCTGAATAGCCAAAGCAATCTTGAGAAGGAACAATGGAGTTGGTGGAATCAGGCTTCCTGACTTCAAACTATACTACAAGGCCATAGTGATCAAGACAGTATGGTACTGACACAAAAATAGAAAGGAAGATCAATGGAACAGAATAGAGAACTCAGACGTAAGCCCAAACACATATGGGCACCTTATCTTTGACAAAGGAGGCACAAATATACAATGGAAAACAGACAGCCTCTTCAATAAGTGGTGCTGGGAAAATTGGACAGCTATATGTAAAAGAATGAAATTAGAACACTTCCTCACACCATACACAAAAATAAACTCCAAGTGGATTAAAGACCTACATGTAAGGCCAGACACTATCAAACTCCTAGAGGAAAACATAGGCAGAACACTCTATGACATCCATCAAAGCAAGATCCTTTTTGACCCACCTCCTAGAATCATGGAAATAAAATCAAGAATAGACAAATGGGACCTCATGAAACTTAAAAGCTTTTGCACAGTGAAAGAAACCATAAACAAGACTTGAAGGCAACCCTCAGAATGGGAAAAAAATAGTTTCCTATGAAACAGCGGACAAAGCATTAACCTCCCAAATATACAAGCAGCTTAATACCAAAAAAGCAAATAACCCAATCCACAAATGGGCAGAAGACCTAAATAGACATTTCTCCAAAGAAGACATACAGATGGCCAACAAACACATGAAAAGATGCTCAACATCACTCATCATCAGAGAAATGCAAGTCAAAGCCACAATGAGGTATCACCTCACACCGATCAGAATGGCCATCATCACAAAATCTGGAAACCACAAATGTTGGAGAGGGTGTGGAGAAAAGGGAACTCTCCTGCACTGTTGGTGGGAATGTAAGTTGGTACAGCCAATACGGGAAACAGTTTGGAGGTTCCTTCAAAAACTACAAATAGAACTACCATATGATCCAGTAATCCCACTACTGGGCATATACCCAAAGAAAACCATAATCCGAAAAGAAACATGTACCATCATGTTTATTGCAGCACTATATACAATAGCCAGGACATGGAAGCAACCTAAATGCCCATCAACAAATGAATGGATCAAGAAGATGTGGCATATATATACAATGGAATATTACTCAGCTATAAAAAGGGATGAGATGGAGCTATATGTAATGAGGTGGATAGAACTACAGTCTGTCATACATAGTGAAGTAATTCAGAAAGAGAAGGACAAATATTGTATGCTAACTCACATATACAGAATCTAAAAATGGTACTGATGAACTCAGTGACAAGAACAAGGATGCAGATACAGAGAATGGACTGGAAAACTCGAAGTTTGGGATGGGGCGGGGGAGAAGTGGAAGCTGAGACGAAGTGAGAGAGTAGCACAGATATATATACTACCAACTGTAAAATAGTCAGTGGGAAGTTGTTGTATAACAAAGGGAGTTGAACTCGAGGATGGAAGATGCCTTAGAGGACTGGGACGGGGAGGGTGGGGGGGACTCGAGGGAGGGTTGGGGTGAGTCAAGGGAGGGAGGGAATACGGGGATATGTGTATCAAAACAGATGATTGAACTTGGTGTACCCCCAAAAAATAATAAATAAATAAATAAAATTTAAAAAAAAAGAAAAAAGGAAAATATGATACAAATGAACCTATCTATGAAACAGAAACAGAATGAGGGACATAGAGAACAGACTGATAGTTGCCATTTGGGTGGGTATTGGGGCGGGAAGGATTGGGAGTATGGGTTTATCAGGTGCAAACTGGTATGTATAGAATGGATAAACAACAAGGTCTTACTGTACAGCACAGGGAACGATATTCAATATCTTGTGATAAACCATAATGGAAGAGAATATGCTAAAGAGTCTATGTATATGTATAACTGAGTCACTTTGTTGTACAGCAGTAATTAACACAACATTGCAAATCAACTATTCTTCAATTAAAAAATACATTTTAAGATACAAAAATTAAAAAGGATTTTTATCATTATTTAATGATATTTGCTCATCTTTAACAATGATTTTATTTTAAAGTCAATTTTGTCAGGTATGAACCTAGGTAGCCTCATTTTTCTTTTGATTGTATTCCTTTGATACATTTGTATTGTAGCCAGCCTTCACAGTGGGCCCCAATGGTCTCCAACTTCTCATAATCACATCCTTGAACATTTCCCTCTCATAATGAATAGGGCTGACCTGCATTATCACTAGGATGCTGTATAAATGGCAGTGTGTGGTTTTAGGCCCAGGCTACAAAGCCACCATGGCTTCTTGGATCACCTACTCTGAGGGAAGCCAGATGTCATGTTGTGAGGGTACCAGGCCTATAAGAAGTCCTTCAGCCCTGGTCAAGCCTTGAGATAACTGCAGGTCCATCCTACATCTTGACTTCAATCTGTTGGGAGACCCTGAGTCAGAAACATGCAGTTAAACTACTTCTGAATTCCTGATTTATAGAAAATGTGAAATAATGCTTGTTCATTTTAAGCCATTAAATTTCAAGGTAATTTCTTATGTAACAATAAATGCATATTGATAGACAGATATATAGATGATAGATGATATAGATAGATAGATGACAGATAGAAAGTACAGTCTAATTGTGTCATTTTTTTTAGCCTTCCTAGGTTCTTATACTAAGGATAAATACCAGATAGCTGTATTTTAAAACTCAATCCAATAATGTCTCTTAATTAAGGAGTTTATTGATTTACTGTGATTATTGACATATTTAGGCTTATTTCTACCATTCCATTTTTAAGAATTGTTCCACTTTTTAACACTCCTTTTCTTTTTTCTCCCTTTTTTAATTAATTTGTTGAGTTCTCTCATTTCATTTTTCTTTCTACAATGTTAGCATTTGTATTATATTACTTTTACCTTATTTTTTATAGAAAGTTTTGCCATTCAGAACTAATTTAATATGTCTAAAGATATATGAAATCCTGCCAAAATCTCATCAAGCTGTAAGAATACAGTAACACTGCTTATTCCTACTTCTGACTTATTTTACGTTTGCCCAGTATTTTAGAATTGACCTTTTAAATAAAAGTATAAATAACTAGACATAATTTTTATTACTTTAAACAGACTATTTTTTAGATCAAGATACATGTCTGCCATCGTTTCACTAATTTTTTTTATCTTAGATTGTCCCTCTGTGATAATCTTGTTTTGCTGAACTACATCTTTAGAAGTTCCTTAAGTAAAGAATTGTTAGTGGTAAGCACTCTCTGGTTTTGTTTATCTGAAAAAGACTCATTTCACTTATTTTTTTTTCCTGTAAAATCATTTTATTTTCTGTGACATACACATTTTTCTCAGGCAATGTTATTAGAACAACCTCTTTATGAGGTTTTATAGTTTGGAGTAAATATATATTTTTAAAAACTTATCTCTATTATATAAAGTTGCAATACAAAAAATGATTTATAAGCTATATTTTCCAGGAAGGAGTTACTAAACTATATTCCTGTTGAAGAAACTTTCCTATTCAACTCTATGATATGGAATGAAAAGATATAATTAAAAAGTCTTCTGATCAAAAAGCTTGAGATCACCAATGGAATGTTTAGTTTCCTCCACAGAGAGCTACCAGGATTTTTTTCATAATCTCCCTTAGTTTCATCCAGGATGGCTTGGCAGAGAGAAATGCCATACTGCTTCTGATAGCATGCTTTGATGTCATTCATGTCAATTTCAGAATGGGAAACCATAATCCTGATCAGTATCTGATGACGAGTTCCAACGCCCTTCATGGCCTGATGAAGTTTCTCAGCAAAGAACATTGGTTTGCTTGTAGCACACTTCACAATAACTGTGAGGCATTTCTCAATGTCACCTTTCAACTCCAGGTCCAGAACTTTGTTCACGTCATGCTTACTGTACTTGGAATACTTCTGAAACACTCTGCAAAGATGGGGATAGATTCTGGTGGTCAGAATGGTAGTGAACACATTCACACCTGTCCCTTTTCTTCTTTCTCCTGCTTCACATAAGGCCCTGGCATCCATATCAGCCAAGTCATCATTTATGGCAAGCTCCTCACATTGGTCACCCTTAGCAAGAGAAAGCAAAGCCTTTTCATAATCTCCAGATGTGTCTGCAGTGATGTCTTTAGCCAGATCTCTCTTCAGTTCCTCTCTATAGACTCTGTTAATTTCTCTAATTTCTCTGTTAGTTCTTGATGCCAAAATTTCATTCAGAGTGTCTTCATCAGTTCCAAGGCCCTTCATGGTAGCACGGAGCTCATCAGCATCAAACTGGGCTGGAGTTTTCAATGGAGCCAAAGCAACTTCCTCAAGGTGACCTGTGAGGGCTTTCTTCAGAGCTTCATCCAGGGGCTTTCCTTTTTCCTGGAGATAGGCTGCTTTGATATGCTGATGCTGTGCATTGTTTCTCTTAGTTAGAATTTCAATGATGGTTGCTTCATCCACACCTTTAACTGTGATTGCTTTATGCAAGGCCTCAACATCTGAGGATGGATCGAAGGTAGGATAGGGGCTCACTGCTGACCCAGGACCACCTTTGGATGTTTTCACAGTTTTGATGTATTCCTGTTCTTTGTTGTCAATAAACCAGGCCTGCTTCAAGAATTCAGATACCATTGCCATTTTTGAAAGGTATTTTTTTTAACCTCCGTCTAAAGACCTAAAGAGAGATTCTTCTCAGAACAGTTCCTCATTTCACTCATTTTTGAAAAATAATTTTTCAGGGAAAAATTTTTTTATTATAGTTACAATAGTTCAGCACTTGCTGTTAAAAATTCTCCCAACCATTTAATTTCCAGTCCTTATTAGGTGACAGATCTTTATTCTCTTGATGCTTTTCAGAGCCTCTCTTTGTTTCAGGTGTTCTGCAGTTTTGCCAAAACACATTTAAATGTGGGTTTCTTTTTATTTATATTCCTAGAAATCCATTATGTTTCCCAGATCTGCAAATTCAGGTGTTTCATTTATTTTGCAACTTTTCAGCCACTAGCTATTCACATATTTCCTCCTCTCCATTATCTCTATTCTCTCCTCTTTGGCTTCCAACTATACATGTTGTGGAGCTTCTCATTCTATCTTCTATATATGTTAACTTCTTTTTTATATTTTCTATTTTTTCCTTCTGCACTAAATTCTGGTTAATTTCATCAGCTATATCTTCAGTTCACTAGTTATTTATTCAGCTGTGTCTAAAAAACTGGTTTGTGGAGATGGTTTTTAACTTCAAAAATTATACTTTTCATTTCAAGAAATTCCCTCTTGTTTTTTTTTGAAGTCTTTCTGACCATTATGAATGGTTGTGTATTGCTTACTCATATTTATGGTTCCATATTTCATTTTCTTAAGAATTTATGATATAGCTTGTAGTAGGTAGAATAGTGTCCATGTTTTAATCACCAGAAACTGTGAATATGTTAGGGTACAAGGGAAAGGGGAATTAAAATTGCAGATGGAATTAAGATTGCTAATCAGCATATAGGGAAATTATCCTGATTATCTATGTGGGCCCAATATGATCACAAGGATCATTAAAAGTGGGAAAGGGGGGCAGAAAGAAGGTCAGAGAAAGAGATGTGACAATAAAAGAAGGATCAGAGACACATAACATGACTGGCTTTCAAGATGGAAAGAGGGTCATGACCCAAGTAATTTAGGTGGTCTCTAGAAGCTGAGAAAGGCAAAAATGTGGATTCACCTCCTGAAGTGCCTGCCAATGCCCTAATTTTAGGGCACCTGACCCCCAGCATTTGTGTTGTTTCAAAATACTAATTTTGTGGTTATTTTTTATAGCAGCATCAGAAAACTAACACACAGCTATTATATACTCTGTATTTGACTGCTTCAATATCTGAAGTCCCTAAGAGTCAAAGAATTATTTCACATATATGGCCTTATTCTTGGTGATACTTGTATTTTGAACTTATACATATATATTTTTTGATATTAATTTGTAGGAATTCTCTGGGCCTCATTGGGAATGTTTTCCTCTACCTCTACCAAAGATCTAGGGGCAACAAAAGCCTGGAAATTAATTTAATTCTCTGGATAATTGATTCTTATATGCAGATAAAGCTATCAAATATTTGTTTAAAGGAAAAATAATACACATGTCTTTTTAAAAAAAAAATTCTTTAACTCCTTGCTTCAATTTTCACACTATAATGGTCAGAGGTAAAACCAAAATCAAAACCAAAAAAAAAACATTTTTATCTTCAATTGAAATAAATGTTCATGCAAACAAGATTAAGCACTGCAATCTTTATATATAACATATTTACATATGCCAAAAGGAAAAGTTGAATGAGTTGGAAATCAGAATAATTTGACCCTGTACATTACTTATTGAAGGATTTGTGTATGCTTATGTATCTTTCTAGTTAGTACTTAATTCTCCAGGACTTTGTTTTATAAACTGCAGATACCTATTTATTCAACTTTAGCCAGTTGTTTTCCTTTATACTTCCATGAGATTTAGAGAATGGAAAGTAAAATCATGAAAAGCAACATGAATAAATAAATTTTGCCATAACAAACTTGGATGAGAAACTTGTAAAGAAGAACTTTAAAGCCAATGATGGACATCAAATTTTGTTACCTCTGATTTCCACCAATCCAAGTTATTCATATATCTTTTATTCATAAATAAGTAGAATTATTTGCATTTCACATCAACTGATTGTATGACTAATTCTTAAGTATAATCCTCTAGCTCTATTTAATTGCCCTAAGGGATACACATTAGAGTTGTCAGCACTTTCTTTTTTGCTTAGAAGATGATTTATTATAAGTGTAAATTGTGAGCATCTCTAGGAAATAGTTTACAAGTATATGAGCTGGAACTTGCTTATTTTAAAGTACACAAATTTTTACTATTCTAAGGTCAACCCTAGTCTCCTCACTAACGACCAGTTCAGGAATGGGCAGTTTGCTCCACCCTGCCAATGATATGAGAAGGCTTAGGAAAAAGTCACATGAAAACTCATTCCTCATGTTTCTCCTGACACTTTCCTATTCAGAAGAGAGACCTAGAACAGCTGCAGGCTGTTTCCTTGCACTTTAGGGGGAAGCTAAGAGTGAGGGTGTCAGACACAAGGACTGAAAGAACCTTGGTCTTTGATGACCTTGCTGAGCATTGAATCAACCATCCTGGAAATTTGCCTGACCTCTTGAAGTCCTGTTATATAAAAGTTAATACATTTCCTTATTATTTAGCCACTGTAAGTGGGACTTCAGGATACTTGTAGAAGGCATTCTATCTCATATAGGGCAGGCATAGAAGCAAAATTATGTTCAAAAAGGTCAACTGAAGAGGCCAAAATCATCATTGGATTTCTAAAATATACTTCTGTCTGGTATTTACATATATGCACATAACACAAATCTACATATATACATCCTGCCTCTGGCTTTGACCAAGTTGCTGGAAGGTCTCTATGTCACTCTCCCACATGCTATGACTAATGAAATAAAAGGTAGGTTAAGTTTTATATTAAATCTTGAAGAGGAGTGGATGATTTTATTCTTAAAGTCGTGTACTCTTCCACTGTTCACCTCCAACTGTAAAAAATCCAGCAAAATACCAAGATTCATGCTCTCTTTAATTCCTCATTTGTCATCCTCTCCCACCCACTTCAGTCTCTGATCAGCAAGGTCACCAATAATATGTTCACTGTCAAATCTAATGGCCTGACTTAGTCCTCATCTTCTTGGTTTCTTTTTAGCTCTTAACTAAGGTGTGCATCCTTTCCTTACTGAAACTTCTCCTCACTTGTTTCTTGGGGCACTGTGATGTTTTGTCTCTCTTTACACTGCTGAGATGACTCCTTTCTGTCTGTTCAGTTGTCATTTCCTAATTTTCCATCTCTTACAGGCATGTGTGCCTTAAGTTCTCTCTTTATCCCTCTTTCCTCTTAGTGTTCTGACAAGATCTTCTTTGTGACACATATTCACATATCAGAGATGTATAGAGAAATAAGCAATACATCTGTGTGTTGCTTTGATCTCTTTCACTGGGAATAGTGGCATAGCTATTGATACATGAATCCTTCAGAAGACTGTATTACATCCCTGAGATTAGTATAAAATTATGCTATAGGAGTTAAACCTGTCTTCATTCATTAGTGAAGTTTTTTCTGATTGATGAAATTATTCTAAAAATTGTCCTATGGCAATGTTAATATCTAACTTTATTTTCTGGGGTGTTTTCTGGCATAATATATGACCACTAATTTTCATAAACAATCCCTATTCAGCAACAAGAAATAGTACTAATCTTGGAAAAATGTAATAAGTTCTATAATTGCTTGAGATTACAAATATGAGTTCAGGGACTGTTAGGTTCATGTAACAAAAGAGCCAAAATCTAAGCTAACAATTTTATAGAGCTTGCAGCAACAACATATATGCTGGGAGATATTTATTTTCTGTGAAACAATCAAAGTTTTACACTTTGCTTGTTTTCTGTTACTCTATTGGAATCTAATTAACATTTTTCCATATTAAGTATTTCTGAAGAAATAAAATCATAACATAGTCAGAAAAATTCCTATTCTTTTTGCAATCATTTATTGTGATTAGCCAACTTCACACACAACACTGTCCAGAAGAGATGAAATGTACCATGTTTTAAAGACCCCTGGAGAAAAAGGTTTCAGAGCTTACTTTTGGTGACTTATTTCAATGACTAAATAACCACAGGAAATTATTTCTCACCTAAACTGAATATTTCACAATAGGCTTAAATGTTTTTTCTTACTATCTGACAATTTCTGTAAAGGAACTTCTTTAAACTGCAAAACCATTTTTAAAATTACTCCTTGTCAACTTTCTTTAAGTCTTTAAAAAAATTAAATCATAAATCTTTCCTGAGATGCTCTGAATGCTTCCCAATCTAGGTTCTCATTTCATCTAAATTTAAAAAATTATGTTGTGTAAATTCATTTTTTCTTAATTTACAGTACAGAACATCCTATATTGTATCCATTTAAATATACATTGTTATAAAATATATACATTTAGTTAGACTTACAAAAAATACTTTTTGAACAAACCCTCCATCAAGTTTACACCAGTAACAAAACAAAACAAAACAAAAAAGATGGTCTAAAAACATTTTTTCTTTTTACTGTTAGTTCTTTTCAACTTCCTGACTTTTGTGGCTGCTGTAACTCTTAGGCAAGATTATCACAGTGTAACATAAATAAGAGATTAACTTTACAGTCACTCTCCATTCACCATAAAACTCCTTGGCCTACTCAAGTCCAGTAGGGTCAGCGTTTTCTTTGGCCAGCTTGAGACTTTGGCTGTAGTAACATGAGGCTCACGCCATGGAATACTGTCAGCACAATGGATATCCTTTGGAAAACAAGGCAAACTCACTCTTTTTTTTTGCATACAAAGTAGGGAAACTATCACTCCTTAATTCATTAATGTCAAAGAGTCTAAAGAAGTTTGTAAAGACAAAGAAAAGCCCAGCTAATTAACCATTGTGTTGTAATCATAATCAAGATTTACAAAGTACTTTTTGTGCCAGGTAGCACATAGATTGCATAAAAAACAATTTCTGCTGACAAATTTTCTGCCAGCCTTGTGTCTCATGTCTCAACAGTTGAACTCTTTGTGCCAGAGACTTCTGATTAATTAGGAAAATTCAACAAGCAATTATGAAAATAACTCCCCAAGTCATTTAGCCAGGAGGTAGTGTTTTCCTGTTATATTTCAAGTAAACAAAAGGATATTGGTTGATTGTTGGAAGGGAGTTGATTATAACCTTTTGGCTCTAAATAATGTGTCTTAATTCCATTTAATGGTTTGGAATTCCAAAGCTATGGAGTTCATTAGGGAAGCAGAGGAAGTAAACATATGAAAAATAGGGAAGGCAGCCCATTGAATCTCAATCTGCTTCCTTTCCCCAACATTAACTTGCAGGTGGACTAAATCCACAGCCACATCTAAATAGCACAGACAAACTAAATAACTTTTAGATGTCCCCACACTATCTTTCAGCATAGAAACTGACTGTGCATGTGCTCAAATGAATTGAGAAGTGGAGCAGTGCTGAGGGATTTTGGACTATGCACAAGTAGAATTACTGAGAAAGTGACAGAGATGGGATGTTTTCCGCTACAGTTTTAACTGGACATAATGGCTTCCCCACAGGAAAGCTCATGGATCCATAAACCTAGTGCACCGCTCCCTTACAGGAAAGGAGCTGTTTGTGACTGCAGCTCATGCCACCTGCTCAGCCATCAAGTGTACATGGTTTCTCTTGGGAACAACAGGGTGGGGTAGTTACTAGAAACAGGGCTGAGAGCCAGCAATATTCCACTTCCCAATTCTGACCAACTCCTCTAGTGAACTCTGTCTAGTCCCCTCAATAAAGCTAACCACTGCTTATTTAAAACTGGAGTCAGATATGCAATGCCTTAGGAAATAGCCACACCTCACTGGGATTTCTTTGGCACAGAATGCATTCAAAATTACCCCTGTCACCAGCAAATATTTATTGGACATCTTCTATTAATGTGTAATAAATGAATCAAAGAACTTATATTGCACCTGGATTTATATGATATGCTTCTGAAAACAAAGTGTATAATAAAAGGGATTATTTTATACATGGTTTTGTAAAGCATTGTGTTTAAAAAAATTCATGTAAATTTATCCATCTAAGATTTCTGTAAATTAAATTGGCTCTGTAGTAGCTGATTGTTAGGTATTATCTATACTACACAAAATTAATTTTAAAGATAAAACATCAGTGACAAAACAGAACACAAATTTCCCCACACAAAGAATCAGAATGCTAATATACAAAATAAACTCTTTTTAATTGTTATTGGATCAGAATAAAAAAAGAAAACCTTGCTCTCCTTGGAACTCTGTGTTTGTACAGTAAAAATCATAATGGTCTATAATGACAAAATATTCTCTCTGCCCTCTAAAGTAGATGACAGCTCCTGGGCATGGTGATGTGGCATAAACAGCCTAAGTGGCAGAACATCCCTAGCAGCAGAATTCACTGGCAGCTGACCAACTTCAATATTTTTGTACCATCCTTGACTTCTATAGTTGGCAAAAAAAGAGAAAAAAATGTTCCAGAAATTCGGGATGTTGAAAGAATGGATGTCTAGAAGTGGAAGGTGAGGGAAGAGAAATGCTTCTTTCATACATTATTAAGCACTGAAAACAGTTAAGTGGTTACTCCAGAGATCTCAAATGTTTTAGAAATACAAAAGCTAACAAAATCTCCTGGTGTTTTAAAACCCAGATCACTTTTCTTTTTTAGAACTTTAGTGCTACCATGCAATGATAGAAAAAAAATAGTATTAGTCACAGAGAAATACACTTACAATCTCATAGAAAGTTCACTCATGAAAACTGTTTCGATAAGGACCTGGGTTCTGCTAAGTTAGCTCTGGATAGTAGCACTCAGCCAAGCACATGCCTCTAGGCCCACCTGCTGCTGTGGGAGTCCTGTTTTGTTTTTGTGTTTTTGTTTTTGTTTTTTTTCAAATTCTTAAGAAATGACTTAGCTGAAACTAAAGATGGAAGAGAACATAGAGGTAGAAGCATAAAGCATGACAGTACACTGTTAGTTGGAGTCTCAACTAGTTTTCCTATGACTCAGTTTCCCATTTGAGAACAAGACCACCTAATAAATAATATATATATACATATATATATCTCACAAATAGCTTGCTATATTGACAGCCTCAGGACAAAGTGAACGAGAGAGGAGCCATAGAGAAATAGAGCTGACTTGATCAGAAAAGCATATTACTAGCCTTTTCCATCATTTCCCAAGATACGCATTAGCAGCATGGGTTCTCTGAGAGAGCTTTAAGTTCTGTCATATGGTTGCAAAGCTTTCTTTTCCTAATTTTTGCACATGTGACATCATTGTTTTGGGGTACCATCAAATCCCCATCAGGAATGATATATTAGTTAGCTTGGGCTGCCATAACAAAATGCTGCATACTGAGTGGCTTAAATAATGGAAATTTATTTTCTTATAATTCTTGAGGCTAAAAGTGCAAGATCAAGGTGGCAGCAGTTTTGTTTCCAAGTGAGGACTCTCTTCTGGCTTGCAGATGGCTACTTTCTCACACTGTCTTCACATGATCCGTACTTGGAGAGAGAAAGTGAGAGATCGATCTCTAGTGTCTTCCTCCTCTTCTTATAAGTACACTAGTCCTATCTCATTAGGGACCTATTCTTATGACCGCATTTAACATTAGTTAACCTCCTTAAAGGCCCTAACTCCAAATATAGTCACACCGGGGATTAAAGATTCAACATATTATTTTGCAGGACACAATTCAGTCCATAACAAATAAGTATTGATTAGTAATTATTAACCAGGCATATGCACAGGTAATTTGCCTTATATATTGATGTGCACCTATGTTGGGTGCATATACATTTGCAATTATGTCTTCTTCTTGTATTGATCCCTTGATCATTATGTGGTGTTCTTCCTTATCACTTGAAACAGTCTTTACTTTAAAGTCTATTTAGCCTGATATGAGTCTTGTTCCTCCAGCTTTCTTTTGATTTCCTTTTGCATGGAATATTTTTTTTCATTCCCTCATTTTCAGTCTGTATATGTCTGAAGTGGGTCTCTTTTAGAAAGCATGTGTACAGGTCTTGTTTCTGTATCCATTCAACTGGTCCGTGTCTTTTGTTTGGAGCATTCGATCCATTTACATTCAAGGTAATTATCAATGTGTGTGTTTTCTTGTGTATATATCTTTCTTGCATTTCCCACCTAGAGAATTTCCTTTATAATTTGTTGTAAAGCTGGTTTGATGATGCTGAATTCTATTAGGTTTTGCTTGTCTGTAAAGCTTTTGATTTCTCTGTTGAATCTGAATGAGATCTTTGCTGATTAGAGTAATACTGGCTGTAGGTTTTTCACTTTCATCACTTTAAATACATCCTGCCACTCCCTTCTGGCCTGCATAATTTATGCTGAAAAATCAGCTGATACCCTTATGGGAATTCCCTTGTGTGTTATTTGTTGCTTTTCCCTCACTGCTTTTAATATTTTTCTTTGTATTTAATTTTTTATAGTTTGATTAAAATGTCTTGACGTGTTTCTCCCTAGGTTTATCTTGTATGGGACTCTCTGCCCTTACTGGACTTGGGTGACACTTTCCTTTCCCATGTTAGGAAAGTTTTTGACTATAATCTCCTCAAACATTTTTTCTCAGACACTTTCTCTTTCTTTTCTTCTTCGACCCCTGTAATTTGAATGTTGGTGCATTTAATGTTATCCTGGAGGTATCGGAGACTTTTCTCATTTCTTTTCATTCTTTCTTTATTATTCTGTTCCATGACAGTTATTTCCACTATTTTATCTTCCAGCTTACGTATCCATTCTTCTGCCTCTGTTATTCTGCTATTGATTCCTTCTAGAGTATTTTTCATTTCAGTTATTGTGTTGTTCAGCACTGTTTGTTTGTTCTTTAATTCTTCTAGGTCTTTGTTAAACATTTCTTGTATCTTCTCAATCTGTGCCTCCATTCGATTTCCAAGATCTTAGATCATCTTTACTATCATTACTCTGAATTCTTTTCCAGTTAGATTGTCTATTTCTTCTTCATTTATTTGGTCTTGTAGGTTTTTAATCTTGCTTCAGTTACCTTCTTGAGGCTGTGCTATGAAAGAAAAATACTAGTCAGTGGGCAGCATAGAGCTAGCAATTGATGTATTTGTGATAGTGTCACCAAAAATCACATGTATTAATACAATGCTTAGGTTGATACACTGCCTCAGATTATAGACCAGTATTTGTTTGTAAGTGTAATTGAAGACGGATGTCTTCATTTCCAGATATAAAAACCTATTCTTGGCCACATTGACTTCAGTGTACTTCAGGTCTTATAAGCAAAGCAGTAGAAGATTTGTTGTGATTATTTTAAGTTACTTCACCTCCTACAGCTTTTGACATTTATAAGTAATTCAGTTCTTTCCTAAACATGATTTTATAGATTTTTCTAGGTTTGGCATTGTGCTTGCTTCTTGGCACAGCATTATGTTACTATTTTTAAAAAGGAGCATGACAGTGTAGATACTGAAATGGAAACTTAGAGCCAAAACAAAGTTTGGATTCAATTGGAAAAACAAAAAGGCTGACATTCAAAATTAATGGCTCCTCTACTCACATTTTTATTGTAATATTTATTTTAAAAATCTAAGTTACTGTTACATTAAGCAATATCAATTAAGCAGTATCAGTTTAACTTCCATCACAGATTATATTCATAAGTGCTTTAAATTTACTTTTAGTTTCTTCCAAATGACTTTAGACTTGAACATATCCTTTAAAATTAATGCTATTCAAATATTTATCTCCACTCATCCTTCCTCTTCACAAAAAATTTAAGAGCAGGAGGGATTTTGTAAAGCTCTGGTATCATTACATAAAAACATTAAAGTATTTTAATTTCTAAGTTGTTATTACAGTCTAGATATACATATGTGATTTTTCTCAAGCTAAACTTCATTGTACTATAAACTCTCCAAGTGGCATACTTATTATAACATGTAATTGGAAGAAATTTACATACTTATTTTTTCCCCTCCTAGAATCTGATAAGGTGAAATGTTGTATCAGAGGATTCTTGGCTTCACACTCAGGGATTTTACTTTCTAAAAAGAGGAAAATAAGTATCAGATCCTTTGGAAATATATGCAATGAAATTTTGTGTGGTCATTTTCTGAGAGACCAGGGAAAATGCTGTCAGCCACAATGCTAAATTTGGAAGTGCAATGTCATGCCAATGGGTATTTTAGCAAGGCTGATGCTATACTTAAGAATTTGTCAGGTACATAAATAATACTTCATAGCACCTTTGGCTGTGTATAAAATAGATACACAATTTATTCGTTACCCTAATAACAAGAAATACCACACATTTAAAAATGTATTAGGGTGAGTTCTTCCATTCTGTTCTTCTATTTATCTTTATACTGCTTATTAAGGAATAACAAATGCTTCTTTTAAAATGTCATCTCTAGGTAATACCATGAAATTTTTTTTAAATTTTATTTATTATTATTATTTTTTTGGGGGGGACACCAAGTTCAATCATCTGTTTTTATACACATATTCCTGTATTCTCTCCCTCCCTCCACTGACCCCCACCCTCCCCATCCCAGTCCTCTAAGGCATCTTCCATCCTCGAGTTCAACTCCCTTTGTTATACAACAACATCCCACTGGCTATCTATTTTACAGCTGGTAGTATATATATGTCTATGCTACTCTCTCACTTCATCTCAGCTTCCCCTTCACCACCTGCCCCCCCAAACATCGAGTTCTCCAGTCCATTCTCAGCATCTGTGTCCTTTTTTTTTGTCTTGTCACTGAGTTTATCAGTACCATTTTTAGATTCCAAATATGTGAGTTAGCATACAATATTTGCCTTTCACTTTCTGACTAACTTCACTATGTATGACAGACTCTAGTCCTATCCACCTCATTATGTATAGCTCCATCTCATTCCTTTTTATAGCTGAGTAATATTCCATTGTATATATATGCCACATCTTCTTGATCCATTCATTTGTTGATGGGCATTTAGGTTGCTTCCATGTCCTGGCTATTGTATATAGTGCTGCAATAAACATGACGGTACATGTTTCTTTTCGGATTATGGTTTTCTTTGGGTATATGCCCAGTAGTGGGATTACTGGATCATATGGTAGTTCTATTTGTAGTTTTTGAAGGAACCTCCAAACTGTTTCCCGTATTGGCTGTACCAACTTACATTCCCACCAACAGTGCAGGAGAGTTCCCTTTTCTCCACACCCTCTCCAACATTTGTGGTTTCCAGATTTTGTGATGATGGCCATTCTGATCGGTGTGAGGTGATACCTCATTGTGGCTTTGACTTGCATTTCTCTGATGATGAGTGATGTTGAGCATCTTTTCATGTGTTTGTTGGCCATCTGTATGTCTTCTTTGGAGAAATGTCTATTTAGGTCTTCTGCCCATTTGTGGATTGGGTTATTTGCTTTTTTGGTATTAAGCTGCTTGTATATTTGGGAGGTTAATGCTTTGTCCGCTGTTTCATAGGAAACTATTTTTTTCCCATTCTGAGGGTTGCCTTCAAGTCTTGTTTATGGTTTCTTTCACTGTGCAAAAGCTTTTAAGTTTCATGAGGTCCCATTTGTCTATTCTTGATTTTATTTCCATGATTCTAGGAGGTGGGTCAAAAAGGATCTTGCTTTGATGGATGTCATAGAGTGTTCTGCCTATGTTTTCCTCTAGGAGTTTGATAGTGTCTGGCCTTACATGTAGGTCTTTAATCCACTTGGAGTTTATTTTTGTGTATGGTGTGAGGAAGTGTTCTAATTTCATTCTTTTACATATAGCTGTCCAATTTTCCCAGCACCACTTATTGAAGAGGCTGTCTGTTTTCCATTGTATATTTGTGCCTCCTTTGTCAAAGATAAGGTGCCCATATGTGTTTGGGCTTATGTCTGAGTTCTCTATTCTGTTCCATTGATCTTCCTTTCTATTTTTGTGCCAGTACCATACTATCTTGATCACTATGGCCTTGTAGTATAGTTTGAAGTCAGGAAGCCTGATTCCACCAACTCCATTGTTCCTTCTCAAGATTGCTTTGGCTATTCAGTGTCTTTTGCGTTTCCATACAAATCGTAAGATTTCTTGCTCTAGTTCTGTGAAAAATGCCATTGGTAATTTGATGGGGATTGCATTGAATCTGTAAATTGCTTTGGGTAGTACAGTCATTTTCACGATGTTGATTCTTCCAATCCAGGAACATGGTATGTCTCTCCATCTGTTTGTGTCATCTTTGATTTCCTTCATCAATGTCTTAAAGTTTTCTGCATACAGATCCTTTGCCTCCTTAGGCAGGTTTATTCCTAGGTATTTTATTCTTTTGGTTGCAATGGTGAATGGAAGAGTTTCCTTAATTTCTCTTTCTGCTCTTCCGTTGTTAGTGTATAGGAATGCAAGAGATTTCTGTGCATTAATTTTGTATCCTGCTACTTTACTAAACTCATCAATGAGTGCTAGCAGTTTTCTGGTAGAGTCTTTCAGGTTTCCTATGAATAATATCATGTCATCTGCAAAGAGTGACAATTTTACTTCTTTTCTCACTCCCTCCCGTCTGCCACAGCTCAGCCGTTTCACCCTCTTTGAGCCCTTGTAGATGCCTCCCTACCAGTTACGTCGGGCTCCTTGTGGTCCTTTCTGGTGTCCGAGGCTGTCTGCTGGTGTTCAGCTGGTTCTCTGTGGGAATTATTGCATCCTTCTGTGCATTCGCAATGCATCTGTGGAGAGGGATGCATTCCATGTCCCTCTACTTTGCCGCTATCTTTTTTCTCCTCCAGTTTCAATATTCTTAAAGTGACTGAGATGGCTTAGCATGTGGTGTATCCTGGAGAATGTTCTATGTGTACTTGAGAAGAACCTGTATTCTGCTGCTTTTAAATGAAATGTTCTTTCTATATATCTGTTAAGGCCTAATGTGTCATTTAAGGCCAGTGTTTTTTTTATTAATTTATTTATTTTTATAAATTTATTTATTTTATTTATTTATGTCTGCACTGGGTCTTTGTTGCTGTGCAAGGGCTTTCTCTAGTTGCAGTGAGCAAGGGCTACTCTGTTGTGGTGTGCAGGCTTCTCAGTGTGGTGGCTTCTCTCATTGAGGAGCATGGGCTCTAGGTTCATGAGCTTCAGTAGTTGTGACTTGTGGGCTCAGTAGTTGTGGCTCAGGGGCTCTAGAGTGCAGACTCAGTAGTTGTGGCATATGGGCTTAATTGGCAGGTAGATTCTTAACCACTGTGCCACCAGGGAAGTCCTGGCTGGTGTTTTCTTATTGAATTTCTGTCTAGATGATCTGTGCTTTGCTGTAAGTGGGGGGATGTTATTGTCCCCTACTATTATTATGTTAGGGTCAATTTCTTCCCCTAAGTTGTTAATATTTTCCTTTGAATTTAGGCCCTCCTATGTTGGGTACATATATAATTGTTATAAATTTTTGTTGGATTGATCACTTTATCATTATGTAAGATCCTTCTTTGTCTCTTGTTACAATCTTGTTTAATGTCCATTTTGTCTAAGTATTGTTACCCCAGCTTTCTTTTAATTTCCATTTGCATGAAATACAATTTTCCCTCCCCTTACTTTTTTTTTTTATAAATTTATTTATTTATTTATTTTATTGGGTGTATTGGGTCTTTTTTGGTGTGCACGGGTTTTCTTTTTTTTTTTTTAGTTGTGGTGAGTGGGGGCTACTCTTTGTTGTGGTGCACAGGCTCCACATTGCCCTGGCTTCTCTTGTTGCAGAGCATGGGCTCTAGGCATGTGGGCTTCAGTAGTTGCAGCACATGGGCTCAATAGTTGTGGCTCACAGGCTCTAAAGCACAGGCTCAATAATTGTGGCGCATGGGCTTAGTTGCTCCGCAGCATGTGGGATCTTCCTGGAGCAGGGATCAAACCCGTGTTCCCTGCATTGGCAGGTGGATTCTCAACCACTGCGCCACCTAGGAAGCCCCATCCCCTCACTTTTAATCTGTGTGTGTCTTTAGATCAAAAGTCTCTTCTAGGCAAGATATAGATGGGTCTTGTATTTTTATCATTCATCTACTGTTCATCTTTTGATTGGAATATTTAAGACTATTATATTTAAAGTGAGTATTAATAGGTATGTATTTATGGTCATTTTGTTAATTGTTTTCAGGTTGTTTTAGTAATTCTTTTTTGTCCCCCCTCCTTTTGTTTCTTGCTCTCTTCCCTTGTGATTTGATGACTTTCTGCAGTTTTATGTTTGGATTATTTTCTTTTTTGTATGTGTATATCTATTATAGGTTTTTGGTTTGTGGTTGTGGTTACCATGAGGTTTATATATAACAGCATATTTAAACATATATTAACATAATCATTTTAAGTTGATGATCTCCTAAGTTTGAACACATTCTAACAACCCTACATTTTTACTCACTTCCCTGACAGTTAATATTTTTGATATCATATTTTACATACTTTTGCTTTGCATATCTCTTAACTAGTTATTGTGAATATACATGATTTTTACTACTTTAGCCTTTTAATCTTCTCTTAAGATTTATAAATGCTGACAAATACCTTTCTGTATATTTGTCCTTAACAATGAGGTTTTTTCCTTTTGAAAGTTTCACATTTCTGGTTGTGGTCATTTCTTTTTCCCTTAGAAAAGTTTCTTTAACATTTCTTATAAGGCTGGTTTAGTGGTGCTGAACTCTTTTACCTTTTACTTGTTTATAAAACTATCTGTCCTTCAAATCTGAATAATACCTTTGTGGGTAGAGCATTCTTGGTTGTCTTGGTTATAAGTTTTTTCCTCTCATCACTTTGAATATATTGTGCCACTCCCTTCTGGTCTGCAGTTTCTGCTGAGAAGTCAGCTGATAGCATTATGGTAGCTCTGGCATGCAAAACTGTTGCTTTTCTCTTGCTGCTTTTAAGATTCTCTCTTTATGTTTAATTTTTACTTTTTAATTACAATGTGCCTTTGTATGGACCTTTTGTGTTCAACTTGTTTGGAACTCTCTGTGCTTCCTGTCTGTCTCCTTTCCCAATTTTTAGAGATGTTTTCAGCTATTATTTCTTCAAATAAGTTCTCTGCGCCTCTGTCTTTGCCTTCTGGAGCCCCTATAATGCAAATGTGACTAAGCTTGATATTGTCTAAGAGGTCTCTTAAACTAAAGTCATTTTATAAAGTTCTTTTTTTCTTTTTCATGTTCAGCTTGGGTGATTTTCACTACTCTATCTTCCAGTTCACTAAGTCACTCCTCTCTGTCATCTACTCTACAGTTGATTCTGTCTAGCATATATTTTATTTTAGTAATTGTGTTCTTCAGCTCATTTGGTGCTTCTTTATAGTTTCTAATTCTTTTTTAAAATTCTCCCTGTGAAATATTCTTTTGTGTTCATTGAGCATCTTTACGATCATTATCTTGAACTCTTTATCAGGTTGATTGCTCATCTGCATTCATTTAGTTCTCTGAGGTTGTGCCTTGTTCCTTGGTTTGGAATATATTCCTCTGTCTTCTCATTTGACTACTTCTCTATGTTTATTTCTATGTGTTGCGTAGGTCATCTTCAGTTCCTGATATTGGAGAAGTGGTCTTACTATGGAGGGGTCCCCCAGGGTCCTAGCAGCACTCTCCCATCTGGTCACTACAGCTTGTTCTAGTGGTGTCCCCTCTGTGAACTGTGTGCACCCTTCTGTGGTGGCAGAGCTGTTGACTCTGGACACTCTGGTAGGGAGGGGTGGCCCCAGACCAGTGGGCTGCCAGGCCCTGCTGCACATTGTTGTTGCCAGCCTGCTAGGGGGTGAGGTCTTGCCCTGGTGTGGTGGATGTATGGCCTTGGAGATCCCGGGGTTTAAGCCTCCCTACTGGTGGATGGGGTTGGGTCCTGGGGTTGCTGGTTTGGGGGCTGGTGGGGGCTGGTATTGGTGCCAATTTTTCGGTGGGTGAGCAATCCCCTGGCACTTATTAGTGACTATGTGGTACACTCCAAAAGGGTGTTTGCCAGCACGAGTGTCCTTATGGTAGAATGAGCTCCCAAAGTGGCTGCTTCCAGTGTCTATGTCTCCAGGGGGAATCCCAGTTGTCTCCTGTCTCTCTGAGAGGCTCTCCAAGATCAGTAAGTGGGTCTGACCAAGGTTCTTTTAAAATTACTGCTTCTTCACTGGGTCTCAGAGCATGTGAGGTTTTTTTTATGTGCCCTTTAAGAGTGGAGTCTCTGTTTCTGCCCTCCGACTCTCCCATAGGCAAGCCCCACTGGTCTTCAGAGCCAGATGTCCTGAGAGCCTCTTCCCAGTGCAGCATCCCAGGCTGGGGAGTTCAATGTTGGGCTTAGACCCCTCACTCTTTGGGGAGAATTGCTGAATTGTAATTGTCTTCCCAGTTGTTGGTCACATACCTAGGGGTGTGGGTCTTAATTATATTGTCTCCACCCCTCTTCCCTGTCTTGCTGTGATTCCTTCTTTATATCTTTAGTTGTGAAAAATAGTTTCTTGTTCTCATAGTAGTTGTAATTTTGGTGTGCTGGTGGAGAGAAGTGAGTCTGGGTCTTCATAGTTTGCCATCTTGGACATCCTAATTTCATCTGATTTTGAATGTTATTTTAAATGCTAATACTAGAAAATTTTAAATTACATTGCTTCTCACATTGTATTTCTACTGGGCAGTGCTTGTCTAAGCAATTATATCCTCTAAGCAATTATATCCTCTAAGCAATTTCTCTATCCCCAAGTGTGTGAGGGATACAAAAATAAGGGAAATTCTGCCCACTGGGAATTTGCATATTTAATGATAGATAAGAAATCTTACCCCAAATCTTGTTTTCTGGGCCTCTATAATACTAATTTATGAATAATTAAGGACAATAATATGAAAACCTTCAGGAAAGTGAAGATATTTGAAGTAAAATTAATATCAAATGTATCAGTAACAAAAAAAATCTTTCCCATCCATTGAAATGTTTGTTTTGAAGCTATCAGCAGGATTTCATGGAAGGGAGGCTATGGTGAATTCACTTTCTCAAAGTTCTCGCTAAAATTAGTAGAATTTAACAAAAGTTTAATTGCTATAAAATTTTATAAACATTGGATCGATTTAAATACGATTGCATAAATATGAAATACTTTAGCTAACAAGTTTCCTGAATATTTTATGTCATTGATATTTTGAAATTAATTTGATTTCATGGTACTTCAAGCATGAAAGGAATGCAATTTTCACTAAAAACTTCTTAATCTAGTTATTATTTGACTATTTTCATTTTCACTGTGTATTTAGTGAATGGTTGATAAGGATATGGTTCCATCTCATGCTCAGTAATTATATAATTAGTAAGTATAGAGGAACCCAGCTGTGTTTTGCTTCCATTGAACTATTACTCAAACATTTCGGGTAAAGTAAAATCTAAAATACATTTGCCAAGGACTTTTTCCATTTAATTTTAAACCCATGTACATTTCAAAGAAAATCTAATCCATCTGTTTCTGATTCATTTACAATTAATTCATCAGAGTTTTTGCTAAGTAAGAATTGTATGATGTTCAAGAAATTGGATAAGTGATTCCATTCCACTTTTTTCCACTCTCTAAAAGAATGTCACGTTTATGAAAAGAATACTTTTTTAAGCCACTTGTGAAACTCAAAATTGACAATGTTTTAGTTGTTTCTAACAATATGTAACTAACATGAAGTGTTCCCTTATTATTTTAAAAACATTTTGGAAGGCTGAGTTGTCATTAGTAAAAACAAAACAAACAAACAAAGAAAAAAAATCTTAAGAAGCCTAGTAATAAAATTTTCTGATTTTGTGTAATACTCCTTTTCATTGGCAACTTAAAACAGGGATTATATATTTGCTAAATCACTATTTTGTATACTGCTTCTTTTTTTTTAAGCTCTTTGTTGGAATATAATTGCTTTACACCCTTGTACCAGCTTATGAGGTACACCAAAGTGAATCAGCTGTATTTATACACATATCCCCATATCCCTACCCTCCCGCAACTTCCCCCTACCCTCCCCATCCAGGACCTCTAAGGCATCATCCATCATCGAGTTGATCTCCCTTTGTTATTGTATACTGCTTTTAATTTGCCTAAAGTAGGGAGCAGCCAACACAAAGCCAGGCACAATGTTGGTACTTAAAAATATATATATTTTAAATGAATGAATAAAAATGATGCAAAAATGATTGAATATATTAAGCACAACTGGAGAATACTGTAGACCTTTGTTATTTGATTTTAGATTTCATTTCATAGCACTGCTATGTAGACAAAACAGTGTAATAATCCCATGTTGATAATTTCTTTTTAAAAATTGCTCAAGTACTAAAAAATTAATGTAAAATGAAAAGTATGCATTCATTCACTCAACCATTAGCTTGACTGAGTTACACGTATTATACACAGATGTTATACAATGTATATAATATATAAACATTATTATGATATATCCTATATGTTATACACATATTATATATATGCATATGTTATACTAAATATACAAAATAGGTACATATATACACATAGTTTACAATATAAACATATAAGGATTATGTATACTGTATATTATTATATATGGTATAAGTTATATAACTACATATAGACATATATTCTTACTCTATCTCATTTGATATGCACAATGATATTATGATGTATTAACCTGATTTTCTAGGAGAAGATACAGAAAGGTGCTTCTCTGTGTTTATAATATATCTGAAAAATCTGAAGTATTCTTTCGGCACTTTCAAGATGAGATATTATTTCACTGATTTTTTAATTTCTTTAGCTATATTAAAAAATAAACATTCTTTAGATCTGTTCTAGATTTTACAATAAAATTTTACAATAACAAGATGTACTCCACACAAGGTACAGGATAATGGAGGTCATGTAAGAGTCCTGAAATCTTGCCAGGACAAATTGTTGAAACCACTAAAATCTAGGGTATTTTCCACACCACTGAACTATCAGATCTTCCTCTTCCTTTCATCTCTCTCTAGTCTTTCTTAAATCACAAAAAAGTTATAGTTGTATAACTTATAGTAGGTAGTCTGTCCTTCAGTTACTGCACTTAGAATGAAAAATGTGATAGAAAGAAAATGTAAGGTTGTATATAAAAAAAAGAACATGTACATCTCATTTTGCTTTGTCTGTGTCCAGGAATAGGCAATAAGCAATTACATTTTTGTACCATAGGTTAGCTGTCTTGCTAATTGTCAATGAACCCCCAGAATAGTGAACGTTTAGCAGAAATTTGTGCTGCCAGATCTGTTTCATAAATTGGAGGACATGGAAGTTAGACATTCTTAGAAAACTGTTTCTTCATTTTTCTTTATAGTCTGTGAATTATGTACTTAGGGTGCGTTGTAATTTACATTATTTATCTTATGCTTTTCACTTCAATTCTTCAAAAGCTCAGATCTTTCCTGATTCATTACAAAACATGATTCATTATTGAACACATGTGCATTGTATAACTTTTCTTAAACTAAAAGATAAACAAATAAAGAGTGAATTCTGTTAAGTGAACAGATGACATAATTCCATATTCTATATTTATCCCCAGACTGTGAAATCCTCATCTCTTTCTGAGAACTGTTAGAACCTTAGCTCTGGTTTTACATGATATTTTTCTAGCAGACTTGCACATGCCATATGAATTTTATATACACATATAAAGCATGGCGTGTGGTTCTGCTGTCAAAAATAAACTGTTCAAGGACATACCAAATTCTGACACTATTGCCATCCAGATTGGTTTTCTGTATACGTAGTTGAGTATGTTATGCTCTTCCATTTGACATCTCTCTTTAAGATCATCCTGTTAATTTACTCTAGCTGATATACTCAAGAAAAATAGACGACTATTCTCAGTTACTTCAGTTGGATTTCAGTTTAGATTAACTTCCATAGCAGGTGAAATGCCTCATGGTTTTGTATTGCAAACTGTTCACAGTTCCTTTATCAACTTTTGCTAGAGTGTAAGCAATGAAGTCTTCCTTGTTAAGGGTCTCTTTATAGGCCTAAGAGGAGTCCCAGTTTTCTCCCAGCCACCTGAGCCTATTCGTGTGGAGAAAGCACTCCTATGGGAACCACTGCAGCACACACTGGCCACACACTAATTGTGCAGTCTTTCTTTTTTAAAAAAAACATTTCATTATATTTTTTGGTTTTTGTTTGGGAACTGCCCAACCGCACACTGAGCTAAAGTTGAAATTAACCTTTCCACTCAACTCAACAAAAAGGGCAACTTTGCCTGGGCAGATGGTCATGTGCACTGTCATGTGCAACCCATTTCCATGTCAGTGGGCATTCTGGACTTTTCAGAAGCAATTTCAAGTATATTTTAAAATAAAATGTGATGCAATGTGTTGTGCTCTAAATTTTTGATTTAGCTGCCAAACCCCATTTTCCTGCTTTAGGATAAGCTAATGTTAAGTAAGTGAAATCAAGTTATAAAGTAATATTTTGCACTTTGTGTGTATGTTTGGTGGGGGGCGGGGGGGTTGGATTTTAGCCTAAACAGCGTAAGAGTTTTAATATGTTTCTAGCTATACCACCAACAATAATTTGTGAGATAGGAAAATGTGATGACAAAATTATCTCATAAGAAAATATTAGTTTGTCATCATATTATATAAAATATCAGTTTTAAAAGAAATAAAAGAAAAATTACTGGACTAGATCAGGATATATAGTTTCTAATACCGTTTCTGCCATTACCTATCCATTTAACTACCCTGGATTTTAGTTCTGTCGCATAAAATAAAAAGTTCAATTTATATATCTGAAAGTAAACTTGTACCCTAACTCTTCAAGATCCACAGTGAAGAGTTTCATGATCACATAAGTTAAAGAAACATAAATATTGCAATTCTATCACATTTAGGAATTTGTGAAGAAATTGCATTTGAAAGACTTTTAGAGGTCCGACAGTAAGGAAAACATGTAACACAGTATTTCTGAATTTTATTTGACAATGAAATATTGTATCTATTAAAATGGTAGGAGACATACTTTGGGAATCAGTGCTTTAAGTAATTTCTAAAGTTTTATTCTAAATTTTATGAATATTTATACATCCCTGATTAGTTGATTAGAGACATTAAAAATTCAATGTTTTTAATTAATATAATGCATTTGATATTTTATCATTTAAGTTTCCCTATCCCAAGTATTGAATATCTCATATCTCAGAAATGAATATAAATAGTATTGAGATAATGAAAAATTCTGGTCTTCAGATTCCATGATCATGTTCTCTATCCTCATAAAACTTGTGTTTTTAAAAAAGTCTTTGATTTTTCAATTAATTGACCATTTTGAACTCACATACCTTACAACCATTTTGTATATTATTAATTTTATTATTGTATCTTTAAGTGCCAAAAGAATTTTAGATTCAGTAAATATCTGCTAAAGTTAGACCTCAAAGTTCAGATGCTTTGCTCTATGGCTTAATTTACTGGGCTCTCTACCACCCAAATGGCTGGAATGATCCAAACACTTTAGCAGAGAGTAATAGATCGCTTCTATTTAAAACTCCAGACAAATCACTGTGATGCTTGGTTTATGGGCAGTTTGCAGTAGAGATGATAAAGTTGTGGTGATATGAGGAATTGATGAAAAACTGTGTGGTATAATTAATTGCAGCTTAAGAACAGCAATATCTATAAATTACATGATAAGAAAAAAAGAAAAACATTTGGGAGCACCCAAATCACATTAAATGTCATATAGCCTGGTCACCTTGAAATGATTCAGGAAGTAATTTGGCAGCTGTCACACCATGGCTGCCATATGTCTGGTGATTTCACAGAGCTGACTTGCTGTCTTCTGAATCATCTTCATAACTCTAATTCATACTGTGCTAGATAATCTCCCCCACATCCTTCACCTCTCATGCTATTTCAGCCTCTTTCATGTTCTGCACCTCATCTCTATAACTAAACACCTAATTATTCCAGAATGGATAATGAATGAACAGAGAAGACCTACAGTACCGTACTTGTCTCAGAAAATCGTTAACTTATGAAAGGCAAGGTTTGACCAATGTTTGTTCTTTGAGGTAATACCAATTCTAAACTGCACCAAATTATACAAAGTTGCTTTGCTGAGTACTTACTATGGATAAAATACTAATCATTTCCCATGAATTTTCTCCTGTAATTGTCAAAACAACACTAGAAGTGCTTTGCAAATGAGGAAAATGAAGGTTAAGCCAGGCAGCTAGTATCAGAGTTGGAAGTTAACTCTGTCCTCTCTTTCACAAAATTCTGTAAGTCCTAACTACCTTTTTCATAGTGTCTCATCTTCAGAAAAGGAAGTTTTATAACCTCACAAATAAGGCCAGATACATTTCTCTATCATTTGATTAATATTGGTGTCTTTCTCCAAGTTTAAGATTCAGTTTAGGAAGTAATAACAGCATCAACAACAAAACTACAATTTAAATAAATATTTAAGAATAAGAGGATGTTTATTAGATTAAAAGTCCACAATTAATTCAAATGTACATGGGTGAGTCAAAAACTATCCACATTCTGGCTGTAGAATTTATTTTAATTAACTTTTTAAATAAAATTATTTATTTATTTATTGGTAGTGTTAGGTCTTTGTTGCCACACATGGGCTTTCTCTAGTTGCAGTGAGTGGGGCAACTCTTCGTTGCAGTGCACCAGCTTCTCATTGCTGTGGCTTCTCTTGCTGTGGAGCTCAGGCTCTAGATGCGTGGGCTTCAGTAGTTGTGGTGCATGGCTTAGTTGTTCCTCAGCATGTGGGATCTTCTGGGACCAGGACTCAAACCCATGTCCCCTGCATTGGCAGGTGGATTCTTAACTACTGTGCCACCAGGGAAGCCCTTAATTAACTTTTAGAAAAGACAAATACATCATTTTTTAACACAATATCCTTGCTTTTCAATACACTTGGTCCATCTGTCAACAAGCTTTCATATTCCCTCATTAAAAAATGCTTTAGGCTGAGCTCTGAGCCATGAATGCACTACTGTCTTCACTTCTTCATCAGAAGTGAATCTTCAGCCTTGTAGGGCTGTTTTCAGGGGACCACACAGGTGAAAGTCTGATGGAGCAAGATCAGGATTATAGGGAGGATGCTTTAACACCTCAAAAGGAAGTTTTTGCAGAGTGTTGACAGTGTGGGCAGAAATGTGCAGATGTGAACACCCTCAGACCAGAAAAAATGAATCACTGCACGCTGCTCTTTTTTCATGCAGATCACAAGTGGAGCATCCATTTTTGCTCTTACTGCAGTTACAAATGAACTGATGTAACACATTCACACCTGCACAGCAGTGACTGGGGAGACAGTAGCCTTGAACGAAAAGCACTGATAAGACATTGTGACCAACAGAAGTTTTAATATACCCAGAGTATGGATAATTTTGACTCACCCTAGTACATTGAAAGCTGTGAATTAAAAATGTTGAAATAAGCCTAGAAAATGGTATCAAAACCTACCCATTCTATCCCCACCCCTTTGTCGCAGCTTTGCACATCTGCACAATGTCAGCAGCTCCAATAAAGCTTCTGAACAGAGTCGTCCATCCAGGGCACCTTGGTTCTGGAGAAGTCTATTGTTAGTAGGAACATATTTTGGGCCAGGTAGGAGACAGGAAGAATCTGGGAATGCATGCTAGTTTACATACAATTTTGCTTGAACCGCCAGAGGAATATACTGCAGGATGATAAGAGACCAGCAAAATGTAACAGATTTGCCAATGATGAATGTCTACACTGAGAACTATGCACATAGGTCTCTTCTCCAGTTAAAGACTTGACTTGGCTGTCATACAATTTAATCATAATTCACACTCTCTGACAGCCGATGAATACTTAAGTTGGGTAAAATTAACCTTGGAAAATACAGGAAAAAATAAAACTCCTTAGAACCTACAAAACTGTGCTGAGAAATAGAAAAATGAAGGAAAAGGGATTACATTATAAGTTTAAAGAAAGAACATATTTAAGAAAATAATTTTTGTATATCAAGAAAAAATTTCAGTCAACTGTTAGGTATCCTCAGAAAATGCAAGAAGATACAGTCTTAAAGAAATAGGAGGGGCTTCCCTTGTGGTGCAGTGGTTAAGAACCTGCCTGCCAATGCAGGAGACACAGGTTCGATCCCTGCTCCAGGAAGATCCCACATGCCGCAGAGCAACTAAACCCTTGCACCACAACTACTGAGCCTGCACTCTAGAGCCCATGAGCCATAATTATTGAGCCCATGTGCCACAACTGCTGGAGCCCATGTGCCTAGAGCCTGGGCTCTACAATAAGAGAAGCCACAGCAATGAGAAGCCTGTGCACTGCAATGAAGAGTAGCCCCCGCTTACCACAACCAGAGAAAGCCTGCGCAAAGCAAAAAAGACCCAGTGCAACCAAAAATAAAATAAATAAATAAATAAATTTTTAAAAAGGAAAGAAAGGAATGGAGGATGTCAAAGATGAGAAAAGGCTGAGATGAAAAAGAAGAGGAAAACATTATAGGATGAGAAGAAAATAGAAAATGGATAGATTACAAACATTTATAGGAATAATAGACTATAAAAGCAAATTAAAACCTACAAAACAGGCAGTAAAAACAGAAATTGACATTTCAGGAAACTATTTTTTTAATGAGAGTAAATGTAAAATGACCTACTAAACATGATATGTGAAACTGTTAAACTAAATGGATAGCCGTGTGGAAAATGACAAAATTCCTTAAAGCATACACCAGAACAAATTCCAAGTCAATCAGGGAAGTAAATGAGAAAGAAAAAAATACACGCGTACTAGAAGAAGCATAGCTGTGCTCCTCTATCATCTCAGAGCTGGTTGAACGTTCCTAACTGTGACCCAAAATCTAGAAGCAAACTGTGACTCAAAATCTAGAAGCAATAAAGGAAAAGTGTGTGATTTGACTACAAAGAAGATTTTTAAAAATCTCTTCGAGGCAAAATGTAAGTAAAATAAAATGCCAAATGACACACAGAAATAATGTTTGCAAGTTATATTAGAGGCATAGGGCTGATATCCTTATGATATAAATAGCTTCTAAAGAAATAGAGTCAGCGGGGAAAGCCCAACAATCCTATGAAGGGCCGGGGAAAGCTATTATGCTGACAGATTACAGAGAAAAAAGCCAAATGGCTTTTAAAATAGAAAATATTAACCAGTTATTTGACTAGTAAGGCTGTGCACAAAATGGATTCCTTCATATAAACTGATAAGAACGCAAAACAGTTCAAACCCTATGGACGTGAATTTGGCAATACCTACCAAGTTACTTATCCTTGTAACTTTTGATAAAGGAATTCTACTTTTAGATATTGATCCCAAAGATATATGGGTAAAAAAAATTGAAATAATAAATTCAAATTTGTGAAAGCACAATTTGTAATAGCAAAAGACTGGAAGTAACTCCAAATATCCATCAATTGGGATTGATTAGAGAAACCATTATACAGGAAAAGCAAGATGGTGAAAGTGCAAGCAGTGTGCTAACATTTATTTAGGTAAAAATATGTACTTGCTTTTAACAAATACATATATATTTGCTTTTACTAAAGAAATGCAATGGGAAGATAAATTAATAAAATTTAATAAATGTTTTCTTTTTGATGAGGGAAAAAAGGGATAGGATTGTGGAAGAGAATAAATTTTAGACTTCTTTGAATATAGCTTGTTTTATAGATTTGACTTCAGAACTAAATATTTTTCGTAAGTATACAATAAAATAAAAAACTTCTAAAGTTTGAAAGTTAAAGTAAAATGAAACAAATGACTCAAAATTTGTACCCACTTGGTAGCATTTTTACACAAAGGGAAATTATTCCAAGTGATCTTAAAACACAGTAACTTGATTCTTCCTCTCTAGTATGATACACATAACCAAAGAAGAAAAAAAAAAGCACAAAATCATTTTAGATCATTCAGTAATTAAATTGGTGGTGGTATTATTGATATTGGTATTCTAATAGTATTGTATTTATATTGTAAAATAAATGAATCATTATGTTAGTGTCTTTGAAAAAAATCAAGATTCTGGGCATGGTTAAAGCTAATCACACATCACAGTAACGAGGTTGTGTTATATGCAGTTTAGCCTGAATTTGAATTGGAAGTATCATTATGATCTCATGATGCATGTTTGTTACACACATACAGAAAACCTTCTAGTATAAGAGCCTAGAAAAAATGATTAAACAACCAGCTACAATCACAACTATCAGCTGTATTTTGGTTTGCAAACATTTTTGTTGAAAAAAGAGCTAAGCCACTTAAGAAGTGACTTTTTCCAAGTCTAGAGCAGAAAATATACAGGATGAAACAAGGAAGCTATCAGATACTATTAACATCATACAAAATAATTCTAACATCACATCAAAAGGATACAAAAGTTAATCTGAATAAACTCCCACTGGCCTAAGATTGGACAATTTAAGCAAAAAATATAACTCCCATGGATTGAAACACATCAAATATGTTTAAATCTATGGGTTCACAATACTGCTGAGAAAAAAGAATTACCTCATTGGCAGTTTTTGGGGGATGCAATTAGGGAAACAATTAAACTTTAATAGAAATTGGGGACAAATTAAGCATTTACCCTGCCTTTTCTATGTAAGCAACACCTTAGGGCAGCCAAACAGTTGATGTGGGGAAGGTTGTTCATCCTGGGTGTATTCCAGCTCTCAAAGAAGGAATGATTGAAGAAACATCATCACGTCACAATCCCTCATGAGTTCAGGGATCGAAGGGATACTGATAAAGGATGGACACCACAAATAAGAGACAACCAGGCATTTAGACCACCTGAGGAAAAACTCTGTAGAGGTCTCAACAAACAAACAAACAAACAAAACTGTAAAGCACTAACAATCCAGTCGAACCCCTAGATCTATTGATAATTACTCATTAACAGGAAACGTAAGGAACAGATGAACTTATTTATGACAATACAGAATGTAATCTGCAACATCATTCTTAAACATAGTGATTTATTCTTCAAAAGAAAAAACCAAAAAAATGCACAATGAAAACAGAATAGAAGATATTGAGAATTTATTTAGAAATTGATGCAAACAAACTGCTTTAAAAACAATTTTGGAAATGGGAGTAATGATTGTACATTTTAGATGAAGAAATTACAATTATATTTTATAGCATAATAATGACATTGTGGTTGATTTCTTTCATCAGTATCTTAGAGTTTTCTGAGTACAGGTTTTTGCCTCCTTAGGTAGGTTTATTCCTAGGTATTTTATTCTCTTTGTTGCAGTGGTAAATGGGATTGTTTCCTTAATCTCTCTTTCTGATCTTTCATTGTTAGTGTATAGGAATGCAAGAGATTTCTGTGCATCAATTTTGTATCCTGCAAATTCATTGATTAGCTCTAGTAGTTTACTGGTGGCAGCTTTAGGATTTTCTATGTATAGAATCATGTCATCAGCAAATAGTGACAGTTTTACTTTGTCTTTTCCAATTTGGATTCTTTTTATTTCTTTTTCATCTCTGATTGCCATGACCAAGACATTCAAATCTCTGTTGAATAGTAGTGGCAAGAGTGGACATCCTTGTCTTGTTCCTCATCTTGGAATGCTTTCAAGATGGAATGCTCAACACCATTGAGATGATGTTTGCTGTGGGTTTGTCATATATGGCCTTTATTTTGTTGAGGCAGGTTCACTTTATGCCCATATTTTGGAGACTTTTTATCATAAACGGGTGTTGAAATTTGTCAAAAGATTTTTACACATTTATCAAGATGATCATATGGCTTTTATTCTTCAATTTGTTATTATAGTGTATCACATTGATTTGTATATAGTGAAGAATACTTGTGTCCCTGGATTAATCCCAATTAATCATGGTGTATGATCCTTTCAGGGTGTTGTTGATTTCTGTTTTCTAGTATTTTTTTGAGGATTTTTGTGTCTATGTTCATCAGTGATATTGGTCTGCAATTTTCTTTTTTCCCTTGTCTGGTTTTCCTATCAGAGTGATAGTGGCCTTGTAGAATGGTCTTTGGAGTGTTCCTCCCTCTGCAGTTTTTTGGCAGATTTTGAGAAGGACAGGTGCTAGCTCTTCTCTAAATATTTGATAGAATTTGCCTGTGAAACAATCTGGTCCTGGTCTTCTGTTTGTTGGCATTAATTACAGTTTCAATTTCATTATTTGTGATTGGTCTGTTCATATTTTCTATTTCTTCCTGGTTCAGTCTTGGAAAGTTGTACCTTTCTAAGAGTTTTGTCCATTTCTTCCAGGTTGCCCATTTTATTGTCATATAATTGCTGGTAGTAGTCTCATAATCTTTTGTATTTCTGCAGTGTCCCTTTAACTTCTCCTTTTTCATATGCAATTTTATTGATTTGAGTCCTCTCCCCCACCCTTTTTCTTTGATGAGTTTGGCTAAAAGTCTATCACTTCCCTTTATCTTCTCAAGGAACCAGCTTTAGTTTCATTGATCTTTGCCATTGTTTTCTTTGTTTGTATTTCATTCATATTTGTTCTGATCTTTATGATTTCTTTCCTTCTACTAACTTTGGGTTTTGTTTGTTTTCCTTTCTCTAGTTGTTTAGGTGTAAGGCTCGATTGTTTATTTGGGATTTTCCTTGTTTCTTGAGGTAGGATTGTATTGTTATAAACTTCCCTCTTAAAACTGCTTTTGCTGCATCCCATAGGTTTTGGGTCATCATTATTTTGTCATCATTTGTCTCTAGGTATTTTTTTATTTCCTCTTTGATTTCTTCAGTGAACCATTGATTATTTAGTAACACAATGTTTAACCTCCATATGTTTGTGACTTTTAAAGGTTTTTTTCCCCCTGAAATTGTTTTCTAATTTCAAAATGTTGTAGTTGGAAATGATGCATGATACAATGTCAGTGTTCTTAAATTTACTGAGGCTTGGTTTGTGGTCCAAGATGTGATCTATCCTGGAGAATGTTCCAGGTGCATTTGAGAAGAAAGTGTATAATGCTGTTTTCAATGGAATGTCCTGTTAATATCATCTATCTGGTCTAATGTGTCATTTAAGGCTTCTGTTTCCTTGTTAATTTTCTGTCTGGATGATCTATCCATTGTTGTAAGTGGGGTGCTAAAGTCCCTCACTATTATTGCGTTACTGTCAATTTCTCCTTTTATGGCTATAAGCATTTGCCTTATGTGTTGAGGTGCTCCTGTGTTGGATGCATAAGTATTTACTATTTTTGTTTCTTCTTTTTGGATTGATCCCTTGATCATTATGTATTGCCCTTCCTTGTCTCTTGTAACAGTTTTTATTTTAAAGTCTATTTAGTCTGATATGAGTATTGCTACTCCAGCTCTCTTTTGATTTTCATTTGCAAGGAATATCTTTTTCCATCCCCTCACTTTCAGTCTGTATGTGTCCCTAGGTCTGAAGTGGATCTCTTGTAGACAGCATATATATGGGTCTTGGTTTTGTATCCATTCAGCCATTCTGTATCTTTTGGCCGGAGTGCTTAATCCATTTACATTTAAGGTAATTATCCATATGTATGTTCCTATTTCCATTTTCTCAAGTGTTTTGTGTTTGTTTTCATAGGTATTTTTCTTCTCTTGTGTTTCCCATCTAGAGAAGTTCCTTTAGCATTTGTTGTAAAGCTGGTTTGGTGATTCTATATTCTCTCAGCTGTTGCTTGTCTGTAAAGCTTTTTATTTCTCCATCAAATCTGAATGAGATCCTTGCAGGGTAGAGTAATTTTGTTGTAGGGTTTTCCCTTTCATCACTTTAAATATATCCTGCCACTCCCTTCTGACCTACAGAGTTTCTGCTAAAAACTCTGCTGATGACCTTCTGGGGATTCACTTGTATGTCATTTGTTGCATATTCCTTGCTGCTTTTAATATTTTTCTTGTATTTAATTTTTATTAGTTTGATTAATATGTTTCTTGGCATGTTTCTCCTTAGGTTTTTCCTGCTTGAGACTCTCTGTGCTTCCTGGACTTAGGTGACTATTTCCTTTTCCATGTTAGGGAAGCTTTTGACTATAATCTCCTCAAATATTTTCTCAGACCCTTTCTCTTCTTCTTCTTCTGGGACCCATATAATTTGAATGTTGGTGCTTTTATTTTTATCCCAGAGTTCTCTAAGAATGCCCTTATTTCTTTTCATTCTTTTTTCTTTATTCTGTTCTGCAGCAGTTATTTCCACCATTCTGCCTTCCAGCTCCCTTATCAATTCTTCTGCCCCAGTTATTCTGCTATTGATCCCCCCAGTGTATTTTTCATTTCAGTTATTGTGTTGTTCATCACTGTTTGTTCTATAGTTCTTCTAGTTCCTTGTTAAACATTTCTTGTACCTTCTTGAGTCATGCCTCCATTCTATTTCCAAGATTTTCTATCATCTTTTCTATTGTTACTCTAAGTTCTTTATCAGGTAGAATGCCTAATTCCTATTTATTGTTTTGGTCTTGTGGCTTTTTACCTTGCCCCTTTGTCTGCTACATATTTCTCTGTCATCTTATTTTGTCTAATTTACTCTGTTTGTGGTCTCCTTTCTGCAGGCTGCAGGGTCCTACTTCCTCTTGCTTCTGATGTCTGCTCCCTGGTGGGTGTGGTTGATCCAGGGGCTTGTATAGGCTTCCTGATGGTAGGGACTGGTGCATGCACTATGGTGTGTGGAGCTGAGTCTTATCCCTCTGATGGGATGAGCCATTTGCTGGGGTGTGTTTTAGGGTGTCTTTGAGTTTAGTGCAAATTTAGGCAGCCTTTCTGCTGATGGGTGGGGCTGTGTTCCTGTCTTGCTTGGTGCTTGGCATGAGGTATCCAGCATTGAAACTGGCAGGCAGTTGGGTGGAGCCAGATCTTGGTGTAGAGATGGGGACCTCTGTGAGAGCTCACACCAATTAATATTCCCTGAGGCCAGGAATTTTCTGGCAGCCCAGTGTCCTGGACTTGGTGCTCCCACCACAGATGCTCAGGCCCAACCCCTGGCAGGGGAACCAAGACCCTGCCAGCAATGTGGTGTAGGAAAAAAAAGAAAGAAAAGAAAAGAAAACTAACAGACAAACAAAACTCAAGGCAAATTGTAAAAGAAAACCAAACAAACACAAAAGCAAGCAGACAAAAAAAGAAAGAAAACAAAAAAAAGGGAACAACCAAACACAGGAACCCAAAAACAATAAAAACAAAACTAATAAAAAAAAAAAAAAAACAAAAGCAGGAAGCAAACTAAAAAGAAAGCAAAGAAAACGTAAAAGAAAACAATGGAAAAAGTGAAAGAAAAAGCACAAAAACAAAAACAAGAAAAAAGCACAATTCAACAAAAAAGTAAAGTAGAAAAAATATTAAAAATTTAAAAGGAAAGAAAAGAAAAAATGTTAAAAATAATAATAAAATAAATGACAGAACAAAATGAAACAAAAATAAATTTTAATAAGAATATTATCCTGGGGCCTCAGTTGTCAGTGTCTTTGCCCCCACTGTGAGCCATAGCCAACCCCTGCCCACCCAGGAGGCCCTCCTATACCTCTAGGTAGGTCTCCAGGCCTGCTGTGGGCACTGTGGGGGCAGCTCAGACTCTGACCTGGCCCAGCTCCTGGGTTACTTGCCCCCAAAGTACACAGCAGTTAAAGCCAGACAGGGCTCAGTTGTGGGAGCACTCATTGTCCATTCATGTGTTCTACAGATGCAGGGTTTACCAAGCAGATCACAGGGATTTAATCAGTGGCTTATTCAGCTGCATGGAGAGGTTTCCATTTCTTAGTTGCACAGCCCCTGGGGCTCAGCTTTGGTTTTGGCCCCACTGTGATTGTGGGCCATCCTCTGGTGTCTGTTCTTCACTCAGGCAAGAGGGGCAAAAGCAGCAGCTAATTGGGGCACACTTGCGTGCTCAGGTCCAGAAGCAATAAGGCAGCAAAAGAGTGGGCGTGGGTGAAGGACCTGCAGCAGCAGAGACCAGAGGGAGCTGTCACGGCCTGGGGCATGCTGTGTGGTGTCCTGGGGAAGTGGGCCCTGAATCACAGGATCCTTGGCAGTGGCCTGCAATGCAGGCTCCTGAGGAGGTGGCGGCTGTGACCTGCACTCACTCACAGGATGCTTGGTGGTGGCGGTGGCCGCGTTAGCGCTCTGCACTCACCTCTGGGGCCCAGGATGGCAGCCACAGCTCCCACCCACCCCTGGAGCTCTTGTAGGTGGTGCTGTGCCACCTGTGAGCCCACAGAGAAGGAAACTCTTATGGCAGGCCTGCCCCTCCTCACACACCCCCCAGCAATGGTCCCTTGCCGCTCTGGTGGGCCCAGGCTTCTTTCTAGACTCCCTCAGCAGTGATGCACTACCCCCTGGCCTCCTCAGCCTGTCCTCACACAGCCACCCCTGTCTTCTCCCTGGGGTCTGACCTCCCAAGCCCAAGCCTCAGCACTCCACCCCCACACACCCCAGTGGGCGAGCCAACAGGCATCTCAGGATGGCACGGACCTTCTGTGCAGGTCTCTCTCTGCTTTGTCCTCCACACACCTGGTGCTGTGCATTTCTCCAAGGCTCTGAAGTTTCCCCTCTGTCCCCCCAGTGAAACCTTTCCTCCTTCACAGCTCCCTCCCAGAGGCACAGGTCCCGATTCCTTGCTTTCTTTTTTCTTTTGCCCTATCCAGTTAAGTGGAGATTTTCTTGCCCTTTGGGAAGTCAGAGGTCTTCTGCCAGCTTTCAGTATGTGTTCTGTGAGAGTCGTTCCACATGCAGATGTATTTTTGGTATATCTGTGGGGAAAAGGTAAGCTCCACATCCTACTCCTCTGCCATCTTGACCCCCTCCTCCAAGTGTTTAACTTTAGACAGTAATGGCATTCAAATTTTCTTGAGAAAGATTATTTTATGAATTTTTTAGACATTCAATTAGTCTGATAACTCTATGTTTCCTGAAGTATGATACCGAACACCAATTCTGGAGCATATTAAAAGATGTGATGTGAAGTAAAAGATTTCAAGGCTCAAATAAGACTAGACAAGGGCAAACAGTTTTGTTACATTCAGAGATCAACTAAAAATGAAGAGAATACGTGTGTAAAGCAATTCACCATAGAAAATAAAACAGCCAATAAAAATGTTTAAAAAGTTACTCTTCTCTAGTGAAGAAAATGCAAATAAAGCAAGATACTGTTTTTTAATTCTGAAATTGGCAAATATTAAAAAGTTGTAAATAGAATACAATGTCAATGACTAGAGAAATGTCATATGCTTCTGACAGCTACAAATTTTTCTGGCCTGTGTTTCAGCAATATGTACCAAAGTCTTTAAAAGCATCATACTGTTTATTTCAGATATTCCATTGGTAGGAAATAATCCTCAAGGGCATGGCATGTGTGAAGACGTTTCTCACAGCTTTATCAACTGAGATATTAGAAACAAGCTCAGTTTTGAACAATAAGAGATTGTGGCAGCTGTTTATACTGATTTACCTTACTTTTTAGAAATCAGTTTTTGAGGACACATTGGAATATGTAGAGTCTGAGAAAACATGTCCCTCGAAAAACCTTTGCAGAAAGTTACTTTTCAAATAGGTTATCTATTCTAGAAAACAAGCAGGTGTTAGGGTAAATTATTAGAACTTGATTTTTATATTTCCAAGAATGCAATCTATGTAGTCATTGAAAAATTGTATCAAAGAAGAATAGTTTCTTAGGAGTGGTCCGTGGAGCCTTAGTAATTCCACAGGGAGACAAGGTCCCTTGCGGAGAGGTAAGAGAGGAGGGCTCTGGACCTTTCACATAACTCCTTGTTTCAAGGAATCATTCTGATTTAAGTTTCTATGACTTTTCTGATTAACAGTTATTTCTGAGGTAGGCTCAGATGGCTAAAACGACACTGAAAATGTTCATAAAATGTCAGGCAAAAAATTGAAAGACTTCTAAAATGGGGAAAAACACATTATTGAGTGTCTAGATAACACTTCTAGGTTCTATATAGCCTTCCTTGTCTTTGAGCTATTTTACAACTAAGTTGTAGAAAACTGACAATAATGCAAATAATTATTGTCCATAGAAATACAAATTAATCAAGTCTTCACAGAAGCAATTGATTACTGCCCATTGAGTAGGACATTTTGCATCTATTTGACAATTCATTTCAACATTCTTTATCTGCCTATCCATGGGTGGTTCTTTGAATTTTCCTTTGAATTGGATATATCACCTTACTGATTCTGTTATTAATTATTGAGTAAAATAAAATCATATGCTTATTTTACATATAATGAGCCATAATTTTATTTTATTTAAAAGATGTTAATTATTCTTCAACATAAGTGTCTTATTTTTTCAGTAAACTTTACCTTAGATATAGATTTACTTGGCTAAAATAACTTTTTTCAAGCAATGGAAAATATTTAATGACACAAACCGTTTACAAAACAAGTGGAAGAGTAGGGTATAAAACAGAATGTATCATACATACTTTCCTTTGCTGACATGCACCGTAAATTCAACATGGTTATTTCTTATGATCTGTCCCTCCTGACTGTTGCCTTGGGCTTCTTGGCATTAACTTCCGCTTTGTTTATTTGCTTGTTTGTTTGCTTTTTAGTTTTTAGTGTATCTCCTTGATTGACTTCATTCTAAGTGTACACAGGTGCATTCTCAATTTTTCCAAAACCTGCCTAACAACAGGCTTAGAGTTTAATAAAATGTTGCGGAAGGCTCAGAGGAAACCAAAGAGGGAATTAAAATGCAAAGAAAAAGGGACAAGTCTTAAAGCTAAGCATTCTAAATTATTGTATATGGAGTCCACCAAGAACGATGCTCTAAAGAAGACCATTGGTTGTTTGTTTTCTCAGCTGTGTCCTGCTGCAATGTTGCAAAAACTTTCTTACTTCCCATGATGTAGGATAAGAAAGTGTTGCTTTCATAATAATCACTACAAAAATCCAATTGTGTCTTTAAAGAACAGGTTACTTAATATCTCAATAAAAATCATGTACATTTAGATTCTTTTATTCTTAAGATATTGGGAAGGGCCAACCTTACATCTTCATGTCTATTCGCTCCTAGAAACAGGGGAGATACTGTCCCAAATACCAAGTCCATCTAGCACCGTAAGAAGAAACAGTTTACAGTTTTCTGTCCTCTGCAGTGTTTTATCTTCACATTCTACATTCAACAACAGGAAAAAGTTTTGACAGCATAAAAAACAGAAGCTTTTCAATATTGCATGAATGTTCCATATTTTCTTAAATCCCCTAATAATAAAAATAATACTAACAAGACCAAAAACTACACCATGATAATGATTGCAGTGGAAACAAAGAACTATGTAAGAGTGAAAAAATCTAAATGAAAGGGTTTGAGTAATACTGGCAAGGTGTCAGTTACAACAAAATATAATATTTAGTGAAAATTGATATTTTATTAGTTATTTTTATTATAACAATATTTTCTGCAAAAAATTACAAGGCATAAACTACCACACCATCTGATGGTACTCTGAACTGAATAAATGTGTTTTATTTGCAAATGAAATTGAATCCAAAGCCATGTGTTAACATTTCATTTCCTAGTGAATATTTTTTCTGGACAATTTTGATCTTAGCTGTGAAGGGAGAGTGTTGTGAGACTGCTAAGGTGATGATTTTTTTTCTCAGCATATTCAGTTAGATATGGAATAGATGATGAAATAGATGTTTTCAGTTAGCGTATTTGAGGTTTCATTAAAATGCTTCATTATGTTGGGATCTTAGCATATTTTGAAGCCTTGAACTCATACACACACACAATTGTTTTTCTGATATTTTGAATTTCTATTGTTTTAATATAGCAATGTGGGCTCATAGCTGTGTTAAGATTACTCGTGTCTCCTCAATTTCTCTGACTGGCAGTAGACTGTCTTTGGTTTTCTTGGTGACTATCTGTGACTCAACTTTCTTAACCCAAATACGTAATTTATTTATTTTCCTTAATGTGTAGTTTTCTTTGTGATTTGCTTTGTAGAGAGATTAAAAATATTTAGCATATGATACTAAGAAGATACAACTTCTGGAAAACTTGGCAGAAGTGGCTTTTTGTATTTGTTACTTAGAATTACTGTCACCCAGAACAGCAGAGGGGTCTGCAGCAACATGGGGGAAAATTCCTTTAGTTCCAACTATCATTTTAAATTAATAGTTATAAAAACTAAATCAGTAGCAGGTTTACAAAGTAAATAATTTACTGTTTCCATTTTGAATCTTAAAACAAGGAATAGTTTGCTTTTTAAAGAACTATATGAACAATTTAAATTCTAGTCTTTATACAGAGAGGCAAAAAATGTCAAATTTTGTTATTCTTATTTTACAAATTGAACAACAGAAAGTGAGAATTTGATTCAGTATATGAGATGATTTAGTAGGTATTAAGACTCAACTTGTGTGTTTGAACTTTATTTGCCTTGCTTCTTGCCTGCTATTACATACATACACAGACAACCCACATACGTGTATATGAGTATATGAACAATATGATGTATGAAATCCAACTGCTGATGAGGAAAATAATAAAACTGGAGAGAATTAAATTAATTCTACCCATGAACTTTACTCAGAGTATGCTATGAAAGAGTAAGTTCTAAACTTAGTACTTTTCATTATATTTGCATTTATTCAGGCAACCTGTTTCTTGTCTTTTTTTTTAATAAATAAATTAATTAATTTATTTATTTTATTGGCTATGTTGGGTGGTCCTTTTTTTTTTGCTGTGCACGGGCTTTCTTTTTTAGTTGCGGTGAGTGGGGGCTACTCTTCATTGTGGTATGCAGGCTCCTCATTGCTGTGGCTTCTCTTGTTGCAGAGCATGGGCTCTAGGTGCATGGGCTTCAGTAGTTGCAGCACATGGGCTCAATAGTTGTGGCTCATGGGCTCTAAAGCGCAGGCTCAATAGTTGTGGTGCATGGGCTTAGTTGCTCCACGGCATGTGGGATCTTCTTGGAGCAGGGATTGAATCCTTGTCCGCTGCATTGGCAGGCGGATTCTTACCCAATGCGCCACCTAGGAAGCCCACAACCTCTTTCTTTTTAATCTCCATTTCAGGAACAGAAAGACTCCTCTAGCCTTAGATTACTTTTCTCTTACTCCAGAAAGATCTCCAAATATTTAGAGTTTAGAAAGATTCCAACTAAACTGTTGGGTGGTTATTTCAGTTTCCTTAAAAAGTTTTAGAATTAAGAAAGTTCTTTGTTGTACAAGCAATAAGTAGAATTGTTTGAAGTTTAGTTGAGATATAAAAAAAAAGTTTACACATGAACACAGGAGCATTTAAAATCCTTTAAAAAAAAAACTACAATTCTTATCTTGTTGAACCTTGTGTTCTCTTATTTTTCACACATTGCTATTTGATTGGCTTCTTTTAATTTCGCAATACAAAAAATGTAAAATAGGGCATGTAGATTATCATGATAACTTAATTCATTTGCACTCTTGAAAAATAGTAGGCTTAGGCACTAGTTTTGTGGGCTGTTATAAAATGAACAACTAGTCAGAAAACCATTTGATTTATTGTTTTTCCTGTAATGATTTCTTGCATTTAAAGGTGGCCCATATGTGAACATTGTATTCTTCCTGGCTGATCTTTGTGAGAGTGTGTGCTAACAAGTAAGTATGCGATGCAGTCATTCACATGAGCACATAAGTCTGGCATGGAGGGACTCAGTCATACTTCATAGTAGTCTGAATTTAAAATAGGTGTACACCTCTGTATCATTGACATCATTATTTCCTCACTGCTGATAGCAGAACGTTGTCTGAAAAGCAATTTTATTTTTAGCTTATTTAAATCACAGGCGTTTTCTTTCCTTTGGGCAAACTCTTATCTCCCCGACAACTGACATATTAACTTGACATTTCATAGAAAAACTATTATTCGAAGCAAATAATGTAGCATTTTTATAGAAAATGTTTTTCATAAATTCAAAGATGCTTGAACTTTTTCATATTCTGAAAACAGAACTATCTTTGCCTAGACTGGTCAAGTATTTAATATCATTGATGCTATTTCTAAAAGTTATAATCATTTGAAAGTATATCATATGGAAGTTATACAGAAGACTTTATCCTATCACATACATTATCACTGTTAAATAATATGCCTTACAATAATTATAATAGTAATGAAAAATAATAATGATGCTTTATTGTCTTGAGTCAGTTTTCCACAGTGGTAGAGGAGTGGGAAAGAGTTCAAAAGCTAACATTTCATAGGTGAGGGAATGGAAGTCAGAGAGGGTGGACAGTTTGCCCCTGGTCATGGAAGGTATTGTGTAAAGTAGCCATGATTCTCACATGGATCTGTTTGACACTAAAATCCATGCCCCTAAAAAACTGGCTATAATGACATAGACAAATCTGGCACTGGAAATTACCATGTTTTAACTACTTGGGAAATATGTTTATATGTAATTGAGTTGACCATGCCAAGAATTAGTCCTAGGAAACGTTGGTCACTTTACAACTTTGATGCACTTCATTTAATTCAAGTTATGTAGTGCTCCCTTGTATGTGCTCAACAGCAAGGTTGCTTTATTTCACAACTCCAGGTCCATCATTTACATTGCATTCCATGTCACGTGGATCCCCGGGAGTATATTTCTCAGCAGTGCCAATGACCTTATGGAAGATACAAAAAATTACAGCAGATGCTTGTTTAAAGATGCCTCTAATTTTAGTTTGTATACAGTTCTTCCACAAACAACTTGTAAACAAATGTAAACAAATGGTGTAAACAAATTAAAAGAATTTAATCATGAGTTAAACATGTGGTAAAGGCACAGCTTTTAGCAAATTGTGGGGGCATTTAAAGCTTTTCTTTGGTGGCTTCCCATTCCTCCTTTTCTGTGCTTGCCTGCACAGACACTCGTGATGTGTCACTACACTGGCCTCCACAGGGCTCCTCAGCGCAGTCGTGTCTTAGCCTCTAAAGTCACTCCTCTTGCCTATGGAATTCCTTTAAGAGTCTCTCTCTTTTTCTAGTTTTTTTTGGAGGGTGTGTATTCATGGGAAGGAATGATATCTGATTTACCCAAAAGACTGGAAGACTCATCCTTTCCAGGAGTGTCTGATTGTCAGGAAGCATGATCCAAAGGAATGAATCTCCAAGAGTTGAATAGGAAGCAACTCGATTTCTGAATTGGTAGGACAAATGTCTCTGTAGGAGGTCCTTTCCTTGGGCCCCTCTCATCAATGTAAAAACTAAACCTAGTCTGGATTCCCCAAAAGTGTGATGGCACATCTCTGCTATGAGCTGGTTTTGTGCATAGCTCAGGATTTCAGTGCCCTCGGTCTGAAGAGAGGCCAGAGGCCTTGTGTGCCTAGAGCTCTAGGCTAGTAAACCTCTAGCCCAACAAGATTCATCCGGTTTAGTTCAGTGAACCATATAAATATATTCAATATGAGCCATTATGTATATTTTACTTTTGAGAAAACATACATAACAGAAAATTTACCATCTTAAAGATGTTTAAGTATACAGTTCAGTAGCATTAGTTACATCCACATTGTTGACTGTACTTATTCTCCTCTCCCCCAGCTTCTGGTAACTATCATTCTGCTTTCTGTCTCTATGAATTTGAATTTGAGTATTCTAGGTACCTCAGACAAATTGAATATTTGTGTTTGTGTCTGGCTTATTTCATTTGGCACAATGTCTTCTAGGTTCATGCATGTTGTAGCGTGTATCAAAATTTCATTCCTTTTAATGGCTGAATAATATTCCATTGCATGCATATGCCACATTTTTTACATCTTCCCATCCCTCTATAGACATTATGGTTGTTTTTACCTTTTGGAAATTGTGAATAATTCTGCCATGAGTATTGGTGTACAAATATTTGTTTCAGTCTTTGCTTTTGATTCTTTTAGGTGTATACCCCAAGATGGAATTATTGGTAATTCTTTGTTTAATTTTTTTTGAGAAATCACCATGCTATTTTAATTGATGGCTGCATCAAATTACTTTCTCATCAGCAATGTAGAAGGCTTCTAATTTCCCCATATCCTCACCAACACATTTTTTGTTATTCTTTTTTTTTATTAAGGTATAATTGGTATACTAAAAAAACTGCATGTAATTAGTGTATACAATTTTCTAAGTTGGGACATATGTATATACTTGTGTTATCATGCAAGCCATGAACTATATGTATTGATGGGCAGGGGAAAAGGAGAACAGAAGGGATTTCAGTTCTGGATAAGCTTCATAAGAAGAAATTTGAGCTTGAAATTGAAGACTAAGTTGAATCTTAGAAGGAAGGGAGGAAGAAATTCTCTCCTGGGAGTTGGGAAGAAATAAGTTGGCAAGTTTCTTAAATAGACCAATAGTAAATATTATAGGCTTACAGGCAATACTGTCACAATTACTCAACTGTGATATTGTAGCCCAAAAGCAACTTAGACAATACATAAATGAAGAGATGTTAAAAATATCCTTCTTTATTCCAATGTAACAGCAATAGTCTGCTGTATTACTTTGAAGTTTTTCATAGATTTATCTTTTCAGTTTAGGTCTTGAATCCACGTGAGACTGATTTTTATGTGTGAGGAAAAGAACAGAAACATCATATAGATATTTCCAAGCAAGTCAGGAAGAAGTAGTATTTAATGAAACCATAAGTCAATATAACATAATTAAAAAAAAAATTTTAAATTATACCTAGAGCTAATTGTTTGAAAAGGTCAATAATGTATTTTAAATCACTTCCACAACCAGTCAAATAACAAGCAAAGAAATAAACTTAGAACACTAAAAATAATAAGGGACATATAATCAGAAGGTTTTAGAAATTTTCTGAAAATTATACAAGAATAATACATATGAAAATCTTACAAAAAATATAAATTTCCAAATTTAACTTTAAAAAGTTATAAAGCTAAATAGATTGGCGTTCATGAAAAATATATAAAAGTAGAAAAAAATACCCTCCAAACAGAAAACTAATAAAGGACAATAGTTTATCTCATATTTTTAAAGTATCATAAAATTGCATTAAAGAAAAAATGTACAGTATAAGAAAAGAAAGAGATTAATAGGAATTGAACATAGAATTCAGATTGACACTCATGTTTAAGTATTTAGTTTTAGACAATAATGGCATTCAAATAGGCTAGAGGAAGAATATTTGATGATTTTTTAGATATTCAATTAGTCTGATAACTCTGTGTTTCCTGAAGTATGATACTGAACACCAATTCCGGAGCATATTAAAAGATGTGATGTGAAGTAAAAGATCTCAAGGTTCAGATAAGACTGTACAATAGAGAGCTGGACAATGGCAAACAGTTTTATTAAATTCTGAGATAGAAAAAAAATTAAAACGTGTGTGCTTAAAAAGAGTATGTTTTCTTTAAGTACAATATATATGTATATATTTAGATAAAGCTCATTTGTTGTACTATTAAAATCTGAAATACCATCACAAAATAGTTTTTATTGCTCGATTTAACAATTACTGAGGGAGATGTTTGATATTTCACGATGATGGTTGTTTTATCAAATTTCTCTTTCACTTCTGTTAGTTTTTGCTTTAAATAGTTGGTCCTATACCATTATTTACAAAAAAAGTTTAGAATAGCTTTATTACTTATTAATTAAATGCTTTATTTGGGTATGTATATCTAGTAGTGCTTTTTGTCTTAAATGCAATCAGTATTATATTAATATTGTTTCAAGAGTTTATTTGTTTTTAGTATTTGCTAATTCTATATTTTTTCCATGTTTAAACAATAATCAAAAGTAAAACAAAAAGATAATAGGCTAATATATTTTCTTTAGGTGTTACTCTTATATCTGTCTTTTTTAAATTTTTCACAGTTTTAATGAGGTATAATTGACAAAAATTAGGTAGCTTTAAGATGCATAACATGATGGTTTAATATACATATTCATTGTGAAATGATTACCACAAACAAGTAATTGAGCACATCCATTACCTCATGTAGTTATCATTTTTTAAAAAGCTTTTTTTTTCATGATGGTCTTTGATTTTTCTTTCCCTTTTCATTTTGAAATATTTATCTTTCAGTGAAAGAACTAATGCAATTACAACTATTATGATTATTAAAATAATTGAATTTGTTTTTACCATTCTTATTTTTCAAGCTTTATATTTGTCCTAATTTTTATGTTTATTTTAATTTCTCCTTATTTGTCTTCTTTTGGATTGATTGTTTTTCTCCTTGTTACTTTTCATCCATCTAGTAGTTTGAAAATTTAAGAGTTTATTTTTATTCCTTTCAGGGTTTATTATAAAATGTAGCATGCACTCTTAAAAAATTTAAGGTTATAATTTATCCTATTCCTAGATATTACAAAGAACTTAGAAGTTTGACTCTCATTACTCCCTTCTATCATGCATGCTAATCTTGTCCATATTTAATTTTATATTTGAGTCGTTAAATTAGGCATTATATCATGTTTTTATAGATATTTTCACCTTACAATTTACCCCCATATTTACCAAATTCTTTGATCACTGTTCACTTATGCACTTGAGGTCATCTCCTTGGGATTACATTTGTTTTCTTAGAGTCATCCTTAAAGTTTCCTTTAATAAGACTCTCCTGGTGTCAAATTGTCTGTTTGTTTGTTTGAAGCAGTTTCATTAGGCTCTTATTATTGAAAGGCAATTTCACTACTTGATCAAAATTGAATTATCTCAGTCCTTTGAGGATATTATTACATGATCTTCTGGTTTCAATAGTTGTTGATACAAATATCAATCTAAATATTATTTCTCTGCTGGAAATTTGCTGTTTGCCTCTGGCATTTCTTAAGATCCTTTTTTTGTCTTTGGTATTTTACAGTTCACCATAATATGTCTATATATGGTTTTATTTAAACAGAGCTGGTCTTTCTGGGTGTGAGTCTGTTGTCTTTCAACAATTTAGGAAACACCTCTGTCATTTCTTCAAAATTGGGGGGAGGGGCTGAGTCAAGATGGTGAAATAGGAGAACATGGAGTTCACCTCTTCCCACAAGTACATCAAGAATACATCTACAAATGGAACAGTTCTCACAGAGCACCTGCTAAACACTAGCAGAGGACCTCAGACACCTAAAATGAAAGGAAAAATCCCCATGCAACTGGGTAAGATGAAAGAAAGAAAAAAAAAGAGGAAACAGGATGAGCCTGCACCCCTGGAGGGGAGCTGAAAGAGAGGAAAGGTACCTGCACTCAGGGAAGCCCTCTCACTGGTGGGGAGATCAGCTAGGACAGAGAGAGAGCTTCAGGGGCTCAGAAGAGAGTGCAGCAACTGGGCTGTGGCAGGCAAGAGCAAGTAAGACCTATAAGAGTGGTCCATGCCACAGCCCTGCATGCTCCAACCTGAGACATGAGTCTGCTGGTGTGGAGGAAGGCTGGGTACTGGAACATGGGGTTTGGAGAGTGGACCCAGGAAGGGGTCAGCTGTTGGCTGTGAAGAGACATCCTAAAGGGACAAGAGCGAGGAGCTCCACAACTGGAAAAGTTTGTGGAAGAAACCTGGACCAACGTAGAAGCGGGGCACCATTGCTGAGTGGCACACAAGTGGTAGGGCCACCATTGAAGACCCCTTCCCCAAGCACCAGCCCCTGCCTCTGTGGGCACTAGGAGGGGTACCTGCTTGAGCAGGCTCACAGGCCCCTCTGACCCAGGCCTTCACCAGCCCCACCAACTGGTGGGCTCACCTGCTCCTCCCACTAGGCTCACCTGCCCCTCCCACTAGGACCTCTGGCCCTGCCAGTCCCAGTGGGCTTGTGTGCCATGTCTATCACCACCTCTGCCTCCGCACACCTTGCGGGGGAAGAGGGGTTCTGGGGCAGACTTGGAATCAGATGCCAGTGGGAGGAACACACACAGAGGTGTGGCCAATGCCACAGCTGAGCCCCAGAGGCCATGCAGCTAAGGAAGAAGAGCTAAAATCTCTCCTCATGGCTGCAGGAACCTTGGATTCAAACCCCCACTGCTGGCTTTGTAAACTCAGTGCCTCCAGAAAGTCTGACCAGACAAGTGCTCCCACAACTCAGACAGGTCTAGTCTAGCCGCTGTGGACCTTGTGGGAACACACTCACAAGGAATGCACCTGGGCAGAAACTGAGCTGCCACCACGGCTCCCACTGTGGGTACAGGTACACGATTACTGCAGCCCTGGGACCTGACTTTGGTGGATCTGCACTGTGACCTTGTGAAAACAGTGCCTGAGAGACACCAGGGTCAACTGCCGGCATACCCATGGTGAAGGTGGAGCTGAGAGCAGTTCCAACAAGGGTGTAATTTGTGAGCAAGCACACAACAGAATACACTCACAGGTGAACAACTCCAGAGGAGGAAAACTCAGCTGCTTCTCTCCTAATGGGAGTGCTCCAGTCCCACCTACCTCACACAGACGATCAGAAACACAGCTAAGAAACAGATCCAGGGGCATCTTCTCCAACAACTAGGGAGAAAACCCTCACGGATTTTTCCCATTCATCACTTTAAATGTATTGTGCCACTGCCTTGTGGCCTGAAGAATTTCTGCTGAAAAATCATCTGATAACCTTATGAGGAGGCCCTTGTATGTTACGTGTTGCTTTTCCCTTGTTGCTTTTAATATTTTTCCTTGTATTTAATTTTTGTTAGTTAGATTAATATGTGTCTCTGCATGTTCCTCCTTGGGTTCACCATGTCTGGGATTCTCTGCACTTCCTGGACTTGAGTGTCTTCTTTTTCATGTGTGAGGGAAGTTTTTCACTATAATATTTTCCAGTATTTCCTCAGGCCCTCTTTCTTCCTCTTCTCCTTCTAGGACCCCTACAATTCAAATGTTGGTGCATTTAATGTTGTCCCAGAGGTCTCTGAGACTGTCCTCTTTTCTTTTCATTCTTCTTTATTCTATTCTCTGGCAGTCATTTCCACCATCCTGACTTCCAGATAACTTATTTGTTCCTCTGCCTCAGTTATTCTGCTATTGATTTCTATTCTATTGTTCATCTCTGTCTGTTCTTTAAATCTTCTGGCTGCTTGTTAAGCATTTCCTGTATTTTCTCAATCTTTGCCTCTATTATTTTCCCGAGACTTTGGATCATCTTTACTGTCATTACTCTGAGTTCTTTTTCAGGTAGATTGCCTATCTCCTCTTCATTTAGTTTGTTCTTGTGGCTTTTTATCTTATTTCTTCATTTGCAACATATTTCTGTGTCATTTCCTTCTGTTTAATTTTCTGTGTTTTTGGTCTTCTTTCCACGGGTTGCAGGATTGTAGTTCCTCTTGTATCTTGCGTCTGGCCCCTGGTGGATGAGGATGATTCAGGGGTTTGTGCAGGCTTCCTGGTGGGAGAGGTTGGTGCCTGCTCTCTGGTGGGTAAAGTTGTCTTGTCCCTCTGGTGTCAAGGGGTGTGTTTTGAGGTAGCTATGAGCTCAGTAGGATTTTATGTAGCCTGCCTGCTGATGGGTGGGGCTATGTTCCTGTCTTTCTGGTTGTTTGGCCTGAGGCATTCCAGTTCTGGAACCTGTAGGCTTTTCGGTGGGGCTGGGTGTAGGTGCAAAATAGGGACCTCCAGGAGAGATCACACAGATCAATACCCACACAGTGAGCTACAGCCAACCCCCATCTCCCCAGGAGAACCCCCCAGACCCCTAAGTGGGTCTAGCCCTGGTTCCTATGGAGGTATTGCTTTGTGCTGTGACCCAACGCCTGTGAGGTCTTGTGTGAACCTTCCAAGAGTGGGGTCTCCATTTCTTCCTGCCCTGTGCAATTAAGAAAATTGCAATAGGAACTTGCATATAGATAATTACCTTAAATGTAAATGGATTAAATGCTCCAACCAAAAGACATAGACTGGCTGAATGGTTACAAAAACAAGACTCATATATAGGCTATCTACAAGAGACCCACTTCAGATCTAGGGACACATACTGAAAGTGAGGGGATGGAAAAAGATATTCCATGCAAGTGGAAACCAAAAGAAATTTGGAGTAGCAATATTCAGATAAAATACACTTTAAATTAAAGAATATTACAAGAGACAAAGAAGGACACTACATAATGATCAAGGGATTAATCCAAGAAGATATAAAAATAGTAAATATACATACACCCAACATAGGAGTACCTCAATATATAACCCAATTGCTAACAGCCATAAAAGTGGAAATCAACAGTAACACAATAATATTGAGGGATTTTAACACCCCACCTACACCAATGGATGGATCATACAGACAGAAATTTAATAAGGAAACACAAGCTTTGAATGATACATTAGACCAGATACACTTAATTGATATCTATAGGACATTCCATCTGAAAGCAGCAGAATGCACATTTTTCTCAAGTGCACATGGAACATTCTTCAGGATAGATCAAATCTTGGGCAACAAATTAAGTCTCAGTAAGTTTAAGAAAATTGAAATAACATCAAGCATATTTTCAGACTGTGAGATTACAGGAAATTATAGGGAAAAACACAAAAAGATGGAGGCTAAACAATATGTTACTAAACAACCAATGGATCACTGAAGAAAATGAAAAATACCTACAGACAAACAATGAAAAAACAACCATCCAAAACCTATGGGATGCCGCAAAAGCAGGTCTAAATAGGAAGTTTATAGCATTACAATTTTACTTCAAGAAACAAGAAAAATCTCAAATGAACATCTTAACTTTACACCTAAAGCAACTAAAGAAGGGACAAACAAAACCCAAAGTTAGTATGAGTAAAGAAATCAGATCAGAGCAGAAATGAATGAAATAAAAATAAAGAAAACAATAGCAAAGATCGATAAAACGAAAAGCTGGTTCTTTGAGAAGATAAACAAAATTGATAAACCTTTAGCCAAACTCAACAAGAAAAGAAGGGAGAGGATTCAAATCAATAAAATTAGAAATGAAAAAGGAAACATAATGAACACCACAGAAATACAAAGGATCATAGGACTACTACAAGTAACTCTATGCCAATAAAATGGACAACCGAGAAGAAATGGACAAAGTCTTGAAAAGGTACAAACTTTCAAGACAGAACCAGAAAGAAAGAGAAAATATGAACAGACCAATCACAAGTACTGAAATTAAAACTGTGATTTAAAAATTCCAACAAAGTCCAGGACCAGATGGCTTCAAAGCCAAATTCCATCAAACATTTAGAGAGTAGTTAACAGCTATCTCCTGAAACTCTTCCAAAAAATTACAGATGAAGGAGCACCATCTCAAGCTCATTCTATGAGGCCACCATCACCATGATACCAAAACCAGACAAACATATCACAAAAAAAGAAAATTATTGGTCAATATCACTGATGAATATAGACACAAAAATCCTTATAAAAATACTAGCAAACCAAAGCCAATAACAAATTAAAAAGTTCATGCACCATGATCAAGTGGGATTTATCCCAGGGATGCAAGGATTCTTCAGCATACACAAATCAATCAATGTGATACACCACATTAACAAACTGAAGAACAAAAACCATATGATCATGTCAATAGATGCAGAAAAATCTTTTCACAAAATTCAACTCTCATTTATGATAATAAACTCTCCAGAAAGTGGGCATAGAGGGAACCTACCTCAACATAATAAAGGCCATATATGACAAACCCACAGCTAACACCATTTTCAATCGTGAAAAACTGAAAGCATTTCCTCTAAAATCAGGAACAAGACAAAGATGTCCACTCCTGCCGCTTTTATTCAAAACAGTTTTGGAAGCCCTAGACATGGCAATCAGAGACAAAAAAGACATAAAAGAATACAAATTGGAAAAGAAGAAGTAAAACTGTCACTGTTTGCAGATGACATGATACTATACATAGAAAATCCTAAAGATGTTACCAGAAAACTACTAGAGCTAATCAATGAATTTGGCAAAGTTGCAGGATACAAAATTGTTGCACAGAAATCTCTTGCATTCCTATATAGTAAGAACAAAAGATCAGAAAGAGAAATTAAGGAAACAATCCCATTTACCATCACATCAAAAAAGAATAAAATACCTAGGAATAAACTGACCTATGGAGGCAAAAGACCTGTACTATACTCAGAAAACTGCAAGATACTGTTGAAAGAAATCAAAGATAACACAAAAGATGGAGAGATATGCCATGTTCTTGAATTGGAAGAATCAATATTGTAAATATGACTATACTACCCAAAGCAATCTACAGATTCAACACAATCCCTATCAGGTTACCAATAGTATTTTTCAGAGAACTAGAACAAAACATTTTACATTTTGTATGGAAACATAAAAGACCCCAAATAGCCAAAGTAATCTTGAGAAACAAAAACAGAGCTGGAGGAATCAGGCTCCCTGACTTTAGACTATACTACAAAGCAAAACAGTATGGTAATGGCAGAAAAACAGAGATATAGATCAATGGAGTAGTATAGAAAGTCCAGAGATAAACCACCACACCTATTATCACCTAATCTTTGACAAAGGAGGCAAGAATATAAAACAGAGAAAAGAATAACTGGTGCTAGGAAAACTGGACAGTTATATATAAAATAATAAAATTAGAACATTCTAAAACACCATACACAAAAAAAACTCAAAATGAATTAAAGACCTAAATGTAATGTTGGATACTATAAAACTTAGAGGAAAATATAGGAAGAATATTCTCTGACATAAATCGCAGCACAGTCTTTTCTGACCCATCTCCTAAAGTAATAAAAATAAAAACAAAAATGAACAAATCAGACCTGATTAAACTTAAAAGCTTTTGCACAGAAAAGGATACCATAAACAAAACCAAAATACAACCCACAGAATGGGAGAATATATTTTCCAATGAAGTGACCAAGTGATTAATTTCTGAAATACTCAAACAGCTCATGCAGCTCAATAACAAAAAAAACAAACTACCCAGTCAAAAAATGGGCAGAGTATCTCAATAGACATTTCTCCAAAGAAGACATACAGATGGCCAAAAAGCACATGAAAAGACGTTCAACATTACTAATTATTAGAGAAATGAAAATAAAAACTACAATGAGGTATCATCTAACACCAGTCAGAATGGCCATCATCAAAAATGGACAAATAATAAATTCTGAAGAGGGTGTGCAGAATAGGGAACCCTTCCATACTGTTGGTGGGAATGTAAATTATTTCAGCCACTATGAAGAACAGTATAGATGTTCCTTAAAAAACTAAAAATAGAGCTACCATATGATCCTGCAGTCCCACTCCTAGGCATATACCTGGGAAAACCGTAATTTGAAAAGCTACATGCACTCCAATGTTCATTGCAGCACTATTTATAACAGCCAGGACATGAAAGCAACCTAAATGTCCATTGATAGAGGAATGGATAAAGAAGATGTGGTACATATATGCAATTGAATATTACTCAGCCATTAAAATGAATTAAATAATTCCATTTCCAGCCATATGGATACACCTAGAGATTGTCATACTGGGTGAAGTAAGTCAGACATTACGGTATTGCTTATATGTGGAATCTAAAAAAAATGGTACAAATGAACTTATTTACAAAATAGAAATAGAGTTTCTGTTGTAGAAAACAGTCTTATGGTTAACAAGGGTGAAAGGGGGAGTATAAATTGGGATATTGGGATTGATTATACACAGGACTATATATAAAATAGATAACTAACAAGGACCTACTGTGTAGCACAAGGAACTCTACTCAATACTCTATAATAACCTATGTGGGAAAAAAATCTAAAAAAGAGTGGATATATGTATATGTATAACTGAATCACTTTGCTGTACACCTAAAACTAAAACAACATTTTAAATCAACTATCCTTCAATAAAAATTTAAACAAAACAAAACAAAATTACCTTTCTCCTATTCTTTTTCTTCTCTACTTTATCCTTCATTACTTTTTAATCTACATTTCATATTTCCTAATTCTTTGTCTCTCCATGCTACATTCTAAATAATTTCTTCATATTAATCTTCTAGTTTACTAATTATCTTTTTAATACTGTGTAATCTGCTTTTAAAGCAAGGGGTAATTCAATTTTTAGTTATTATAGTTTTGTTTCTAAAAGTTTTAATAACTTCTTTTCCATAACTTTCTCCATTGTTATAGCTTTTGTTTGATGCTTGTAAATAATTCCAATGTCTTATTTATTTAAATATAGCAGATACTATAATTTTATATTCTTATTCGATTAATCCAGTACCTGAAGTTTCTAAAACCTGTGTCTTCAGTCTTTTGTTTCTATTGCTTCTTTAGGTATTTTGTAATATTCTACTATGCATTCATGTGTTTTGAGAACTTGTCTGTGGAATTAAGACCTTGGCTGAAAGTAAGTTTTTCCTGAGAAGACTGTATTTATTTATACCAGTATTTGAGGGCACTTTCACCTCAAGACTGAATAAATTCTCATCTTGAGGCTTTGAAGACTCGCTACTGAATTCTGGTCTCAACCCAGGTGATACTCAGTTTATAGATTTTTAACTATCGGGATATTTTTTCTTTTTACCCAGATAAGACAGGCAAGTTTTCTTGCTATATAGTTCTGTTCTTAGCTTTATTTCTGGATTTCCTTTATATCTAGGGAATAATTTTTTGCATTCCTCACTTTAATTTGGTGTTTCTATTAGCTTCTGGCAACCCTGGAAAGCCTTTAGACTTTGTTTTCTTAGCTTTTGACACATTTAGACTGACTGAAAAATGAAAGTTTGGTGAATGCCCTCAGGTTAGGAGCTACCTTCAGTGCTAGCTTACCTCTCTGGATTCCTGCTTTTACCTCATTTTTGTCCTCTTAAATTTCCTTTCTTTTGGTTAGCTTAGTAATGAATTAAAAATACTGAAAAATATATTTATCACAAGCATTGCTGAAAGAAGAAAGAAAGAAGAAAGAAAATAAAAGGCAAATACTAGAGACAACTTTCCATTCCAAAGAGGAATTTACCCCGAGAAGGAAAATGATGAAGTACTGAAGGAAAACATGTTTGGTTGTCATTACTATGACTTTACCTGTGGAATATCAAGTATCAGTGTTCTGTAATCTGTCCCACTTCACAGTGGAGGAATCTGCTTCTCCTAACTTTCTTTGTTCCACCCATAACACTCACACAGTTATCCATCACTGCTTTCCTATCTTGTGCCTGGGGCACACCTCTAGAAGCCATGACAAAGCCTATATCCCCTCTACCACCCCACAATCTCCATGTCCCTGGTCAGTGCTGTACTGTTAATCTGCTAAATTGGAGGAACGATGGTAGGGGTGGTGATGCTATTAGAGGAGAAAACAGTCCTGCAGAAGTTTTAAGCCTCTGTACCATGTTATTATTTAACTTTAGTCTTCCTCTCTACCTCCCCTCCCCTTCTCACCCCATATACTCTCAGACTTACAGCTCTAGGAATTGCTCTTTGCCTAGATCTCAGTTTAAACCCATTTTAGCACCTCTAATACAGCCAGAGAAACGGGTGCTGCCTCAAACAAACAAAAAACTAACACAGTCCTTGTTTCTGTTTCCCATGATGTCCTATAGTTTTTACAGTTGCAATTATTTACACTGAAACATGAAAGGAATATAGTGATATCTGCACCATTTTACATGCCCTCCCTACTCCTTCCTATTTTCAATTTCATTTATATAGATATGCACCGTTTAACAAATATATCAACCATATTTATTGTTAATATATATATTTTTTTAATTCTAGCTAACAATTTTAGGTGTTTCCTGACAAGGTTTTCAGGAACTCTAATTCTATCTGTTGTGAGAACTGAAAGTCCCCTCTAAGTTTTTGTCAAAATAACAGTTTTGATCTCCCCAAAGAATTGATTTCCCCCAATTTGGTTTTGATAAACACCTTAACTTATATTTACAAGAAGCCTAACAGTTGGCAAATAATAAAGATATTATTCCTGAAAACACCCGCTCAGAAAATATAACCTGATAGTTTTTCCAATTACTTGGCAATTCATCATGACTTAGAAATGCCTTTGATAAGTCCAGTCCTGCAGGAGCCTCACTATATTTCTGAGTTTCCCATTAGAAACAAGAATACCCTGAAACTAGTCGGGAACTCCAAGGAGGCAGAACTGTCTAATGACAAATGACAGTGGGCTGAGAAGCAGAGAAAGTTAAAAATCAGTTTACCTTGGTCTCTTCTTTGGATCACAGAGTTGTTACAAGGAGCAAACAAAAGAATAGGTTAAAAGCACATTGGACAGGGAAAAAGTGCTACAAATGTAAAATAACACAAGACTTGCTAGAACTGTAAATGGGGTTCCTTTGTTGTAGGAAAAATTGGGGAGCAAGAGGATGGTCCTGTCCCAGGTCTTGAGTGAATCCCTGGGACAGGCCACCAGGTAAGGGTCCTTGGCTTCACGCAGGGAAGAATTCAAGAGCAAGTGCCAATAAAGTGAAAGCAGGTTTATTAGAGAGATACATATTCCATAGACAGAATGAAGACCATCTCAAAAGGCAAGAGCTCCCCAAGGTGTGGGGGTGGTTAGTTTTTATGGGCTGGGTAATTTCATAGGCTAACAAGTGTGAGGAATATCCTAACTATCTTGGAGAAGGGGTAGGAATTTCCAGGAATTGGGCCATTGCCCACTTTTAGCCTTTCGTGATCGGCCTTGGAACTGTCATGACACCTGTGGGTGTGTCACTTAGTATACACTAATGTAGTACAACAAGCGTATAATGAGGCTCAAGGTCAAGTGGAAGTTGAATCTTTCCTCATCTTGGGTTTTTGTCATAACCTGTTTTTTTATGGTTGGTTATTCTTCTAATGGCTGTGCCCTGCCCACTTCCTTCCTGTCTCACCTTGAGACTGTTTTTTTTTCTTCAGCCTCACTGTCCCTGAGACTATGTAAGCCACTGCAGGTACCTGAGGAATCTGACTATGATTAGAGAGACTGGGCACTTAGCTAGGGCAACAGCTCCCCTCAGCAGCTTGTAGTACTTCCAATCTGCCTTGTGTTTTTGTTTCCTTTCCTGGTGAACTGGGAGTATTAGGCTGAATAAGCTGAAGTGTTAATTCCTGAATATTGTAAAAACAATATTTATTCTTCTATTTATTCTTCTACAAATAGAATAGTTTCATTTTAATGTCCATTGTTCTCCATGCTTTTCCTATGATTGTCCAAGATGGGCCTCTAACAAGTACAATGTGACAAGAGCATTTCTAGGCACTTCCCAGAAGCTGCACTAGTGTGACAATTGCCACTTAATGATTCTAGATTTTAGTTAAAAACTGTGGTTTGCACAGTAAAAACATTCAACTAGCCAATAGTCCTGTTTTTATTCAGTTACTGTGTACACAGATATAGAAAGAAGGAGAAAGAACATCAGCCAAGGAAGGGGATGCTTTCCCAATAGTGAGGAAATTGCCAATAATTCACAAAGGTAGAGCTTCAGAAAGTTGAAAAGGTCACTCTCCCAGCTGTGACAACAGTAGGTATTTGTTTTATACAGGAGTTATGCTCAGTGTTATCTGTTATATGGTATCTGCATAAATCTTTTTGACCCATGTTACTTCTTAAACAGAGTTATCTACTTTACAGTTGCTTCCTATCATGATGTCATCAATATTGATATCCCAGTATGATTTTAATAGACTGTTTTGGAAACTAGAATTTTTACTTGCAACATTTCGATGTGATATATAAATTTTAAGGCAAAGTTGGAAGTTTTTTGAAGTCAAATTTTAAGAGCAGGGGAATTCAAATCTTATGTGAATCAAATAGAAATAGAAGCTTTCCAAAGATGCTGCGGTTATTGTTAAAGTATTAAAATATTGATTAAATTATGATTTAAACTCAAAAAAGTAGCACAGTGGAAATTTAACACTTTTTTAGTGTTAAATTTAGTGCCTTAAAAATCTTATCTGATAAAAGTTACTATGAAACACAGAATCCCTACCATATGATGGCATCTATAAAGAAGTCTTTATTAATTTAGAAAATTTTCTGATTTTTTTTTTTTTGGTCAAATGGCCTTTTTAAGAAAAGTGTTTAATACTTAGATTTGATTATCTTCATTACCAAAAGTGAAACTGAGAAGAAGAAAAGAGAGCTGTAGCTCTCCTATAATAATCATTTTCTCTGGCTGGAATCTGTAAATTGTATCTAATGCATTGTGAATGAAACACGTCAGAAGGGCCACTGGACCAGCATTTACCACAATATACAATAAGGCAAACACATTTCCTTTCTGGAAGTAGCAAGGTTTTGCCTCAATTGCTTCTTTCAGAAATAGCTAATGGAAATCGGGTACTCTCTTCAAATGTTTTAAGAGTAAACAAATTAAAGGTAATGTTTTGTTGTTCATACCGTTTGTATATTACTCCCTATTCTCCGTCTTCTCTTTGTATGTTGATTAAGCTATTCCCCTGAACCTTACTCTGAATAATATTCCTGCAGCAAGGATTCTGGCCAGGTGCCACATTCTTGGGCATCCTCTGACATATTTGAAAATGCTTTCTAATCTATTGAGTCTTTGATTTGGATTAATGAGGATTATTGTTTAAATGCTCACTTTTACGTTTGTTTCTTTTCTTTGATCGAACTTTCACAGCATGCTGTTCATTAAACCCTGAGTGAAAATAATGTGATATCTGGTATGATTATGATTTTTTCACTATATTTCATACTATATTTCATATCCTTTAAAGAGTATAAATCAAGTGGTATGCTCCAAAGACTTTCTCTGATTTTTTTTTCTTTCTCACCTTTTTATATCTTGAGGCTTCCTTCCAAGCATACTATGAATAGGCTGAAAATTTGGCCAAGTTTTAATAACATCCAGTGAAAATAAGGTAGTACGACCATTGTTGTTATAGCTCTTTGTTTCTGTTTTGTTTTGAAATCCCCTGCCTTTTATAGGTAGATTCTGTTGCAAAGTTTAAAATATATACTTGTATATATGAATGTAGATAAATGTGCTTGAGAAAGAAATGAAGAGAAATGCTAGTACCATTTAAATACCTATTTTTGATCTAAATCAGCACAAGAGACCCTAATAAGTCTGAGGGAAAAAATGGGAAGAAAAAAAATCCATTACAGTGTTTTAAGAGTCATTATTTACTTGTTAAAAATGAGGAACTATTTAGATCATAGCATCTATCTTTGTCCTTCTCCATTGGATTTATTTGGTCTACTTTGTCTTCAGCAAAGCTTATACATGCAACTTGAAGTAAATTTGCTTGATAAAAAATAGCAGAAGGAAGAAATTTGGATTACTGGTTACATACTACCAGCCAGACTTAAATCTAACAACAGAAGAGATTGTTTCTGTTGGTTTTATTTTCTCCAGGTCAGTTCGTGAGGGCAGACCAAATAAAAATGAAGTATTTATTGTTGATAAAAATAAAGTGTTTATCTGAAAAAAATGGGCAAATGGAAGACTAAAACGAGCATTCTGTATCAAGTGACTGGTTTATCAGACAGAGTTACACTGCCCCATGCTGTGATCAGCAAGAAGATAAGGTCTGCACCATCTGTTCTCCAGAAGTCCTGAGTTTAAATCTCAATGGGAGACTACTGCAGGATGCCAGGAGAGAGGGAAAGGTAGCTTGTAAATTGTTCCTTCTTTATGCCAAAGCAATAATGATTCTTGCATACATTTGTTTATGAGAAGGGATAGCATTTCACCCACACACTGAAATTAAAGAGACTATCATCAAATAAAAAATCAAGATCCGTTTTAACTTAACCATATATATTTCAATTTAACTTATTGGGACATACTGTACAAATAAAAAAGGTGTCAAAATATTACCTACTGTTTAGTTTGTCTAACTATTAATGTTGTTGGATTCCGACATTGTTTAAATTGGAGTTGGCTGATGAAATTTAAAAGTATTTAAAAGTTCTAACAAATGTAATCCTGTATTTTTACCTAATTGTGGAAATGGAGTAAATTAAGAGCTCACAATCAGGTTGAAGTTGCTTTAGTATTAAAACAAAACAAAACAAACATACTTTTAGATGTATGCTTGTGTGTTTGAAAATAACCCAGCAGATGTTGGCATCTGGTGCTATCTAAACTGGACTATAATATAGCTGAAGATAACCAGCTGCAGTGGTTGTTACAGGTACTCAAAAGAAGGGTCATACATTTCTCCATATATATCATGATTTTTGCATCATGTCTATTTCAATTTCCTATAATTTCCCCTGGTCTCACAGAGAGACAACACTTATAACTCAAAAAAACTTTAATGCTGAAAGCATTTATGTAAAATATAGCCCTTTTTTTCTTAAAACAACAAATGTCCTAAAATACAGAAACCATTTCTATTTCCTCTCCTTTTCCTGCTCACATCCACCCATATATGTCTCTCTCTTACCTCCACGCTACATGTAATCATTTCATAATGAAACAGAGAATACGTCCAGAAAAACAGATGGATATTTTTCAGGAAGGATTTATTGTCTGTACAACCCAACACACAATTGTACCCCTTACATAAGGGCCTTGAAGGAAAGGTCTGATCTTCACTTTCTTCTGGACACTGCAGCCAAAACAGCCTTGATATCTCTTTCGTGTGTAACTCCCTTGTCCAGAGCCTTCCTTGCCCACTGCCTGCCTGATGAAGTACTGACATTCAAAGCCGTTCACAGTCTGGCTTCTGCCTATCTCATGCAGGTTTATTTCTAACTGTTTTCATGTACTACTCTTCAGCCAACCACCCATTATTACTGTAACAAGTTTAGGTTATACACAAGTGAGTCAAAAATTATCCACACTCTAGCTGTAGAATTTATTTTAATTATCTTTTAGAAAACACAAATACATCATTTTTTGACATAATCTCCTTACTTTTCAATACACTTTGTCCATCTGTCAACAAACTTTCATATTCCCTCACTAAAAAAAAATATTTCGGCTGATCTGGGAGCCATGAATGCACTGCTGTCTTCACTTCATCAGAAGTGAATTTTCACCCTCATAGGGCTGGTTTCAGGAGACCAAACAGGTGAAAGTCCAATGGAGGAAGATCAGGACTAGAGGGAGGATGCTTTAACACCACAAAATGAAGTTTCTGCAGAGTGTTGACACTGTGGGCAGAAGTGTGTGGACATGCACACCCTCAGACCAGGAAAAACAAATCACTGCACGCTGCTGTTGTTTTGTGCAAACCACAAGTGGAGCATCCATTTTTGTTCTCACCACAGTTACAAATGAACTGATGTGACACGTTCACACGTGCACAGCAGTGACTAGGGAGACAGAAGGCTTGAACAGAAAGTGCTGATAAGGTAGTATGGCCAACAAGTTTTAATATAGGCAGAGTATGGATAATTTTTGACTCACCCTCATATAATCAATTGGCCTCCTTCCGATTTTAAAATTATGAAGATTTATAAGCAGAATATAAATATTTAATTTTTATTTTATATTGGAGTACAGTTGATTTACAATGTTGTGTTACTTTCGAGTGTACAGCAAAGTAATTCAGTTTTACATATATCCGTTCTTTTTCAGATTTTTTTCCCATATAAGTTATTACAAAATATTGAGTAGAGTTCCCTGTGCTCTACATTAGGTCTTTGCTGATTATCTATTTTATATACAGTAGCATGCATATGTTAATCCCAAACTCTGAAATTATCCCCACCCCCACCTTTCCCCTTTGGTAACCGTAAATTTGTTTTCAATTTGCTTTCAATATGTAAGTCTGTGAGTCTGTTTCTGTTGTGCAAATAAGTTCATTTGTGTCATTATTTTAGATTCCATGTAGAAGTGATATCATATGATATTTTTCTTTCTCTGACTTATTTCACTTAGTGTGATAATCTCTAGGTCCTTCCATGTTGCTGCAAATGGCACCATTTCATTCTTTTTTACGTATAAGCAGAATACATTTTATAAGATTAAATAACTATGAGACATAAACTAACATGCATTATATATTTATAAATATAATACATACATATATATATTTTTTTTGTAGATTCCATGTCATAAAAATAGGACAGACATATTATAAAAAGTTGGGTTTGGGGAGGAGGTAGAAAACTGTCATTTGCTAATTAGATGTGGTAGTCAAAGCAGTTATCAGACAATTCCTCCTAATTTGGGGGATTTTGGATGAAAATATTCTCCTTCCTCATTTTAGGAATCAAGAATTCAGATGGTGTTAGGAGACTTGGAAATTTGTATAGTATGCATATTTTTGTCAGATAGCTATAATCTTTCTACATATCAACTTCACCACAATATTAAATTCCCCCCTTTTCTAACATGTATTTTACAAGTAGTGCTGGGAATGTTTCCAATAGAAAATATGGTAATATTCTTGACATAATGGGGTCTGATTGAATTAGTTCTTAAATCATTTATTTTAAGTAAAATTTACATATGCAACTAAGTCTTCAATTTGAGGAAATTTTACAAATTTTCTTCAGGTGCTCTTTTACAGAAGATAGTGACGATGATGCACATGGCTAGAAACAACCATGCAGCTATTAGGTTTTCTTTAGCCAATTAATCTGGCTACACTTAATGACAGTTAATCCTTTTAAATCTTTAAAGGAACTAAGGAAAAGACAGTATATTTCCGGCTATGTACTAATGCTGATTATCTCTGTTGTTCAAAACCTTTAGATGACTCCAATATGTAAAAATGAGTAAAAGTACTCTTTTGTGAGCCCTGTATTATTTGAGCCAGGCAGATGAAGAACTAAAGTCCATTACATTGTTTTCATTTAAATATACCCTTTTTCTATTATGAGAAATTATCAGACTGAGTTTAGGAGTTGAATCTATGTTTATACAGATGTGAAACTGGTGTCCAGGCTCATTATTCCGTCATGACTCGGTTGAATTATGCTTGCAAAGGAGAGTGATTTGTATATTTGTGAACAGGTGGCAGCTTCATTGTACTCAGAGACCAATTATGTAAAGCAGCGTGAAAATAGCCAGGGTGCCAATGCTGGCAGAGAGAGAAAGAGAGAGGAGTAAATTTGCTACATGTTACAAAAGCAACAGGGGTTCAATTTTTTAATGAGGAAGTTTTTTGTTTGTTTTTTTTGTGTTTGTTATTTTTTTAAGCATCCAGTGAAATAACTCCTGCATAAGTGTGTATCAAGTGAAATCCATCTGAGTACCTGGTAGTGATTCTTTCAGTGCATTCTATTCCTATAGCATGTATAGGAATGAAACCTAACTCTATTATATTTCAATGGTATTTTGCTTTAGGATATGCTGGATAGACAGATGAAATGTTAAAATTTGAAAAATACTGGTGGATGAGCTTGCAACCCCAAGAGACCTGGCTGCAGATACCATCCTTTTGGGTTAAAACGTTACCTACCAAAGCTACTATAAACATGCAAATGTATCTGTTCAGTACAGATTTGCTTATTGAATTAACTAGTTATCTCCTGGAAATGTAGGGAGAAGATCCTTAGAGAACTGGGAGACAAGTTTGGTTAATTTGGAAAGGGTGAAATGATCAGAAAAGTTGCTGGCAGATTGAAAGTTTCTAGGAACCAGGGATAGCATGAATGAATGGGATTCCAAGAGAGTAAAGCTGCCTACAAGAGGAAATAGAAGCCAAGAGTTTCTCCAAGTTACCAGTGACTGAGTCTGCCAACAATTTAAAAAATGCTTTTCTCCAATACTTCCTGGTAAAGGCCTTCTGTACTAAAGTTTGCAAGTTTTGGTGGGGGATTAACTTATTTTATAGCCTAATGGCAATTCTCACAAGCCCAAAGATGAGTTGAGTTTATTCCTCAAGCCTGGAAATGACTTAGATGATGGTAAACAAGTTAGAAATGTAAAGGTGTTTAAATAATTGAGATTTGGCCATACTTTTTGTTTCTCATATGGCAAAGCTTGTCTTCAGGAAATGAAAATATTTACGATAATCAAAAATGTTGTATCGTTTGTGAGCATTGGGAAAATAATGAAATCTGTTTCAAAAGAAGTATTTCTTTTCAATATTTATTTGGGATTCAACTCCTCTGCTAAATATATTGATTTAATAGAATAAGCATCACTAGATTTTGGCCAACCAGACACCAGTACATCAGATATTTAAAATGTATTGGAAACCACGCCAATTGAGCTCATCGTGACTTTACAGCTATACTGTATGTAATAATGAATATCTTAGGTTTGGGGAAAATGTGAAATGTTTTCAAGTCTCTCAGATGGCATGCAGTTTCTTGTGTCATTTGGGGATAAACATGCAGCTGCACCTATCTAAACACATAATTATTCCTCCCAAGAGGTCTTCAGCATGATCAGTGTAACCAGCACCAGTGGATTGTGTTGGACTATGGCTGATGTTGACTCTCTTGCTAACATCTCACGTGAATTTAAGCTTAGGCTAAAGAGCAACGAGTAGAGGTTCCATGACTACAAAGATGTTTACACATAATTTAGGTTATAGCTTACAGTCAGGTTTAATATGCATCCTTTTGAGTAATCAAAATTTCTATCTATATTTGGTCTAATTTAGATAATTTTTTGTAACTTCTGTTGTTTTAGATTTGTATTTGCTTTTCCAAGGTGCTTACCACATTCTCCTGATTTGTCTATTTCTATGTAACTTGGGATAAATCACCAAGATCTATTAGAGGTATAGGAGAGGAAATCTACAGAGTTGAAAATTTTTGTGGGACTAAAATATTTCTCAGTTTTTAGAAATTTCATTAGTCAGACATGAATTATTAAAATAGCCTTTTTAATCTGTCTTCAGTATGAGTTGGAGAGGAAAGGAAGCTGCGAACCTTGGGGGTTTTCAACACCTTAATTGAGTATTATTTGTGACTTTATTAGTATGCTACCTACCTTTTTAGCTAGATTTAAGTAAAATTAGGTTATTCTGATTCCTCTGGCAGCACCTAATCATCCCTTCAAGTTTCGTTACTGTCCCTAAGTCCTTCACTCTGGTTTTATCCCATCATTGATAGTCTAGACAATTTGCCTTCATTTTTTTTCATCTCTTCATCTTTCATTAAGTTCCATTTTAAATAATTAACTTTAGTTACATTATATTTGCCAGTCTCCAGCTACCAGTTTGTTAATATGTGAGACACTCATTTGACTTCTATTCACAATAGAAAACTATTCTAAATGTGAAAAGGCCTAGTAACAAATACATGTTAGAGATAATTTGCGTCTATAACACCAGAGCAAAAGACTCATGCTCCTGTAGAATATTTTTTAAAGTAAAATGATCACAAGTATTAAAATATTTTCCAAAGTATTTTAAGTTTCTATTAATTGCTAACTTTCCTTTTGCAGATACTTTATGTGTGGGAATGAACACAGTGAAAAAGGGAAAAGGAGAGGAAATCTTTTAGGTACAACTATCCTTCCTGAATCTGTTTGTCTGACCCACTGAACTGTTTTAGTGTCTCATGAAGTGTATTCAAGGCCCCTGTACAGCTTAGCTCAGGTTTCTAGTTGGAGTCTGTGATGGGCATAACTGCTTAGATTTAACATTTTTTTTTTTTTTTTTGTAAATACAGAGAATGGTAACAGAAATGGTAAATGAAAGACTTTGCTTAGCTTTTCACACACATTGCTTAGCTTTCCATGCACATTCATGTTGGATGGGGTATTATTTCATATGTTAATGTTTTTAATCTCCTCAAATAAAGTTTACACATACACAAGTGACATTTTCCTCTAATTCCCTAAATAAGAAGGATTTCTTTCCTAATATCATGATTCCTTTTCCGTATGAGAATTATATAATTGCATGGAGAGCCTGTGAGAGCCTTTGTTACTTCACAAGAATGGAATATAAAAATGCATAAATTACAGGATTTTATATCAGGATGAAAGAACAGCTTCTGCATTGGAAAACAACAAACTGAGGAATCCCAGTTATCAAACAACACAGAATCTAATCAGCCATGAACAAAACATATTGATGTCTACAGATTCAATAACTAAATCTATCTAGAAAGCACGTAATATTTAAAATAACATTCTAGATGTCATCCAGGGTCTTTCAGCACAAGATGACTTTATAAAGATAGGGACTAAAGCTCACTTTCCTAATGAGTCTCACCTGTAAGCTGTCTTTCGAGTAGAAAGTTCCATCACAGCTCACTTCTAATTTTTCATATCTGCGGATATGGGACAGCACACATTCTCAATGTCCTAAATTCCACAATTTATTTTTAGCCTCCTCTCCAACTTTCCATTCTTCTCTTCAAAACATCAAAAACAACTGGTATCAGGGTATGTATGTGTGCCTATACACACCCCCCACACATGCACAGCGTTCTAAAACGCTTGTACTCAGAGTTTTTTGTGTATGTATTTCTTGCCTATTTTTTTCAATAGACGTCTAAAACGCTCATGAAAACAAAATCTGATTAACAACTTACTATTTACTGCACACTGGAGATCCATCTCATATGAAACCCTCTTTCAGTTCCTCTAAATGAGAAAATTCTTTTACTCAGTCTGGAGAGGATGTAGTACCATGGAAGGCAGCCAGTTGATTCTGCCAGAGAATTTTTTCTCCACAGTATTGGAAATTTCTCACATAGTGGTACTGGTATCTTTGGAGAGGACAATGATGACCTGGCTTTAAAAAATGCTATCAATGATCAGTCAGATTTGGAATATATCAGGCTGTTTACAAATTGTTCTACTAATATATCTTGCATGAGTGTAATTGGGAAGGAAGTTACGCAGGTCAATAGAAGTTTCCAGGATTTCCCTGTTCTCTTTGTTTGACGTTTACCTCCATATTTATTTTTCTTTAGTTGCTCTGACACCTGCTTAGATTTCTTTTAAAGTTTATTTTTAAATTCTCAGTTTAAAAATATTAGATTGTTAGATTTGCTTCTAATTCCCATTTTTTCACTTTTCTATGTCAAATTATACTTCGCTATATTCATGAAGTTTTTTCCTATTTCATTATCAACCTAGGATTCATTCCCATACAGTCTTATGTAGTTTAAGATGATTATACTCCTTATTTCAAAATTCTGCCACTTTTCTTGTCCCAGATTACTGTTTTTTTCTGAAATTGCTCATGAAATAATCACTCATCCTTTATAAATATCACATTAATAACAACAATTTGTATTTCTGGAATATTTAACAGGTGTAATGCTAAATGCTTTGGAATTAGTTTACTATACCTTAGTAAGAAACATCCGACATGAGTACCACTTTAAAGATGAGAAAATTGAGACACAGTGTCAGCTGCTCTCCAGTTCACCTATCCATTGGCTAGTTAACAGCAAAGCTTTTTTTTTAAGCAGTGATTCTTAACCTCTGTGGCCTTCTAGGCTCCTTTTCCTTTGCTGGCTCCCCTCTACCTTTTTCTTGCACTGACTTTTCCTGACATGATTCTTCATTTAGGCTTGGTTCTTTCCCAATCTTTCCATTTAAATTGCGGGATCTTTTTCACTTCATAAATCCCTAAGCCTTACCTGAGAGTCAGGAGTAAATCTGGGAATACACAAGGCCCTCTCTACAGGTGTGCTCTTAGATGGCAAGATAACTGGGTGCTAGGAGATTAGTCATAATGAATGTTTTTGTCAGCAGAGGGTAGGAAAGCATACTCCCTCAGTCATGTAGATTAGCATTGATTACAAATGCCTGGAGTTCTTGCTGGGCTATATGGCAAAAATAATAGCTTGATATTTGATTCATCTGCTTGGCAAACCCAAGTTTTACTCCATGGAAGGTGTTTGTTGTAGACGAGTCTTCTGTGTTTGGCGAGGATGGGAATGAGGTGAAGAAGGGGAGGTAAGTCCACTTTGATCTCTTTCTCTTCTTCCAGACCTGGTGTGAAATTCCACTTGGCATGCTTTCTAACATTTGGCCTGAGCAGCACATACAGTGACACACAGTGTATACAGGAAGCAAACAGAGTGCCTTTGGCCACCACCCATGCTTATACAAGGGAGGAAGTGGCCATTATCCCACTCTCTCCTTGCTGAACCTTGGCTACCACCGCTTTGAGGACAATATTTATCTTCGTCTCACTTCATTCAGACTACTGTATTGTTTTCAAGGCACGGTATGAGGCAACAGGAACAAAACCCAAGCAAAACAAAATCTTACCTACCACATCCAGACAGCTAATAAGTATGAGAAAATACCTGTACAAAGTCAGGTATACTAAACGCTGGTGGTATTTGGACATAAGGTAGTTTGTAAGGTAGGAATGGATGAGTCACAAAGATTTACTCTCTTGAGGGCATTTAAAATTCTTGAAATCATAGAATTTATAAGTGGCAAGGCCATTAGGGGTTGTTTAATCCATAGACAATTTACCCGTTTTATAGATATTCAGAACACAGATGCATAAGAATCAGAGGGAGTAAACCCATTGCCCAGGGTGAAGTAGCCAGGGAGGGACAGAAACAGGAGGGGACTAGGACCTCTGGATTCTCTGCCTGATATACCTCGCATACAGTCCATGCTTACATACTGTTCTTCGTGGTGGTGATGTGAAGGCTGAACAGCTATGGGTTTGCTTATAGCCAACTTTTTCTTACCCACACTTAACATATTCTGTTTGTAAATTTTCTACCACAAAATTGTAATCTTGTTCTGTTTTCTCTATGAGAGAGCACGCATCATGCCACCTCCAACTTCATTTTACCAATATTATTTCATTGTAACTAAATACCATAATAATACTCCAGAAGAAGTACAGAGGGATTATTTCTGTCTGGAGGAAGCTCTCACAGAGGGCTTTTAACTCAGGATTCAAGAAGTGAGGACGTTTACAAGGATAGGAAAGAGGGATGCATGAATTGAGCAGTAGTTTGTGTATTTAGCACCTAGGACAATGCCTGGTCCATTGTGGGTGTTAAATGGAAAAAGGCAGGGTTGTAAACTAACCCACTAGAGGGAGTGAGAGAGAGAGGGAAAGGGAGAGACAGAGGTAGAGAAATAGAAAGAGAGGGAAAGTGGGGAGATGGGGGAAGAAGAGAGAGGGAAAGAGGAGGAAGAGGAAGAGGGGAGGCGGAGGAGGAAGAAAAAAAGAGAGAAAGCACAGAAGAGAGATGGAAAGAGAAAACTCCAGAATATTGTGGCAGAAGGAAAAAGCAATTTTAAGTAATTAGTAACAGTCACTCAGTGAGAAAATTGTTTTGTCAGTATATTTGTGTATTATGAAACATTTAATGGGTCACTTAAGACTTACATGATAGACCCTTTGAGAAAGAAGCTGGCATAACAATATATTAAAAGTAGCTGTAATTGATTGCATTAAAAAAAGAGAAAAAACACAAAAAAGTATAAAAAACAAAACAAAACCTTAGAGGAATCTGATTTTTAATTTATACAGTGAAGTCAGTGGCAGAAATAAGCAATTACAAAAAAAATAGTCTTGCAGTTTTTCAGTCCTGCTTATTAATCTAACAATATTACATAATGCAATAACACTCACATCAAATTAACATTATTTACATGCCCATTTAGCCAAAAATATTAAATCATTCATTTTAAGTTAGAAATTTAGCTCACATCTAGCATTAGAATGCAGAAGAACTTATTCACACACTTAACGCTTGTTTTGTTGGGTCATAACTGTAGCATGTCACTTCATGGTGACATGTTTGTACAACATGTCAAACAGTTGTTTCTGTGGGTTTGCACAATATGACACAGTGGAGAGAACTTTTGAAATCCATCAGGTGGATTCTCATAGAAACTCTTTGAGTTTAAAACAGTGTGACACTGTACAAACAACTTAAACTTCTCTGTAATAAGCCTTAGATTATTTAGCTATAAAATGGAGATTATAATACTTATAGCTTTCTTTTTTGAGGATTAAATCAAGTAAGATATGGGAAGCATGTACCACAATGCCTGATATATACAGAATATACTTGAACTATAATTTCTCTTTCCACTTGCCTGTCTAATCTAAAAACTGATATTTACTTTTTATCCCTCAGAGAGAAAAGCATAATTCAAAACACAGGAAATTGAGTTAACTAATAAATTTGGGCTGGAGAAGTACATCTTAATTTTTAAGGTAATTTAATTTTTTCTAGAACTAGAAAATCAGTTCCCAATATCCAGCTAAACTTGTGCTGAATAAATACTTGGATTATTTCTCCAGACAATTCTGAATCAATGGATGCTAACCCAACTTTCTTTGTGAATAAGAAATCCTGCCCCTGAATAATGTACCTAGTCTGTATAAGCACTAGAAGGAGAGCAAAGACAAACTTAAAAAGGCAAAGTGCCCAATCTAAACTCTCTTTCTAAATAAAATAGGTTCTAGATGCATAGGACTCTAATGCCTTACTGCCCTTTCTTTCTGAAATTGTGATCATGAAGCACTGAAAAGAGATTCAGATCCTATTTATGTAGTTTCCTTTTTAAAGGATATTTTACAAAATTTTGTCTCCTCTCTATCGCTACTCCCCAAAGAACAATAAAAGGAAAAGAACCTATTTGACCAATGTTTTCCTGAGACTTACTTCATTCTGACAATTAATTCAGCTCAGCAGTCCGTTAAAGCTGCACAAGTTGAAGTGCTGAGTACTGTCCCATCACTGCCTTCGTGGAGGGTGACAGTTTAGCTGTCCTGCACCATTTGTATTCTACACTCAGTTATCTCCAGGGCTGAAGCAGGGTGTCAGATTTCTCACTACAGCAGACACGTAATGCTGTATATTTTATGGACAATCTTGCAGAGTTTCTGGTTAGTTACCATTCTGAGGAAAGCTAAACCTATAATATCATATGTCCTTAGGATCAAAATTCCTTATAAAATTCCAACCTCTCTTTTTATTTGTGTAAAAACTTATAATTAAAAATCAATTCTTGCTACAATATTCGTATTAAAAATGCTATTAAACTAATAACACTTTTTTCCCTTTATATTTTTTCAAGTGTGATGTGCAGTGGGTAAAGTGATTTTTTTAAAGAAAGAAAATGATTTGGTTTAGGATCACTAAACTTCATGTTAACAAACGAAGCCAGAAAAACTAGTATATTAAGAATGAAAGGTATTATTGAGTGGATAGAAAGAACTTACAATGTATCTTTTGAATCATGGTTTGACCTACCTTAATATTCTCAGAACTGCTTCAACACACAACCACACCCTCTTCCGCATCTCATGTACCATCCGCCCCATTGTGAACCAGCACTAAACACCTTCTCAGAATCAGATGATTCACAGCCTCTATCCCACTTTTTCTTATAGAGGCCACATCCTCTATATGGGCAGACTGCACTACTGGGTAATGTGATGTCTGTGCCACTGGCATGGTGCCTGCCACCCTCGGGACATTCTGTATCCTGAGTTCCCCTCACCTGTGTTGTCCTGGATTTCACAATGCTAGGAGCAGCAGGAAAGCATGGGCACCATTTTTCTTTTTTTATATTTCCTATCTCAAAATAAAAATCAAAAATTTTCCTTTGTAAACATAAATTATAATTAGTTTCTGGTTTAGTATTAATAGTATTTCCAGCCTTAGATCCTGACCTTGAATGCTAGAGAATCACTTCTACCCTGTACTTTTGTGTTTACCCCATTGGGTTACCTTCCTATATACCGCCCAGCCTCCCATTCTTACATTTTTTAAATTTACACTGGATTACAGCTAATTAAAAGGATTTATTTGTATTAGACACAAGTTTATTTGTATTATACAAATATTGCTTGAATAATGATTTCCTTCATACATGGACAGTTTTGGAACCTTTCTCAATTAAATTCAGACAGTTGCTGAAATGTCAGATTTTTGCTTTTATGCATCTTTTTTATTTTTTAATGTGAAAGGCACCATGACTTGTGTTTGGCCCATAAAAAAAAAACATGCTTGACTCTATAAGTAATGGAGTTTGTTTTCCTACCTGGTTTCTATTGGCACTACAGGGTTGATCAGAGCCAAATTTCTGAGCTTGGTTGCTCACTGAGTAGTCTAAACACACACATACACATACACACACACACACACACGCACGCATGCAAGCAAACTCACACATTCCCTCACTCACTCACTCACTCAGCAAATGGCATCAGCAAATGGGGGTTTAAGGTGATCCTTCTAGAACAGTTTCAAATCCTTCCCTTTAAATTATATTTAAGCATAAAAAACTTGCTTAATTTCTCTTGCGCTTTCACGCCTGATCATAGGAGATAGAGGCAACTCTCAGTATATCTTCTCTCACCCAGATATTTAAAAAAAAATAATTTTGAACTGTAGGTTAATTTAAAACCTTCTTACAGTGAGGAACATACACAGTATAGGGTGGTGGTAATGAGTGAAGTTTCTGGGATGGACAAGATTGGACCATGATTCAACTATCTATACTACATGACTAGACTATTACTTAATCCTGGTAAACTTCAGTTTTCACATCTAGAACATGGGAACATCTTCATATCTGCCTAAAGGTGCTGTCACATAGATTAACTGAGATTTAGCATAGTGTCCAAGCACTCAGTAAGTGGTAACTATTATTATTGAAATTATTGGGGTTATCTCCATTATGAAGATATGGGCTATAATTAAGTGTGATCTGTTTTAATTTGGCTAAAAGTGATCAACAGTCTCATCTGACTTGGAGATATTTCAACTTTCAGGATCTCTGAAATATTTATAGCGGTGAAGGGAAATTCTATCCAGGCTTTCTAGTAGATGGGACCACAGTTCAATCTCTCTCCAACAGACAACATAGCCTCAGATTCTGTTTTTTTTTTTGTTTGTTTGTTTGTTTTTTTAAGTTTGAAAAAGGCTATGTGCTGTCTAAGGATAAAAGTATTTAAAACTTTCTTTTACAAGGTAAAACATTTTTCCTCATAGCAAAAAGTATTAGTAATGTTACAACTAAATGAACTTTAGTAGATGCATTGTTTTGAATTAGAACCCAAAGATGTCCTTGGGGTAAAACATTTTACAGTAACCTTATGAAACAGTGTTTCTGTAGCCATATAGGCAAACATACAAGCAAACTTGCAGCTCTAAAAGCTGCCAAAGACACTGAATTAAGGTGACATGTTTTCAGATGGAATTGCACAGATGAATGTGGCTTGCAAGAGTTCAGTATAATCTTGTGCATAAAATTTTGAAATTGAAACAATATACCAACAGGTAAAAGTATCAAAAGCTCTTTAGAAACATAGCAAGAATGTATTTATTTAGAAAACTCAAGCAACAGAATTTTCTACTAATATACTTCTTTTACCACTGCTTTCTTACCTATCAGCAAGAGTTCTGAAACATAAGCACAATAAATAGAAAAGGAATATTAAAATTGCATTCAAATTTGGGGACTATTAGGAACTCCAAATTCTATCCCATATAACTTTAATTCAATATGTCTTTGAGAAACGCCAGATCCTAGATAGATAGATATAATGTGCTATTTAGATTATATACTAGATTCTATTATAGATTAGATTTTATTCTATTATAATAGAATTCTATTATAATAGAATCTAATATATAATCTAAATAGCACATTGATATGCAAACTATTAACTCAGAGATGGTCATTTACAAAAAGCAATAAAAGAATAAAACTGAAATGAGGCACTGAGTTTTATTTTTTAAAAAAACTCAATACTTTCAATTTGCTTTTACAAGGTAAAGCATTTTTCCTCTTAGCAAAAAGGTTGCACTTAAAAAAAAAAAGGAAAGGACCTGTTATTGATGAATAAAATATACTCTGTTTGAATTACTGGTCTTATTACTTAACATTTTATTCTAATAAAAGAGCTATTTAAACAATGTATATTTTTCCCTAAGTAATAAGTCATAGAGGTACTTGTCAAATCATAGTGCGAAATAAGAATTCACATCACTAACCTAGGTCAGATTGATAACCTTTAATAAAACAGTAACATTTCAAAACCAAAGATTTCGAGAAGTGACATTTAACATTTGATAAAATTTGACATTTTGCGATAGATACTAAGAAGAAAAAATACTTTAAAATCAATTGTCTTTCTTTCCAATAGTATCAGGAAATTATATTCTGTGGTGTCACCTTCATTTGGGCTTTAGGTATCCAATCACATTAAAAAAAACAAAACAGTTTTCCTGTTGCAATACAGATCAGTCCTCAACAATATTAGGTAAAGTCCAACTTTTTTTAAAAGAGTTTTTTTGTGAGTAGAGGTGGGAAGGGTGGACATAACTGATATATAAGACTTTTCAGGTGATGCCTCCCATTTGTCCTCTTTCGTGCCTTATACAGTTCTCCTTCTTGAACAGTGTTACCACTGGCCATGTTCACAGGATAAACTCACTATTTTCAAGTCATCTGGAGCCAAATATGCACTACGATTTTATTTCCAGGGCCAACTTCTGGCTTAAACATTCGTGCATCTTGACTACTTGAGAGAAAAAAATTCAATATGCCTTGTAAAAACATTTTTTAAGAGATATGTATGTACATTTGGATCATGTTTTGTTTATTAGATCTTCCTGGACTAAAATATAACCATTGACCGTAGAATAAAAAAATATCCTCTTGAAAACCGTAGAGGAGCACAGGGAAGTCACTGAAAATTCACTGAAGAATAACTGGCTGTCTTCTCTATGTCAACCACACAGTTCTTTTTGACGTCTTCTTATTGTAGCACACACACACTCACACAAGCACACACACACAAGCACATATAGTTTCAAATCTACAGGGATGTCTAGTTATGTGAGTCTGTTTGTACGTTCTGTGTTCTGTAGATTGAAAAACATCTGCTTTCCTATATGGAAAGAAAAGTTAGGCTTGCTATTAGTCCTTAAAAAGCCAGTAAATTATATATAGGTTGTATATAGGTTAGACAAGAGAACAAAACAAGAAAGAGGGATATCTGGCAATTCAGAGACAAATAAGAAACAATTCTCTTAGCAATTCAACGAAACTCAGTGTGAGATACGAGAGCCTGGAATCATATGCTGTCATCATCAGTCATTGTTTATTGCATGCCTACCAAATATGTGGTATTATTATAAATTACTTTTCTCCAGGCTCCTTAGGATGACCCTCAAAAGATTAATAGGCAAATTAAAACATAAACAAAATAATATTCACTCAAAAAATACCAATTAGTGATGACTCTTTAGAGAAAATTTTTGCCAGGAAAATTTCAATTAATTTTGCATTGGAATCCCTTGTACTTTTTCAAAACTCTCAAATGATTTTTTTATCAATTTATAAATCTTCTCTATTTTCTCATACACAAATAAAAAAGTAACAGTTTTTGAAAATATGTATTTATTATGTCAAATCTCTCTCTCTGTGTCTCTTTTTCTCTTTCTTTCTCTGACCCTCTTTCTGTGTCTCTCTATATCTCTTTTTGTCTCTGTGTATCTGTCTCTGTCTTTCTCTACACATGCATGATGAATTAGCCATTGTCTTTAATGAGGTCAGATGCTCCTGACTTCAAATTTGCCAGTTTTGGAGCAATCATTAGTATCAGTTCTTCCAACAGATATTTAGTCAGTTTTCATTTTCAGAAAGCAATGTATTTCTACCATAATCTAAAAAATGTCATAAATTGTGAAGATGAATTGATATTTGCTATTAGGTATTTGTATTAGTTAAATAGAAAGTTTTTTTCTTTCTGAGAAATCAGCCATACATGTGGAAGTTGAGTACAGTAATTTGAAGAGGGACTAAATGAAACTCAAAATCAGAGAGAAAACTAGCAAGAAACTTGTTGAAAATTCTTGTTTTTTTCTTACATAGAAGGGAATATATTTTTCTATGTTTTCATTAAGTTAAAAGGAGTTTTTTTGTATATTAAGCTATTAAGTTACAACAAGTTGAGACATTTTTTTCAATATATAAATATGCATGTAAGTATTATTTTGATATACACAGTAATATAACATGTACAGACAATTAATATAATACATATTGGCATACACATTAATAAAACCATGAGAAAAATTCCCACTTCTTTGAAGCTCAGAGGGAGCTTTTTAGTCTTTTTTTACCAGCATATTAAAAGCACGGTACTATTCAATTTATTTGTAGCAGAGTAGTTTAGTTCCAAAAGACCTATGGAACATATACAACACTAACTGCCTAATTGTCTAGAAAATTTAGGCTTAAAGCATCTTGCTTAGGGGAGAACTATGAAAACAGAGTCACCTTCTCAACTCCCAAGTCCATAGTATCTATTTCTGAACTAAGCAGTGACTTGGTCTCAAGAGCTTCAGACAATCAGGAGGTGTCCGAGTCTCTGCAATGCCCAGAGAAAGGAAAAAACGATGACATACTTTCTTCCTATGGCCTCCTGAGAGCCTGGGACCCACTGCTGGAAGGTTCAGCACCCAGACCAGCAAAGGGCAGATCCTGGGAGAAGCCTCACCAGTGTCAACCTCAGTAGTTCAAGATGAAGGCTGGTCTGGGCTCATCCCAAGTGTGCCAGGACTCCCTGTGTCCCAAAGAGATGAGATGGAGCTGCCAAGGAAGGCCAAAAGGGTATGCATTTTAAATACTTTAAAAGAATAATAGTGAAGTTAATGATATTATTAATATAGTTTAACTATATATAGCTGCTACTCAATAATCTCTTAGTGCCAGAATAATCTTGTCGTAGTTGTTTTTGTACCTTATCTGATCGGATGTACACTTACCCAGATCAGAGTTTGCTCTTTAATATTAGTATCCATTTTTATAATTCAGTTTAGAATTTTAAAACTTCATCAGAGTTTAAGAATAATGAAAGTGGTGCAGGCCTAATACTGGGCAACGTTTTCAAAACAGGCTACACTTGCAAGATGCCAGGTCATTTGTCTGATACCATAATTTCTGGGCCAAGCAATGAAGGTGATGTCACAGACCATTCAGTGACATACTTTTGTTTGTTTGTTTTTAACGTTCTCTTTGATCGTCTTTGAACTTATGGAGGCTGAATCTCGATATTATTTTTTAACCTGTGAAACCTGGCAGGCTCATCTCCTCATTTCGTCTCTAATTTTCATTTATTCATATGGTCTCCAGTGTTTGACTTGATTACATTTGCTACGACTTGACAAAGAGTTGGTATTTTGATTATAATATGGTATTAATTATGAGGAATTTAATTTTGTTGTTTCCAGTTGAACTCTGAAATCTCACACAGGCCTCGAATCGATCCTTTTGTGTCAGATTAACATGGTGTCAGTCAAATGAAATATTTAAATTTTGAGTTTTCTTAAACAGTATGAAAAATTACACATTGATTCTTTTTTTTCTTATCTAAGGATATATAGCAGAAATATTGCTATATGTTACTTTAACATTTTAACTGGATTAATTTCCTCTAAGCTTTGTGTCTTCCAGTTTGGAAGGGATTTTTTTTTTCCTCTTAAATCATTCTTGCCCTGTGAGCTGCTATGGTGGTTAAGTTGGCAAAAGCCATTGCAGAATATGAGTGTGGGTAAAAGCTGGTTTTTCTTTCTCTCTCTTTCCCATAGGCACACAGCCACAAACTAAACACACACACCACACATCACACACGCACACACAGAAAAACACTATTAATCTGTAGCAATTCAGGGGACTTCTAGGTGTAAGTGTCTTTGTTCTGCCCACAGGAAAATGAATTTTTGTTCATGACCTTGCGTACCAGGACTACTGTGACTGCTAAAATGTGAACCATGGTTACATAAGAAGAAACAATGCCTATTTGCCAGAGCTCAGTTAACTAGTGAGTATTATAAATATTACCAGCAGTCATATAATATCCAGCAGCAACAGAGATTTCATTTTTCTCTCCTATATTGCCAGCAAAAGTTTGTAATTGCATATGCTGTATAAATTATTTTTTACTATCAACTTTGATCATCTCTAAACCAGAAATTAAATAATTCAAGATTGATTATAAGCTCAAGTAACATGATATGTAAAAATTAAAATAGTATTAATTTTTAAGTATTCCTGACACAGAGTCAAATGTAAATGAGCTATTTTTACTGTACTTTCTGCCACTGTATTATCTGAGGACTCTGGCCAATGTTTGAAAGTTCTTTCAACTCCAAACCCCCTTAAATGCTCTTTCGTGACAGGGAAAAGGAGGAAGCAGGACAACCTTGTGTTCTGTGTGATGAAGGAAGGTCAGAAAGCACAGCATATAGATTTTTTAAAAGAGTGATAACTTTTTAGAGAGAAAAGATAAAGATTATTAGCAACATTGACCTTGCAACCCAGTGTGACCATTCTTAAGGCTAATTGAAGCCTTTGTGGAACAAATAACATGCTGACCCTCAAAACGGCCTCATGTGACCATGAAGAATATGGAGCAGTTGGGCTGAGGCTACAAGGGGTTTCGTTTTAATTACAGCAGCAACAGCAAGCTTACATAACGAACTCTATGCAGCTTCCCCAATATTTTATCTTTTTTTGTATGCTAGGAGGACTGTAAATACTGTATATATTTTTTTGCTTGTGTCATCACTATAGTAAGCATAAACTGTGATACTTTTGAGATTGACGGGGATACTATTACTCTTCTGCAGCCACAGGCACAACAGGGACTGACCAGGAGAAACATTAGGCAACGAGAATGCATGGTCACCATAGGAATATATTTGTGGTGGAGAAGAGATTTTATTATCAAAGAATACGCACTAGTATGCACCTTTGGGAACCTCAGTAGTAGCTTCTAATTATTTTTGATACAATCTAAAAATAATCCAGCTCAACTTGTGAAATTTGGTCAGCAGTGAGATTTGCCATCAGGAGGAAAAAAGTTATAGGGTTTCACCTAAGTTTTAAACACAATGCTTTAAAAGTTGTATTCAACAGACAATGATGATGTGGTCTAGTAAATATCAGAAATGAAGTCTCATGTATGAATTGCAAATATGATATAAAACATTGTTGTAAATGTAAGTCTATAAATGGAATACTCCTAGGATGTAGATGTTGTTTTAAGTACCTGTAGAATATTGTGGAAATTCTAATAAAAACACATGGATGGCTCATCAAATAGAAAGTCCATTATGTGTCTGTTTTATGGAAGGATGTTTATAATTAATTTGTAGTCTAGAGACTGGAGTAGTCACAACTAATAATACTGAGAATTTCTTTAGGTAAAAAGAAATTTGTGTTGAAAATAGTATCACAATACACATAAGTACAAAGGATTAGGCTAAATTTAGTTATTTCCCTCAACTGGCCACCTTAATTTTTAAGGCTGCTTTTATGTGAAATTGTGATATTTGACTAAAATGTAAAATTTTCCAACGTCAGCTTATTTGATCTAGCACAACTAGTAAATACATATATTTACTTTGAAGTTTTAATTGAAAAAGTTGGCTTCAAAAGCTGAACAAGTTATATGTTGTGGGACAATTTGACTCTGTTTAGACATTCCAAGTGCAAAGTCAATCTGTAGGTTTCATGGATCAAAGCAAGAATGCTGAGACCACAATGAGGAGCCTTGGCTTTGCAGAACTGGTCCTGAGTGACTGGGTGATGGTGAAACCTCTCTGAACTTCTCACCTATAAAAAAGAAAGAATTGGATTAGATTGCACTGTAGGTCCTTTCCAGCTCCGATATTTTGTACTTCTGTCCCAGAGATTCAAACCATCAAAACCATTTTGCTATAATTTGACCAATAATCCTCCTCTTGACCTTATAATTATTTATGTATGAGAATGCTTCCACTGAAATGTGTAAAAAAATTAACTGTATTTGATTAAGAAATTAGGAAAACTTTTGGTTTGGATTTGCAATCTCTAAGAAGTATACCTTTCTAACAGCTTCCCTCTAAACATCTTCATGTTGGCAATAAGCTGCACATAGTGGCATTCTCTAGGTAGTGTGCTTCAGCTGCATTTTTATTTCACTTTTACATGAGAAAATAATCAAAGTTAGTTCTTAAGAATTCACTTTCTGGAAAGATATGGAGGAAATTTCTGTTTTTTTTCCAAAGATATCTCTGCCAGCTGCAAGTGAGATTCCATATGTTGTATGGAATTTAAAGAAAAACTGCTTTGTGAAATTTTTCACACCTGAACTACCCTATTTCAGATGTTTTGAAGAATGTCTGCCTAAAAAAGGAGCTGCAGAATGATTATAAAATTATTTTGGTATCATTTACTGGAGAAAAATGCATAGTATTTACTAACATATTATTACACCAGCATATATAAAAGAAAGAAGCGAGTAAAGCTGCTCGTTACTAGCATATCATTTAAAGCAACTGCTTTTGGAATCTGAAAAAATAAAGCAAACACACAAATATAACAAAACACATATAGACTCATAGATACAGAGAACACACTAGTGGTTACCAGAGAGGAGAGTGATGGGGGGAGGGGTGAAATAGGTAAAGGGGATTAAGAGGTACTTAATCTAGAGGTACTTAAACTACTAGATATAAAATAAATAGGTCATAAGGGTATATTGTACAGCACAGTGAATATAGTCAATATTTTATAACTTTGTATGAAATATAATCTATAAAAGTATTGAATCACTATGTTGTACACCTAAAACTAATATTATACTGTAAGTCAACTATGCTTCAAAAAAAATGGGTTATTATATTACTTTGCTGTACACCTGAAACATTGTAAATCAACAGTTAAATTAAAAAAAGATTAAGAAAATAAAATTGCAATGAAGAAACAAAGCAAGCAACTGAGTGAACAGAAAGATTTGTTGTGTCTCTTTTTCTTGCTTGAAATGAATTCCACACTGAATTGTTGCACCTGGCTGTGTACTTTCTAAGATCCTGACTTTTCTCTGGGACACGTTACAATTATAATAGTCCCTTACAATTTACAATATACAATCACAATTATAAATGCATGTGACCTTGGTTTTATGATGACAAACTTGAACATAATTCAAGTGATTCGGTCTTTTGTAAGTGTTACACCCTCTTTAGTAATTCTAACAATGCAGTTGAGAATAAGAACTTTGTAGGCACTAAATAAGTCCCTACTGACAGAGGCTATGCATAGCAGGACTGCTTATGGGTGCAAGTTCAGCTTTACAAAGCATTTATTAAACCAGATTCCACCACTTCAGCATCTTACTGAATTTTCAGAGCCTCGAATATAATACACTTTAATAAAGTCTCTACTGAAACAGAGAATGAGAAATCTCCCCAAGAATAGACACCCTTTTGGTGTGAACATACACATCTCTCCTTTTAAAATAAAAGTGCTCTTTAAACTGAATTCTAATAGCACAATCCAGCAAAAAATCTGAACATAATTGGTTCAAATTATTTCCTGCTATACAATTTTGTGTATCTTTTCTTTAGTTGTGACTATTTACAATACTGATGGAAAGGGCTTTGCCTGGTATAGCATCCTGTGCATCGCATTCTAAGACCTTTTTTTCCTGGGACCTTAAGAACAATGAAATGTACACGATAATGCAGTGATGCCTGTGATTCCAATTACTCTGTAGAATGCTACATTAACTATTCTCTACACAACAAATAATGGAATATCACTTCTAAGTATTCCAAATATAATTATGTTCTAACAATGTTGTAGCACGTACTTTCAAAGCATCTTTTTTTTTTAAACTCAGAGAATGCCATGCAAAAGCATGAAAGTACTCATTCATGCCTAAAGCAGAAACATAAACATACCTTTTTTTTTTACCAACTGGAATTTAATCATTCAGTCACAATCTTGTTAAAAAATAAAGAATAGTCCAGGAGATGTCTTAAAGTCTTGTATTGACTCTTCTGATTTTTAAGTCTGAACCAATCATAAAAGCTACATTCTATGATGTGATGAAAACACAGTTCTGTAAATACAGCTGTTACAAAGCAATGCTGACACCTACAGAGAATATATGCAAAATATCCAAGTTTAATTGGTGTATACTTCATTGATTGGTATTAATACTTTAAATTCCAGCTATCTTGACATGCAAGAAAAAAAAGTATCTTAAGTTTGATTGCTGCATTTAAAAAGGATATTTGATTTAAAATTAAAATGTTAATTTATCATCTGTTCAATTAACTTGTTTTAACATTATTATTTGAGTGTCAAATCAAAATGATTTGATTATTTTAATAGTCAAGGGTGGAGTTTATTTTACCAGCCCCATAGCTGTGGGTCCATCTGCTGATGTCAGCTGATGACCTGTGTGATATATGCTTACAATGAAAAACAAACAAACATATTTATCCTTTTTCCTCTTGAATTTGTATAGTATTTCTAGTGAGGAAGGAGAGCTAGTTTCCTCTTTCTGGGAGACTGAAGATAGGGTACTCCCAAATCTACTACTGGAGGCCAGGGAGAAGCATAGACTGCCCTTATCCAATATTTTCTACTTTGGCCCATCATCTCCATGCTGTAGAGAAACTATTCTCCTCAAATTAAAGCATGTGCATTTGGTCCAATAAATATGTTTTATGTAAACAAAACTCACTATTGTCTTTAATGAGCATTAGCCAAAGGAAGCCAAAAACCAAATTCTTTATTAAACAGCTATTTGAACACCTAGTTGTCCTGAGGAAACATGGATACTCCTGCCGTGATGGGTAATCAGAGTCCACTGATTCCAACTTAAACATCAACATCCAACTAGCTACTCTGATAGAAAACATCCTATTTATTTGCAATTAAAAATACCTAAGAATAACTTTTTAAGTGAAAGTTCAGCAGCTTTATAAAGAAAAAGTAGAAAACTTTACTGAGATAATAAATTTGACTTAAATGAATGTAAGAAACATGCTCCTGAATAAAAACATAGATTAGTAGAGTTATCAATTACGTCCTAGTTAATTTGTAGATTTTATACAATTACAAAAAATCTTCAATGGAGTTTTACTTGGTTAAACTTATATAAATCAGGGTTTTCCAGAGAAACAGAACTGATAGGAGAAATATACATAGACCTCTGAGGCCCACCCACATTGGGGAGGGCAATCTGCTTTACTCCATCTGTGGATTCAAATGTTTGTCTCATTCAGACACACCCAGAATAATATTTAACCCAGAATAATGTTTAACCAAATATCTGGGCACCCTGTGGCCAAGTCAATAAGATTAACCATCATAGAAAGTCATGGGTAAAACAAGCTTAGAGCATTTTGCACAAGAAGATTCTTAACAGAACCATGTTAGCAAATAATTATATGCCTAAAGAAATGTATATTCCATAATATAAACTCTATGCCATATTAAATATATATAATATGAAGTGAAAATAACAATGTAGCACTATATAGAGAGACACTTCAGAAAAACAGAATCTATAGCTCGTAAGTAGACTCTGGTATCAGAAACTATTATGAAAGGAACAATTGGTCAATCAAATGGTGTTAAAAATTGATTTCCTAGCTTATTAAGTTAGGAAAAATATAGACAAAATATGCTGAAAGTAAATTGCATATATCATCTGATGTTTAGATATAAATGAAGAGATCATAAACTAAAATGAAATCAAAAAGTAAAGAGTGATTTATTAAGACCCCCAAAAAGTAGAAATTTCTGTATGTCACAAATATGGCACATAAATTAAAAAGAAAATATCAAAATTACAGTGATTATGAAAAACAAAATCCTATAAGGAAAATCCAAAATGTCCAAATGAAAACTAGGCAAGGATTATAAAAAGGTAATTATCAGAAAAATCAATACAACTACTTAATAAATAAAACATTGTTCAATATCACTAGTATTTAATCAAGTAAATTCTAGTTAATGTGATCATATCTTTTTTGATATTAAAGTTGTCAAAGATTAAAAGTAGATAATATTCACTATTGGGTAGGTTGTGTATATGGTGAGAATATATACTCTCATATACCGCTGATAGAATATTAACATAGTAAAAGCTTCTGAAAAGATAATGTATGAGATTAATGATCATACTTTTGGACATTATTTTCACTACATACTTTTATTCTTATTGAATTATGCTAAGAAATATATTCTAAGGAAATAACAAGAGTAACTTAAGATATAAACACCAGTAAGGACATTCACTGAGGCACCACAAAATTGAGAATTGTCTAAATGTTCAACAATTAAGAAATGGCGAAGGTGATTTTGCTGCTTCTGTAAGGTAGAACATTATGTAGCCGTTAAGGAAATATTTTCAAAGACATTTTAATATGTAAGACAAATTTCACCGAGATGAGAAAGATGCTATACTGTGGGGTAAAGTCAGGATGGGGAAGATCTGTTTGGGTTAAGAACTTAATTTGTATGTGCTAACTTTTAGCTGAGTGAGAAGTATCCAAACGCAGATTGGCAACTGAGTATGCGAGACTTGAGCAGACAGGAGATACAAACTCGGGAGTTACCATGCCTTCCCGACCTTTTTATTTTTCTTTCTAGCATCTCTGGTCATTCTGGCTAAAACTCTTTGTGTAGGGATGAACTCTCTTTTTTCCCTATGCTGTTCCTTTCCAACGGAAAAATTTAATCTACTTTATCAAATTCCATGAATCATTCTTTCATAGTAATACACTTAATGAAGTATTTAATATTCCATTCAGTGGACTGGCATTTTCACTGTCGTGACTGACATGAACCGTAGCAATATATTCCTCCACACCCTTGACACACAAAACAATCAGCTCTACTGTGTCTCTCCCTTTCTCAAAACCTTGAACGGCTCCTCACTGCGTGTATCTTTACCAATCCCACATCAGCTTCAGCAAACGTTCACTGTGTGGTCGCAAGACCAACCTCGGATTTTTTGTTCCCGTGGGCTGTAACGTCTTCCTCGTTTCCATAACCCCAAATCCTATTGGTATTTCAAGAATCACATAAAATGCCTTATCCTATATGGTTAATCCTCACAAACAAAAAGTTTCCTCACACAGAACTTTTCATGTTTCCTGTTTTTACTTTTTAGATTACACATATCCCATACTAGCCTACCTTTTGCTCATTTGTTAAATGTTTTACTTCATCTTCTAAGTTATTTTTAGCAAAAATTGGAGACTTTTAAACATCCCTACCCTTAGGAGATCTGCTGGGCTTAAAAGAAAACAAAATGGAACAACAACGATAATAAAACAAAACAAAAAGCAAGGGAGTGACAGAGCAACTAATATGAATAAAGACATTAACACATAAAAATCAGTCTCCTATGTTACAGAGAGGAAACCTGTTCCTTCCTATGCTCATGGGGCTTTTACAAAGCTGCTTATATTTTGGCCACACACACAAAAGTCTTAATACATTCCAAACAGCAAAAAAAATGTGCAAGGCCACTTTCTTTGATCACACTGTGAAAAATAAAAGGAAATAAAAATTAATAATAAATTGGCAAAAAAGAAAAAATTCAGATGCTTTGAGATTAAAAAAATAAATCTTCTAATTAATTTTTAGTGAAATTTAATAAAATTAGAATAAAACTACATACTATCAAAGAGCATTACAATGAGAAAAGTAAATTTTAAACTTTATGAAATATTGCCTAAGCTCTTCACTAAAAAATACTTTATGTGAAAGATACAGTGCCTTAGTTTGCTCGATATCCATTTCAATTTTCAATCACAGGGGCTTTCTGAATGACGGGAGCTAGAAAGCTAAAATCTACTTTTACATGACTTCCTCACAACTAGATTTTTGTATGTGAAACTGGTTCTTCTAAGAGACACACTTCCGTGAGTTTTAGAACAGCACTGTTCAGTAGAAATTTAATCTGAGCCACATATGCAATTTTAAATCTTTTAGTAGGCACATTACAAAAAGTAAAAAGAAAACAGATGAAATTAATTTTTAATAATACATTTTACTTTACCCAATATATTCAAAACATTGTCGTTCTAACATATAATCAATATTTAAAAATTGGGATGTTTTATATTCTTTTTTCCTCATTTAGTCTTTCAAATCTGGTGTGTATTTTAACCTTGGAGAACATCTCCATCTGAACTAATCACACTGCAAACGCCCGGCAGCCACACGTGGCTAATGACGGCCACGTTGCGCAGCAGCGCTCTAGGTGGTGAAAACCGGCAATGGGGGAGGCAGCTTCCTGCCGTAGAGGCAGTTTCTGCTGGTAGGCACTGTGGTAGAGAGGTCGGGTTTTCTGCAGGGGAAATAGGTGTGGTGGTGACAGCGACTTGCTGATGTCTGGATCAGAGCTGAGCAGTGCACTCACGAAGTCGACACTTCCAGCAATGGCGTCCCAATCCCTCCCTTTCTGATTGTGTCATCTGCGGAACCTCCCTAACAGGCTGGTTCTGTGGTCCTCTCCTCCGGTCACTCCTGCTGGATCGCAATCAAGCTTGCTTCTTCAGTCCTTCCAGCATCTCTCTAAGTGTACAATTCCATTAGATTTCTTTTTGCTCAGAATAGAACAGTTTTTCCTCCTGCAACTAAACTCCGAATGATACACTACATTATAATAAATCTTCTTATGCATCACAATACAAATGCTGAGAATCTTTGTTTTTAAAAATGTTTCATTAAAATGGGTATAAAATGTAAAAGAAATCTACTAAGAAAAAAAATTAACTAAAAAAAGATCTTTTTTGACTAGTCTAATAAGTAAATAAAAGCTAAATTGGAAATGCATAAAACTGAAAATGAAAAGAGCCTGAGTTGTACAATAAACTAGAAAATTATAATAAAATGTGTTTACCTGTGTTGTCAATTTTAAAATCTTAAACTAATGAAATGAAGGCCATAATTTTCTAAGAAAAAAGAAATTTTCAAATTCGATTCAAGATACAGTAAAAACCTGAATATTTATGAAAGAATCAGGCATCTCAGAGGAGAGAATATCATCTTTCTACAAAGGAATGTCTACTAATGGAAAAGTCACCCTAATCCCTGTACCAGAGGTATCAGTTGGAAACATTTGAAAAAAATTAAAAAGTCAGCTAAGTGGAGACTGGAGCCTTTAAATTCTTTAGGTTGCACACTGCTGAGCCTCCAGAGTTCAGAGCACACAGCACTTAGAAATAGTCATACACGTTAGTAGGGAAGACCCATACGTCTCAGTGATGAAACGTATGATCTACACACTCAAAAAGATCTGAACATAGGGTTTATCTTATAGCAAACTGGGTATTGACACAGAAAAACAGCTAATGCTTATGGGTAGATACTGTTTGACAGCTTAAAGGAAGCAAAATCTTTCTCCAACTTACTGCCATTGCCAAGATGAGTGTACCTTTCAATTTAGCTAACCAACAAAGTAGACGATAACATTACTCAGGAAGAAAGATAGGCTATCTAGCATGCAATTTATGAATTAGAAATTCATGTTTTGCTCACCATTCCTTAATTACTAAAGAAGTCGTTATACAGAGCCTATTGTATCCAGCATTGCTCTCATGAAAGGGTGATAAAACAGAAACAAAATATTGTATAATGTTCAAAAGATTTATACTTATTTCTTTAGGTATCATTTTATGATTATGGGCCCATTTTGAATTTCACATGACAGCCAAATAACCAGCTTCTGGGTGATTATTTTCACATTATATAAAACATATTTTGGTTCATGGAAGAAATCATGTCTTTTCCTTTTTATTCCCTGGAGTACATAACAGAATGCTGGTAGAATTGAGTTGGAAATAGAATAAAATTGAATTTACTTCCCTGCAGTGGTTTGCTTTGTGAGTAATAAAGCAACATCAACACTACCACAACAAATTCTACCATGTAATCTTTGAATAACAACACATTACTAATTTCTCTCTGAGTAATTAGAGAACTTCTGAGTGATCACACCTGTTGATGGCATAGGCTAATAGACCAGAGAACATCAGGAGAGTGATCTGGGTATTTGGGGTCAGTTCCCCTCCAACCATCATGAAGTAGAAATTGCCTTTATCTGTACCCTTGTGTCTGCTCCCAACAGCTGGCTGCAAAGAACCTCAAGAACTTTCTAAAGTACAAACATTTACAAACACTCCAAAGAATTCATGCCAACTGAAGACTCAGTCATCCGATGCAAATCCTAAATCAGAAAATGAAAGAGAAAATTCAGACTAACCCCAAAGAAAATGACTATAGCTAAGAGTCATACTGGCTACCTGACACTCATGCAGATCTCCAAGGTAATAACAGTTTCAATTACTTTAGAAATGAGGGAGTTGGACATGATCTATGATCATTCAATTGCTATGATTCTGATGATCATGCCAACAAAGTTTCATTAAATGATTCTAAAAGCTGATGTTTTCAAAATTAAAACAAATTTTCTAACTACGTCACCTTATTCCATACATTTGTTTAGTTGAATTATATTGGTTGATTAATTGAAATTACATTTTCTAAATTACTAATCAAAAAATTTGAAACTACCCCAGTAATGCCAAATAAGACAGAGAAAAATACCATGTAAGTTCCTATTTTTTCTTATGATGTTCTTTAGTTTAAAATCCAATTTATAAGAATTTTAAGAATCTGGATCCATAAGAATAGATCTAGAACTATTTAGATTAAATTCCCTTCCTAAAATAGAGAAAAGATAATCATAGCAAACAAGTTACATGCAATATGGCCAAATATAATCAATTTTGTGCTCGATTGACTAAATGAGAAAATATTTTTATAATGAATGATTATCCAAATCTTTGTATGGTAACTAGATTTATTGTGGCAATCATTTTGAAATGTATAGAGATATCGAGTCACTATGTTGTGTAACAGGAACTAATACACTGTTATAGGTCAATTACACTTCAGTAACAAATAAACTGATACAAAAAGAGATTAGATTTGCGGTTACCAGAGGTGGGCAGTGGGGAGGGGGAATTGGATAAAAGCAGTCAAAAGGTACAAACTTCTAGTCATAAGATAAACAAGTACTAGTGATATAATATACAACACGATTAATATAATTAACACTGCTGTATGTTACATATGAGAGTTAAAGTAAATCCTAAGAGCTCTCATCACAAGGGAGAAATTTTTTTTTCTGTTTCTTTAATTTTGTATCTGTTTGAAATGATGAATGTTCACTGAACTTATTGTGGTAGTTTTATGATAAGTAAGTCAAATCATTATGCTCCACACCTCAGACTTATACATTGCTGCATGTAGATTATAGCTCAATAAAACTGGAAGGAAAATTTTAAATTAAAAATTTTTTAAATGTTTAAAAAGTGAAGTATATTATTACTATCTGGTTAGAGTTTATCCAATGGAATCTTTAAGACATAATGAGAATCACTCCCACACTCAAATCTCAGAAAAATTGCATGTGTAGTAATAACTATGTCTTAAGAGATTTTCAAAAAATGTTTGAGATTCAGTTAAATTAAATACATTTACTTAGTCTGGGGGATATAAATTTTATAAAATAAGTAAACTATAAAAATATATAAAATATATATCCAAGAAAATATTTATTTGATCACACAAACTTGTTCTTTTTTAGTGTAAGGATTTTTGATTGAACTCATGTTCTTGGAACATTTTTAGATATTATAGCACTAAGGAAGTGTGGAGCACTCCAGTTTTTCTAAGTGAGGATAAATTTTATAATTCCCAAAGCAACTATAGTTCTAAAACATTGAAAATATGTATATAAATGTTAAGTACAAAATCCTTTTAAAATATGTATTATTTATACCAAATACCCTAATATAAACAATGCATTAATATGTTCACTGTTATTAACAATAGAAAGATTAAATTACAGAAAGTTATAAAATATATATGAAATTAAAGAAAAAGTAGGTTATTACCCAAAGTAAGATGTAAAGAGAGACTATTTTTCATAAATAAGGCCAAGATAAACAGGATTTAGACTGCACAAAGGAAGCAGAAATGTGCTTGCTCTTTTTCCTCTTGCATTATCCTTCGTATTCTCTATTAAGGTCCAACACCCCCATGAACACTCTCCCCGATTCCCTAAAGTGAAAGCGATCACTTTGTACAGAACATCTATAAGCTTTCATTTGTTCATCATATAAGGTACTTATCATACTTGATCAAGTTACTCCTGACATCCACCTAACTAGACTGTACATTCAGGATGGTGACCATATGTCATTCATCTTTCTGTGCCTGTGTTTTCCTGTTAATATATATTGATCTCAAACAAGTATGCATCATTATAAAAGTTATCATTGTTACAACTAAATTTATCAGAATGCCAGGTGCTGTTCTATGTGCTTTGAAAATTAAGGCCATGATATTCTCATTCATACCTTATGTACTTATTTATGCATTTATATTTAGCATTGAAATACACAGTTATTTAATATCTTAATTTCAGGGACTAATAGTATGCTTTATAGGATTAAAAGATAGTAAAATAGTATCATTCTAAAATTTGAGCATATAATTCCCAAAAAATATTTGCTGAAAAACAAATATCAAATAACTGTCCAGTGTTATTTGTAATATATAGAAGAGGCACAATATTTTCTTTTTTCCTTTGATACTCAGCTTATATTATCATTGAACTTTTCAAACTTTTCCTTTTATTTGTATGCATTTTGCACTTTAATTTTCTTTAGTGTAGTAATTGACTGCAATTGAAATTTCTAAAAAATTTGAGGAAAATTTTCTAAAGATATATATTTTTTAGTATTTTCAACCTCCCAAACATGAATTAATGCTGTGATGTGAAAAGAGAAAAAGTATTCTATGAGCCTTGCTAAGGTTTCTTTCTGCCTTTTTCTGTAGTTCCTATAGGGACTCAGACTGGACAAGGAAATTTATGTTGGCTAACAGCTTCTGGTTTTCACTAGAGGTCGCCGGATGTCAAATCACTGACCAGCCAACAAGTTGCCAAGTGTAGTCTGCATAAAGCATCCTCTTTGTACGATCTGGGTAATGCCTCACACAGCATGCCAGTTAGAACACCGTACTCTAAAACACATTAAGGCCAACTAGTGCCTGGCTTCAGCGCAGCTTCTGTCTTTGAAACTAAGAGCTTCAATGCTACATGGCCTTTGAAGACCTGGCAGAAAAACATGATCTGAAGGATTGGTATAATGTTCTTCAGAGCAAATGTGTCAATATAGTTAAGAGTATCTGATGACTTAGATTATTATTATATTTTCTCTCTTTTAGGAAGTGCTTGACATTTAATTAGCATCACAATCAATGTTATAAATTCAACTTTTACAAAATCAATAATTCTTTAATAGTTTTAGTCATGCTTCTAGAAAAGGATGTGACATCATCCTGTCCTTTACACAACACACTTGAATAGGTTCCACAGGCAAATATTCCTCTGGTGATCTCAATTTTCAAAGTTCATCATATACAGTCCTTTCAATATTTAAATTCTGATGGGGAGCTCATACTTTTGATTTTTGCCCATCATGTTAACTAGAACATTAATAAAACAAAAAAATGCTTAAATATATACAAAAATATCTCACAAATATAAATTCTCAGGAGAATTTTTACATGGAGAAATCATTCCAAAAACGTACTCTAAAATGAGTGATATGGTTAAAAGATTAATCTTATGGAAAAATATATTATGACAACTGGGGAAAAACAGATTTCATCTTCAAAACACAAAGTTAGAAAATTAAAAATTAGAAATTCCAAAGCCACAGAAAATCTTTCATATCAAAAAGAAAAATAGTTATCACTTCAGCCTATAGTACTTGACGTGAAAGAAACAATTTTGCAATAAAATAAGTTCTGTTGAGCTAAGTGAAAATGTATCATCAGATTGTTCACTTTAATATTTATTTTGGGAAATTATTTATTAAAAATAACTCAGATGGGCTTCCCTGGCGGCGCAGTGGTTGAGAATCCACCTGCCAATGCAGGGAACACGGATTTGATCCCTGGTTGGGGAAGATCCCACATGCCTCAGAGCAACTAAGCCACAACTACTTTAGCCTGCACTCTAGAGCCCACGAGCCAGAACTATTGAGCCCATGTGCCACAACTACTGAAGCCCATGCACCTAGAGCCTGTGCTCTGCAACAAGAGAAGCCACAGCAATGAGTAGTGTGCACATCGCAAAAAGAGTAGCCCCTGCTCCATGCAGCTAGAGAAAGCCCACGCACAGCAAGGAAGACTCAACACAGCCAATATATAAATAAATAAAATTAAAAAAAAAATAAAAATAACTCAGATAACTGAAGTCAAAATAGTAAATATAGATGTAACCAGGGGGGTTTGGGAGTAAGAAGAACACAATTTAGTAACTGGTCTGCTCTGACACTGTTTTTTGTATAGTTAAGATTATTAACTGAAACATAACATATAAAGAACTTATTGTTATATGATCATTTTATTATTCTTTGAGTGCATGTCCTGTGAACTGAGGCATTTATGTACTGGGTTATTAGAATAAAATGGCTAATAAAAGATCCTACTACATATTGAATTAATTGCTTTACTAATTGTTTTCCTGTTTTACTAGTAATTAAGAGCAAACAGCTCAAGTTCTCTGCATGTGGCCTGATGATTTCAAAAGAGAAAGCCATAAACTTTGCACTGATATTAAAGCCAAGCACATGACATTTTCCATTTCTCATAGCAATTGTTGTTAGAGAGTAAGAAAACACAGGAGAACCAACTCATTTTTACAGGTTCAAGAAATGTTTAACTCTGTTGTTATTCATTTTGAAACTATTAAAGCATTTTCTTTCAAAAGGGAGCCATATTTAGAAATTGGTCTCACAATATAATTTAACTACTTTTTATTTTGATGCTGGAACCCATATGAATGAGGAGACTTTTTTTAATCCTTCTAGAGAAAAGTGAGATAGAATAAAAAGGTAGCAACCCACTGCACTTCTGTTCCCACCATAGTATTTAACAGTGAGGATTCTATGCTAAGCACAGCCTTACAAATGAACTGTGACCTCAGTCACAGATGGTGTTTTTAGAGTAGTAGTCATAATTTGGAAAACACTGGGTATAACCTTCTATCAAATACATGCTAACTAAAGTAGGAAAAGGAGGAAATTATGCAGAAATGTCAGCACTTTTCCACGAGTGAAAAATGAAAGTACCACACCCATTTTCATCTGAAATAGCTAGATAATTGAGGGTGAGGAATTAGCTTTCGATACCCCAGCTCTCTTCAGGACCCGGGCACAGCAGTGTGAATGTTCCAGTGCTCTACTGACCCTGGCCCAGCTGTGCTCTGCTCTGTTGGCAAGATTTTCTTCTTTTTAGTTTTAGTTGTCAGACATAGAGTAAGTCTGAATAAAAAGTTTTCCCAGGAAGTGAGGATGATGAAAAACATGAAGGAAATTGTCCCCCCTGAGCTGCAGCCGCTCCAGTATCTTAGGTTTTTAGAGTTGGTGTTGCTGGTCTCAAACCAACCCTGTTCACCTATTTTAAGGACCATTAGTTAATGTTGTTAAAGTGCTTTGAAGATGAAAAGCAATAAATATATAAATAAACACACCTGAGATGCTTCATATTGATTAGGGGTTGGTTTTACAGTGCAAAACTATTGCTTTAGTCTTTGGAAAAGCGATGCAAAGTGAGTTTTCATGCCTGGAGCTGGATGCCAAGGTCATTAATTATTGCCACCTGAGAGCCCAGTGCAGCTTACAAAATAAATCTGGCCTGGCCCCAGAACCAGACCCCAGAGCTTGATGGAGAGTTTAGAAACACTCACAGAAAAACCAGTGTTCAATTGCAGCTGCAAATTGTGAATGGAGTTAAATAAGTTACAAAATAACTTGGTGACTTTACAGTGCATCCTAAAAACTGATGTCAAGCAGGTTTTAAATATATACCAACCAATTACGCAGCAACAGTTTTTCAAATTTTACTCAAAGATGTTGCTTTGATAAATCTAGGCTGTCAGAAATTTGTTGTGAGAAAGTAAATTAATCAAGTTAGCTATGGGGTATTACTGCTATTTGGACATTTAGTTGCCTCCAGGGAGGGACTGGAAAGGAGAGATAAAAGCCTGAAATCCCTGAGTGCTGTTATTTTTTTGTTTTCATCTTTATTGGAGCATAATTACTTCCCAATATTATATTAGTTTCTGACGTACAACAAAGTGAATCAGCTATATGCATACATATATCCCCATATCCCCTCCATCTTGAGCTCCCATATTCCCTCCCAACCTCCCTATCCCATCCCTCTAGGTAAAGCATTGAGCTGATCTCCCTGTGCTCTGTAGCAGCTTCCCACTAGCTATCTGTTTTACATTTGGTAGTGTGTATATGTCAATGCTACTCTCTCACTTCGTCCCAGCCTCCCCTTCCCCCCGTGCGTTCTCAAGTCCGTTCTCTATGTCTGCGTCTTTATTCCTGTCCTGCCACTAGGTTCATCAGCACCATGTTTCTAGATCCCATATATATGAGTTAGCATACGGTATTTGTTTTTCTCTTTCTGACTTACTTCACTCTGTATAACAGACTCCAGGTCTATCCACCTGCTGTTATGAATATAGGCATTCTTCCTTTCGAGCCTCCCTTTTGATTCTCTTTTTACCTCTGAAGGAATATCTTGCATTTTCCAACCATTTTGTAAATACTTCTTACAAGGTTTTGTTCAGGGTCTCTGATCTGACTGTGATCTCATGGATATTTGTTACTTGTGGGCGTGAGGAGGTGAGGACTTCCTGGCCACAGAGCTCTTGTCAAACACCATGCTCCATGCTAAGTGATTTATATACCAGATACACATGACAGCCACAGGAGGTTTAAAGGTGAGAAAAATCAAGCTCAGAAAGAATGTGTCTTTGGACAAAGACAACTAACAAGTAGAGCAAGGATTCAAATGCATTTTCTAATCCTAAACTCTGCTTTTATATTAAATGTATAGACTTTTTAAATTAATTTTCACTTTTATTCCAAAGTTAAATGTTTCCGGTGATGGCCCATAGTACTTGGATTGCTGGAATAGACTCAATTCTATTCTTGTCAGTTAAAAAGTTACTTTGTACTAGTACAGATGTGTTTTGTGGGATTCATGCATGGAGAAGACGTGGTCTCGATAAGAACCACGACTTGGATGCAGGCAGAGTAGGCATTTCTGTCTAGAACAAAATCTGGGGAGTCAGGAAGGAAAAATGCAGTGAGGCTTCACCAGAGGCCAAAGGGAGAATGGGCTCTCATGGGGGCGAGAGGCTCCGGGCCACTGTCAGACATGCAATTCTCTACTTCCCACCACTTGTCCGCCAGACTAGCAGAACTGCAGGCCGCCAAAGAACAGGAAGCTGAAGGAGGCAGTGGAGGGTCAGAGGTTACGAGGTGACAGTAATATGTCCATGAATGACTCAGTCCTTCTCTTATTCCTTATCTTCAAAAGAGCACAAGATCAGAAAAATGTTTGCAAGTAATTGACCTAGATAATGGGCCTTATGAAGTTTAGGTCTTTCTTTCTCACAAGAGGCTGATACAACTTCATTATTTTATTTTTAAATTGTTATTCTCATTGTATTGAAAGTATATAGCATGTTTCATGGAAAGTTGCAATGTCTGTTTTTTAATCTTCTAAGAAAAAGAATGAAATGAAGTGCAAATTTTATTTGATAGAGAAATTGTGTAGGAAAAATTGAAAGACCTACCTTATTGCTCATAACATGAAAATATGAACACAGGACCCTATTAGCTAAATCAAGGGGACAGAAAATGGCCAAATGAAAAACATTCTAGATGTCAGTCACAGAAGTAAACATACTTCTATAAATTGGGAAATTTATAAGCAACACCAGCAACATCACCTAAATCTTTATTTCAAGTTAATAGGTTTTGTATTAGTGGAATTTTTCAAATAAAATTGTCCTAAATTTAAGTTGTAATCAAGTTTGTGTGTATGCTGAGTTATCTGTCTGACAGTGGAAAAGATCATAATGTACAGGTTTTCTCCACAGATCACTAGGAAAGTGCCAATTAGTAATAATAACCACCCTTTGTAATGTGCTTTCCCCTACTAGAAAGTACATTACGCATATAATCTTATTTAATTCTTAGTCCAGCCTATTAGGTATTTCATTCTTGTCTCAAAAATCAGGAGAGTGGAGCTAGGGAAGGAACTTGCCCAAGGCCAAACAGCTCCTCAGTGGCAAAGTCAGACTTAGAACTCTGAGTTTTCTGCTAATGAGGCCTATGTCCACTGCTTCTCTCCAGCAGGACCTTGAATAGGTCACTCTGCCTTAGAGTTATATCATTTAGGTCAAAGTGAAGGAGGAGAAGGCTCTTTTCAAACAATGTGCTTAGACAAGCTGGAAATAGTTTGACTTTTTACAACTTATTTACGATGATAATAGCAAACAAATACCAAAAGTGCACTCTATAGTACAAGGGTGTTATCCGCACTCTGGCTGTAGAATTTATTTTAATTAACTTTTAGAAAAGACAAATACATCATTTTTCAACATAATCTCCTTGCTTTTCAATACACTTTATCCATCTGCCAAAAAGCTTTTGTATTCCCTCATTAAAAAATGCTTTAGGCTGAGCTCTGAGCCACAAATGCACTGCTATCTTTACTTCTTCATCAGAAGTGAATCTGTGTCCTCGTAGGGCTGCTTTCAAGGGACCACACAGGTGAAAGTCCGATGGATCAAGATCAGGACTAGAGGGAGGATGCTTTAACACCTCAAAAGGAAATTTTTGCAGAGTGTCAACAGTGTGGGCAGAAGTGTGCAGATGTGCACACCCTCAGACCACAAAAAATGAATCACTGCACGCTGCTCTTCTTTCATGCAAATCACAAGTAGGGCATCCATTTTTGCTCTCACTGCAGTTACAAATGAACTGATGTAACATGTTCACACCTGCACAGCAGTGACTGGGGAGACAGCAGCCTTGAACAGAAAGTGCTGATAAGACAGTGTGGCCAACAGAAGTTTTAATATAACTCGAGTGTGGATAATTTTTGACTCACCCTCATACATCACATATATTAACTTAATCTTTATAACAACTCTGTGAAACATTATGGAAACATAAGATAGTTCCTGTTTTATGGATGAGGAAACTGAAGGCACATGAGATTAAAAGAGTGGGTCCAAAGTTACCAAGCTATTAAGCGGAGAGCTGAAACTTGGATTGCAAAACTACTTGGATTGCATCTCCCAAGTGAGGCACTCCGGGGACAACAGTGACGATTCAGTGCAGGCATACATTTTACACAACGGAATACATACGGTGGACTCAAACCTATCAGTCTTACCAGGTGGGAAATGTGATGACCCCCCTTTCTTACTCTATTCCATTCCCTCCATTTCTCTTTGGCAAAGCTGATGCCTGAATAAAGAATACAATCATTTCCAGATGCCATTAGGCAGTGATACATGGTTTCTGAACAAATAAGTCAGTGGAGCCATTCTTGAGACTTCTACAGGAAATAATGCTTAAATAAGAGAACAAACCAAATTCACTGACAGTAAATACACACAGCTTCTGTGCCCAAACATAGTCTTCCTGCATTGTGCAGGAAGTGAGAATGGGTGATACGCAGGTAGGAGAAGAAACAGATGGCAGTACGGGTACAGCGAATTCAGTTCCTATGTCCTCCTACCCCACAGACAGCATCGGGTAGGGGGACATAGGAACTGAATTAGATCAGTGTTGATCAAACACCAGCTAACCTTCAAGGGCTGTCTATATTACTGACAATTTCATAAAGCAACTGACTTGTTTTTTAATCTAAGCATCATTATAACCATGCATATGCAACTACAAATTTGTTGATTTTTTTCTAAAATACACACACATATGTAACTCTTAAATTTTTTTTGTTTATCACTATATTACTCAAAATGATCTCATGTAGCATCAGCAGCATTTGGGACTCTGAATTAGAATTAAGAGATGCTATGTAGAATTGCTCAGGACTAAGAGAGAGCTTTAGAAGAAAGAAGGTAAAATAAAGCTTATGTGTGTTGTACAGGGTCCCATGAGAATGGGGTGAAAGGGAGAGTTAAAAGGTCTGCAGTAGCTGAAAGCCATAAAAACAAAGGGTGTCTCTGTTCCCCACAGGAAGGGCAAGCTACTAACAAGGGCAGTGCAGCAAATCATCAAGCACCAAGGGATGACCAGATACTCAGGTCAGTAGCCCTTGCTAAGACCAGAATCCACTGCAGAAGAAAGGCTCTTTTCTTTGTCTTCATTTCCTGGACAGGTGTACGTGTTCTTTTTTAAACAAACAAAAAAACAAATACCTTGTGTAACACTTGTGAAACAAACATTGCCTTCTGTGCACTTTTTCATTCTGTCTACTTGCTACCAGGAGACAGAAATAAGGGACAGATTTTGATCCAATGCAGTATCATTCCAACTATCAGGAGCTGGGAACATCCTACAGTGGTGATACACGAAATAATGTGATATAAAAATGACAGAATGTAAGATTTAAGAAAAAGAAAAGAAACTGTGGGAGTTAAAACACCACTGAGGCCCAGAGACTCATCTTCTCATCTAAAAATATTTGACTAAGATGCCTATAGGTACAGTAGAACAACAGCATTAATACAAAGTAGAATTTTTTTAAAGCCTCGAAGTACTAGGTGGAACCATATAAAATTGCCAATATTTATTGTTTTTAACCAACAGATTAGACAATTTCATGGAGTCAGAATACATGCACACTATTTAATTAAGCAGGTTGACAGTGTTCCCAGGGCTGAAACCAAGGGGGAGAGGAAGACATATTTTATTCCATGTATGTCTGAGTTATCTTGTTTTTTACAAGGAACATGAGGGGAATATATTTATTTTGCTTATTTCATAGCAAAAAACAATCACAACTAGCTAACAACAAATTGACTAGATTAGAAAATAGACATTTCTAATTGATATTGTCTAGAAGGCAAGTTTATTTTAATTGCTGTGATATCAAACAAGATACACCAGTTGGCACAGACGGTACCTCTTCTTCAGCTGTCTTGGGTGGCTTCCTCCCTAGGAGTGCTGGGGTCAGTGCGGTTCCGCTGCAAGTGGCAATGGTGGTCAGAGGCGGCTGCCAGCTAGAAGCCAGGTTCCTTCAGCAGGTCTTACTAAAGCCATCCAGTCTCCTCTTTTACCTTTCGAGGAGGTTGTGTTTACATAGGGTACATATCTATGGCTATATTCTTCCGACAGAACACTCAACTCCTCACATGCATATTGTTGTTTTTTATGTTTTCTTGCAAATTTATATTTCCAAGGGCAGGTCAAAATCTATCTTTGTTTGCAATCATAGCAACGATAGAAATAAAGCTTAAAAGTAGGTATTTTATTATGATAAACTTAGAATTAGATTTAACAAATATTTTTAAATAATATTTAAAAATGTCAGGGGTTTGAGGCCTAGGATATGATGTAAATAAGTATTCTGTGTAGAAATGAAACATTTCTACACTTTGATTTGAGATTCTACTATGTCAATCATTCTAACTCTGGATGACAAGTTCATAAAATTGTAAAACTGAGCAATGATAAATTCTGTAAGGAAAACATAATAGGCAGATGTCTCTATATGGTACATTTTTTTTCAGGACAAATGAACGAAACATAGTTATTACTGCAAAGTAAGTGATGTTTAGGCAAACTCCAGGTACAAACTCTTGCAAACTCATATGCGATAAAATAGTCTTAAGGAGATGTTTGCAAGTCATTTAGATTAAAAAGGGACATTTTAAAGGTCTGGGGGTAGGGAGTGGGGACACTGTCAGCAGCTCAAGAGGATCCTCTAAAAGAAAGTTGCATTTCCTGGGCCTTCAAATAGGTTAAGGAAAATACATCCTTTAGCCCTCTGCTAGAGGAACATCACTATTAATTATGCAAACATTTTTTTTTGATGGGTAAAATAATTTGAGAATGACTCAGCAAGAGATTTCAAAACCAAATATTTCTACCTGCTTATTGAACATATTCTTTCCAGATCTGCTCTCTGTTCTGTGACCTGGGGTTAGAAGTTTGAGATCTGTGGAAGGGAGGCTCCATCACTGTAGTGGCTTCTGAGAAAGCCCCAGTTTTGTCAGGGACATGGAATCAGTTCTACCCAGTCCTCCCATCCTTTTACTCTTGGTTTACACTGGAAATAATTGATACCTCTCCAAGTTTAGCCTCTAATTTTTCTTTAACAAACATAAAACCTGGTCAAATCCCCTAACCAAAGACTGGGTCTCCCTGTCAAAAGTTATCTTCATATTTCCCTCTAGATGAGACTGTATGTTGATGGTAACTCAGAAAAGGGGGTGGTATTTAAATGTTGCATTAAGATGTAAAGACAACAGAAGATTTTTTACAAGTCCCTGCTGAAGTGACAGTTCAAGATTTAGTTGGAAAAGGGAAGGCTCCCAATCAGGAGTCCTTTGGAAATTTGGGGGAGGAGAAGTCCTCTCACCTATTTTGGAAAGTACTTGCAGATGTGGGGAAACCTCTGAATGGCTCACAACAGGGGTTTTGCAGAGATTTCCTCTGATTTTTTTTCCTCCTCAATTTCCCACAGGCTGTGTTTGTCCTGCGTCTGCTAGGCTGACATGTGGTTTACCTCGCTAATCCTGCTGCCAGGTTTTACACACTCTCCCCCGAAGTAAAAGAACTGAAGCCAGAGGATCCTGAGCAGCTCTGGGCATGGGCGCCAGAGCTGTCACAGAAAATTTGCTTCCCAAGTGTTCCTTCCAACTTCCCTTCCTGAGCCCGCGTGAGCCACAGAGCAGCCCTTGGCGAGGTCTTCGCGTTTCCTGCTGCTGCAATCTGTAACTGGATTTTGGATTTTTTTTAAACTGCAGTTCTGAGGATCTTAGTTCTCAGCAAAACTTTGTTGGTTGGGGGACTTCGAAAGCCGTCAGTTTCCTTACCTCGGTCGCGGAAGCCCAGACACTCTTCCTCCCCTCCGGGCTGCACCGAGGCAAAGTCAGCAAAGGGGAGTCGCAAGCTCCTTGTGTGTTGGGGTGGGGGGGGGGGGGGGGGCGTGGAGGTTTGAGCTGAGTTGTCAGCATCCCTCGCCCACCCCCGGTCTGGCGCTCTCGGCTGGCACGTACATCATCTATTAACTGCTGTTCCTGGACGCAGTGCGTGATATATTCATTTTTGTCTTTAGTAAATTATAAATGGAATTCTCGGCGCGCTCCTGTCTGTCGGCTGGTGTAGGGCTACCGAAAGGAGGCGGAGAGGAGGCTGTGGCCCGGATCCTGACACTGATTGTATGAATAAGTAAGCAGGATGCAAGTGATTGGGTTAGATGCTGCGAAGATTTTTTTTTCTTTTTTTTTTTTCAAGTTAGGAAGAGGGTAAAAAGACAGCCTGGGGGAAAAAGGCAAACAGTGCATCCCCAAATCCTCCCACTTTCGCTCTTCTCGCAGTCAGTTGCTTTGCTGCTTCTGCGGCTTTTAAGGTCTGGCGGCGAAGGAATGCCTGCCCCCCACCCGCGACCGCGGTCCCCACTTTCGGCTCAGACGAGCTGATGTGCAGACCGGTCTCGTCCTCCCAGAGCGGCGCCGGGTCCGGGGTGCGGGGCGCGCGCGGGGCCTGAGCCCGGGGACCTGGGAGCTTGAGCACGGGAGCCTGGGCCCGGGGCAGCCGAGCCGTTGAGCAGCGGGAAGGACGGCCGCGGGGCGGCAGCCTGGCCGCGCGCCGGCCCTGACCCGCTCCCTACCTGCCCCCGCCCGCCACCTCACCCGCGCCGGGGGACAGGCCGCCCTGCCCTCTCTCGGCCCGACGGCGCCCCATGTCCCCGGACACCTGAGCGCCAGCCGCGCCGAAGAGCCTCCCGCGGGGACAGCCACCGGTGCCCTTCCTCTCGAGGAAGATGGTGCTGGAGACGCTTTCCCCGGGGATGCTCGCGTGGCTGGTGGCCACGGGGGCTGTCCTCTGCACGGAGCTGGGGGTCTGCTCCGGCCTCGACTATGACTACACTTTGGGTGGTGACGGAGAGGACGCGGCGGAGGCGCTGGACTACAAGGACCCGTGCAAAGCCGGTGAGTGCCCTCTCCGGGAGAGACGGCGGGGGTGCGGCTGGCGCTGGAAGGGCGCCGGGTCTCACCTGTCTCCTTCCCACCCCCTCCCCACCCCGAGGGGCCGCGCCGCCTCCGCTGCCGCAGCTCTGTGCCGGCGGGACCGGGTGCCAAGCTCCGTCTCCGAGTTTGGGGACCTCCTGGAGTTCCTACACTCCACCCCACCCCCACCCCCGCCCCGGCGCAGCGTGACGAGCCGCGCACGCAGCCGCGAGGGCTCTGAGCGCGGCGCCCACGGCCCTGCGCTTCCCCGGCGGCGCCGCCCTGCTGCCGGGCGCCCGCGGTCCCGCGCGCGGGCGGGCGGACTTCACATCGGGACACCTCCGCCCCCTCTCGGCCAGGGTCCGGTGTGCGTCCCAGGCGACAAGGGGATGGCGACGCCCTCGAAAGCTCCCCTGCTCGATGGATTCAAGAGCATTTGCCCATTTCAAGAAACCTTAAAAACACTTCCAAGTTGACGTCCCACTCAAACTCGTTTTTCCCCCCACACCCCGTTTCCACCCCGGGACCTGCGGTGGGACCGGGACGCGCCGCCCGGCCCTCCTCCCGCCGCCTGAGGTCGGAGCCACGCACCCTGGCCCCGGGCCCTGTTCTGCTGAGTTGAGGCCGAGGTGAGCCGGGGTCGCGGGACCCACCATTCACTTTGGGAGGAAAGTGGTCACGAGTGTGCTGGGGCCGATTAGGTGAGTGTCTAAGCAGAAGGCACGATCTGCCCCATCTCAAGGGGAAAATTGGGCAAAATCCCCAAAGTAGTTTGCCCTCCGATTCTGTGTGGGTGGTTTGCATGTGACTCCATGCCTTCCTGACTTCCTTTCCTTAGCTAGGTAAACCTCTTTTGACCTCTCCTGGGCTTGAAGTTAGGAAAGATGTACGCAAATGAAGGACAATGCTGGAAATCCCCTTGTTAACTTGTACCTTTGATGACATATTGTTGTGACAAGGAGGGTACGTCTATGACAAGGGGCATAGGTGTCCCTGTTATGAGATCATTCTTGCTGTACTCTTACTGCACATACTGCTTCAAAACTTGGAGTAGCTTAACAGAAACATGTCAGTCTGGAGTTCAGAGTTCTGATTTAATTCAAGTTTGCTTATAAGTTTTCTCATCACCTTTAACACTCAGTCTATTCCACCAGAAGTTCCCTAGGCCTTCCTTGATAATTTAGAGGACAAGACACATTTCTGCTGTGGTTGAGCAGCCAGAACTTAGTACTACACAACTCCCTAAACCTGCTTTTTACTGAAAAATTTGTTTTGAATAATGTTTGCAACTGGGTGAAAATTGAGGGGTTTTGTTTTGTTTTGTTTGTTTTAGAAAGGGTAGAAATGAACTATATTATTTCTAAAGGCTGTCTAGGAAAGCACCTATTCTGATGCTCTGTTGTGTGAAAGATTCAGCCAGCTACCAATATAAGAAAATCAGGGCTTATGTATACATTGGTCTGATTTCAGGAAAATAAATGTAGTTTTTTATACATGTTAAAGTAAAAACTTATGCTTTTAAAAATCATTAACTTCAAATATGCATATTTTGTGAGAAGTGTCAAAAGTTAGCTGATTCATTTTCAGAAGTTATGTTGTTTCAGGCTTATCTTAACATTAGAAGTTTTCTAGAAGGTTCTGTGAACATGTGTTTTTTTCTATTTAAGCAATTTTACAATTTAGTTGTACCGTGTGTATTGAAACACACCTCAAACATAAATGTCTATTTTCCTCAGCACATAAACATCCAGGCAAGGGAAAGAAAAAAACTTTTAAGAGCATTTACTTTTATTTTTCCTTTACTACTGGTTTATTTTTGAACAGAGCTGTTGAAGATAAAACAGCAATAAAACCAAATTTGAGTGGATTATTACTCTAATCTTATTTCTTCCCAACTTTTGAGTACAAGAAACAAACCTGTACATGTGTGTAGTGAAAGAGAAATAAGAATGGCCCAAGTAGAGGACTGAGAAGTATAGCCAAAATCTGAGATCACTTTTAAATGATCAGCCCTGCTTTTTTAACTTAGTGAAATGAAAGGCTTTAATTTACCATCTTGGCTAAAGAGTAGCAAAATCTTAGTGCCTCCTTTTGGCACTGTATAAGACAAATAAAGGTAATAACAGGGAAAAATTAAATAGTACACTGAGATCCCAAACAAGAGTCAAAAAAGGTCACTAAAATAAGAAAGATGAAGACAGACATGTGAAAGATAGCCAAAAAGCTAGAGGGGTTGCTCCCCAGACTCTAGGGTAACTTTGATCTGCCCTTTCCCAAGAGGAGAGTGGAGTGCACAGCCACTGAATAAAGTGCCCTTCTCTAATAGGGGTCCTAAAGTGCCTGACACTATATGGTGGCTTGATGTCATAGTGACTAGCATAGCTTTATGGTTTCAAAGCACTTTGAGTCCATTATTTCAGCTCAGTTCAAAGCCCAAGTAGTGGAATTTGTTAATGTTATCATTACCCAGATAGGAAAATAGATGCTCAGTGAGGTCAAACCCATTTGTTAAGTTTACCCAGAACTCAATTCCAACTCTTCTGGCTGCAAAGTCTGCTTGTATTAAACAATTTCACTGTATTCTTAGTTGGCCTTTTGGAGACCTTCCTTGAAATGCAAACAATAGAAATTTGTCGAGGTTTATCTGAGTCTAAACTAATAGAAATGCAGTTACTTTCATTATCTGATATGAATGAAATGACTAAGAACAGTTTCATCTTTTCTACATACAGTGAGAATATAGACTCCTTGAGGACAGAGATCATAACTGATTTTAATGTTTGTCATAGGGATGGATTAACATTGTTAGATATCTGGAAAGTTCTCAATGCCTTCTCATATCTATAGACTCAATATTGATCTGCATCCCTCCTCCACATCTCATTCTAACCAAGACTAAATGTTACCCAAGGAGAAACAATGTAACTTATATACCTTTCAGAACTCTGATTTCAAATTCAGGAAACTATAGGACAGAAGGGAAGACTTTTCATTAATTTAATTTAACTTTGATTTAGAAAGACATTTGGAATATAAGTAAAAGTAGATAAGCCAGTGTAGCACAGCGTCAGATATATCTGTATAGCCAAATCCATTAGGACAGAAAGTAGGTAATTCATGTCTCTATATAAACAGACACAAAGATGCATATAATTCAAAGGAATGTCTGTCTTGCACATTAAAATGTCAGCACAATACGTAGGCATCTGAATTTGCAATCAGATTTCTCCTACTTTCTCTAGTTCAGAAGGGTCCTGAGGGAACCTGGGAAGCTGATGCTGCAGGAAGTCATTCCAGAGCAGAGACTGAGGTGTCCTGTTTCATTGCTGTACTGTACCAATAAGTGTTCATCTGAGTATCTGTGAACATCCGTGAAGAGCCTGGGCAAATTCAGTGTGCAAATGAATCTCTTGGATTTGTCTAGAGATTACCTGGAAAAGCAGAGACCTGATAAACCAATCCGTTCTCTCCCTGCCCTCTTCCTTCCTCTCTCCCTTCCCCCTTCCTCCCTTTTTTTCTTTTTGTATTTAAAGGGGTCTCAGTAAAGCACAGGCAACTGAAAATATAATATCTAAAGAGGAAGACTGAAGACGTTAGAATTTTGAATGATGAGTAGAGGCTGATAAGACTAATGAGGAAGGGTGTCTTTATCCTCTTAAACAAGTATGAACAGTCTGAAAAAAAAAGAGTTTCCTACCTTTAATCTTCTGAGTAAATGATTTTTTTTTCTTGAAAAAAATCCAAGCAGGATTAAAGGTCAGTGACTTGCAAGGTTAAATTTGTCTTTAGAGTGGCATATGCTAGCTTGTTTATATAGAAATAGGCTTTTGGCATCCTAAAGGATTATTCTTTCTGCTTTTCTTTATAACCAGTGTCCTAATGTCCTAGTATACTAATTCTTGGGGAATTTTTCATAAATTTATACTCTCTCAGTAAGATCTTATCATTGTTTGGTTCTCAGTGTTGTACTTTCTAGCTTCATTGGCAGCCTCCTAAGTATGGTATTTTAGAATTTGATGTTCAACCCTACGTCTACTTTATTCCATCATAATATTAAATATCCAAACATATATTTATTGCTTGGCACCTCTTTAGGTTGCCAAACCCTTGTTGAAAATGCATTTCATAGAGCTGCTTCTCTTAACCAGTGTCTTCCGTTTTAGTTTTCATTCCTCAGATCTTGATTTTTTTTTCTCCTCCTGCCTCTAGCGCCAACTCGAAAGTGGTCAAAATACAGTTTTTACAAAAGGGATGGATAAGCATTCTGTATAGGTGAATTCTGTTCATCATTTGCCAACAGTAGAAGCCCCACGCTGATTTTTTTTTTTTTGGTCTACCAATGGCAGTTACTGATACTAGCTAGGAATAAGATAGATTGTTTTTTCTTAAATATATCCTCTTATACTAAGAGGGCTCTAAAGCTCCTTTTTGTTTGCTTGTTTACACAGTCTCCTGAGATCTTCCCACTTTTTGTCTCAGAGGAAGATAGTGTGCTTTGTAAATTCAAACTTTAACTGGCATCCCTTCTCTGAGGTAGTTCCTGTAATAATTCGTGGAACTTTTAATAGTTTCCCTTCAAGCAGGCGCCCTTTGAGCCCTCCTTTCTCTGTTTAGGCCTGCTTAGCCCACAGTGGAACGGTTAAAAGTGTGTAGGAGCCTAGCGAAGGCTTTTGGGAAAGTTAATATATAATTTCACAACTTTTTCCTCTTGCCCTCACGATGGCTCACTTTTCTACGGAAGTTTAATATATACCATACATAGATTCTTCTACAGAAAACATATTTTCTTCCCCTGTTGTGTATGTATGAATGCTATTTTTGTACATCTTAGCAACTTTCCCTGATTTAAAATTTAGACTCTCTTGCCTGTAGTAACCACCATATTAAGAATATTAGTCACATCAGTGATCCTTTAGGCCTCTCAATCAGTGGGTGTACTGGACAGGGGTTAACCCTTAAATGTTTCTAGAACTCAGGTAGATAGTATCAAATGCTAGTGATTTACTGTCATTAATTTTTTTTTTAGACTGTTATCTATTGTTTCTAATAGTATATTAGCACCATCTGCTTAAAATATTTAAAACTAGGACCTTCCCGAAGCTTTTCTAAGAATGCTTGGAAAAGATAGAGGCAAATAATCCACTTAAAATGCAACCTTGCACATCCTGCTGGGACCATCTGGTGTCTGGAGAGGTGGGAGAAGGGGGCTGTGCTGCTCCCCCAAACTGTAGGGAAGGCCTCCGCCCACAGCATTTTGAGCCCACAGTTAGGCCTGGTCTAAGCCAGGGCTCAGGTGCCTGGCAAGATTCCTAGGGATGTGAGATTTCCTCTACTAAGGGAATTTTGAGGACTCTTACAGTTCTTTCATATTCCAAGATCTGGAATTAATCGTGGACTTATTCTTCCTAAATTAAGGAGCAGAGGGTCCTTTCCCCAGCCTTGGATACAGTAGAGTGATTTAGCAACATGGCTTTGGTGGTTTATTTCCTTTAGTTATCTATTGAAGAATGCTGCAAAAGGAAGAACATCAAAAAATATATATATATATATATATTTATAGCCTCAAAGCTATGGAATGAATTACATAGAATGTGTTCTTTCTCAGAAATCAGATGTGGGGGCTGCTTGCTTATTTATTTAGTTCTTGCCATCATTCGCCCTGAAATTGGGCTAGTGACTATGAAATTTCGGGACACTGTGGGCTGGCTAATGGAATGCTTGTTTTGACAACTCCTTACAGAATGTGTGCTTATCCTGTCAAGCTGCATTTGTATTAAGAAGTATCGTAAATTAGGTGTTAATTGAAATTCAGAAAGTGAACCAGTGAGGTGTTTGTATTAATCAGCTCTTCTCCTGCAACTTATATTTATAGTTTAACCTAAAATATTTGCCATTGACCATATTAAAAAACAAACAAAACAAAACCTCAAATGATAATGGTTCTAAAAAGTTGAAATGATGGTCAGAAGTGCTTTCAAATATACTACTTTTCCCCAAACAAAATCTAATTTTATGTATTAATATGCTACTAAAGCATTCATCTCAATGTTTAAAAACGACATTTCAACAGTGTCTAACACAACTGCACCATTTTACAAACCAGGGAGTCATTACGGAGGTGGAGATGCAAACCATACATTTACTATCAACATTTGGCGTCCTCTGTGCTGATGACCTTCTTGTTGATGATACTTAATTTGTGGGACGAAGAGGTGGAAGAGTTTTTGTATTCCTTACGTTCTCACTTATGTTAAACTGTCAGCACGTGGATTGTGTGCCACGGGGGCTCTTCGAGTGGCCCCTAGCCTGGTGGCTGATATCAGCAAGTTTGGAATTCTCTTCTTTGGCCAGCAGTGGATTTGGGGTGTTTATTAAGATACCCAGCCTTTGTGCAGCAGGGGGCCACCTCGGCATCAGTTCAGTCAACTGACTCTCCTGAAAGGATGGAGCTCTGTTCCTCTGCCCTGATCTTTCTGACCCAAATGCCTAGTAGTTGAAGTTTATGGTTTTGTGTTTTGTACTCAGATTGTTGTGTCATTAAATATCCCTCATTGCATGAAAGTTAAACCCTAGGGAAGAGCATCATGAATAACTAGAGAAGAGCCAAATAGAGAAATTTCTAGAGAATAAATATGGGCCCCTCGGACCCCATATACCTCACCTGTGTAGGAATTGCCTCATGTCACAGTAATACAGCTCGTATTTTTACATTGTAAAATGTCTCCTGTCTTCACCATATCCCTGTCAATTAACATTATTGTTAACCCTTTTGGACACAGGAGGAAACTGAAACTCAGAAGGGTCCAGTGGCTGGGCTGTCATCCCACTGGATAAACAGTGAGAACTTGACCCCAGGTTTGGTATTCGATGCCTTTCTTTTTGTGAATCCCCTGTGCTGGCTGCCTCGTCAGTACAGATGTATTAAGACTGGCAGCGGAAGTGGTGGCGTATGCGTCCTGGGCATTCCTCCACTGTGCTTGTCTTTAGTGAGAATTCCTGAATTCTATAAGCCATATACTGCACTGTCAGAGTAAGGCCAATACTCTCAATTGCATGGAATATCAGGCAGACCCTACTCCCCTTCAAGAGAGTACTTCTTAAGGGTAGAGTCACAAGTGAAATACCCCAGCTATGTGTCAGACAAATGAATATCACTAATTCTAATAGAGATATATTTGAGTGCAAAGTAGTATAGGAGAGAAACTGCTGTATGTTGCCCCAAGTACATAAATTGTGACAGCCGGCTTTCCAGGGATGTAAGCAGAATTCAGACATTAGTGTCTCCTTCCTGGCACAGGCCCTGGTGTTTTGTGTGGTACCCATTAAATTGTTTCACATCTTAGATTGCTCTCTGAGCAGTCATTGAATTCCTGCTTGTGAGCCCATAAAGAGTGTGAAGAACATCCTTTCAAATGCAGGCTGTTCAGGAAAGTGGTTTGCAGTGTATATTATGTATGTAAATGATGTGTGAATGCCTTTGAGAAAACAGATATGCTGTGAGAAAGTACTTAAATAAGTTTATCTTTTCAATTCCAACTTGTCTAAAAGCCCTCAGGTCAAAAACTTGAAAGCTTTGAGGGCTCATAGGGTTAACTAAACTTGTTCGAAATCCAGTCTGGTTTCCTGAGAATAGGAAGTCTGGCACGTTCAAAATATATACTATGTTTAATATTTACAGTATTAGAATTTCTTAGAAGAAAACATATTACTGTTAGCAAAGTATCATGTTTTCTAGGAGGAAGATTTTCTGCTTGTACTTTTTCTCTAACAAAGGAATGAGATTGAAACTGGTAAAGCAGTTTTTCTAAACCTAAGAACAAGGGTAGGTTTTCCTTTCATACTTATTTTTTAGTCCCAGGAGAAGAAACAGTATATATTAGAACCTCCGTGGAGTGTGGCCTGCAGGCAGTCACCAGGGGAAGAGTAATTAGGATTTGCCATCTGGAATGGGTAACAGAAGTAATGACCTAAAAATCAGCGGTCCTGTGTTGCATTATGTCTCTGTGGGTAAAGAGGTTGTGAGCAGTTTGCTGAGGGAAGAAGTGATCAAGAGTTAAATGCAGAAAGAAGATACTGATTACAGGCTATACCTCCAGTGTGCCCCAGGATTTAAGTGTTTACAATAAGAACAGATTTCTAGTGCATGTAAAGGTGGAATGAAGCCTCATACACAAACTGTGTGCTTCGTAAACAAGTATCCTCTAATACTGCTTATTTCTGTATTGAATGTTACCTGTAGCTTAGTGCTGTAGGATAACATGTGTTATGTCACCCAGTGATAGATTCAGACGTTGAATCCAGAATTCTGCATTCTATGTGTTGCCATGATGTTTCCTTCTTTTTCCTCTTCCTCTCCCTCCTCTTCTTCTCCCTATTCCTCTCCCCCAATCCTCTTCCTCCTCCTTCTTTTTCTACTTCTTCTTTTGGTGTGAGTACTTTTTTGCAACTTGGGGAAGGCTTCCAAAATTATTTTCTTTAAAGATTTCAGGGAGGCCAGAATAGTGCATCTATTAAAAACTTGGGCTTTGGAGTGACATGGACATGTGTCCTAATACTGGACTCACCACACAGTAACTGAGGGGCTTTTGACAAGTTATTTAACACCTTTATGTTTCAGTTTTCTGATCTATAAAATGGGAATAATGTTATAATTCTCATGTGTTATAATAAGAATTAAATGAATGTGAAATGAAAGTTACTCTGGAACATAGTAAACACCATGTAACCTTTTTTCATAGTAGCATAAATATATAGGAAGTAGAGGATTTTTTTTTTTAAATTGCAGCTGCTTACATGTAAGAAGACGATCTTTTTTCTTGCCACATATAAAAATGTATTCATATCTCAAGTCCTCTAAACCTTAAAATTGAGAGTTTAATCCCCCAGATAGATGTTTTTGTTTGGAAAGATATCAGAGATAACCAATAGAAATATCTTCTACGTGTTGTTCTATTGGCTGTTTGCTCAGATGCCTAATACACTCAAAATATGTTAACAGTTTTCAATTCATGTTGCCTAATGTGTGAATAGAATCTTGGCTAGACAGTCTCAGTAATTTCTGGTTCATGTTTTATTTGCCATCTGAATTAACTTGAAGAGCTTACATACTCACAACCCTATGTTTACACAGTGCTAAGTATACACGTGGCTCTTAGCTACCAATATTCATGAAAAAAATTCATAAATTCATCAAATCTTTATTGAATATTTATTGTGAACACACACTTACAGAAGTATGAAAAATGATGCAATGCCTGACCTGGTGTAGTCTTAACTTTACCATTTGTAGGTAGATGATAGTTAATGTATAAATAGCTTTATGTTTATTAATCACATATTTATATGTTAAAGTTATTTCAATTTAGCATTTGAAAATGGATACTATTGTAAATTATGATAATCAGAATATATATTTTTGTGAATTTCCCTGGAATTTCCTTTACCCATGATATATGAGGAATAAGGCTTTGTAGAGAGCGTAATGACTTTTAAGTAAGTAGTCTGTAGACTTTGTTATTTGGCAGTGGGCTGGGATGGGATGGAAGCAGTTACTTAGAAATAGTCTTTATTGGCAATCATGCTTTCCATTTACTCTTTTCTCAAATATCTTGATTTAAAAATCTCAACTTCTTTTTTGTCATATTTCCCAGTGTTAGCTACCAGACTACCTTTCTGTCCTCCACACTATATCCTTATCCTTAAATACATTTAAAGGTACTTGGTCAGCTTTTTCTTTGTTTACAAATAAGGAGAAGCAAAAGCAAAGGATAAAATAGTTGAAATGAGTAGCTAGTCTTTTTACTCACACTATTCTACTGTGGTTTCAAAAAGCAAGTGTAAGCTTTGCTTTCTTTACATAATTCTATGTGGGTAGTGGTATGGCAATTGGAAAACAAACTGGACTGGTGGTCAAGAAATGTAATTTCTATTACTGGCTCTGCTCTTGTATTTCCCTATAACCTTGGGGATGTCCCTTGATTTTCCTTGACCTCAGTCTCTGAGAGTTAGAAATCTCTAAGCCTGTTTAAGTTCCAAAGGTTTTGGAATCCTGGTGTCTCTGACATTAGAACAAGAGCTCCTCTGACATGGTACCAAGGAGTCTGAGGGCCAATAACCCACACTGTCCACTGAGAGGAAAGGGAAGATTTTACACCTCTTCAGTGTTCAGTCTTTTTTTTTTTCCATCCCCTAACTTTCAGTCTGTATGTGTTCCTAGGTCTGAAGTGGGTCTCTTGTAAACAGCATATATATGGGTCTTGTTTTTGTATCCATTCAGCCAGTCTGTGTCTTTTGGTTGGGGCATTTAGTCCATTTCCATTCAAGGTAATTATCGATATGTATATTCCTATTACCATTTTCTTAATTGTTTTGTTTTTGTTTCTGTAGGTCCTTTTCTTCTCTTATGTTTCCCGCTTAGAGAAGTTCGTTTAGCATTTGTTGTAGGGCTGGTTTGGTGGTGCTGAATTCTCTTAGCTGTTGCTTGTCTGTAAAGCTTTTGATTTCTCCCTCGAATCTGAATGAGATCCTAGCTGGGTAGAGTATTCTTGGTTTTAGGTTCTTCCCTTTCATCACTTTAAATATATTGTGCCACTCCCTTCTGGCTTGCAGAGTTTCTGCTGAGAAATCAGCTGTTAACCTGATGGGAGTTCCCTTGTATGTTATTTGTCATTTTTCCCGTGTTGCTTTTAGTAACTTTTCTCTGTCTGTGCTTCCTGGACTTGGGTAGCTATTTCCTTTCCCATGTTAGGGAAGTTTTCAGCTATAAACTCTTCCAATATTTTCTTGGGTCCTTTCTCTCTCTCTTCTCCTTCTGTGAATGTTCTTGCGTTTAACCTTGTCCCAGAGGTCTCTTAGGCTGTCTTCAGTTCTTTTCATTCTTTTTTCCTTATTCTTTTCCACATCAGTGATTATCACCATTCTGTCTTCTAGCTCACTTATTCGCCCTTCTGCCTCAGTTAATCTGCTATTGGTTCCTTCTAGTGCATTTTTCATTTCAGTTATTGTGTTACATATCTCTGTTTGTTTGTTCTTTAATTCTTCTAGGTCTTTGGTAAACTTTTCTTGCAACTTTTTGATCTTTGCATCCAGTCTTTTTTCAAAGTCCTGAATCATCTTCACCATCATTATTCTGAATTCTTTTTCTGGAAGGGTGCCTATCTCCACTTCATTTGGTTGTTTTTTTCTGGGGTTTTATCTTGTCCCTTCATCTGGTACAAAGTCTTCTGCCTTTTCATTTTCTCTATCTTTCTGTGGCTGTGGTTTTCATTTTCACAAGATGAAATACTGCTGATACTGCTTGATGCTGCTATCTGCCCTTTCATGGAGGACGCTATCTAGGAGGCTTGTGGGTGCTTCCTGATGGGTGGGACTGATGGTGGGTTGGGCTGGGTGGGCAAAGCTCAGTAAAACTTTAATCCGACTTGGTGGGTGGAGCTCAGTGACACTTTAATCTGCTTGTCTGCAAATGGGTAGGACTGTGTTCCCACCTTGTTGGTTGTTTGGCCTGACGCAGTCCAGCACTGGAGCTTACATGCTCTTTGTTGGAGCTAATGGCAGACTCTGTGAGGGCTCACGCCAATGAGCACGTCTCAGAACCCCTGCTGCCAGTGCCCCTGTCTCCTCGGTGAGCTACAGCTGCCCCCCACCTCTGCTGGCAACCCTCCAACACCAGCAGGTAGGTCTGGTTCAGTCTCCATTGGGGTCACTGCTGCTTCCCCCTGGGTCCTGGTGAGCACACTATTTTTTGTGTGCCTTCCAAGAGTGGAGTCTTTGTTTCCCCCAGTCCTGTGGAGGTCCTGCAATCAAATCCCAGTGGCTTTCAAAGCCTGATTCTCTGGGGATCCCTCCTCCCGTTGCTGGACCACCAGGTTGGGAAGCCCGATGTGGGGCTCAGAACCCTCACTTTAGTGGATGGACTTCTGCAGTATAACTGTTCTCCAGTTTGTGAGTCGCCCACCCAGCATTTATGGGATTTGAATTTAACGTGACTGCGCCCCTCCTACCATCTCATTTTTGCTTCTCCTTTGTCTCTGGATGTGGGGTGTCTCTTTTGGTGAATTCCAGTGTCTTTCTGTCGATGATTGTTCAGCAGTTAGTTGTAATTCTGGTGTTCTTGCAAGAGGGAGTGAGTGCACGTCCTCCTACTCTGCCATCTTGATTCGTTTCCCCCTAGTGGTCAGCCTTGATAAAGGGTGAGTTTTCTCATGGTTCCAACCAAATCATGGCAGCCCTCAGGTTGCAGCTGCGATAGGCTGTGCAGTACCTTGACTTGACTTTACTGAAAGTAGCCTTGAAAACAATTTATGCATAATTTCCCATCCCTCTTTTCCAACCTCAGTCCATCAGTAAAAATTTGCCAGAACAGTGACAAGTCATGTGGGCATCACATTTGTGCTTATCGGAGCATGTTAGTCTCACAGCAGCATCAGAATCGCATATTGTTCAGTCAGATTTGTGTGTCGGATGAGCAGAACATGGCCAGTGGATGGGAAAAATCCAATTCTTCTAAGTTTGAGGTCAATATTCATCATGGAAAGAACCAGAAATTTAGACAAGGAAACTGCAGGAAAGTTTTTCCGGCTTTAAGCATTTTACTAAATACATGACATTAAAAGAAACATTCTACTAATTACTTATTTCTGTCATTGAAAACATTCTTCTACTTGGCAAAAGAGCATGATGCTAATTGTCTTCATAAAATTGAGCTTCCCAAACCTCCAATTTACTGAATTGTCTAGTAAGGAACTACTCTTTTCATCATAAGTTAACTTATTTTATGTATTCTTATTTTAATGAAGAGTCTGAAATTCTCAACCAAGTCTTTACCAAAGGAAGTTTTCATTCTTGAGCTTTTATAATAGTAAAGGATGAACTCCAATAGAAATTAATAGCATGAATCTAGGTTATGTAGTTTAAGGAGCACTGGATATTGTGTCAGGAGACCTAGGTGTAAGTCTTGACTTGTCTGTGTTTAATTACATTATCTTGGTCTACTTACTGAACATCTCTGAACTTAAATTCTCTCATTTGTAACATGGGGGTAGTGATACTTAGTCCATAAAACATGTAAGGAGAAAATGCACCAGGTCTTGGTAAACTGTGATGCACTATATGGATGTAAATTAACACAACCAGGATTTTGCACGTGATGTGTTTCAGGAGGATGCTTGGCGTATACAAATAAGATGTATTCCCTTACTATAAGGATTTCAGTATATGCCAGAAAAAAAAGCAACACATTTCAATTATCAGTATGAAAATGTAATAAACAAAATACTGTGGTAACACAGAGGAAGGAATTAATTATGTTTGGAAGAGAGAAGGCTTGTATGGGGAGGTGGCATTTGAGCTGAATCATGAAGTCTTGTAGTATTTTTCTTGGAGAAAATGTGGTACAAAAGTTTAGAGTCAAATAACTAAGATAAAAACTGAAGCTGTGGGGCTTGCCTGGTGGCGCAGTGCTTAAGAATCCACCTGCCAATGCAGGGGACACCGATTTGAGCCCTGGGCCAGGAAGATCCCACATGCCACAGAGCAAATAAGCCTGTGCACCACAACTACTGAGCCCGCAAGCCACAACTACTGAGACCATGCACTGCAACTACTGAAGCCCAAGGACCTAGAGCCCATGCTTCACAACAAGAGAAGCTACTGCAATGAGAAACCTGCCTGCCGCAACTAGAGAAAGCCTGCGTGCAGCAATGAAGACCCAATGCAGCCAAAAATAAATAAATAAATAAATAAATAATAAAATACATCTTAAAAAAAAGACTGAAGCTGTGGAGATTCATGGACTTTTTTGAAAGTACAGGAAGTGGTAAATAATCTAATGTGGGCAGGGTATGTAAGGGTTTGTGCTTTGGCAAGAAATGATTCTGTTAGGCGCAATGTAAAGGATCTTTAATGCCTACCTAGGGGTGTGAATTTGATCCCCTTGTCAGTAGGAAGGGGACTTAACTGAAGTTTTAAAGCAGGTCATTGGCTTGATAACAGCCGTATGTTTTAAAGATAAGTGAGGATGTGAAGGATGGTCAGATACAGTTGCTGTAGGAAATAAGGAGCAAGTGGAAGAAGGGAAACCTGCTCGAGTAAGAGTAGAAGCACGTGTTGAGGAGTGCTTGCATCTGCACTGTGTCCCAGCTGTAGAAAAGAGACCAGTCAGCAACTGGTCCAGCCTTGGGGTGGAGGTCGATAGGTGTAGAAAAAAAGGAAGAGTCCAAGATGATGTCTCCATGGCTGCCTACATGAATGGCGTGAGAAACGGGTACAGATGAACCAGGAAAGAAACAGGTTAAAAGGCATGCTTGTGTTTTGTAAAGCGAAGAAGTTTGGATCTCTTTGAGTTGCACAAAATTTTTGATGTTTGTTATGTGGGTGTTGGCATGCTGTTGTTCTTCAGGAGTAGACCAATTATTTCTGGGCTTTTGTATTCTATATTAAGTATGAAATCAACTCACCGTGCCCCACTGTTTAGATTTAAATTGAAGAATGGCACTGAATCTGTGGGTTACTTTACTGAATAGTATTTTTGTGATATTGAGTCTTCTGATTCATGGTCATGGTATATATATGTGCATTTTTAGGCCTTCTTTAATACTGTTTTAATATTTTTATCTCTAAAGTTTTTTCTGGAGGGTTTGATAGATTTATGCATATGCATTTTCTAATTTTTTGATGACATTTTCATATACCACTTTACAAAATTTCTCTTTTAAGTCATTTGCTGCTGTTGTGTAGAAAATTTTGTGGTGTGTTTGATTTTTGATGTACTTTTTATCTAAAACTTTTTCCAGTGTCTCATTAATTTTAATAATTTATCTGTATATTTTTCTCATAGGTAATCAAATCATCTGCAATAAAAATGTAGTTTTGTTTCTTTATTTACAATTGCTCTGCTTTTAGTTTAATTTATTTTGTCTTATGTGCTGATAGTCTTCCAGTGTTACAAACAATTGATAACTGAGGGCTAGCTCACTCTGTTCCCAGTTTTAAAGAGAATGCTTTCAATTATTTATCAATTATACTCCTTGGTGTCTTTAAAAAAAAAAAAAAAGATTCCTTTTTTCAGATTAAGGAATTCTACCTTTCCTGAGATGACATAATTATCCTCATTTCACCTTTTAATGTGGTAAATTAGAATAATTGATCTACTAATATTAATGCTCTTTGCATTTCTGGGATGAGCCCAATTTGAGCACAATCTATTATTTTCTTTATATCCCTGTATTCAGTTTACTGATATTTAGTTTGGAATTTTTGTTTTTATGTTCAGTAGTAAAATTGGCCTGAAACTTTTCTTCTTTTATTGTTCTTGTTAGGTTGTAGTGTTAAGGTTTGTTAGCCTTATAAACACTCTGGAATAATTTGTGGAAGATTGGAGTTATTTGTTCCTTTAATGAATTGAAAGAGTTTCTCTTTGTTTCTGTTGGATGTCTGGGAGTACTAACAGTTTAAGACAAGTTTAAACTACATTTTCCGCTTAAGTTTACTGGACAACCATGGTAATATAAATTTATAATGCAAAGCTACTTTGGGGGTGATTTTTGCTTATGAGATTTCAAAGGATACTAGCTTTTCTCCCTTCTACTTAGGTTCAAGCTTTCAGAAAATCAGTTTTTGTGAAGTTACCTGGGGTGGTATGAGTCCCAAATTTGGGAGTCCCAGATTTTTGAGAGGTTATTGTATTATACTTTCCAGCTTGGGTGGACCTTGGACTATGTCTTCTGTCCTCTGAGCCCTGCTTGACAACAAAATTCAGTAGCCACATCCACCAGGCTTGGCACATGCCCTCAATTGAGGGCTGGCCTTGTTTAGTCTTCTGCTTATCTGTCTGGATTCCCTCCTTCGCGCAGCCATGAAAATGTTTTACTCATGCTGTCATACATTCCGCGAGATTTTAAAACGTATTTTATCTAGCATTTTTGGTTATGTAGGAAGCTCAGCCCCATAGTACCTAGTCTGTCATTTTGGCAGACTTTTTAAAGACTTTAAATGTTAAAAACTTTAAAATGTTAAACATCATCAGGACATTTCCTTTGAGATCTTAAAAATTATGATGATTAAATGGCTTTATTTAAAAACTCATTCATTTGTCATTGCTTATTAAATGTAACTATAGGACTTCTATAAGAATATACCATATGTCTACTTTGGTTACTTGATAATTTCATAGTGGTCGAGCCACTATTTGTTTTAGCTGACTTTTCAGGATAGCTATGCTCAAGCACCCCAGAAATCTTCATTGTAAATGTAAACATTTTCATACCCTTCACTTGAAAGGATTCAATTCAGATTTCATGCGGGAAGAACATGCATATGTAACTCAAACTAGCCATTGTGAATAGCAAGGGAAAGATGCACTGAAAGAAGCAGTGTACACATTATCTGCACTGACTTGCTGCCTTTAGGCAAATCTGATTACTCTAACCTTGTAGAAAGAGCTAGGATTATGCTTTTCTTAACCTGTCCAGCGAGGTAGATTGGGAATGTGTTTCTGCTTCTTTTGATATTTAATGCATTTGTTTTATTAATTTTGAAAAAAAAAATAGAGAAGCAACCCACCATCATTCGATATCTTCAATTTTTAAAAAATTAATCTTTCTTTTTTTTCTTTTTTCTTTGAAATAACAATTTCTTTAACCTCTTCTCACATGACTATTCCAACTTTTAATTATATAACTTTAACCTCAATTAACACTGACACTTATTCAAAATTTCCTGTATTACCTTTTAGTTATACAGCCCCAAAGGAAATCTTATTCTTTAAATCATAGAAATGTAGTTCTGAATGTACTTTTAGAGGTTATAAGCCCAAACTCCTCATATTAGAGGCACTATAATGATATTTTGAAGTCCTAACCAATCCCAGTTATCATGTTTAACCTATTTTGAAGCAGATTATACAAATAGATGGAGTTGGTGGTGGTGACTCGTGTATATGGAAGCAAGTAGATTAGAAAGGTTACTGCCATACCCTGTGTCATTCCCTGATTCTTTATGGTTTCTGAAAGTATGAGGTTCATGATTTTTCCGAATTAAGCATTGCTCTTGCTATGCCTCTTTTCTTTTTAAAACACAAATATTCTTTGCTGGGTAAATATTAAGTCATTAACATGAAAATCATTAACGTGACAGGTCAGGCCTGTTTCATAAACCTGCTAGGAACATAAAAATAAGAAGATGGAGAAGGCAGATCTGAGGACAACCCTGGATTCCTTTACCACTTTGCTTCTGAGTAGCTCCTAGTCTGGATGCTCTAATGACTCTCTAGCCACTGGAAGTTTTGCACTCCTTATGTTGGTGCCTCTGCACTACACTCAGTCATTCTTGGCCTTGATCTGGGTTGTGGTTATAGAGATGTTTCTTCTCTAAAAGAAAGTTTTAGAGATTTCATCTTTAAGATGGTAGCCGTTTCCCTCAACTTCATTCTTTCTTATAACTCCAAATTGCATTTGTCATTTTGAGTCATTAGGGAGAATGTAAGCTACTACTGAGTTTTTGAGTGAGACTGTCACTTGATAGTCTTATACACTTCCGTAGAATGATAATAATTTTTAAGCTGTTTTTTAGTAAGGTTTTCTAGATGAGTATTCACTACTTAAACAAAATTTGATCCAAATTTAGTGATCATATTTCTTGATATGGGACTGACTAAAATCTTACTAAATTCAAGCTATGTGAACTTCTGCTTCCCGCGAGGATGGAGTAGCAAGGACCAGATTACCACTGTGCCTAAAAACTGTACAAAATAAAAGAAACAGTGGTTCCTAAGACACTGAGCATCAGGCGACAAAGGATAGTGGTCTTTGGGAAATAGGAAATAAATGAGGTGAGCCCTATGACTGCCCCAGCTTCTATGTATACAACAGGGTTGGAGAATCCAGGCAGAGACTAGAAGTTTCCCTGCTGAGGAGACGGAGCTGGGAGTCCGGAATCCAAAGCAGTTAAAGTTTATGGGGCAAAGTACCAGAGAGGAGAGAGCTGCATGGAGAAAGAGCTTCGGAGATCTGCAGAGAATTCCCAGCAGTGTCCAACCTGAATACTCAACAGACTAGTGAGTAGTGCACGCATGTAAAAAGACTACCCAATGCTCAGGAGATAACTCTCCAAAAGGATAAGAGGGGAAACTCCTTGGAGCTCAGACAGAGCTGGTAAGAGTGTCTTCTTCTCACCCAGCAGAGTGGAAAACCCTCATAATTTACTGGATATAAGGTGGAATCCGAGAAGAGTTTTTCCACAGTATTGGGAATAGCTCTAGTCTAAGCACTGCTCTGGTCCTACCTAACAAAGCTTGAAAAAAAGATCAGAAAGGATCCAAGTAATTTAACTGCTTCCCTGAATAAAACTCAAGCATATTTTTAGGAATATGAAAATGTCCAGCAACCAACAAGTTAAAATTCAATCAGCATTGCTTCTGGCATCAAATCAGTGTTGCAGCGTTGTTTTAAGATGCAAAATATATACATGTATCTATATCTATATATATATGAACAGTAGGAATGTTTAATATTAGGAAAATGATTAACTAAAATGTTATATCCTTAGTAAAAAATAAAATGAAGATATTGAAAAGAATTAGTTAAGCATATATGTGTTGATCTAGAGAGAGATTCATGAGTTAATGAATGAAAAATAAAAGCAAGTTTCAAAAAAAATCACAAACAAAAATTATGTGTTTTGTCTATATATTGTTTACATATGAAAAATAGAGAAAAATAGAAAAAGTTATAGAAGAACACATAGCAGGTTGTTAACATTTGTTACCTGAGGAAATGGAATTGGAGTAGGATGTGGAGATTATATAATTTTTTCTTTCATATAATTGAATTATTTGTAAGGTAAGCATAAATTACTTTGCAATTTTTCAAGCCTTAAAATATTTAATAGAAAAAATTAATGACAGACTATATCAGGATATTAAATATTTTCATAATACAAAATGACAGTATGGAAGTATGGGTTGACTGTATGCTCTGAGTACAACTGTAAAAATGAGATGTGGATAAAGACTAGCAAGAACATCAGAGTTTTTTTTTAAAGAATGCTAGATTTATGTCTACTTCCACCCTTTGTTGTGTCTGAACGTTTGTGGGCAATAATAATGATAGTTCTATTATGTGAAGTATATAAAATGTAGATGGATGTGGACAAAGTGTAGATGAGAAAACGTAAAAATGAAAGTTATTAGCATGAAAGTCTTATAAATCATTTTGCTTTTTTAGTTTCCCCAAACTTTATGTAATGTTTTACTGCTGGGCTTGCAGAGAACCACAAAAATATAATTCACAATGAGGAAGAAAATCAAACAGTGTCTCAGAAATGATACAGATGATGGAACTAGTAGACAAAGACATTAAAATAATTATTATAATGTTATTTCATATGTTCAATAAGCCAGAAGAAAGATTTAAAATATAATGTGTAGACATGAAGAATATTAAAAAGTCCCAAATCAAATTTCTAGGCATGAAATATCCAACATTTGAAGTTTAAAATATACTGAATGGTATTACCAACAGATTATATGTTGCAGGAGAAAAGATTAATAAACTTGAACACAATACAAGAAACTACACAAGATGGACCACAAAGAGAAAAAAGACTTTAAAGCACAATAGAGTATCAGTGAGCTGTGGGACAACATTAAGTGGCTTACTGTGCAAGTAACTGGAGTTGCTGAAGAAGAGATCAGTGGGGATGGGGGTGGGTGAGAACAAAGCCTAGAAAACTATTTGAAGAAATAACAGCTGAAAATTTCTAAATCTGATGAAAACAGTAAATGTGTAAATGCAATAATCTCAATAAATCCCCAGTATGAGAAGCATGAAGAAAACTGTACTATGTCACATCATATTTCTTAAATCCAGTGGTAAAGAGAAAATATTAAAGAAGCCGGAGAAAAGAACACGTGACTGAGGAACATGTAAGGAATTACAGTTGACCCTTGGACAACTTGGGGGTAGGGGCACTGACAGTTGAATATCTGAGTACTGCTATCTCTGCCTCAAACGCAGAGGAACTGACACATGACTCACACAAGGAAAGGAGGCTGAGTCATTTTGGACAGAATCAGGACTCAAATCCTAGTGTTTTTGATTCCACATATTGTGATCTCTAATTGAACACAAACTTTCCCCCACACTTAGTTAATTTAAAGATCTACAAAATAAAAATACAGGTACCATGCTTATGGGAAAACAATCCATGTATGAGTAGACCCTGGCAGTTCAAACCTGTGTTGTTCAGCTGTATATAAGGAGGAGCGAAGATAAGAATGATGGCAGATTTCTCATTGTAAGGAATGTAAACTGGTAGATAGTAGAGCAACATCTTCAAAATACTGAAAGAAAAACAGTGTAAACTTAGAATTATTTATCTAGTAAAAATATCCGTCAAGAAATGAAGGTGAAATACTTTTTCAAACCTACAAAAGCTGAAAGAATTCATCCCTATCCAACTGACCCTATAAGAAATGTTAAAAGAAGTCCTTCATTTACAATGGAATGTTAGAAAAAGGAATGGAATCTTGCCATTTGCAACAAGGATGGACCTTGAGGGCTAAGCAAAATATCAGACAGTGAAAGACAAATGATGGGTGATTTCACTTATATGTGGAATCTAAAAACAAGTGAATAAACAATGAAATAGAAGCGCAGTTGTAGATAACAGAGAACAAACAGATGGTTGTCAGAGGGAAGGAGTGTGAGGGAAGGAAAGAAGTAGGTGAGGGAGATTAAGAGGCACAGACTTCCAAGTTGCAAAATAAATGAGTCCAGGTATGAAATGTACAGTGTGAGGTATATGTTCAGTAATTATGTAATGTCTTTGAATGGTGACAGCTTGTAACCAGAATTATTGTGGTGATCAACTTGAAATGTATAGGAATATCTAATCATTCTGTTGTATACCAGGAATGAACATAGTGTTATAGGTCAGTTATACTTCAAAAACAAACTCATTAAAAGAGAGATCAGATTTGTGGTTACCAGAGGGGAGGTGTGGGAGGAGGGGGAATTGGATGACGGCAGTCAAAAGATTCATTGAATTCTACAAAATATTTAGGGAAAGAAACCCCACCAATTTTCTAATTTTACACAGAATTTTCTGGGGAATTGAAGAAAAATTATATTATCATTTCAATATGTGAAAAAAAATCATCATGACAAAAAACTTAGCAAACTTAAGTTTGCTAAGAATATAATGGAAGTTCCTTAATTTAATATACATTACCTACAAAAAAATCTGTAGCAAATATCATACCTAATGGGGAAATGTTGAATGCTTTTCCTCTACTTTTGGGAATGAGGCAAGGCCCCCATAACCACTTCTACTCAGAGTGTCCTGGAGGGCCCAGCTAGTGCACTAAAGCAACACACATAACAGACATAAGGATTAGAGAGGATGATATAAACATAAATGTCATTAGGAGTCAAGAAAATATGAAATAAAACCACACTGACTAGAATGACTAAAAAGAAAAAGGCAGCACTGAATGGGAGAATGTGCAGCCCCTGAAATTCTCATGCAATGCTGATGAGATGTAATTGATGCAATCACTTTGGAACCCGCTTAGCAATATCTCCTAAGGGTAACCATACACACACCCCTCTCTCAGCAATCCTAATCCTAGGTATCTGCCCAACACAAACGCTTGTCTGCGTTTACCAAGAGGCATAGACAATAATGTTTGTTTCATAAAAGCGCTATAGTTCAAACTGGAAACCAAACAAATGCCATTAGCAGAAGAATGATAAATAAATTGAAATATATTCACATAGCTCTGTACTACACATAGATGAGAGGAAATGTCCCACAGCTGCATACAACAATATGGACGGAGTCCACAAACATTATACTTAGGAGAATAAACCAGACACAAAAAAGCAAACAAACAAAAAAGCTACAAACTTCCAGTTATAACATAAAGAAGTACCAGGGATGTAATGTACAACAAGGTAAGTATAATTCGTGCTGCTGCACATTAGACATGAAAATTGTTTAGAGAATTAAGAAAGGTCTTATCACAAGGAAAGGATATTTTTTCTAGTTTATTTTGTATCTGTATGAGATGGATGTTCATATTATGATAGACATTTAATAACGTATGTGAGTGAAATCATCATGCTTCACGCCTTAGACTTATACAGTGCTGGGTGTCGATGGCACCTCAGTAAAACTGGTTGAAAATAAAATAGATGGCAAATGACAACAGATGAAGATCTGAATCTGCTCAAAGGAATAAAGAGCCTGGGAAATGGCAACTGCATTGGTAAACAAAGACTGGTTTTCATCGTTGGAGTCTCTTTCGTTGTTTAAAACTTTCCTTCTGCCCCATATTATATGTCTGATTTCACACAGGGTTTGGTGTGCTGAATTCTCCTATTCGTTGTGATTCTCCATACTCCATTCATTCAGTTCTTGTCTTCTGGGCCATATGCACCTTGGCATCTCCTCCCTGTCCTCTTCCTGTTCACTGGCACACACCGCTTGCATCCTTTCCCTCCCAGGATTAAACACATACACACCTACTTTTACAGAGGTGAGAGCTGGTTAAAATTAGCATCAAAGGCAACTTTGAAGAAGTCATGGAATAATTATGAGCGAAAAATATTAGAAACAGTTATGATGAGGAGCTGAAATGAAGAGTGTATCCAATCTGTTTTCTAAAAGCGTCATCCATTGCTTTTATGACTCATTCCTCAGCTGCTCACCGACGAGAGATCCCACAGATGTCCAGTGAGGCAGGTACCCATGTTACATTCTAAGAATAATTTTACTTGTAATTTTAGAGTCATAATGCCACAGCTCCCTTCGAGGATAGGAGCAGTTTTCTAAACATTATAGTTCAGAAATCAGAGAACTGCTGACTTTTATTTGTAAATAAAGGTTTTATTAAAAAATGTTTTATTGGACACAAGCCATGCCTGTTCTTTTACATCTTGTCTGTGGGTGCTTTTACACTAAGGCTGCAGAGTTGAGTAGCTGCAGCCAGTAGAGCTGCAAGTCTTCTTGCAAGCCTAAATTATTTACTTCCTTTAAGAAAATGTTTGCTGACTCCTGTAGTTAATTAATGACAGCAAACACTTACAGAACTTACTATATGCCAGGTTATTTTAATATATTAATTAAAATATTAATTCTAATATACTTAAATAATATGAGGTAGGTACTCTTACAATACTTATTTAACTGAGGAAACTGAGGCACAGAGTGGTTAGGTAATTTGTCCTTACTCACAAAGCTAATAAATAGTAGCGCCAGGATTTGAACAAAGGTGGCTTGACTTCAAAGTTCTGGGCTTTTAACAGCTTGTCTCATATTGCTGCTCCAATTGAAAAAAATAAAGGAAATACAGAATTTAAAAAAAAATCCAGCATGTGGAATATATAGCGAATTTGTTGTGGACAGCCAGCCAACTTAGGTGAAAAGCAGGGAATTATTTAAATTATAAGAAAGAAGATGATATATTTAATTAGTTTTGGATTCATTATTGCAGTTTCTTCAGGCTTGTTCATGAAAATATAACTGGGTGAGAAGCCAATTTTTAAAAAATTGTAAGTTGCTTTTTTGAATTAGGCCTGTATCTCACTAGTAATTTTACAGGACAGTAGACTGAAGCTCCTTTCGTCAGCTTCTTCATTTCTCTATTTTGTCTTTTTTTGGTTCAGTGTCATATCCGTGGAACTGTTCCACCGAGAAATCAAAATCATTTACAAAATTTAGCTTCTTAACTTTGAGTTTTCTTTAACCTGTTTTATGTCTTCTGCATCAGTGTAGTACAGAAATCAGTAAGCATTTATCCCAATAATTGTTGGCAACTAAAACATGTGAAACAAAACAGGCTCAAGAGATTGTGATAGCTTGCTTACTTTTATTGAAACTATTTGAATTTGGATTTTTGACACAGTGGGCTCAAAAAAGTTTAAAAACCATAAACATACAATTTGGTAACTGTTTCTGCTTATGGAGATTATGCTTGTGACCAGAGTTTAGAGTTACGTTTTTTATTAAAAGACCATTATGCCACAGCTTAATCCATTTTTGGACTCAAGCCATAATGCCCTTTCCCTTTTAGGGCCATAGTATTTCTTGCAATATGGGAACCATGAGTTTTGTTTGTCATGAGGTGTTAAAGTGATTCCTGTTTATGTCATCAAACAGCCACAAAAACATGTTCATTTCTTTTTAATAGGTACCTGCAGAATATATGAGGAATTAAAGGGTATTTTGTGGAGAGCGTCATGTCCTGCAAAAAGTCTACAGTCTGGTTGGGAGTAATAGAAAAAGTATACAGATGATTATAATAAAAAATGAAGAAATAAGGTCAATTTCACTTAAGACACTATAAACTTATGATAAGTTAAACAGCATTAAAATATTGAAATACTTGTTCAGGAAAATAACATAAGTTGTTATGAAATACAACAAATCTTTGCAACAAACAATGCTATAGGACTTGAAAAGGAAGAGATATTCTTTTACTAGTTCGCCTTAGAAGTGCTTTACAAAGGGATGGAATTGGTTTTAAGTAGATAAGAAGGATTAGATTATAAGAATACCACGTATTTCTATAGCACTTAATTTTTTAAAGTTTTATATTTAATCTGATTTTATAGCAACCTAATAGAACAAGTAGTACTGTTATTCTAATTTTTAAAGTGTTATTCTAATTTTTAATTTTGAAACAAAGAAGGCTCCAGTGGCTTGTGTGTACACAGCTGGTATGTGGTAAAGGTGCTATTCTCACCCTGGTCTTCGAGCTCTGAATCCTCTGAGTTCTGTATTGTGCCACCCCTTAAGGAGAAGAGTGGAAAGCACAAAGCTAGAGTCGGTCTGCCTGGAATTCAGGGAAAGGAGGTTGGAAATTGGGCTGACAGGCAGAGACGGTCTGGATTCTGAAGCTTCTTAAATACGTGAAGATAGAGTTGAGATGGGAGCAGGGAAAGAGAAGATGAGTGGACCATTGCAATAGTCCAGGCCAGATGTGATTGTGGCACAGACCAGGGTGTTGGTAATGAGACTGGAGGGAAGTATTTAGATTCTGGGCACATTTTGAAGATAGAGCCAACTGGATACATGGGGTTTTGAGAGGAAGAGAGAGTCAAAAATGATTCCAAAGTTTAAAACTTGAGCGACGGGAAGAATACAATTATGGGGAACACTGAGAGATGAGCAGGTCAGAGTTGACTTTTAGATGTGTGGACGTGTGGAATAGAAATTTCAATTAGACACCCAAGTGCTGGTGTCAAATGGGCAGTTGCAACACATGAGTCTGAAGTTCAGTGGAAAATCTCGTCTGGAGATAGAAATTTAGAAGCCATCTGAATGTATATAGTGTTTATTGTGATGCGATTGGGTGACATCACTAGAGGAATAATTGTAGATAAGAGGGGAGGTCTAAGAATTTAGTTCTCAGGTGCTCCAGCGTTCTGAATTCTTGGAGATAAAGAGGAATCAGTATGGAGCTTGAGACTAATGCAGTTGCTTTGGAATAATAATAATAATAATAATAATAAAAGCAGAAATGAGGCTGCTGGGTGTGGGAAGAGCTGTAAGGGCATGGTGTTCTGTAACTTAAGAGCAACTTGGAGAGATTTTTTTCTAGACCATGCTATGGGCCTCATGATAATGTTAGGCAATGAATACTTCAAGAAAAGTCCATCCTTAAACACTGTATTGATTAAATATTTTTATTTAGTGTATGAAGCAATGTTTATTTAGTTGTCACAATAACAGAGTAAGAAGTAAATAATAGGAATAATGACTCCCTATTATTCATTTTTAACATGAGGAAACTGGTATCAGAGAAGGTGAATTACTTGTGGTTTTACAATTGATAATAGCACATTCTTTTCTTTATTAAAGTCAAGTCAATTTTCAATACCTATTGGAGCCCCTGCTCCCAAACATCTTGCTAATTTTCTAAATTGATGTGTTTCATGAGAAGGAACCAGTTAGAGACCAGAGCAAAGTAGAGAAAAGTGATTGATATTAAGGAAAATAACAGAAGAACATTTAGAACAAAGCAACATGATCTACAAAGACACGGAGAATCATGGTGTGGTGAAAAAGCGCTAGGCTGAGAATCAGGAAATTTGGAGACTAGTCCTGACTGTTTAACTTTCTGAAAGCTTTAAACCCTATTTCTGAGGGTTCCATGTGTTTCTGAGAGCCTGACTTTCACGTGGGAAGGGTTTGTAGGCACATAACAAGGTCTGGGAGGATGCACATATCAAGGAGTTACTTCTGGGGAGAAGATTGGACTTGGAGGGGCAACAAAAGGAGACTTACTTTCCTCTTTAGTGTTTGATTTGTTTACAATGAACACGTATTATTTGTTTCATCAAAAAATAAAAATGATAAAAAATCTAAGACAATTCAATTAAGCAATATCTAGACATCAGTAGAAAGACATCATACCCGTTTGATCTCTAAGTTTTCCTGTAAAATTAGGGAGTTTGACTGGAGTCCCCCAAACCAATTTCAACTCTAGCATCCTGGGGTCCTGTGGAGAGCACAAACTTTTGCATGTGGGGCTCTTTCCTCACTACTACATAAAAGAGAGACTTTGAACTAATATATTCATGAAAATCAGGTAACCAGAATGCTGTGGTTGACTGAAATGCTGAATTTGTAATGTGGATCTTTACTAAGTAATTTAGTAAAATGATACATTATTTCATATAACCATAATAATCACTTGGAATAGTTACTGTTATTATCTTCTGTCATCTAATTTTACACATGTGGGACATTGGATTAACTGACATGCCCATGATCACGCAACTGCTAAATGATGAAACCCAAACCTGAGTCCTACACCTGAAATCTTAACCATGAAACAGTCTGATCTCAATTTTTTAGGGGGTGTCACCTTCCTTGATGTGGGGAAGTAATGATTTATGTTAGTTTACAGAGTGGGAAGCCCAGTTTACTTGATTTTTGTCAAGTGCCTCATTTCCGAACCACCTTTCTTTTCAAGTTAATTTTTCAAGTTAACTCAGTTAATTGCTCACATCTCTTTCCTGTGCCTAACATTTTATAACTCTACCCTCATTCTTCAGTCATAAATTGCACTGCCCAAATTCTAATTTGTGTTTCTGAAACACAAATCCCTTAAAATTTATGGGTCTGCTTAATGTGACAGTATTTATTTTTTCTACAAAAAAATTAAAGTCAAAGATTTTCTTTAAAATAATATTGTCTCTGAATTCAGAACATTAAATAATAGACTTTATGTTGGCAGCACTGCTGCCTCCTACAACAGCATAAGGGCCCACACGTCCAGTTGACTGTCTTCCTGGTCTTAACACACTGTCCTACTCAGATGTCCATCTTGAATCTGTGACTTCATTTCTCTCTTAACTCTCAGACATAGAGCCCTCCCAGGACTGACCCACTTCTCTGCTGCTTCCTAATTCTCATTCCAGAACTTGATTTAGTTTGTCTACTGTTCTGGTTTCCTGCTCAGTTTCCGGGACCTATGTGAAGAGCTTTCAAACCTATTAGAGCATCAGAATCACCCAAAGGAATTTTTAAACTATGGATTCCTATGTACATATCACAAGTGCAAAATCAGTTGCTTGAGTTGAGAGCTGGAAATCTATATTGAAAAGAATTGCTTTCATGCATAACCAAGCAGGGAATTCCTGCCCATGTGATATCTTTACCTGAAGCAGGTGTCCATGCCCGTTTTATCCTGGTTCAGTGATCTGAGTTCTTCACCAGCTATGGGAAGTTAAAGAATTGGCTATCATTATATCCTGGCACCTTGATTAGGAACTTTATATTTGAGAATTTTAGCAAGAAGGCATTCTAATCTCCAGAAAAATGTTTTGTAAGCATTTTTCTGGAGGTTAGAAAAATAAGTCTAAAAATATAAATTATTTTTAGGATTATATGCCCTATAGAGGTGCTCATTTTACCAAAAAGTAAAAAACAAAACCTTTTAGGTTAAATTCTTTTTCTGTTTAGTGAAAACTTTTATAAGACACTTTATGCATTGGCGTTTACAAGAAAATTTTTCTTTAAAAATCATCATACCATATAAGCTGTGAGGTTATTACGTGTTTATTCCAAATAGTTTTTGAAATAAGAGATTTCAGCCAGTTTTCCAAGGGATATTTTTCTTATTTGAATAGCAAGTCCAGATCTCTGCTTTTTAAAATCCCTTTTAGTATAAGTTTTTTGTAATTAAAACATTCAATGAAAATAAAGCTATTTATGTTAATTTATTTAGTGATTATTTAATAAATGTGTACTAAATGCAAACAATCTTATTAGGTCCTAGAGACAAACACAGTTTCTGTCATGTTGCTGACTGTTGTCTGGTTTTGTTGTATGGAAAGAGCCTCTACAGAGCCGAGTGTTCTTGTTCAGCACGTCCTGTTACTTTTCTCTCTGAGACAGCACGTGCAGATTATGTTTTGAGCTGTGCCTTAATTACAGAGTGCTTAAAGCAAATAAAATGATATATAATTTATTCACCTGAGAAATTCAGGGCAAAGCTGGTCCTGCGTAAGCGTGGAAGTCTAGTTGAAAATACCTTACTACTGTGTTCCAAAACAGAATTCCATATTATTGAGTCTTCTCTCCCGCATTTTACCCTTAATTTGCAGTTGTGCAAAATAACAGCTGTCTCATCGTACCACTTAAACTGAGGTACTATGTAAAACACTTACAGTTCAGTTTCTAATTATTTACAGCAGACACTAGGGAAGTTCCAAAGCTATAAGAAGTTAATGCAGTAAATCTGCACAGTTCTCTCCCTCACCGTTTGTAGTTGCTTATCGCACAAACAAGAAATGATGTTTAAACTCCTTTCAGGAATTTTTTTTTTTATATTCCTTACCTTCATTGGATAGTATTTTGTGTATGGCTTTCATTTTTTACCGTGTCAAAATGTTCATAGGTTTGTTTTTCCTTTGCTACCCCAGAGAACAACAGGCTCTAGTAAAAAATGTATTTATGCAGATTTGTAGAAGTCTTGAACTTATTCATGGTTTTTTTCCTCAGATTTTCTTATCTAAGTAAATACTTATAATTTTATGATTCCTTGAAATGCAATTTGTACTGCTATACAAACTCATAGAGTGCTCTACTTCAGGAGAGTTATTGAAGGCTTGATGTTCAGGCCAGTTCAGTGTTACCTGAGGAGAGACTTGGTGACCCCTCAGCTGAAACAGAAGGCTGTGTCGGATGACAGCGCGGACAGTGAGGTGCCCTTGTGAAGGACGGTGGAGGTCTGAGACTCCTGCAGACTACTTGCAGGCTGAGGGGTTAGCCGGCCACAGTTCCACAGGTGCTGGCAGAAGCTTTTGTTTCAGAGAAAAACAACACCTAGTACAGCAAACAGTGTGGACTTCACATTTGTGGGAGTTCTTCATGGGGGTGCATGGAGGGGCTGAGTAGATGGCACTAACACGGAGGAGCTAAGTCACAATCACGGACTTCAGATGGGCTGCAGCCAAGCCTCTCCAAACGCTGACCTGGAAAGAGATAATATACTGCTCAAAAAATAAACCTGCCCTCTGCCCTATGTGTCTAGGCTATTCTCTATTTTAATAGAACAAAGGACATCAGTACTTATCACAAGATGTGCCCACAAGAAACCTGGAGAATGTTCTCTCAATAGTCCCGAGCAATGAATACGTTCATAATTTAAACTATTCCCCTCAGAATTTTTTACCCATTCTACTAATTCTGGTTACCTGAGTTTACCTTGGAGTGTATCTTTTTATATCACCTGTATCATATGCAATATTGATGGTTACCAGTGTGGCTAGGACATAATACCCAGAAGCACAGAGGCAAGAGCAGCTCATCCTAGACCAGCTCCCCTTTCATACAAATAAACCCTGCACCCGGAAATATGTTTAAAAACAACAGTCCAAACTAGAACTGGAACTGCCTTTTAAAGAAGATGTTCTGAGAAACAAAAAGGAATTAAGAAAACATGTCCAAGAAATAAGGATCAGCTATTCAGATAAGACTATTGAAACAGTGTTTTTCTACAGTTGGAGTTAAAGCTTGTGGTTAGGATTGAGTTTAGGGGATGGAGTCATGTGATGAACTACAAGCTATCTTTTTTTTTTTTTTTTTTTTAGCCAGGTACTTAATTGCCTGCAGGAAGAGGGCTCTTCCTTCCTTCCTTCTTTTTTTTTTAAATTGGAGTATACATGCTTTACAGTGTAGTGTTAGTTTCTGCTGTACAACAAACTGAATCAGCTATATGTATACATATATCCCCTCCCTCTTGGACCTCCCTTCCAGCCCCTCCATCCCACCAATCTAGGTCATCACAGAGCACCGAGCTGAGCTCCCTGCACTATACAACAACTTTCTACTAGCTATCTGTTTTACATATCTTGTGTACATATGGCAATCCCAATCTCCCAATTCATCCCACCTTCTCATGGCCACACATTCACTCTCTACTTCTGCTTCTCTATTCCTGCCCTGCAAATAGGTTCATCTGCACCATTTTTCTAGAATCCATATATTTGCATTAATATACAATATTTGTTTTTCTCTGATTTACTTCACTCTGTATGACAGTCTCTAGGTCCATCCATGTCTCTACAAATGATCCAATTTTGTTCCTTTTTATGGCTGAGTAATATTCTGTTGTATATACATACCATATCTTTATCCATTCATCTGTCAATGGACATTTAGGTTGTTGTTTCCTTGCCTTGCTGTTGCAAATAATGCTTCAGTGAACATTGGGTTGCATGTGTCTTCTTGAATTATGGTTTTCTCAGGGTATATACCCAGAAGTGGGATTGCTGGGTCATATGGTAGTTCTATTTTTAGTTTTTTAAGGAACCTCCATACTGTTCTCCATAGTGGCTGTATCAGTTTACATTCCCACGAATAGTGCAAGAGGGTTCCCTTTTCTCCACACCCTTTCCAGCATTTACTGTTTGTAGATTTTTTGATGATGACCATTCTGACTGGTGTGAGGTGATACCTCAGTGTAGTTTTGATTTGCATTTCTCTAATGATTAGTGATGTTGAGCGGCTTTTCATGTGCCTCTTGGCCATCTGTGAGTCTTCTTAGGAGCAATGTCTATTTAGGTCTTCTGCCCCTTTTTTGACTGTGTTGCTTGTTTTTCTGGTATTGAGCTGCATGAGCTGTTTGTATATTTTGGAGATTAATCCCTTGTCAGTTGCTTCACTTGCAAATATTTTCTCCCATTCTAAGGGTTGTCTTTTCATCTCATTTACTGTTTTCTTTGCTGTGCAAAAGCTTTTGAGTTTAGGTCCCATTTGTTTATTTTTGTTTTTATCATCTTTACAATAGGAGGTAGGACAAAAAAGATCTTGCTGTGATTTATGTCAAAGAGTGTTCTTCCTATGTTTTCCTCTAAGAGTTTTATAGTGTCTGGTCTTATATTTAGGTCTTTAATTTATTTTAAGTTTATTTTTGTGTATGGTGTTAGGGAATGTTCTAATTTCATTCTTTTACATGTAGCTGTCAAGTTTTCCCAGAACCACTTATTGAAGAGGCTGCCTTTTCTCCATTGTATGTTGTTGCCTCCTTTGACATAGATTAGGTGACCATAGGTGTGTGAGTTTATCTCTTGGATCTCTATTCTCTTCCATTGATCTATATTTCTGTTTTAGTGCCAGTAACATACTGTCTTGATTACTGTAGCTTAGTATTATAGTCTGAAGTCTGGGAGCCTGAGTTCTCCAGCTCCATTTTTCTTTCTTGAGATTGCTCTGGCTATTTGGGGTCTTTTTTGTTTTCATACAAATTGTAACTTTTTTTGTTCTGATTCTGTGAAAAATACCATTGGTAATTTGATAGAGGTTGCATCGAATCTGTAGATTGCTTTGGGTAGTGTAGTCATTTTGACAATATTGATTCTTCCAATGCAAGAATGTGGTATAGCTTTCCATTTGTTTGTGTCATTTCTTCTCAAGTGCAAATGGAATATTCTTCAGGATAGATCACATCTTGGGTCACAAATCAAGCCTCAGTAAATTTAAGAAAATTGAAATTATGTCAAACATCTTTTCCAACCATAACACTATGAGATTAGAAATCAATTTCAGGAAAAAAAACTGTGAAAAACACAAAAACATAGAGACTAAACAATACGCTACTAAATAACCAAGTGATCACAGAAGGAAATCAAAAAATACACAGAAACAATGACAAGGAAAACACGATGACACAAAACCTATGGGATGCAGCAAAAGCAGTCCTAAGAGGGAAGTTTATAGCATTTCAATCTTACCTCAAGAAATGAGAAAAATCTTTAATAAAGAAGCTAACCTTTCACCTGAAGCAACTAGAGAAAGAAGAACAAACAAAACCCAAAGTTAGTATCAGGAAATAAATCATAAAAATCAGAGCAGAAATAAATGAAATAGAAATGAAGCAAGCAATAGCAAAAGTCAGTGAAACTAAAAGTTGTTTCTTTGAGAAATAAACAATATTGATAAACCTTATGCCAGACTCAAGAAAAAAAGGGAGAGGATTCAAATCTATAAAATTAGAAATGAAAAAAGAGAAATCACAACTGACACTGCAGAAATACAAAGGTTCATAAGAGCTACTATAAGCAACTATATACCAATAAAATTGACAGCCTGGAAGAAATGGACAAGTTCTTAGAAAGATACAATCTTTCAAGAACCTGAACCAGGAAGAAATAGAAAATGTAAACAAATCACAAATAACGAAATTGAAACTTCAATTAAAAATATACCAACAAACAAAAATCCAGGCCCAGATGACTTCATAGGTGAATTCTATCAAACACTTAGAGAAGAGCTAATACTCATCCTTCTCAAACTCTTCCCAAAAATTGCAGAGGAAGGAAAACTACCAAACTCATTCTATGAGGCCACCATCACCCTGATACCAAAACCAGACAAAGATATCACAGAAAAAGAAAATTACAGACCAATATCACTGATGAACATAGATGCAAAAGTCCTCAACAAAATACTAACAAACCATATCCAGCAATGCATTAGAATGATCATACACCATGATCAAGTGAGATTTATCCCAGGAATGCAAGGATCTTTCAATACATGCAAATCAATCAGTGTTACACCATATTAACAAATTAAATAATAAAATTATATAATCATATCAATAGGTGCAGAAAAAGCTTTTGGAAAAATTCAACACCAATTTATGATAAAAACTCTCCAGAAAGTGGGCATAGAGGGAACCTACCTCAACATAATAAAGGCTATATATGGCAAACCCACGGCAAACATCATTCTCCATGGTGAAATCTGAAAGCATTTCCTCTAAGATTAGGAACAAGATAAGGATGTTCACTCTCACCACTGTTATTCAACATAGATTTGGAAGTCCTAGCCCTGGCAATCAGAGAAGAAAGAGAAATAAAAGGAATCCAAATTGGAAAAGAAGAAGTAAAACTGTCACTGTTTGCAAATTACAGGATACTATACATAGAAAATCCTAAAGATACCACTAGAAAACTACTAGAGCTAATCAATGATTTTTTTTTAATGCTGCAGGATATAAAATTAATACACAGAAATCTCTTGCATTCCTATATACTAAAAATGAAAGATCAGAAAGAGAAATCAAGGAAATACTCCCGTTTCCCATTGCAACAAAAAGAATAAAGTACCTAGGAATAAACTTATGTAAGGAGGTAAAGGACTTGCACTCAAAAAACTATAAGACATTGATGAAAGATGGCTCTTTCAAAGTGACTTTTTGTGTTAATTAGTCATATGATGGAGGTTATTAAGGCTGAGAAGTATTTAGTCCTCCCCTCTAAAATCAATATTACCAACTAGAAAACTGAAGCCCAGGGAGTCTGGGAGTCTTGCCTAAGGTTACACAGGGGGAGCATGTCTTCCTGGCGGTCTTTTGTTGATTCAAAAGGAGCACATTGTATTCAGGTCAAAAATGAGTGGAGATGGAGACTGACTGATCTCACAGGACTTTAATCCTCTATGTATAGAAAATTCCACTTGTCACTGTGAATACCTATGCAAATTAATATTGTATTTGGGAACCTGCCAGAATGTATGAAGGTTCATTTCAGTTTATGATTGGAGCTCGGTGCTAGTGTGGAAAAATATTAATTCCCATTCAGAATAATATTATAAGATGAATGAGATGCAAATACAGGATTGCCTTAAGCACAATAAAAAAATTAAATCAGTTATAATTTACAAGTGAAATTTTAAAGCATTGAGATGTTTGTTGAAAGGCAGAGAATGTCGGAGTGGTTTAATTATTTTTATCTGTAGTCAGAGGCATTGGCCATACTGAGCTGGAAAGAATCTTGGCATCTTTTGGGATGATTTTCTTCCCTTTGATGAGCCCCAAGGTCTTGGAATCCTGAAGCAGGACAGAGGGACCCACTGAGGGTGAAGATCTTCACTCTTACTTATTTCTAATAGAGACATTCTCACCTGTTTCATATCTTGGCTTCTGTTATTTAGAAAACAAAGCAAAAAAACTTTCCTGTATAGTATTTTATATCTTTTATTTTCTATTGAATGTAGTTGTTTTGCAGTATAATATTAATTTCATGTGTACAGCATAGTGATTCAATATTTTTATAGTTATTACTATAAAAATTATTACTATTTAAAGTTATTAGAAGACAGTGGCTATGGTTCATTATGCTGTACAGTATATCCTTGTTGCTTATTTATTTTATACATAATAGTTTGTACCTCTTAATCCCCTACCCCTGTCTTGCCCCTCCCTACTTCCTTCTCCACATTGGTAACCATTGGTTTGTTTTCTATATCTGTGGATCTGTTTCTCTTTTGTTACATAAATCCCTTGGTTTTTAGATTTCACATGTAAGTGATAACATAGAGTATTTGTTTTTCTCTGTCTGACTTATTTCACTAAGCATAGTACTCTCCAGGACTGTCCACATTACTGCAGATAGCAGAATTCCATTCTTTTCTATGGCTGAGTAATATCCCATCATACATATGACATCTTCCTTATCTATTTGTTTGTTTATGCACACTTAGGTTTCTTCCATATCTTAGGGCTGTTGGAAATAATGCTGCTATGAATATTGGGAGTCACATGTCTTTTTGAATTAGTATTTTCCTTTTGTTTGAATTCCACCCAGCAGTGGAATTGCTGGATCATATGGAAGTTCTATTTTTATTTTTTTGAGGAACCTCCATACTGTTTTTCATAGAGGCTGCACAATTTTACATTTCTAGCAACAGTGTACTAAGGTTCCCTTTTCTACACATCCTTTTGAACATTTGTTATTTGTAGACTTATTGATGATAGCCATTTTGACAGGAGTGTGGTGATATTTCAGTGTGGTTTTGATTTACATTTTTCTGATGATTTGTTATGTTGAGCATCTTTTCATGTGTCTGTTGGCTATCTGTATATCTTTGGAAAAAATGTTTAGTGATGTCTTCTGCCCATTTTTAATTAGGTTGTTTGTTTTGTTTGATATTGAGTTGTATGAGCTGTTTATAGATTTTGGATGTTAACTGCTTATCAGACATACCATTTACAAATATTTTCTCCTATTCAATAGGTTATCTTTTTGTTTTGTCAGTGGTTTTCTTTGCTGTTCAAAACCTTTTAAGTTTAATTTGTTCCTATCTGTTTATTTTTGCTTTTGTTTCTTTTGCTTTAGGAGACAAATCTCAAAAAATATTACCATGATGTATGTCAAAGAGTTCTGTCTATGTTTTCTTCCAGGAGTTTATGGTCTCAGGTCTTACATTGATGCTCTCAGGTCTTCAATCCATTTTGAGTTTTTTTGTATATGGTGTGAGGAAATATTCTAATTTCATTCTTTTATGTGTGGCTTTTTTTCCAGTTTTCCCAGCTGCCACTGTATATTCTTGCCTTTTTGTCATACACTAATTGACTGTAAGTGTGTGGATTTATTTTCTGACCTATATATTCTGTTCCAATGATCTATGTGTCTGTTTTAGTGTCAAAACTTTTTTTTTTTTTGATTACTATAGCTTTGTATTATAGTCTGAAGTCTGGGAGGGTTATGCCTCCAACTTTGTTCTTTTCTTTCTCAAGGTTGCTTTGGCAATTCGGGGTCTTTTGTGGTTCTTTTAGAATTATTTGTTCTAGTTCTGTGAAAAATGTCATGGGTATTTTGATAGGGATTGCATTAAATCTGTAGATTGCTTTGGGTAGTGTAACCATTTAAAAAATATTAATTCTTCCAATCCAAGAGCAGGGATATCTTTGCATTTCTTTGTATCATCTTCAGCTTCCTTCATCAGTGCTTTATGGTTTTCAGAATATAAGTCTTTCACCTCACTGGTTAAGTTTATTCCTAGGAATTTTTCACTTTTTGATATGATTTTAAACAGGACTTTATTTTTCTTTCTCTTTCAGATAATTCATTATAAGTGTACAGAAAAGCAACACATATCCGTATATTAATCTTATATCCTACAACCTTTCTGAATTCACTTATTAGTTCTAGTCTTGTTTTGGTGGAGAGATTTTAGGGTTTTCTACATAAAGTATCATGTCATCTGCAAACAGTGACGGTTTTACTTCTTCCTTTACAATTGGGATGTCTTTTATTTCGTTCTCTTTTCTGATTTCTGTGGCTAGGTCTCCTAATACTATGTTAAATAGAAGTGGTGAGAGAGGGCATCTTTGTCTTGTTTCTGATTTTAGAGGAAAGCTTCCAGCTTTTGACCATTGAGTATGATGTTAGCTGTGATTCTGTCATAAATGACCTTCATAATGTTGAGATACCAACTTTGATAAGAGTTTTTTTTTTAAATCATGAGTGGATTTTGAATGTTGTCAAATGCATTTTCTGTGTCTATTGAGATGATCATATGATTTTTATCCTACCTTTTGTTAGTGTTGTGTGTAACACTGATTGATTTGTGAATATTGAGCCATCTTTGTATCCCTGGAATAAATTCCACTTGATCATGGTGTATGATCCTTTATATGTATTGGATTTTGTTTCTTAATATTTTGTTGAGGATTTTTGCATCAATATTCATCAAAGATATTGGCCTGTAATTTTCTTTATTGTAGTGTCTTTGGTTTTCATATGAGGGTAATGGTGACCCCATAAAATGAATTTGGGAGTGTCTCATCTTCAGTTTTTGGGCAACAGTCTTAGAATATTTTATAACCTGATAGGAGTTTGGATACGTATTTGTGTGTTTGATTAATCTGAATTTTATGTAAAACACTATAAACGATTCTCAACTAGAGCATGTTGAAGTATTTAGAGGGAGATATACTGAGGTCTGTGATTCACTTAAAAATACACTGAAAATAAAGTAGATTGATGGGTAGATGTAGGATGGATATACAGTGAAAAAAATATAGTTGCATGTTAATTGTAGAATATAGGTGGAAGATATCTGGTTCTGGGTATGCCTCTTTCAACTTTGCTGTACATTTAGAAAACTCACCAATATAGTTCAACTTTCTCATTTTTCAAATGAGGAAAGTGAGGTTTAGGGAGAAGATTAAGTTATTGGCAGAGTAGTAATTAGAACCAAAGAGTTCTCAAAGAACTGGTTCTGCAGCTTGTCTTTACATTCAAATTTGAGCATCTGCCCCAAGATTTCTTTATATAAATGTCAGAAAAGTCACGAGTGTTATCAAAGATGAAAAAAAGGGCATTCTATGGGATTATTGAAACTCTTAATTTTGGAAAAATTTCCCTTTTTATTTTTCATGCTGGTAGCATTGAGGCAATTTTTGTGCTTCTTTTAGTTTAGTACATAAGAATCAATTGTGAATTTATATATTTTATAGTATTTATGGGCCAACTTTCTATTTCAGTTTTACATTCACATACAAATGAATGCAAATGGCATTTCTTGATTAATATATTCCTTTGAAAGTATAGAAGTAAAGGCAACTTCTTCAGAAGAGTTCCATGAACTTTACATAGATTCTACCAATGTCTTCTTTGGGGAAAAAAAATGGCTTTGCCTCTGGTGTTTGACTGGTATAAGTCATAATGAAGGACTACTTGAAATTGGCTCTCCTTTACCCTTATACTTTTCTAGAATATTTAGAGTGTAAACCTCTGAAGTCAAGACTACCTTAGGTTTAATCCTCATGGCATTTTTAAGTGTGAGTTCTTGGGAAAGTTATTCAAGTTCTCTGAGTCTGTTTCCTTGGGTGTAAAATAGGGATAAGAATCACACCCTGCATTTGTTATATCAGGTGAAAGCCTAAGGTTTTTGAACTGGAAACTTCCTGAAATTTATATTTCCCTGCAGTTACCGTAAACATAATGTAATAATAGGATGATCTCGGTTCTTAAAAAAGAAAAAGAAGAATCACACCCTGCAGATTATAGTATTTAATAAAATCTATTATTACAACTTTTATTAGTGGTAACCTTAGCATTTGCTGGTGAATGACTTAGTTTTAACATTTTATGTTTATATTTTGTTTTATTTATTTTACTTTGTATTTATTGCTGACATTCACTTTCATAAGAGATTGTGCTTCTGAATATTTATAGAATTTACATCTTCACTTGTCATGTCAATAAAACATGCACACTGTAATTCTTACAGTTCTTTATACAGAAACATGAGTCATCTGTAAAGCACATTAAGATTGGGTTTATTTATTCCCCAACTCTGTTCTCCTTTAAACTATTCTTTTTTATTTCTCAATTTTTAGTGTTGATCACTGCTTTCTAGTTTTCTCCCTAAAATTTCAAAATGTAAGAATTGTAGACTTGTACAATTCAAAATGTAAATGATATAGAATTTTAAAAGGGTGAGAAATTAAAATTTCAATCATTAGTATAACTTTTAAAAATTGTAGTATAAGATGCTACTTTTTCATATTAAGTGGATAAAGATATTCTTAATTGCAGTAGGCACCATTTCTACTAATTAAAATGTTAGCTGTAATAGATAAATAATACAAATACATTTTATTCTAAAATATTAAGTATATTTTATCTACCCCAGTATATATATACATATAAGATAATAGTATATCATCTGGAGGAGAAACAAATGTCAGTTACATTTACTAGTTGTATAATGCTTTCCTTGTGTATCATTTCAAATTCTTTTTTAATCATGATATTTCATAGTTTTCAAGGTGACAAATGAGCTTACGATATAGAATCATAGAATTTGGAAGGTTGGGAGGAAGCTTTGAAATCTTCTGGAATTCTCAGTTAGTGGTTTTTAATCTTTATTTCAGGGAGTTTTAAAAAATTACTAATGTCACACGCCAGATGCATTAAATTAGAACCTCTGTGAATAGGGCCTGAACAGCCCTAATTTTCAAAAGCTCCCTGGGTGATCCTACCATGATGTCAATGTCAGAATCATCCATCTGTTTTCGTTTCTTGGTTTTTGGCAGCATTTAGAAATGAAACAGAAGTGCTCTAAATCTTGGTGAAGTCATAGACTGTTTGCCTTCAGAATTGAAAATGAATCTCGGTCTCCTCATAAACCAGTGCTTTTTCCAGTCTGCCACACGGCTTTCCCTTGGTTACTCCAGATTGTGTTTTTCATAATGAGTTTGTGTGGTCCCTGAAACCCTTGGGAGAGACCTATCACGTGCAGTCAGGCCTTGATTTGGTGGAGAAGCCTCACAGGTATTTGTATTTTCTGAAGCACTGGGGAGTGAGTGAAGATACTGGCTTAGCCCCTATATACCTGACCTGGATTGGTCCAGCTGGAGAGATATCTGTGAAAGGAGAAAGTACAGTGCACTTTCAGTTGGTTACTCTAAATTTTATGCACTATTTATTATATTATATTTATTCCATAATAATGCACTATATGTGTGATAGACTAGTTTTAATTATGGGACATATATTAAGTTTAAAGATGGTATAATAAAAAAATATTTCAAATAATTTTACCTATTATAAAATAATTTTACCTATTTTACCTATTTTATATTAATCCTTATGATTCTGTTCTCACTTATAGACAACAATATTATTCATATACTATTTACAATTAATTGGCTCTTTATGTGTTCAGAATTTTTTAAAATATGGAGTTATAACATTGTCATGTCATTAAAGCTAATTTCCAAATGAATCGCAGTGCAGAGAGTCTATTCATAAGCCTTTTATGATATATCCTTTTCAAAAGTACAGTTTATTCTAGGTTTTCATCACCATTTCTTGCTGTGGCAGGATAACGTTATAGTGTCAAGTGACATGTGGCCAAACATGGATGCAGGGGTACTGCCTCTTGAAGGTCTTTTTTTATTTTATTTTATTTTATTTTATTTTATTTTATTTTAATTTTTAATTTTTTACAATAAACTGCATATATTTAGAGTGTACAATTTGGTATCCCAATCTCCCAGTTCATTACCCCCCCAACCCTCCCTGCTTTCCCCACTTGGTGTCCATATGTTTGTTCTCTACGTCTGTGTCTCTATTTTTGCCTTGCAAACCGGTTGATTTGTACCATTTTCCTATAGTCCACCTGTATGTCTTAATATACAATATTTGTTTTTCTCTTTCTGACTCACTTCACTCTGTATGACAGTCTCTAGGTCCATCCAGGTCTCTACAGATGTCCCAGTTTCACTGCTTTTTACAGCTGAGTAATATTCCATTGTATATATGTACCACATCTTCTTTATCCATTCATCTGTTGATGGACATTTAGGTTGCTTCCATGTCCTGGCTATTGTAAATAGTGTTGCAATGGACATTGGGGTGCATGTGTCTTTTTGAATGATGGTTTTCTCTGGGTATATGCCCAGGAGTGGGATTGCTGGGTCATATGGTAGTTCTATTTTTAGTTTTACAAGGAACCTCCATACTGTTCTCCATAGTGGCTGTATCAATTTACATTCCCACCAGCAGTGCAAGAGTGTTCTCTTTTCTCCACACCCTTTCCAGCATTTACTGTTTGTAGATTTTCTGATGATGCCCATTCTAACCGGTGTGAGGTGATACCTCAGTGTAGTTTTGATTTGCATTTCGCTAATAATTAGTGATGTTGAGCAGCTTTTCATGTGCCTCTTGGCCATCCATATGTCTTCTTTGGAGAAATGCCTATTTAGGTCTCCTGCCCATTTTTTGATTAGGTTGTTTGTTTTTTTGATATTGAGCTGGATGAACTGTTTATATATTTTGGAGATTAATCCTTTGTCTGTTGATTCATTTGCAAATATTTTCTCCCATTCTGAGGGTTGTCTTTTCGTCTTGCTTATAGTTTCCTTTGCTGTGCAGAAGCTTTGAAATTTCATTAGGTCCCACTTATTTATTTTTATTTTTATTTGCATTATTCTAGGGGGTGGATAAAAAAAGATCTTGCTATTATTTATGTCGAAGAGTGTTCTTCCTATGTTTTCCTCTAGGAGTTTTATAGTGTCTGGCCTTGAAGGCCTTTTTTAAAGCACTCACTCTGGGATACTACTATGCTTCTTTACTTCCAGGCTGACCACTGCTCTAAGCAGTGCTGGGGCAATGCCTGGGCTGCCCGATCCCTTGAATTTCAAGAAAAAGCACCTGGACTTCTCATGATGGGCGGTCAGAGTCAATGTAAGTGACTTCCGGACAGGGGCAGCTGAATCCCTTCAGTGCTTTAGGTCTGTATGAAGTCACAATATAAAAGATTATTTCCAGTGTGTGGTGGTGTCATCATCATACCCCAATGTCTTGCCTTTGACGTAAAATAAAACTTTAGAAGTGTTTCTCAAGTATTAATTCTTATGTATCTCTGGTGAAAAGCACAGTACAAAGATATAATGTGTTCAATTTGTTGTTTCCTTAGGATTACTCATCAATATTTTCAATTCCATGAAAATATTACTTTAAGGAAATTGTAGTTACTCTGAAAATTTCCATCAGGGATAGTTTAGAGAAAACTTAGAAAGTCTAATTTAAAATTTTTGTGGACTTTAAAGCTAAGCATAAATGTACACTTAAATACATGAGCGGGCAAAGCTGCAAAATCTCTGTCTTTGAGAAAAGTTTTAATTTTGCTGTAACTTGAGCATTGTTGTTGAGTGTTGTTGCTCAGTACAGATTTACTTCTTTTCAGTGATGTTAACATCATGAAATGTCAAACATGTGGGAATTCCCAAAGACAACAACTTAGTAAATTGTATCAGAAAAGACTTGATGTGTACAAATGGATAATAGAAATAATAGAAATAACATTCATTTGTAATAAATTACAGGAGACCAGGATTGGATGTTTCCTTTCAGGCAAAATAAAGTTGCAATATGATGCTTGTATTAAGAGGGAGTTTTCATAAAGAATAGAGAGAAGAGGAGAAAGTGATGAAATAATGGAAAATATCACAATACCATCAAGTTTATTCTCATCAAGTCCTAGGGATCTAAATATCTTTTCAAATAGTTTTTTTCTAACTGTTTATAAGTTACAAGGTTATGGTGTTTAAAGATCATGAGAAGATAATTTTCTTGTACAGTTGAACTCTAGAACTTCTGTGTAAAATTATAATACTTCATTATGTAGAAGGGACAGCAAACTTCTACAGTAAGTAAAGATTCAAATTGGTTTCTGTTTTTCCATCTAATGGCTTGCATCTAACTCAAACAATTTTTAACTGATATCATATAAATTAATGTTTTATGTATTGCTATTTTCCTTTGTTGAACCTGGTCCATTACATATTAAAATAGTGAGTTCTGGAAAGAACCTGAAGCAAAAAGCCCCAGGTATATTTTAGGGTTCCCATAATGTTTCATAGTTAGTTAAGTTCTGTTTCAGATCTGATTCCCTGCCCTGCCTACACTTCTCGGTTGTTGTGAGGACCAAAAGAGAGTAAATATATAAAAGCACTATGTTAACGGTAACAGACTGTAGAAAATTTGTTAATTTTTTGTACAAGGTTTAGAACAAAACATTTAAAACAATCTGCGTATTTTATCCAGAAACTTTAGAGAAGGTTGTCTTGGTTATATAACTTTTCTTAAAAAAGAGTCAGAAGGGAGAGGAGAAATAGATGGCAGCGAAGTAGAGGGACGTGGAATGCATCCCTCTCCACAGATGCATTGGGAATGCACCAAAAGACGCAATAATTCCCACAGAGAACCAACTGAACACCAGCAGACAACCTCGGACACCAGAAAGGACCGCAAGGAGCCCAACATAACCCGTAGGGAGGCATCTACGACGGCTCAAAGAGGGTGAAGCGGCGGAGCTGTGGCAGACAGGAGGGAGTGAGAAACATACGGAGGGTCTGCACTGCAGCTCAGCATTCCTGGACTGAGACATCAATTCACAGCTGAACAGAGGGTCCGGAAGCAGGAGCGTGGGAACCAGAGAGCTGGTTCAGGGTGAGAAACCAGTAAGGTGACGGACTGAGAGGACAGGAGGGAAGATGTCCACGGCGAGGAGTGCCTGTCCCTGAGAGCTGCCCGGCCATGATGGCGGCTGGATGCTGCAGGCTCAGGGGCAGGGGGGAGGAGCTGCGGCCATAGCCCCTCTCTCTCTTTCAGTGCCTCTGAAACAGGCAGTGGAGAGATACCCTGTGGGCCACCTATGGCTTTCAGGGATAACAAGTACCCTCAGGCACTCGGGAGGGGCTGGATTAAAACCCCTTGGAACACCGACAGCAGGGAGGCTGCAGAGGAAAAACAAACCCGAGAAAGGCTCAACTCTGAAACTTTCTGTTTACACCTGAGCCACCGGTGTCCCTCTGCAACAGGCACCTCCAAGCCCGACTGAAACAACAGTAGGCCACTGCTCACTCACTCCCAGGGGAAGGAGCCACTGTTGTACCCTCTCCCTCCCCACACACCGAGGCTTACAGACAAACAATAAAGGAAGCTCTGCTGGCCACGGAATAATGCAAAAAAACCCAAGGCGAGTAGAAGGACACTTACAGCTGAGACTCTTCTAAGGAAACAGAAATATTAACATTAGTCTGAGACTTGGACCGTCTTCTATAAACACCTCTAACGCCAGGACAAGCAACCCCAAAAGTCTGGACAACTGTAAGGAAAAAACGGAACACCATGCAGGCAAAGGAGCAGGAAAAAAACCCACAAGACCAAATAAATGAGGAGGAAATAGGAAAAATGCATGAAGAAGAATTCAGAGTGATGATAGTAAAAATGATACAAAATCTCGATAACAAAATAAAGTACGAGAAACAGTTCATAAGAACTCAGAAAAACAAACAGCAATAGATAACAAAATAACTGAAGTTAAAAATACTCTAGATGCTATAACCAGCAGAATGACTGAGGCAGAAGAACGAATAAGTGAGTTGGAAGATAGAATGGGGGAAATAACTGCCACAGAGCAGGAAAAAGAAAAAAGAATGAAAAGAATAGAAGACAGTCTCAGAGACCTCAGTGATAACATTAAGCACACCAATATTAGAATTATAGGCATCCCAGAAGAAGAAGAAAACAAGAAAGGGTCTGAGAAAATATTTGAAGAGGTTCTAGTGGAAAACTTCCCCAACATGGGAAAGGAAATAATGAACCAAGTCCAAGAAGTGCAGAGAGTCCCATACAGAATAAACCCAAGAAGAAATACACCAAGGCACATATTAATCAAACTAATGACAATTAAACACAAAGAAAAAATATTAAAAGCAGCAAGAGAAAAGCAACAAATAACATATAAGGGTAAACCCATAAGGATAACAGCTGACCTTTCTACAGAAACTCTGTAGGCCAGAAGGGAATGGCAGGATATACTGAAAGTCCTGAAAGAAAGAAACCTACAGCCAAGAATACTCTACCCAGCAAGAATCTCATTCAGATTTGAGGGAGAAATCAAAAGCTTTACAGACAAGCAAACGTTAAGAGAATTCAGCACCACCAAATGCAAGGAACAAGTGCTTAAGGAACTTCTCTAACTAGGAAACCCAAGAAAAGGAAAACACCTACAAATACAAACCCAAAACAATTAAGAAAATGGTAATTGGAACACACATGTCAATAATCACCTTAAATGTAAATGGATTAAATGCTCCAACCAAAAGACACAGACTGGCTGAATGGATACAAAAACAAGACCCTCCTATATGCTGCCTACAAGAAGCCCACTTCAGACCAAGGGATACATATAGACTGAAAGTAAAGGGATGGAAAAAGATATTCCATGCAAATGGAGGTCAAAAGAAAGCTGGAGTAGCAATACTCATATCAGACAAATTAGACTTTAAAGTAAAGACTATTACAAGAGACAAGGAAGGACACTACATAATGATCAAGGGATCCATTCAAGAAGAACATATCACAATGGTAAATATCTATGCCCTCAACATAGGAGCACCTCAATACATAAGGCAAATGCTAACAGCTATAAAAGGGGACATCAACAGTAACACAATCATAGTGGGAGACTTGAACACCCCACTTACATCAATGGACAGATCATCCAAACAAAAAATAAATAAAGACACACAAGCTTTAAATGACACATTAGACCATCTCGAATTAAAGGATATTTAATAGGACATTCCATCCAAAAACGACAGACTACACTTTCTTCTCAAGTGCACACGGAACATTTTCCAGGATAGATCACATCTTGGGTCACAAATCAAACCTCAGCAAATTCAAGAAAATTGAAATCATATCAAGCATCTTCTCAGACCACAATGCCATGAGACTAGATATCAATTACAGGAAAAAAACAGCAAAAGATACAAACACATGGAGGCTAAACAATTCACTATTAAACAATCAAGAAATCACTAATGAAATCAAAGAGGAAATCAAAAAATATCTAGAAACAAACAGCAATGAAAACACAACAACCCAAAATCTATGGGACGCAGCAAAAGCAGTTCTAAAAGGGAAGTTTATAGCAATACAGTCATACCTTAAGAAACAAGAAAATTATCGAATAAACAACCTAACCTTACACCTAAAACAGTTAGAAAAAGAAGAACAAAGAAACCCCAAAGTGAGCAGAAGGAAAGAAATCATAAAGATCAGAGCAGAAATAAATGAAAAAGAAAGGAAGGAAGCAATAGCAAAAATAAATAAAACTAACAGCTGGTTCTTTGAGAAGATTAACAAAATTGATAAACCATTAGCCAGACTCATCAAGAAAAAAAGGGAGAAGATGCAAATCAACAGAATTAGAAATGAAAAAGGAGAAGTAACAACGGACACCTCAGAAATACAAAAGATCATGAGAGACTACTACAAGCAATTATATGCCAATCAATTGGATAACCTGGAAGAAATGGATACATTCTTAGAAAAATACAATCTTCCAAGACTGAACCAGGAAGAAATAGAAACAATGAACAGACCAATCACAAGTACGGAAATTGAGGCAGTGATTAAAAATCTCCCAACACACAAAAGCCCAGGACCAGACGGATTCACGGGTGAATTATATCAAACATTTCGAGAAGAGCTAACACCTATCCTTCTCAAACTCTTCCAAAATATTGCAGAAGGCGGAATGCTCCCAAACTCATTCTACGAGGCCACCATCAACCTGATACCAAAACCAGGCAAAGATGCCACAAAAAAAGAAAATTACAGGCCAATATCACTGATGAATATAGATGCAAAAATCCTCAACAAAATACTAGCTAACAGAATCCAACAGCACATTAAAAAAGTCATACACCATGATCAAGTGGGGTTTATCCCTGGGATGCAAGGATTCTTCAATATACGCAAATCAATCAATGTGATACATCACATCAACAAATTGAAGGATAAAAACCATATGATCATCTCAATAGATGCAGAAAAAGCTTTTGACAAAGTTCAACATCCATTTATGATAAAAGCTCTCCAGAAAATGGGCATAGAAGGAAATTACCACAACATAATAAAAGCCATATATGAGAAACCAAAAGCCAACATCGTTCTCAATGGGGAAAAACTGGAAGAATTCCCTCTTAGAACAGGAACAAGACAGGGGTGTCCACTCTCACCATTATTATTCAACATAGTTTTGGAAGTTTTAGCCACAGCAATCAGAGAAGAAAAAGAAATAAAAGGAATCCAAATTGGAAAAGAAGTAAAATTGTCACTCTTTGCAGATGACATGATATTATATATAGAAAACCCTAAAGACTCTACCAGAAAACTGCTAGCACTCATTGATGAGTTTAGTAAAGTAGCAGGATACAAAATGAATGCGCAGAAATCTCTTGCATTCCTATACACTAACAACAGAAGAGCAGAAAGAGAAATTAAGGAAACTCTCCCATTTACCATTGCAACAAAAAGAATAAAATACCTAGGAATAAACCTGCCTAAGGAGGCAAAAGATCTGTATGCAGAAAACTTTAAGACATTGATGAAAGAAATCAAAGATGACACAAACAGATGGAGGGACATACCATGTTCCTGGATTGGAAGAATCAACATCGTGAAAATGACTGTACTACCCAAAGCAATTTACAGATTCAATGCAATCCCCATCAAATTACCAATGGCATTTTTCACAGAACTAGAGCAAGAAATCTTACGATTTGTATGGAAACGCAAAAGACCCTGAATAGCCAAAGCAATCTTGAGAAGGAAAAATGGAGTTGGTGGAATCAGGCTTCCTGACTTCAAACTATACTACAAGGCCCTAGTGATCAAGACAGTATGGTACTGTCACAGAAATAGAAAGGAAGACCAACGGAATAGAATAGAGAACTCAGAAGTAAGCCCAAACACATATGGGCACCTTATCTTTGACAAAGAAGGCACGAATATACAATGGAAAAAAGACAGCCTCTTCAATAAGTGGTGCTGGGAAAACTGGACAGCAACATGTAAAAGAATGAAATGAGAACACTTCCTCATACCATACACAAAAATAAACTCCAAATGGATTAAAGACCTACATGTAAGGCCAGACACTATCAAACTCCTAGAGGAAAACATAGGCAGAACACTCTATGACATCCATCAAAGCAAGATCCTTTTTGACCCACCTCCTAGAATCATGGAAATAAAATCAAGAATAAACAAATGGGACCTCGTGAAACTTAAAAGCTTTTGCACAGCAAAAGAAACCATCAACAAGAGTAGAAGGCAACCCTCAGAATGGGAAAAAATAGTTGCCTACAAAACAACAGACAAAGGATTAACCTCCAAAATATACAAGCAGCTCATGAAGCTTCATACCAAAAAAGCAAATAACCCAATCCACAAATGGGCGGAAGGCCTAAATAGACATTTCTCCAAGGAAGACATACAGATGGCCAACAAACACATGAAAAGATGCTCAACATCACTCATCATCAGAGAAATGCAATTCAAAGCCACAATGAGGTATCACCTCACACCGATCAGAATGGCCATCATCACAAATCTGGAAACCACAAATGTTGGAGAGGGTGTGGAGAAAAGGGAACTCTCCTGTACTGTTGGTGGGACTGTAAGTTGGTACAGCCACTATGGAAAACAATTTGGAGGTTCCTTCAAAAACTACAAATAGAACTACCATATGATTCAGTAATCCCACTCCTGGGCATATACCCAAAGAAAACCATAATCCCAAAAGAAACATGTACCATCATGTTTATTGCAGCACTATTTACAATAGCCAGGACATGGAAGCAACCTAAATGCCCATCAACAAATGAATGGATACAGAAGATGTGGCGTATATATACAATGGAATATTACTCAGCTATAAAAAGGGATGAGATGGAGCTATATGTAATGAGGTGGATAGGCCTAGAGTCTGTCATACAGAGTGAAGTAAGTCAGAAAGCAAAAGACAAATATTGTATGCTAACTCACATATACGGAATCTAAAAATGGTACTGATGAACTTAGTGACAAGACAAGAACAAGGACGCAGATGCAGAGAATGGACTGGAGAACTCGAGGTTTGGGAGGGGGCAGGGGGTGAAGGGGAAGCTGAGACGAAGCGAGAGAGTAGCACAGACATATATATACTACCAACTGTAAAATAGATAGCCAGTGGGTGGTTGTTATATAACAAAGGGAGTTCAACTCGAGGATGGAAGATGCCTTAGAGGACTGGGGTGGGGAGGGTGGGGGGCACTAGAGGGAGGGTGTGGGGGAGTCGAAGGAGGGAGGGAATATGGGAATATGTGTATCAAAACAGATGATTGAACTTGGTGTACCCCCCAAAAAATAATAAATTAAAAAAAAAAAGTAAAAAAAAAAAAAAGATGAGTCAGAAGGGACTTCCCTGGCGGTCCAGTGGTTAAGAGTCTGCGCTTCCACTGCAGGGGGTGTGGGTTCCATCCCTGGTCGGAGAACGAAGATCCCGCTTGCCACACTGTGTGGCTAAAAAAATATCAGTTAAAAAAAAATTCTTACAAATGTGGAAAAGAGTAAGAAACACAGTAGTTAATATATAGTGGGCTGATATACATAGAATAACAACATCAAATACATACAAAAAGCAGCTTTAGCTACCACGCATATACTGAGATCACATGATCTCCATCAGCCCTCCCTCCTCTCTCTCCTCTGCCCTCTCTAACTTCTCCACTTCCTTCTCTCCCTTTCTCCACTCTGTTTTCTCTCCTCGCCTACTTTCCAGGGTTGGTAGGACTTTCCTGCTTGTCTCCTGACCTTAAGTTTTATACTCTGTGGACCCTCTTTGTCGGTATTATATCACACACACATCCCGGCAGGTTTTGTAGAAAGTGTTGGGGCACCTTTCCCTTGGTGTTTGTAGTATGACAAGGTGGAGCTCTCAGCAGTGGATCAGAAACAAGAGAGCAGTCTGATCCCAGTGAGTAACAAAACCACAGGCAGTGCTGACAGGTGTGTATTGCCAAGCATCAACTGAGACAGTTCTGTGGTTTGAAACTCTTTAGCTGTATCTGTCACTACCATTTACAATTAAAGAAAAATCGATTGAATCACACCACATGTTTAGAATGAAAACTCAGAGAAGCACAGAAAAGTAATGCATAAAAAAGGAAAGTGAGCAGAGTTTGAGGAAAAATACAAAGAAACCTGCATTGCATAAACAGGATAGCAGTCAAAGGTGAATTTTTCTGTTGGAGATGAGTTCTGGAAGGCTATTGGATGAGAGAAAGACAGAGAGCTCATTATACCAGGGTTGCTGTGGCTTGTCAGGGCTGATTTCAGGAAAGCTGACTGGAGTTCTGAAACCTGGGGGTCAGTGCACACCACCAACACTGGAGGGGAGAAAAACACCAAAAATGAATGGGTAGCAGGAGGTAAGGAACTCACTTAACTTGGCATTCATAGTTTAAATGTCATAAACTTAAGAGGAGTATCAGTTTTGAAACTAAACTTATTAGCATCAGATACTTCTGTGATTCTTTGTTATTGGTTATTTTGAAGGTAGCAATTGAAAGAGTGATTTAAAAAGCTCAATATTTGCCTGAACATTGTTTACCATTCTGTAATTACCCTGAGGTGGAAAATTTGGGCTGCTTTTTCTCCATTGTTCCCTTTTCTTCATTTATCATAATCATCCTTTCCCTTCCCTCTCTTCCTGCGTATCTTTCTGCCTCCTTTCCTTCCGTGTTTTCAGTTCTCCCACCCTGCGTTTTTAGCATTATCTCTGTAGGCTTACAGATCCTCATGGGACAATGGGACTTCTCGCAAGTATCTTCCTCAAACATATCAATCATAGGCACCATAAACGCAAAGGAGTGAATTTTCAAATTTTCCCTGTGGTATAGAGACTGATGTTCACAAAGACAAAACAGTTGAAAAAGTAGTGCATTGCTTCAGTAATTTGGGCTGTTTGTTAGCATTGTCATGATTTTCAGAATTTGTCTATGTGTAAAAACTGGAGATTCTGGAACATGCTCTTTAGACAGAGGCAGCTCTTCTCTGAGGGACAGGATCTGGTAGCTGACACAGGACTGGAGAGTCGACCTCGGGTCAATTGGCCTTACTTCCGTTTGTGTCTGAGTGATTCTCCAGTGCTGTAGTGTACCTCTGTCCCTCAGGTAGGAATATCATAACTAGCGTGTATTTCTCTCTGAATAAATTACAAAAAAAGTGCCTTCTCTGAGCAGAATTGCACCAGTCGACTCTTCCTTTCAAGTGTGGCTTGGCACTGAGACTGGGCGAGGTTTAGGCCTTCATGTGCCACCTGGGAACCTTCGAGGATGTATAGATAGTACTACAATCACGTGCAGTAGCCCTGCCTCCAAGCTGCAGGGCAGTGGGAAAAATGGGAAATTTCCTCTGAACATGATGATGCTTTATATATTATCAAGCCTCAAAATATAGCAAGTACAGCAAAACCTTTTTTTCACTCTTAGTCAATAATCAGAAATTGCTGACTTTTGAAATTTGCAGATTATCAACATTTTATCTATCAGTTTTCAAAGTTTTAAATAAAGTATTTAAAATATTATATAATTATTATTTGAAATACAGTCATATAATATTATTAGAAAGTAAATCAGAAAATTGTTTCTATGCTATTTAGTGAGGCGTTGGGTAGAAAAATAATGCAATTTAAATGAAAGATTAAATTTTGAATACTGTCATGGGTCAAAGAGTTGGTGACAGTAATTGTGATTTGCCAGACTTGATAAGCATCCCAGATTCTCAGATAATTTGGGAACCTGTGGGTTGCAATATAAGTAAAATATCAAATTGTATGTCTGTATGTGTGTGTCTGTGCCTCTGTGTGTGTGTGTGTAGATTTTTTTCTATTCACCTATCTTTTTATCTGTATCTATCTTTTTTTTTAAACATATGAATTCAGGTTTTAAGACCTTACTGAAGAGACAGCAAGCTGAATGGGAAAGGTTTCCAGTGAAAAACTTCATATTTAAAGCTGTAATATTCCTCTTAAATGCATTTTAAAACATGAATGATTATATTAAAATGCCAGAAGAAATGAAATTTGGAAATAATGTGATTGGCAATTTGCTGTTATCCTTTGGCTAAATTTCTTATGGGAGAAGGTGACTCAGGGAGGGAAACAGGAGGCCACTCTGTCTTAAGAAGCAGAAGGCAGAGGGTGAGTCTTGAGTATATTTAGGTTCAATTTGCACAATCTAGTGATGTGATCACCTGATTTTCAGGGATTCCTACTGTTCTGGACATCTCAGCTGGCATTAGTGCCATGCATTGTTTTCACCGATATTAAGGCCAATTTGTACAGGTGTTACCCAGTGGTGCCGTATCAGAGCTAGGAGCTAGAAACCAGAACCCCCAAACTCCAAGCCAGATCTCTGTACTGGCTGGCTCTGCTATTTTACTAACTTTGCAACATTGGAACATTATGGTTTATACAGGTGAGCAACTACAGTTTTGGACTCTATTTATTAAATTATGATATGGTTTTATTACACTAGATGAATGGAGAATACTAGGTTTATGTTATTCTTTTTTTTAAACCAATTCCAGCTTCTTTATCAAAATAAAAAGTAATAGCTCTGGCCATTAACTATTCATGTTTGATATTACAGTTTTGAAATATGAATTTGATGTTATATTACTTAATTAGAATCTAGAGCAGAACTCTAACTACTGAAGTTACCTTTAAGAATTAAAAAAAAAAAGCCAAGTATATAAAAATCTCATTTGCAAACTTTTGCTTCTGTGAAGGACGGCATGGCTTTTGGAAGATACATACTAAGATCAAGTGAAGGATATTCACTTCCTCTTTCAGAATTTTTATTTGCCTTTTATTTCTTTAGACTGTGTTTTGTAGGAATATTGAATTTGTGATTCTTATGTTTGATACTGAGGAAGGACCTTTAAGCAAGTTTAAAGTAAAACTAAAATGAAAACTGTTAAGATTATCTCTAGAAAATGTTGTGTGTTTAATTCCCTTTAGAAGTGGAAGTTTTAGCAAGGTTTTTTTCCCCATGCTCTAGCTGTTGTATTAGCAGGCATAGACTGACAACCTCATTGTTTTTAATAAAACAGATTAATAAAAATGTAAGAGGATTAAGCATTTTAGATTCTGGCTTCTATGCCTAATATGAGAGTATTGGTTTGAAGCCAGTACATGCTAATTTATTGGCACTTTGCTTGAAGTAATGTAGAAGATTATCTCCTCTGAGATTGTTCACCTGGGGCAGTCATTCTCAGCCAAGGAGTAGTTTTGCCCCCAGGGAACATTTGGCAATGTCTGGAAACATTTTTGGTTGTCACAGCTGGGGAGGTGGGTTGCTACAGGCACCTAGGGAGTAGAAGCCAGAGATTTTGCTAAACATCCTACTGTGCGTAGGACAGCCCCCAGCAAAGAATTATCCAGTCCGAAGTGTCAACAGTGCCAAGGCTGGGGAGCCCTGGTCTAGGAGTGTCTACAGTTTGTCTTCCTTCTTATTGCTTTCCTTTTTCCTTTTCCTTCTTTCTTTTTCTATTCCCCTTTCTTAAATAGGTATGTGTAACTTGGTGGAGAAGGGTAAGTGACTGTTTTGTACTAAATGTAATCTTTTAAGTTTATTTCCTAAGGTGTGGCTTGTACAGAGTGAAATGGGGGTCAGGAGACCTGCACTTGGCTTACGACCTTGGCATGTCACTTACCCTCTTTCATTTCTTCCTCTAAACGTCAGAACTGAACGAGATCTAAGGTATCTTCTAGCTCAACAAAGTCAAAATATTTTGGCTAAACCATTCATTCAACCTCACACAAGCACCTCCTTGTGTCAAATGTCGTTCTAGGTGCTGTGGTGAACTGATACAGAAGACCAGAATTTGTGGTTTCTGATTTCTAAATGCCTGTGATTTAACTGAGGAGGCAGACGTGTAAGCAGAAGTGATCATGCACTGTGATAACATGCTAATAAAAGTGCTATGCCAGGTCTTATAGAACAGGGCTGGACAGCCACTACCTGTGATGAGTCATCAGAGAGAAGGGAGAACCTGACATGGCTACTGGAGGAAGGGAGAAATTTGCCAGAAGGGGAGGCAGGGCTTCCCAGACAAAGAGTGGCATAGGCGAAAGCTCAGGATGATGGAAGCCCTGGTATGTTAAGTAATGTTGAAAAGTTTCAGTGTGATGAGTATATATATCATTGTTGAATTAAAATGCTCTTCTTATATTGCTTTAAAATATCAAAAATTTCCAAAAGAATTTTAAAGCGGTGAAAAGGACATATTATAATGTAGCCCTTTCACTGGAAACATCACAAGCACGGACAGCGTGGATCACAGTCTGAGGATCCCGTCAGGTCCCATCTCTCCGACTGAACTTGTTTAAACGTGTGCTTGATCTCCTCCTTCACTGTTAAAGCTGTGGATCATGGTGCAGACCAGCCAGGAACAACACATCAAATTTTTAAAAAGTGTCTACTTTTCCCCTCATCAGGTTCTCTGGAAATAATTTAGAGGCAATGGACTTGGGTAATTAAAACAGCTGATTTAATTCACAAATGCAGATGAGCCAAATGTAGTGTCATCCCATTCAACCTTCCTAAAACAAGCAGAAAGCGTGAGGACAGAAATAGTGCTGAGGCTTCTGCTGCACACGGATGACAGGCAGCCCCCGTTTGGGGCTAGGTGACAAAACGCTGGTCAGCGTTGCTGAACTAGTGGTTCTCAGCTTGGCCTAAGCCACCAACACACTCAGTTTTCTTTTGCAGCTGTGAAAATCAGGATCTTCCCTTAGAGTGTGTCATAGAAGGAAATGAGAGTATTTGAGGGAAATGGATCTTTTTATCGGCTGTAGAGAAGTAGACAAATTTTGCATGAGTTTTCCCTCAGCAAATCTGACTTTTCTCAGGAGGAGGAAACATAAGTGGAATAACTCCTTTTGCTGCTTTTCTTTGGATATAAAAAGAAGTCATGTAATAGATATCATAATGACTGGAGAGTTCAGGAAATCCGTCTTCTCTTTCCAGCCAAGCAGCTGAATTTCTGTTACACTTAACTTCTTGGTGTCTAAACTTCTCCTTCTAGAAATAAATCTAACAATACCTGCTGTTCATGGCTCAGGACTTAGGAAGTAACGTCTATAGAGTATTTGCGAAGAAAAAGGTTCTATAACACAGATAAGTATTTTTCCACCCTTGAAATCAGTTTAGTTCCCTGTTTGTATGATTAAATTCTAAAAGGTCTGACATTTGGCAACCTCTTTTTTTTTCATCTCCCATCAGAATGTAAAATTCATGATTAGCTGCTCATTATGAATCTGTCACAACTTCACTTAATAAATATCCAAGGAAGAGTCGACTTGGCTAAAGTTGAATCAGTACAGCTTTACTAATTTGGGCACTAAATTAAACCAGAGCTTTTAAATCTGTATTGGTCTAAGAGGGAATGTGCAGAAAGCAAGTCCTGGGTGCTTTCTCCCAGAATCAGTGGAGTTCGGCTGTCAGTCAGGTTGGTTAGAGGAAGAGGAGGGTAAATGTGTTGAACGTGTCCCCCTTTGGTACCTATAGACCAGCAGTGGGAGTAGCAGAGGGACTGTATTGAAGGATTAGTGGGCAATCAATCCTAAGTGTGACTTTCGAGATTTAACATGTTTTGAGTTCTTAAAGATTGGTCATTATGCCATAGAAGCATGTTCTTTTATGGTCTATTAGATTTTATCTTCTATGTAAATAATCACCGGCCGCCTACGTAGAGGCGTCTGCTGCCGCACACATTCATTTACAGGGAGGCTGTGGCTGCGTTTGTGTCACAGTGGCAGGTTAGGTAGTTGCAACAGAGAATTTATGGCCCACAAAGACCAAAATAAAATACTTACTATCTGTCTCTTTACAGAAAACGGATGCTGACCCTTGCTTTAAAGAAATAATTTTGGTAAACAAAAACTACAGATAAATTCTCTCAGGGTCCTATTCACCTAGACAAATGAAATTATTTTCTTTTGAAGAAGTGGTAACCCCAAATACTTTCTTTTTCATCTTATTTGCTTTATAATACCTGAGAAATTCTTTTAAAATGCAAATATTGAAATAATGTGTAAAAAGAAATGTGTCTTATGATCTATAAGCACTCCAGGAAAAACATGTGCATGTAGTAACATAGCGACTGCAAAGTGATCGCAAATAGCATTTACCAGTTATATTAAGGAAGTGAATAAATAATAATAATAGCAAACATTTATAATGTGTTTATTCTATATTAGATGCTGTTCTGAGTACTTTAAAATTTTTCTCTTCAGCAGCCCTTTGAAGTAGGATAATTATTATCCTTATTTTATAGATGACATCTTTTAGTCATGAATACAGTTGAAGAATTTAACTTGTAGGAAAAACAACTAATAAAATGTCATTTATAATATATTTCATGGGTTTATTGATACAAATGAATAGTTACATTTCTTGAGACTATAAAGCCAAGGCATTGACTGAATTCCATGATGAAAGTATTAAGAATAATGGAGAATAGTTTTAATAACATAGAAGAATTGAATTGTAATTTGGTAGTTTTAAGTTCTGAGCTTAATTTAATTTTCTTAAACTTCTAAATTTAATTTTTTATACAGTTAGGTTTCTGTTGGGTTTGTTTTTCTCTTCCTCCAAAGTTGATGCATCCAAGTGAGCCCATGTTGGAGACTGCAGTGGCTGGCTCTGTACTCTGCAGAGGAGAGTCCTCCGTTTAGCAGTTAATTCTGAGATACTACCTCCACACAAAGAGGAAGTACATTGAGGCAAAGACAAGTTCTTAGCTGGTGGCTGGATAATTGATAAGCAAAGGGTATGATCCCCTGTATGACTTTTAGTAGTAAAGCAGAAGCTATACTAAGTTGATCATTAAACATGTCAGAGGAGTGACTGTTAAAGAGTTTGAATGCAAGTAGCAGCACTAAATGGGACTTAACTTTGCGTGAAAGTTGGACAAGGGTTTTACACTGTGGAATAGGTAGTGAGATGTTTGCAGTGCAGTATTTCACACCACTTATCTCCGCTAACTCTGGAACTTATCTTGAGGAAGCACAAAAGAATACAATAAAAAGACAGAGACATTTGAGACAAGAAGCTCCTCCACTTAGTCCACCTCATGAGACCCTGCACCACACCCTTTTTCCTGAGCCCTCAGCCCAGCTGTTTACTTCAGCTGTTCAGCATATTGCCATATGCTTTTAACTCTGAAAATGTTATTTAACTTGTTCCTCCTGCCACTGTCTCTGCTAGATTGTTTCTTTATTACTGGGACGGTCTTCAACTGAAATATTTTTGTGAGTAGAAAGTGAGTATTCCTATCAAAGTATTTTTATCCTTTATTCCTATCTTTATAAAATTCTATCTGTATAGCTGTTTACCTCAAGATAAAGGGCAGAATCATGAACGGAGATAACATAGATCTTTTGAATTAGGGACGCTCATCTGTGTCTGCAGTTACCACGTGTTAACTTAGGAGATGTTCTGACATTCATGATTCAGATTCCCTCCTGTTCTTTAGAATTTATTTATAATCTGTTGTTTTTGAACAGATTTAGAGTTAATTGTCAGAAAAGTATTTTTAAACATTAATAATGATTCTATAATTAAATTATTTTGTTTAGGTAATTTATAACTCAAATGTAATTACATATTATTTATATAATTATTAAATTATTAATCCATTAACCATACAGTTTAATACATTAACATCAGCAGTGTATTCCTTATTCCTTTGAGTCTGTGAATAAAGCTGTCCATTTCGTATGCACTGATTTGAAAATTTAAATTTCCTCTGAGATGATAAGTTTGCTGCACTGCAGAATGAATTGTGACATTGACCTGTTTGATATAAGGAACAGATCTGTGAAAGGTACAGTGTACATGTTGGTCAGATACACTACTGCTCATCAATTGTACAGTATGACACATTACCTGGGTATGTGTACCACTTTTGATTAGAATGTTAAATCAGCCTTAATTATATGAACTTTCTCAAAAAAATTCTTCTCAAGTTTATTCTCTACTATATATGCCCCCCAAACCTCCAAAACAAACCAAAACCAAAACTGAACCATTTTTCTTTACTCTGTCCTATTTTTTAAGCTTCCACTGCATGCTGGTGGTGGTGTTGGATGTGTTGATGAGCATTTAAAGCACCAAGTGGTTATCTCAATCTCATTTTGCATAATTTTTCAGTAAGTTCACTTCCTTGTCTGATCAGTTTTGTCTCAAATGTTATTTGGGTGCATGGGAGAGGGGGGGAGTGTTGTTTTTTGACATCATGGTCTTTGATGAAAGGAAGCCTCAGGTCTGAGCGTTGTCCCTGGGTTCTCTCTGGCCTCTGCTGAGGGGTGATGACGCTGGTCTTGTGCCCACTACTGTTTCTTTGGTTGGCGTTCACTGTGGAAATCAGGGATGATGAACTTGGGTCCCTGCTGATGCAAACCCCATGGAGTGTCACCACAGTTGAAAATCCCAAGGTCTACAGTCCATCGCGTCCTGGCAGTCTGTCCTTCAGCTTTTCATTCCCGGACCGCTCTAACTCTATGAAGGTAACTCTCTTGGAAATCTTATCCAGCACCATCACATAGCTTTACATCCTGTACCTGGCTCGGAGAATATCCTGACCTAGTTTTTCGCCCCTTGGGGGCTGGGGAGTAGTAACTTGCATGTCCTCTGCACTTCCACTAGAGGGGCACTTCCCTCTCAGATCTCCAAGTGCTCCCTGCATCCAGCTTTCTCTCAGGTGCCTGAGCTGCTCTCCACCCCTGTACCATTTGCTGTTTCTGCACATGGTGTGGGAGCTGGAACACTCTTCGTGACTGATTCCCCTGCTGCTCTTCTTACCTTTCAGGTTTCTATGAGCGTTTCTTATTTCTCTTTTCTGTTTCGCTGCAAATTCCCATATATCATACACACCTTCTCAAGGTAGTGTTCATCCTTCCTTTTCGAGTGCAAAGTGCCTGCTGGGAAACACTCTTTTTCATAGAGAAAAGTTTTTAAAATTTCAGTGATGCTTCTGAATGTCGTTTCTGTACTCTCTGATGAGTAACTTAAGCTGACTGCACTAGTCCTGGCCACCACAAGGTAGAGGATGAGGCCTCCTCCACGCCAGGCAGTGATTCAAATGGAAAACAAGCACAGAAAGTGGTGCTTACAAATCAGGCACAAAGATCTTGCATCCAGGGAGCTGAAGGCAGAGGGAAAGAGGTGCACTTGGAAAGAAGAAGCAAGAGGCACAGGGATTCATTCCCCAGCTCTGGTACCACATGCCTTACTGCCTTGGCAGAGCTCATTCCAATAATGCCAGGTCACCTCTAGCTGTCTCCTGGTGGCCTTACCTCCTTGTTAGTGGCCTCCAGGAGTCTGCTACATTTTAATGTGTTTGTCACAAGATCCCATAATAAAAAGATGTAATAATAAAAAATAGTTTTAATAAAAACTATAATATTTCTTATTGGTTCAAAATATGTGGAAGCTAGTAATGGGAAATGGAATAAAAATATTAATATTAATTAATTCTAACCAAAATTCTGTGTTTTATTTGTTATGGAACAGTCAGTATTTGGGGCCTTGTTATTTTGTTAAAGTAAATGTTAGAATTATAAAATAAATTTCTATAATCAAAATAGCAGATGCTATTTTTTTAGTATCTTTAAAAACAACAGTATCAGTAGTTATTCCCATTGTGCAGACAAGGAAACTGAAAATCAGAAAGGCTAAGTCACAGAACTAAAAAGAAGTAGAATTGGGATTAAAATTTAGGTCTGTCTGAAGTCAGAACCCATGCCTTGTCAAGTGAGTAAGCTTCAGTAAATAGATCATGTTAGGAGATATTTCTATAACAAAAAAAAATCTTGTGACAAATAAACAATGTTTAGTGCTTAGTTATCTTCAGAACACACTTAGGAAGTTATGCTGAAAGAGTCACTATTACCTGTCTGACATCAGTCTCTTTTGCTGTAATGGTATATAAAGTTAATATAGTACTAACTTAATGCACATGATCTAAGTTTAACCTTTTTAAGAACTTGGAATTATAAAACAAAACTCAGAAGTAGGGAACCAGACCAAACAAACATATAGGTTAGAGAACTGTAAGCTGAATACCCTTGCAATCACCATCCAAGTCAAGAAATAGAACATTTCCACTGGCCCCAGAAGCTATCTATCCATGTGCCTAGCCCCTGTCATAGGCCTGTTCCATTCTTTGTGTGTAACCACCACCCTGATTTTTATAATAACCACTTTTCCCTATGGTTGTATCAGCTAAGAGTGCATTCCTAGACACCATAGTTTAGTGTGGCCCATTTAAAAACATGATATATCTTTAAGTCTCTTTTAGCCTAAAGGTTCCCTTTCAATTTCTTTCTTTTCCTTATCATCTATCTGAGGAAGAACTTATACCCTTTAACTGGTATAGTTCATCATAAGGCTATGATTTTGCTGCTTTGGAGACATGTGCAGCCAACCTGTGCCTCTGTCTTGTCTGTTTCTCTACTTGGCAGTTGGATCTAGATGTGTAATCAGACTGGAGTTAGATCTCTCTGCTGCTGGTATGTTCTTTTATCAGGATGCGTATCATGTCTGGTTTTAACTTTTTAAAAATATTAGCAGCTGTTGATACTTAATGCTTGCGATGAGTATTAACTCCTTGAGAGTTACAAAATGATCATGTTCTATCCTTTTTTTTTTCATTTATATAATTTTTTAAAGAAATCCTTCCACGCTTCTATTTTTTCAGTTACCCAGAGAGAGGAATTAATTCATACGGGAAGGGCAGGGTAAATGTTTGATTCCTTCCCTTTATTTACAGTTTTAAAGGCAAAACTTAATCCCCTGTCAACGTTTAAATGCAACAATTAGTGTTTTTAAAAACCATTATGAACTAATTCAAACATAGTTAGTGTGTTTTAGCCAACTGTGATTACATAAAATTAGAAATCTATCTTGCTTTATTTACAGTGGTTTTGACTGTGATTTTTGCTATAGTTTTTTTACTGGTTGCTTTGGGTATTATACATAAGTGACATCACCTAGTGGTATCGATATTTTACTTCTTAAAAGAAAATGTGGGCTTCCTAGGTGGCGCAGTGGTTAAGAATCCGCCTGCCAATGCAGGGGACACAGGTTTGATCCCTGCTCCAGGAAGATCCCACATGCCACGGAGCAGCTAAGCCCGTGTGCCAAACAAACAAACAAACAAAAAAAAACCTTAAAAAAAAAAGAAAATGTGAAAACCTCCTCTCCATTTAGGTCTCTTTCCCTCCCCCAAATTTGAATATTTAAATTTAAGTATCATTGTCTTAAATGCTGTATCACATATTTTGGATCTAAAAAGCTGAACTCACAGAAATAAAGACTAGAATGCTGGTTACCTGGCCCTGAGGGGTGGGACATATAGGGAGATGTTGGTCCAATAGTACAAACTTCCAGTTTCAAGATAAATAAGTACTCAGGATCTAATGTACAGAATGAGAAACTAATACTGTATTATACATTTGAAAGTAACTGAGAGAGTAAATCTTAAATGTTCTCACCACAAAAAGGAAATGTTAATTATAGAGGTGTTGGCTAAAACTATGGTGGCCATCATTTTGCAGCATATGAATCAACACATTGTACACCTTAAAGTTACACAATGTTATATGTCAATTTCATTTCAATAAATCTGAGGAAAAATAAATAGCATTGTCTTGAGTAACAGATAGTATTATAATTTTCATTGTAATCATCGAATATGATTTATAAAACTCATGAGGAAGATGTCCTGTTGCGTACACCCCCAAATTCTGCTCCTTCTCTTGTTCTTCCTTCCTTCCTCACACTTCAGGATCCTTTCAGCTATCATTTATCATCGTTTCTTGGCCTATTCATGGGAAAAACTGGGAAATATATATTTTTAAAGATGAAATACCTGATGAGTTCATTCAGTTATCGCTAATTCAAATTTTGGATCTTGGGGTTTTCACTTATCTCTTCATTTCATTTTGGTTCTCAAAGACGCAGAGGATGTTAGAATATTCCATGATTTTCTGTCCCACATATCACACACAATGTTCTCAGAATAACAATACAGGAATTATTATTACCAACTCCAATTACTGAAAGCAATGAAACAAGATGTCTTTGTATATGACACATCTACGAACCTCAATTTTTTGTTCATCACAAAAAACATATAATAGCTGTAACATATAATATTTTCTTCCTTGTAACCATCATTTTTCTTTGTTCTGCAAGTAACTCTTTCTTTAATGCTCCACACAAGTTTTTCTGTTGATGTCCCTCTAGACATCTTTATTGTCTGACATTTGTTCTCTAATAGATTCTTCACGAGGGGCTAATAGTTAGGAGTTCTCTCCTATTGATAACAGTTTACATTAAAAGTCAGTTTTGTTAGCAAAAATCTTTGTCTCACATTTTCATTTTTTTTTGAGCATCATCCTCTCCATTTATTTCTGAAATAAAGCACTACTTTCAAAGACAATTCTTTTCTTTCCCTCATATGCCATATACTCCTTTTATCTCAGTGTCCACAGGATTATTTTTCTTTCAAGTCCAGAATTTTACTAGATTATCTGTTGTTGTTGGTAGTTATGGGTTGATACTCTTGGGTACATTATGTGCTTTCTTAATATATAATCTTTATTTGGGGAATTTTTATTATAATTTTTATTATTTGTTTTGTTTCCTCCAGAGACTTAGATATAAAAAAATAGAGCAGTTATAATTTCCTTTAATTATTTTGATAGTATTGCCTCACTATTTTTTAGCATCTAATATTATGTAATAAATCAGAAGCCATTGTGATTCCTGTTTTACTATATGTTTCTCCTCTTTCTGACTCTTTTCATACTCAGTGTTCTGAAATATTTCAAGCATTTGTCTTAGTGTAAGTCTTCTTTCATTGAGCTAGGCACCAGGTGAAACATTTGTCATGTAGAAAGTCTGGTTCTTCAGTTTGGGAAAATTTTCTTCCTTTATTTCTATTTTTTAATTGAATTCCAGTTAGTTTCAGGTGTACTACATAGTGATTTGACTTTTTTTTCAGTTAAGCAACGCATATTTATTGATTGATGATTTAATGGTAAGACAAACAGTTCCTGCCTGCATGGAACTTGGAGGTTTGAATGATATGGAGACAGTAGTCAGTGTCATTGCAAGGGTTGAAACTCATGTGCCTCTTTACTCTTAGTCTAGTATGTCTCCATTACCATCTTCTTATTTTAGCTCTTATTGAAAAATCTGCACTCCTTACTGAGTTTATTTTAAATTGTATTTAATTATTATAACAGCTAAGGATTTCTATTCTGAATATCAGCCCATTCATTCATTGTCTAACTCAGGGCTTTAGCTATAACTATCCAATTTCCAGAATTAATACAGCCACTAAAAATTCTGTTTTTGACCAAATTCTTAATGATTTGATATTTGCATATGTTATGAAATGGTCACCATGATGAACCATCTATCTCCATAAAAACTTACGACCATGTTATTGACCACATTCCTTATGCTGTGTGTTACATCCCAGGTTATTTACTTTATAACTGGAGGTCTATACCTCCTAATTCTCTTCACCTGTTTCACCCAAGCCTCCCTGCTGGGAATCACACATTTGTTCTCTGTATCTGTGAGTCTGTTTTCATTTTGTTTGTTCGTCTGTTTTGTTCTTTAGATTCCACATATAATTGAGAGTATACAGTATTTGTCTTATGTCACTTAGCATAATACCCTCTAGATCCATCCATGTTGTTGCAAATGGCCAGATTTCATTCTTTTTGATGGCTGGGTAATATTCCATTGTATATTTTTACCACACCTTCTTTATCCATTCTTTTATTGATGGATGCTTGGGTTGCTTCTATGCCTCAGCTCTTGTGAATAAGGAATGCTAAAGTGAACATAGGGATACACATATCTTCTTGAATTAGTGTTTTCATTTTCTTCTGGTAAATATCCAGAAGTGAAATTGCTGGATCATGTTTCAATTCTATTTTTGATTGTTTGAGAAACCTCCATACTGTCCTCCATGGTGGCTGCACCAATTTACAGTCCCACCAACAGTGCATTAGGGTTCCCTTTTCTCCACACCCTCTCCAACACTTGTTATTTCTTGTCTTTTTGACAATAGCCATTCTAACAGTATGAGGTGATATCACATTGTGGTTTTAATTTTCATTTCCCTAATGATTAGTATCTTCTATTATTTCTTTAATTTTTCTCTCTTCCCTTCCTTCTTTTATTCTATAATTCTTATTAGTTGAATGCTTGTCTCCCTGAATTAATTTTCTAATTATTTTCCTTTTGTTTCTCTAGTTTTCACCTGCTATAGCTGACTGTGTCCCTCCCCCAATTCACATATTGAAATCCTAATCCCCAATGGGATGACATTTAGAGATGGGGTGTGTGAGAAGTGGTTATGCTATGAGGGTGCAGCCCTCATGAAGGAGATTAGTGCCCTTATAAAAGAGGCCTCAGGGAACTCCCTTGCCTCTTCTACCATGTGAGCAAAAAGATGACTGTCTATGAACCACAAAACAGGTTCTCACCAGCGAGCACCTTGATCTTGGACTTCCCAGCTTCCAAAATTGTGAAAAATAAATGTCTGTCATTTATAAACCACTCTGTCTGTGCTAATCTATGTTAGCAGCCCAAGGAAGTAGGACACCATCTCTTAGCCTTTTTTAAGAATATAATTTACATACAATAAAAGCCACCATTTTCAAGTTTGTTTGATGTGTTGACAAATGCATGCAGTCATTTAACTGCCACCACAACATCCCAAACTTCCCTTGTGCTCCTTTCTTGTCGATCCCCTTTCCCTGTTCTCATCTCCTGGCAGCAATCATTCTGTTTTCCATTCCTAGGGTTTCCCCTTAAAATCTCTGTCCTTTTGTTTTCTTTTCTTGTAAATTTCCTGAACTTATAGTTCTTCTAACTACCCTTCTAACAAGAATGTTAATTTAAGCTGTATTTTAAGTTTATCTTATCTTGTTCTTGTTTCACAGCTGTAATGTCATTTTATCTGTCTGTGGATATTAAGGTTTGCTGAAAGATTTTTCTGCATGTCCTCAGAGTTCCCTTTTTCTCTTTGTTTTGCTCTTCTTTTTTTCGAGTTGGATTTATTTTTCAGGAGTCTGGTGGTTCTTAACTATCCAATCATATTAAGTGTGAAGTGCTGGAAAGCTGATTAGAAGCTCGGTGTGCCTGGGTGGGTCTTGCAGGGTTTAGGGCTTCGCTGCAGAGTGAGTGTATTCACTATTAACTCCAAAATTGTTTGTAAATATTTTGCTTGGTGAGGTTTGCTACCTCCAAAGAATGAGCCACTCTTGTCCTTCCTGATTATGCTAGTCTTACAAATTTGGGGCAGGAAAAAGGGGCTATCTCACTGATGGCTATGAAAATATCACTTAACCATTTTGTTTTGAATGCCTCATCTCATCCTGGGCTTATTTTCTGCTTGGTGTTCCTAAATCTGGAGTCTGATTGGGTTAGTGTCTCCAAAATCTATAAAACATTTTTCTGGGAAGCTTGACAGATCTGGATAGGGTAAGGTTTGGGTATGCAACTATTCTTTAAACAGATTTTTCAATAACTCATCTGTGTTCAGCCCCAGCCTCATCTCAGCCTTCCACTATACTTGGAGCTCTTTATACTCGAAACTTCCCAGGGTTCTATAGGGTGAACTGGCTTGCTCCCTCTTCATTATTTCTGTCAGGTTTATCTTTCTTCCATTTTGCTAAGTCACCTATGCTTCCTCTATCTATTTACTATTTAGGTTTAAGGTATTTCTTAGCTTAATTCAAGATGGTATCTAGACTTTGCTTTCTTGTTTTATCTATTGTTTATGAGATGTTTTTGAGAGTAGAAGAATAAGGAAATGTCTTTAAATATCCATCTTGAAATGAGAAGTCTATAGCTATATCCTTAAATATAGCTATGGACTTCTCATAAGTAAACTGCAGTATTTTACAGCATTTGACACAACTAACATACTACTCTTTTTTTTTTAATTGAAGTATAGTTGATTTACAATATTGTGTTAGTTTCAGGTGTACAGAACACTGACTCAGTATTTTTTCAGATTATACTCCATTATAAGTTATTACAAGATATTGGGTATAATTTCCTGTGACTTTCATGGTTTTCATTACTTTTATTCTCTTATATCTTCCTTTCTCTTTGTCTATTTTTACAGTGCCACAGTCATTCATAATATCTGTTAAACATGGATGTAATTCAGGGTTTTATAATTATCACTCTTTTGTCTTTCTATCAGTGATGATATCTACCTTTACCCAGACTGCAGTTCTGTATGTCCACCTTCTTACTGGGCATTTTCATTTCCATTTTCAACCCATTTTAGTAAAAGTCAAATAATAAAATCAAAGATATCTTTCTTATCATACCAGCTTCTCTTTTCTTTCTGACTCCAGGACACTATAGTTTTCTTATGCAATCAGGCTTGACATTTTACAAGTACCTTTAACTACAGCCTACATATATAATTGGAAATTAAATCAATCCATTTGATTATTTTTAAAGTTTTATGTAATTGCATTCAATGTTTTCTTTCCTTTGCTGCCGCTTAAATCCAATTTGAGCTATTTTCTTTTATTCTAATAAGAGATATACATTACACATTTGTATAACTAAAGAAATCTGCTCAGTGTAAATTCCCTCAAACTAATGTAAGGAAGTTGAAATTCCTAAAAACTGTACAAAATAGTTCTCTCTTTACACACACACACACGCACACTGTGTATGTATGTATGTATACACTAGGCATAAAAATAACCAAAGAAATTGGTAATTTTATCATGGACAAATTTGTTGTATAGAGAGGAGAAATTTATTTCCTACTTTGCTCAAGAAAATAAGATTTCTCAATTATACGCACATGTGCAAAGTAGAGATTGTTCCAAGCAAAATATCATGAGATTTTTTTGCTCTTCTAGATATTCCTGTCTGTGTTATTGTTAGGAAGGACATGAAAGAGGATGTGACTTTTACTTATCATTTATCATCTGTTTCATTAAAGAGCAGAATGCACATGGCAACCTTTGTTATCTAATTTCCCAACTGAGTACAGTATTGGACAGCAGCAGACCTGCTTGCATTTTGTAAGCACCCACCATGCATTGGGTTATTCCTTCTTGGTGCACTATATCCTGCCACTTAGCTGGAAATGTTGTACATTTGCTCAGTCTTGTCTCTTAGGATTGCTTATTTCATTCTATATACAGAATAATGCAGAATTTAACATGATTTTGTTATATCAGAAATTTCATGATCACTTTACATCATTTAGATCTGAGAATAAGACATATTTTCTGTATCTTCAGAGCTTTGTAATTGGGTCCAGGTTACATAAAAGCTTAAAATGAATGCCTTCTCAGTACATAAGTTTGAAAGACATGATTTGGTTTTCTGTAACTTTTGTTCTTGACCATAAAGATTTAACTGAATTACTTTACTCATTTACTAGTTTATTAAATAGAGGGTTTGGGAAGAGGTAATTCCTCTCAGGTCCTACAGAATAAATTGAGCTTGCTCTAATGATGAAGCAAGAATTAAATTTTAGGAGAAAAGTAGAAATAAAATGAAGACAAGAAATTGTCTAAAAGTGTAAAAAGAACATATACCGTGTATGAATGAAGCAGTGCAAACCTTTTTAGCATAACTGAGAATTTATGAGGTGGGAAACAGAGGACAGGGTGTTTAATGATGATGAGGCTAAGACATATTTTAATAATTCATTTTTGCTGAAATGTATCAATTAGTCTAACTTAGCTTTACACCTTAACAAAGATTGGAACTTTTATGGCCCAATACCAACATGACAATGGATTTAAGTTTGAAGTACATCCATTTGAATAAATAATTTAAAATTAAGATAAAAATAGGAAATAATTGTCCAAAGTACTCCCACATATAAGGAAATGCTGTTACTAATAGCTAATTTTTATTAGCTTTCCTTCCTTCCTCTCTCTCTCATTTATTTTTCTATTTTTTTAAATTTTTCTGCATCACAAGACAAAATTATTATATTAAGGCTCTCTTTCCTGTTATTTTTCCCTTCTTCCTTGTCACCTTGACTTTCTTTTTTTAATTCTTAGATTTTAAAAAATGTGGGAGCTCCCATGTAAAAAATGAGGAAAAACAACAATTGTTTGAATTGTGTTGACTTCAGGTAGGGTTAGAATCAATGGCTTTAGAGCTCCTCCAGCCTGAGTTTAGGTCTTAGCTTGGATATTCACTAGCAGCATGATCTCAGCCCAACTACTTTTCTTCTGTTAGCTAATAATAGCAACTATTTGAATATGTACTGTTTCATTCTTTTATGTTTTGGTTATTAACCCATTTATTCCTCACAAAAATTGGAGGTATTATTAACCCATTTTACAGAAGAGGAGATAGGAACACAGAGAATAAGTAGCTTTCCCAAGATAACATAATTCATAGTTTCTTCATCAGGGAGATCTGCTGATGTGTTTTCCAGTTTCATTTTTGGCCACTTCTCTATACAAGCCTGTGCTTCCAACACCGTTGTCATTTGCAGTTGCCATTTCATAGAGGTGTGACTTTGTAATGCACTTATCTCAGAGGTTCTTACCGAACCCTACCCACTTCTCTTCCTGGCTAACTCTTCATCCTCTTCCAAGACTCAGTTCCATCCCTAGCATCACTTCCAGCAGAGAGCCTTCCTTCTCTGTCCACCTATGGCTGTGTTAAAAAAAGAAGTTATGCTGGGCTCCCATGGCATTCCTTGCTTATCTTTTCACTTTGCTGTATAGTTACTGCGTTACCTGTCTATCTCCATGATCAGGCTGAGGCAGAAAATTACTTCCTTTTATTCTATTACCAGAGTCTAGCTGAGTACCTTTCAGTATGGAAGAGTGATTGAGAGAAGGATATAATCTTTTATAAGTTGCTATAATTTGAACAAATTACTTATTTTAATTTTTGTTTCTTCAGTTGTACTTCGGTTGGCTTCAATACTATTTCCATCCTCATAGGATAATTGTGAGAATTGAAATAACATATGTTAAGTGCATGCGAGCCATGGGAAGCTTACTGACTAATGAGGGCTGCTTCTGGGGTCTATTAGTGTCCTAGGTTATTCACGCATGTAGGCTTTCTCAGAACACCAAACTATGTCCTACATCACTGATCGTGGATCTTCTTGAAGAGTACCATTTACTTTCATGTCAGACAAATATTTTCTCTGAAAGAGTATTTCATTTCAAGATTAGAAAGAATAGAAAAAAATCTTTCAGTTCTCAAAGGTAAATAGGACATTCAAGTTCTCTTTACTCCTCTCTAAATATGAAATGTTTGTCTGGGTACTGTAAACCAGAATTAATTGCACTGAAAGATTAACTTTCTTATTTATTTGCTATACTTAGAAAGGATTGCTAGCTCATGCAAGTAGAATAATTGCTTACGTGTATTTTCCTTCTATTTTATTTAACAGTTTAAAAACTTACTTTCAAAACAGTACGTTTAAGCTTTCATACAAAGAAGCAAAATGTTATTTTTCTTAGAAACTCCTTGACTTTAAAAAATGTTACTTTGTTAATTGTATACACTGTAATAAGTTTTAATTAAAATTATTTAATTTAATTAGAAATCTTCTTAGAGAGCTTTGAAATTTCCAAACTTTTAAAAGACCTTCTCTCTTGGTAGTATTTTACATGTTTTTTGTTTCTTTTAAATATACCTATATGATTTTTCTTAAGAAGAAATAAGATTCATATAATATAGAAAACTTTCTTTAAAACAAAACTGCTTATCTCTTAAACTTGAACCTGTAAAATAAATGATGCCAGGAAGTATTAAGTAAAGCATGAATCTGAGTTCTAATCTGTGGTGATTTAGAAATCGTTCCCTGTAGTCTTCCTAAGCCATGTGTACTCTTTGGAAAATACGAAGCAAAATACTTATTACTGACCTCTTCATTAGAGTCATAGTAAGGCAAAATCATGAAAAAGAGTATGCATACACAACATAAATGAAGCTGCCAAAGTAGACTGGAGTTATTTTTTATTCATGGCATCTTGCTGTATATTTTAGTTGAATTTAACCTTTGTAGTGTTTTATTGCTGCTGCATATGCACAATTGTATATTGGCTTCTGCCCATCATGATATTATCTGGTTAAGCTATTACACCTTCCTTTAGGGAATTGACCTCTTTATGCTTGTGTGTATATATTTTTAGCAGTTTCAAATAAATTCTTGTTTCAGACTTTATGAACTCAGCTATTTGAGAATAAGCTATCTTCTGATATAGCTTCATAATAAAAGGATAAAATGCCCCTTTGGAGGACATTCATTATTTGCAGGTGCTCTTATTATTGGTGATCCTATCTGGTGATTTTGAGAGAGAGGTGTTAACATACACTACTTTAAATTTTTTTTTTTTTGATTTTTATTGGAGTATAATAGCTTTATACTGTTGTGCCAGTTTCTGCTGTACAACAAAGCGAATCAGCTGTATTTATACATATATCCCCATATCCCCTCCCTCTTGAGCCTTCCTCCGGAGCATCCCTCCCACCCTCCCTATTCCACCCCTCTAAGTCATCACCAATCATCGAGTTGATCTCCCTGTGTTGGGCAGTTGCTTCCCACTAACTATCTGTTTTACATTTGGTAGTATATAAATGTCAATACTACTCTTATACTTTGTTCCTAAAGTTATTTTTATACATCAAGTTGTGTCACTCTATTGCTTAAACAACTCCAAAAGCTGTCCAAAATACTTACAAAATCCAAATTCCTACCTGATCTAGCCTTTATTTGCTCTCCTACTTTATTGCAGGACCTTCTGTTCTGCCTCGAAGTGCTTAAGTCTTCATGGCACATTTCAATTTTTGTAACACAGGACACTCTCTGGATTTAGGGCCTTTGAATGTTCTCTTCTCTTTGCTTTAAATGCTCTTGACCCCTTTACTTAGTTGACTTATACTTGTCTTGCAGGCCTCAAATTAAATATTACCTTCTCAGGAAGGCCTTCTCCATCAACCTCAACTTACTCCTTCCCCCATGTTTTCTCTCATAATATCATTGATTATACACATACTTTGTTTTCTTTTTTATTGTCTTCTCCACCATAAATGGTAGACCTTGAAGACCTGGCAGTTATCTATATTGTTTAATAGGAGCAACACTCAATATACGAAAGGTTAAGAATGAATGATTAAGAATATATTTCTTCCCACATGGAGAACAGTTTATGAAAAGGTCCTGAGGTAGGAAGGAATCATATGTTCCTGAAACTGAAGGAAGTCCAGTGTGGCTGGAGCACCATGGGTGGCAAGATAATGACATGAGATGAGGTTACAGAATTTAGCAAGGCCTGAAAGGCAGTATTAAACAAAATTGGATTTATTTCATAGTATAAAGAGAAATCCTGGGCTTCCTAGGTGGTGCAGTGGTTAAGAATCCGCCTGCCAATGCAGAGGTCACGGGTTCGATCCCAGCTCCAGGAAGATCCCACATGCCGCGGAGCAACTAAGCCCGTGTGCCAAAAAAAAAAAAAAAAGAGAAATCCTTGTAAGTTTTCGAGAAGGAGATGAAAAGGTCTGAATTTAAAGAAGTTCAGATTCACTGACCTTGAAGATGAAGTAGATGTAGGAAAGAGTAAAGCTGGGAAAATCCATTAGGAGCCTTGTGCAGCATCAAGGGAAGAAGGAACGTCACCTTACTGACACCTCAACTTAAGCCTTGTGAGGCTCTAAGCAGAGGAACTACCTGAGCCAAACTGTGCCTGGACTTCTGACCTACAGCAACTGTGAGATAAATGGCATTGGTTTAAGCCACAAAATTTATCATAATTTGTTAAGGTAGCAATACAAATTAATACAGATTTTGGTACCTGGGAAGTAGGATGATTTTGTAGCAAATACTTTAAAATGCAGAAATAGATTTGCACTCAGGGCTGTGGGCAGAGGCTGAAAGAATTTTGAGGACTATGATAGAAAATGCCTAGATTGCCCTGAATGTGAATGTGGACATTAAGGATACTTCTGGTGAGAGCTTAGGAAGAAGTGAGAAACATTTTATTGGAAACTGGAGGAATGGATATCATTGTTACCTAGTGGCAGAGTACACAGCAAAATTGTATCCTGTAGTTATGTTAGAAGCAGAAATTGTAAGTGATGAACTTGGATATTTACTTGAGATTTCCAAGCAAAATGTGGAGGGTGTTACCAGGTATATTAGTTTGCTTAGAGTGCTATACCAGATGCCGCAGAATGGAAGGCTTAAGCAGAAATTTATTTCTCACAGTTCTGGAGACACGGAAGTCCAAGGTCAAGGTTCTGGCAGGGTAGGTTTCATTCTGCAGGCTTTTCTCTTGGCTTATAGGTGACTGCCATCTCACTGTGTGCTCACATGGCTTCTTTGTGTTTGTGGTGTCTCTTCTTATGAGGATACTAATCCTATTTGATCAGGGCCCCACTTTTATGACCTCATTTAACCTTAATTACTTTCTTACTTGAAATACAGCCAAACTGGGTTAGGGTTTCAATGTACGAATTTTAGGGGGAACACAGTCAGTCCATAACATATGGCTGCTTCTTGCTTATAATAAATTGTGAGGAGAGAAAGATAAATTGAGTGGAAAATTATTAAACAAAAGTAAAAAAAGAAACTGAGACGAAGCGAGAGAGTAGCACAGACATATATATACTACCAACTGTAAAATAGTCAGTGGGAAGTTGTTGTATAACAAAGGGAGTCCAACTCGAGGATGGAAGATGCCTTAGAGGACTGGGGCGGGGGGGGGGGGGACTCGAGTGGGGGGAGTCAAGGAAGGGAGGGAATACAGGGATATGTGTATAAAAACAGATGATTGAACCTGGTGTACCCCCCCCCCAAAAAAAAAAAAAAAGAAACTAATGATTTGGGAAGTTCTCACCCTAACCAGATGGCAAAGAGACTAAAATTAAGAGATTCATTGTCAGTAAAAGGTGCTGTGCAGAAAAGGTTAAGGTGTGACTCTACAAAAGATCAGGCACATAGAAGGGGCTTTGAAGATATTAAGGGTGTGATTAACAGATCCCCTCATTCAACCCAGGGGCTTCTAGAAATCTGAAGGGTGTTGCTCCTCAACCATCTTAGCAGAGGCCAAGCTAGAGAAGACATTATGTAGAAAAGATCTGTAGAGGGACATCTCTTCTAATGGGGTGAAAACCTGTGAAATTCACAGAAAGCCCACACAGGTTTTAAAAATTTTTTGCTGGTAGAAACACTGCCAGCTTGGACAAAGAAGGACAGAGGAGGATGAAACTAAATAAGGCTGGGTTTGATCCCCAAAATTCTAGTGGCATTTGAACCTCATGATAAAACTACTCAATGGCAAATAGGTGTTACCTTCCAGAGAAAACAGAGGTGTACTGAGCCCAAAGGTTCGGACTGGGATCATAGAGGGCAGAACCACCAAGAGCCAAGTCTGGAAACCTAATGTACTTTTCCTACCTAGATATTAAAACTGCTTTGAAACTATGACTGCATTTTACCTTCCACGTATCCCCTGTTGGAACTAGCATGTTTGTAACTGATACCCTATGTCTGTCTCACATGTGTATATTGGGGGCAGATAATATGTGTCTTTAATTTCACAGGTTCACAGACAAAGAGATTATTCTCAGGAGTACTGTTTAATGAATTACTCACCCACATTTGGTTTAAATGAGAGATTTTGGACTTTGAGCAGATGAGATTTTTATGAGATTTTTGTGCTTTGAGTTGATGCTGTAATGGAATGAAACTTTTGGGAACATTGGGAGGTCTGTGAATATATTTTGCCTTTGGGAGAGACTTGAACCTTTGGGGGCCTGAAGGCAGACTGTGGTACACATAATTTATAAGATGTTTTCCCAAGATTCTACTATTCTGGTTATTCAATCAAGTTAATCCAACTACTGCTGTGAAGGGCATTACAGTCATAATTAAGATGTAACCAGCTGATCCTAACATAGGGAGGTTATCCTGTTTTATCTAGATTGGCTTAGTATAATCACATGAGCCTTTAAAAGCAAAAGAAGGTAACAAAGAGCGATTCCACAAAAATAGAAATCAGAGAGATTTAAAGTGAGAAGTCCTCAATTTACTGTGATTGAAGGGCAAGATGATGAGGAATGCAAGTAACATTAAGGAGCTGAGAGGCTCCCGGCCAACAGCCAACAGTCAGCAAAGAAGTGGGGACCTCATCTCTATTGCTGCAAGGAACTGAATTCTTTATACAACTTGAAAGAGGTTGGAAGCTCATTCTTTCCCAGGGCCTTACTCAATTTCAGCTTGGTGAAGCTCTAAGCAGAGGAACAACTTGACTAGTTTCCATAGGCCTGGACTAGTGGTCTATGGAAACTCTGATATAATTAGCGAGTTATTTTAAACCACTCTACTTACACTAATTTGCTACAGCAGTGGTAGAAAACTAATACAACAAAATGTAAGGAATAAATAGAAAAGTAATACTAAAATGGCAGACATAAATCCAACCAAATCAATTATGTTAAAAGTAAACAGTCTTACTAGAGCATAAAAGACTCAGATTATCAGATTAGATGTAAAAGCAAGGCCCAACTATGTGCTGTCTACCAAGAAACTCACTTGAAACATGATGAAACTAGTGGGTTAAAAATAGAAGGATGGAAAAGGTATATCACACAAACTCGAATAAAAACAAAACCTAGAGTAGCTAAAGAAGATCGGTCAAAAAGGGCTTAAGAACAAGGAAAATTATCAGCGACAGAAGAATATTATGTAGTGATGAAATGGTCAACTCACTAAGGCATACAAATTTATGTAGGTCTTTTACAATAAAGCTTCAAAACGTGAAGCAAAAACTAAAAGAACTGAAATAAACAGAGAAATCTGCAATTACATTTAGAGACTTCAACATTGCTTTCTCATTAATTGATGCAACAAAAAGGAAATGAGCAAATATATACAGACAACTTGAGAGACGTAATGAATCAACCTGACCTAGTTGACATTCATGGAACATTCTACTCAACAACAGCAGAATATACATTCTTTGCAAGTGTACATGGAACATTCACCAAGTTAGACCATATTGTGGGTCATAAAATAAGCCTTATTAAATTAAAAAATGAAATTATTAAAGCTGTTTTTTACTGTAAAAGAATTAAAGTAGAAATAGGTAACAGAAAATAGATGGAAAATCTCCAAGTATTTGGAAATACTAAATAATATAAATAACATAACAACAAATAACCCTGGGATCAAAGGAACAATAGCAAAGCAAATTAGAAGTATTTGAACTGAAAGGATATGTCTACAAGGTATCAAAATATCTATGGTGTTTCTGAAGCAGTTTTAGGGGGATATTTATAGTGCTAAATGCCCTCATTAGAAAAAAAAAAGAAAAACTTCTCAAAACAGTAACTTGATATTCTACCTTCAAAATCTAGAAAAGGAGGAGAAAAGACATGAAGCAAGCAAATGGAAGGAAATCATAACGGTCAGGGCAGAAATCTGTTAAATTGAAAAGAAACATTGGAGAAACATCAGTGAAACCAAAAGCTGATTCTTTGAAAAAAATAAAATAATATTAATAAACTTGTAGCCAGATTGACCAAGTGAAAAAAGAGAACACACAAGTTACAAACATTAGGAATGAAAGAGGGGATGTAATTACTGATTCCAGAATTATTGAAATGGAAAACCACAAAAAATCTTCTATGCACATAAAATTTGACAGCTTAGGTGAAATGGACTGATTCATTGAAAGACACAGAGTACCAAATATCATCCCAAAAGAAGTGGTAACCCAAACAACTGATATCTATTAAAGAAATAAAATACCAGTTAAAATCTGTCCAAGAGAGAAACCTTCAGGTACAGAAGGGCTGGAATTGAGGGCAAGATGTTGGGCCAGCTCGATAATGGGCAGATCAGTCTATGGTGCAGTGGCCACACAGATTGATTGCACCAGGGACGAATCCCAGACCCAGCCTGCTGGCAAGCATGGGCCACTAACATAAGGACTGTCGGTCACAACTGGCCCATGGACAGTTAATGCCAGGCTTCAGTAGCTACATTCAAGAAGGTCTAACAAAGGGAGTTCAACTTGAGGATGGATGATGCCTTAGAGGACTGGAATGGGGAGGGTGGGGGGGGAGTCGAGGGAGGGAGGGAATACGGGGATATGTGTATAAATACAGATGATTGAACTTGGTGTACCTCAAAAAAAAAAAAAAAAAGAAGGTCTAGGTGGTCTTTGAAGGAGAGAAGAAGTCTCAAGAGGAATGTGTCACGTTAAAAAGGAAGGACTAATTATGTGCATGGCCCTAGTGATGCAGTGGGTATGCAGGGAAGAATTTTGACTTAATTGTGCATGACTTCAGGTTCTGGTGGTACTGGTGGCAAAGATGGTTCCTCTTTTAGCATTGGGTACTTCCTTAAGCTCCCTCCTCAGCCACTGTGTTCTCCACTGGAGCGAAGTCTCTTTAGTTGACAAATACAAGGACCTTGCTATGCTCCACAAAGTGTTTTCAATCCATTATAGTCATTGGTCCATTTCCACCAAGTCAACCTAGTTTCAGGTTTTCATGCATTTTCATTCTTTTTAGACAGTGTGGTTTATCTTATAGAGCACTGCTAATCTACTCTGTATTACATTTTGTGTAGCATTGTAGTTATTTTATACTTTTGTTATAAATCTGAACAACTACTCTGTTGTATTTTATGAACGGATAGAAATAAAAGGTTGACTTTTACAGTTACAAACAGTACCTGTTAGAAAATGTTTCTCATATGGTTCAAAACGGAGAATTTCCTGCTCATCAAATTATTCTAATGAACTCTATAATTTTGGCCAAGTCAAGGGAAATGTGAAATGATGCTCTTCTACATATGAAACATACCAAAAGATTATACTAAGTTTCTATAATATTTCATTGTTATTTTGTTTATATTGTCCACTATTAAAATTATGAAAGCTTATGGATCAGATATAACTCTTTAAAATTTTTGTACAATCTTGAGAAAACGTTTGGAACATTTGAATGATTTTCTGTTTTGGTTTTGAAGAAAACTTGTTTGAGAATGAATTATAAATTGAGCATTAACTTGCATATTTTAAATAGTGATTTGAATAATGAAAAAGTGAAATGGGGAGATCACTGGGCAAGGAATTAAAAGCCTGAGTTGTAGCTATCACTCATTATTTTGTGACCCGGGACTCTTTACTTAATTGTTGCCCTTCCATCTTACAGATTTCTTATGAAGACTGATGAGAATGGGTGGATTTACTTGTACTTGAAAATACAAATAAATAAATTAATTAAGGATCACAGGATATGTAGGGGATGTTGAATACCTTCTAAGGATATACAGAGCTACTGTTTTCATGGTTCTAATATGTTAATAGTCAGTGGAAGGCATAATAGAATTGACCGTCTGCCAAAATACCTGTGTTAACTCCCCAATTAATATGAGTGAGGACAAAAAAATCAATATTTTCAAAAGACAAATAGATTCAATAATTTAAAGGAAAAGGGTCATTTTTGTCTTCCAAATTGTACTGGACAAAGTATCCCCCACTAAAGAGCAAGAATGAGCTTAAAAAGAGAAAGAAAACTTGAGATGTTATGTAGATTTTATTGCTGACATATTTGTTTAATTTCCAACTTCACTTATGTATATTTCTTTAATTATAATCCTGGTAGATTCCTTTTTGTTTTTGCCAGTTTTTCAAAAAGACATGTCTAAAGACATAAAGTCAAAATGAAGGTCAAAATCAGATGTTAAAAGCAATTGCTGTCTTGTCAAGGCATAGTACTACAAGTATTAGGTTTGACATCATGACTACCAGTGTCATGCTGGAATGATGAGTGACTTCTACATTTTGACAATAACCATGGCTTTGGGTAATAGAGACAAGTCCCAGTGAGTGTGTTTGGTATTTGTCCTTTGTTTTTTATTGTCATTGCTCAAGTTCTCACCCAACCTGCAGTTTTCATGAACCGTGAGGAGCTGCCAGATGGACAGCCTGTGCTTCTCGTGTACCTGGCTCCCCCAGGCTTCCCTTCTCCATCTGGAGTCCGGTTAGCTGTGCCAACCCTGCAGCCCCGGGAGCCAGCTTCTACCTGCCTCTCCACTGCTGTGTTCTCTCCATGGAGCATCTATTTATATATCACCTCATGCTGCAGCACCCAGCTGGTTTTGTTGTTGTTGCTTTCCATTTGCAGAGATGTTAACTGCAGTGGTATTTATTTGTCATTAAAAACACCTTTGAGATAGGTCGTCCATTCCCTCTTTGTCATATTTTTGATACAAATGAAGATAGTGAATTTCACTCAGTTTAGTCAAGGACACAATGCCATGTATACACTTCTCTTTAACAGTAGAGCATAATTTCCCTTAAGTCTCTTTTTATAACTTTATTAGAGAGAGGGTGTTTCTGAATTGGAAAGTGAATGCTAACTTTTTGTAATTGAAGTAACTTCCCTTGGAGAATCTTTGTGATCCTGTGGCAGAATTACTTATAATAATTATCGTATTTCCTTGAATTTTCACTTCTCTGGAAGTGATCTTTGTAATTAAACACAAGTGCTCACCTGATTTATGTATTTCAAACTCTGGTGGCTAGAATTCTTAATTTGGATACTATCTTGAAGTTTTTCTTTTAAAATCAAAATTTATTTTTATTATTTTGGATCTTTGTTACTTTAACTTCTCAAATAATAACTGGCTTCTTTCCAGTATTCACTAATTGGATTTGTATAAGAATGTTGCACAGGGCCACACAACATTACCCCGTAACAGTGGGAAGTGCCAAGTGTAAGGGGAGAGGAGGATTTTAAGAATATCTGAGAAAGATTTACCGTACTACTTGTCTGAAATACTCAGAGGAGTATCTTTTAAGGATCTGGAAAATATTAATGGAATCATAAAAAGATAAATGGAACAAATTATGACCAAAAAACTTAATTATAGTACTGAGGGGAAAAAACCACCAGCCAAGCAGAGTACTGGGGTGTGATAGCAAAAGAAAGACAGAATTCTGAGACCATAGGTTTCTATGATTTAATATTACAAAGACCTTTAAATGAGCATATGTTTGGATTAGTTTCTTTACATGATGGTCTTATCACAGTTTCATGTTTGTCATATATCCTTGTCTTTCTTTTTCAGGGTAATTGGGGATATTATAATCTCCTTGAAGTTCAGGGAGGGTTGCATTTTGATTCTGGATTTGTAAGATTTTTGTAGTGAGGATTGAAGAATAATAGACAAAAGATAATCCAGATGAAGGGGAAAATGCATAATATTGGAAGACTGGAAGGACTGCAGTTGTCTATAATTTTTCATAAACTGTGAGGAGCAAGGGCGAAAGCTCAATAGAGTCTCTACCTATACCTGATAGGAGTGGATGAGTCTCCATGGTGATGGCTCTGAGGTTTACAGATTCACAGCTGCTGTGCGTTCAGCATGAAAATGGATTAAGTGGAAAAGTAAGATTGGGAGAAATGGAAGGAGATGCCAGTGCAGCAGAACATTACTAAAAATATCCCTGATCAACCAAATAACACGTGTGATGTGATATCTCTGCTAGAATTATGCTGTTATTAAACACTTAATGAGAAGCTTCTACATGCCAAAATCTCGAGATTTTAAGCTAAATATGGCAGAGCCCCACTGGGATTTTATAACCTCCTGGGAGACATATCTTAGCGTATACATTACAGTGAATTAAGTGCTGTAAAAGAAAGATATTAGAAAAGTCATTGTAGTTACATATTTGGGCTTTGTAATCAGACTGTCTGGATTTGAATCTCTTTGGTGATTTGCTGGCAGAATTTCTCTAAGGCTTAATTTCTTAATCAGTTTTTTAAAATCTGGGGAAAATAACTGGACTACTAAATTATAGTATATCAAAATTGCAATATACTATCTGAAGTGCTTGTTACACACAGTCAGTTAGTTACAAGAATAATTATGAATAAAATGTTATAGAGCATCAAAAATCTGTGTGTGTGTCTGAGTGTGTCTGTGTGTCTGTGATTGTGTGTTGTTTGGATGCTGCTAAGAGCTCTGACTGTAAATTTTTCACGCAGATCCAGGCCCTGGTTCTTGCCTTGATGCTGATGATTCTGATGATTCATTACGTCTCTCTTATTCATGACATCTTCTCATATGTTGTAATTCCTGCCTCAAAGGTTTGTGGTATGGATATTTAAGAGACACTCTAAAAGTTTGATCAAATATAAATCAATCCATCCATTTCAAATACCCTTGCATAATTTAGGGCATTTATATTTTTCATGTTTAATGTGTGAAATCTGTGTTAATTGATGTTACCAGGCTGTTTATGTTCAGATCATTTAGATGTCTAAAACTGCATTTTTACTCTGTCCATCAGTTTATTCCTGTGTTAAATTAAAATAATGAAAATCGAAATATAGATGTATCATCTTGGGATAATATATAGACTGAGAAAAGACATTAATATGTTTGTAAAAATGTTTGGATAATTTTCATCAGATTACATTTACCTTAAGAAACCTTACATGTGAAAATCAATTACAAAAGCTTTTATCAATACCCATTTACTCCAAAGTCTGATTTAGAGCTTTTTCAACCCTAGAGAACAGAACTTTGAATCTTGTAGTAGGTGAAGGACTCCAACACGCAACACAACTCTCTGGCACAAATCCTTTTGTTAATTGCACACTTTACTTCATGAAATTTTTTTACCAGAGCCTTCTTAGTGTGGGAGTTTTAATAAGCTTACTTATCAGCTTCACTGACCCACATTATGTTGAATCTGAGAACTCAAAGAGAATGGAGCAAAGCTTTTGGAACTAAGAATACCAATAGCTAGGGAAGTGACCCCCCTATAACCTGGAGGAGACACAGCGACCTTAATGTCAGCATAAAGGTGTATTCCTGCAGTTCCCAATAACCTGTAGGTGTAGTGACTACTATGAGTCACTGAAAAGGTTGTCAGCTCTTCATGAAGAAAGGTATATGTGTATTATATTTTATTATATTGCCATCTAAGAATTTGATGTGGAAAAATACTAAGAAGCATTACAGCATTTAGAGGGGCAGCATGAAAGACATGGATTTGAAATTAAAAGTACAAGGATGAGAGGAGTGGGGACAACAGAAAACAGTGTGAGTGAAGACAAAGAGGCAGAACAAAGCCTGAGGTCATGAAGTGATGAGGAGGCTGATAAGACTGGAGCACAGGATGGAGCCAGACTCTGAGGGGTATGGGCTCTCAAACTGAGGGCTTATAAGACCTAAATATGCTACTTTAATGTGGATTTAGGGCCCTGTCTGCAGAGAATGTATTCCAATGGGTTTTTCGACTCCTCACTAATTCTAACGTCACAGTGCAAGGCCACACTGAGATATGGTACCAGGGAACATGGAGTCATCCATGGAAGGTTTTGCACAGAAAAGCATGTTGAAAGTGTCCCAGAAAGATTAACCTGGTAGAGTGGTATGCCAGAGGTTAATATGAGAGCTACTAATTAGTTCACCTAGGAAGGGGTGAGAGCCTGGCCTGGCATGCCCACAGAAACATTAGAAAAGACAGAAAAGTTACTAGGGGTTTGTGGAGGGCAGGGTGAGCAGAATGTGATGACCCAGACTCCATGCAGCCTAGACAAGAGGGAGGAGGCCATGCCAAAGCAATGTCCTAAGGTGTCACTGGAAAGGAAAACAATTTTAGAAGCAATTGTCAGGTTTATCTTTTATCTAACTATAATTAATCTAGCTTCGACTTATTTGTAAATTAATATAATATAATGATAAAATGCCTGGGTTTGAATTCTACACATCGTTTTTTACCTTGTTGAACTGAGCTTCAGTTACCTGTAAAAGGATGTGTCGACCTCACAGAGCTGTTATTAGAAATAAGTGCCAGCATAGCACGTTTGCATCCCTTCTCTAATTTGTGAACATCAGAGAAAAGCTATCTATGAGTACTTACTTGCCTTTGGTCTCACTCAAAACTCTGTTTGCAGAACAGGAATTTTAATTTATTTGTACACATCATCTTTCTTTCACAACATGGAACTTCTAAACAAGAAGCATGTATCTAAATTTCTGAAGTTGTTTTGACTGTTTTTGAAGAATTATTACATTAGTAGCCATCATAGTATTCCTAAAGGACTCATATGCTTCTAATAGTAAACAAACTGCTTCTAGGCCAAAGGATTTAAAGCTACATCTTTTGTGCCCATTTCCAATTCTGAATTCTTACTGCCAGTTGCTAATTAATCAGTTCTCTGCCTGGGAACATAGACAAGGAAGTGAATGTTGAAAGACACTGCCTTTTCACTGCTCTTTAAGGAAGAGGTTATCAGGATTAGGCTCAGTCATTACTCTTTTGGGGTCTGTGTTAGAGGACTGTTATTTGCCAAAATAGTTGTATTAAATACATGATTATTAAAATAAACATGGAGGTGTTGGCTTTCTGTCAGGGGAAATTGAAGCCAGTTTAGACACATTGATAGCCTAAAAGAGAGAAGTACGTTTTTTGCCAATATTTTTTAAGAAAAAAGATTCAAACCGTAATATTTTCTACCAGAATATTATTTTTTCCAACCCATAAGATCAGAATTGTTTTAGCTTCTTTTAAATTAAAAATCAGAGCTTTTCCCTCCATGTGACTGCAGCAGTAGTTAAGAGTGAGTGCATCTGGAGCTGTGACACCTCAGGTCAAAGAAATATCAACTGTGGTTTTGGAAAGCTACTGTCATTGTTGCCTGGGTGGTGAAAGGAAAGAATATAAATGTGTGTGTACTGATCCCTGAAGAATCTGGAAGTGTTCTGAGCTTGGTAGATTTAAATTTCACATTGAGAAGTTTTATGTTTAGCAAAACTCAAAACATATTTTGAGAATTGTGTTCTTTCTTAAATTTATAACTCTGAGTATTTTAAGCAGTATTTTTATTTCTGATTCATTTCCAGTATTTTATGAGAGATTTCTATTATTCATGGGGCCTTCTTATTTGAACCTGGAAATTTTGGCTTGTCAATGTAAAATTGTACTCTAGACCAGAATGGCTGAGTTCAATTCAAAATTTTAATTTGTGCCTTGATGGTTGGCCAGATAGCTTTAGTCATGGCCAGTATGTTTCTATTTAATCATATTGAAATGCTTAGTTAGTCCACACTATCATTACCTATGTGGTTTTACTTTTATTATTGTGTTCAGCAGACATTCATTTAGAAAGAGTTCAGTACCCTAAGTCATTGAGTGCCAGGATTGTCTATAACTTTATTTAGTAGAGTTGGAGTGTATCACATTGTAAATAGTCATAGATACACACATTTAAAAAAAAAAAACTCAGCATATATGCTGTATGTTTCCAAACAGGCTCCAAATTCTAGCTCTAATCCAAATACTGAGAAAAATATATGGAAAATATCCTCCAATGGATACAACTTCTGATAGCAGAGAGTATCATAAATTGGTAGTTTGTTTGCCATTATTGTAAAGATGACCCAACAGAATTTACTCAGGCTCTGCTTTTCTCTTCCTTTCATGGATGTGTGGCATTCTTGCTGTCATGAAAACAAACAATAGAGCACAGATTCAGAATTACTAATCCCTGTAATTAGAAGGAATTTTCATATTAAAATCTTGAAAACACTAACATCCTTTGAAGAATTTTGTTTTGTATATTTTATTATCACTAGGGCATATTCTTATCAGATAAAGTTTATGAGAAGTTGTTATTCCTAGCTAGAATTTTACTCTATGTAATGTTGTATGTAATTTTATAGGAATCTACCATTCCCAAACAATTTTTCATCCTGCATAACTCTAAGGGAATTTGTTAACATTAAATACACAACCTAAGAAAGATTCTGAATGTCTCATTGTAAGATGTAAACACTGAATTTTTAATGAGTATTCTAAGGCCATAGAAGACCACTTTTTGAATAAAAAATAAAGTTCAAAGATTTTAATTCTCTGCTTTGCCTATTAATATCTGTAAATAATCAGATATTTTTATATTTATTCACTATTTATATGCTTCGAGATATTAGAAGTAAAATATTTTTAAAATACTGTAAACATTGCTCTTTTAATAAGGAATCCTCCTTTCTTTGATTTCTTTCTTTTTATATAAAGTATAGTTGATTTACAGTATTATGTTAGTTTCAGGTGTACAGCATAGTGACTTAGCATTTTTGCAGATTACACTCCATTGTAGGTTATTACAAGATAGTAGCTATAATTCCCTGTGCTATGTAGTATATCCTTGTTGCTTATCTATTTTATATATATAGTAATTTGTATCTGTTAATCCCGTACCCCTAATTTGTCCCTTTCACCTTCCGTCTCCCTTTTGGTAACCATAATTTTGTTTTCTGTATCTGTTAGTCTGTTTGTCTTTTGCCTATGCATTCATTTGTCTTATTTTTTAGATTTCACACATAAGTGGTATCATACAGTAGTTGTCTTTCTCTGTCTGATTTATTTCAGAAAGCATAATATTCTCCAAGTCAATCCCCATAGCCACAAACAGCAGTATTTCATTCCTCTTATGGCTGAATAATATTCTGTTGTGTGTGTGTTTGTGTGTGTGTATGTGTATCATATCTTCTTAATCTAATCATCTGTTGATGGACACAGGTTGCTTCTGTGACTTGATGTCTTGGCTATTGTAAATAATGCTGCTGTGAACATTGGGGTGCAAGTATCTTTTTGAATTAGTGTTTTTGTTTTTTCTGGATATATACCTAGAAGTAGGATTGCTGGATCATATGACAGTTCTGTTTTTAATTTTTTGAAGAACCTCCATACTCACTTCCATAGTGGTTGCACCAAGTTACATTCCTACCAACAGCGTCCAAGGGTTCCCTTTTCTCCATGTCCTCTCCAACATTTGTTATTTGTAGACTTTTTGATGACAGGAGTTAAGTGATAGTTTGTTGTGGTTTTGATTTGCATTTCTCTAATGATTAGTGATGCTGAGCATCTTTTCACGTGCCTGTTGGCCATCTGTATATCTTTTTTGGAGAAATGTCTATTCAGGTCTTCTGCCCATTTTTTAAATGTTGTTTTTTGTTTGTTTGTTTGTTGTTTTAATTGAGTTCTTTGAGCTGTTTGTATATTTTGGATATGAACCCCATGTCAGTCTCATCACTTGCATTTTCTCCCTTTCTGTAGGTTATCTTCTTGGTTTGTTGATGGCTTCCTTTGCTGGGCAAAAGCTTTTAAGTTTGTTTGGATCCCATTTACTTATTTTTGCTTTTATTTCTTTTGCTTTAGGAGAATGATCCAAAAAAATATTGCTACAATTTATGTCAAAGAATGCTTTGCCTATGTTTTCTTCTAAGAGTCTTATCGTTTCTGGGCTTACATTTAGATTATTAAACCATTTTAAGTTTATTTTTGTATATGGTGTGAGGAAATGTTCTATTCTATTCTCTGTGTTTTAAATGTAGCAGTCCAATACCACTTTTTGAAGGACTGTCATTTCTCCATTGCATATTCTTACTTCCTTTGTCAAAGATTAATTAGCCATAGGTGTGTGAATTTATTTTTGGCCTTTCTATTCCGTTCCATTGATCTATGTGTCTGTTTTTGTGCCATCACCATGCTATTTTCATTACTGTAGCTTTGTAGTACAGTCTGAAGACTGGGCGAGGTATAACTCCATCTTTGTTCTTTTTTTCTCAAGGTTGCTTTGGCAATTCAGGGTCTTTTGTGGTTCTTTTAGGATTATTTGTTCTAGTTTTGTGAAAAAGGTCCTGGGTATTTTGATAGGGATTTCATTAAATCTGTAGGTTGCTTTGGATAGTATGACCATTTAAAAAAATATTAATTTTTCCAACCACAAAGCACAGGATATCTTTCCATTTCTTTGTATCATCTTCAATTTCCTTCATCAGTGTTTTATAGTTTTCAGAGTATAGGTTTTTCACCCCCTTGATTAAGTTTATTCCAAGGTATTATTTTGCCAATGTGATTTTAAACAAGATTTTTTTTTACTTTCTCTTTCTGCCATTAGCATATAGAAATGCAACAGATTTCTGTATATTAATCTTGTATCCTGAATCCTTGCTGAATTTGTTTATTAATTCTAATTATTCTTGGGTGGAGACTTTAGCATTCTCTATATGAAGTATCATCTCATCTGCAAACAGTGACAGTTTTACCTCTTCTCTTCCCATTTGGATAACTTTCATTTCTCTTTTTCTTCTGATTGCTTTGGCTAGGACTTCCAATACTATGTTAAATAAAAGTGGCAAGAGTAGACATCTTTGCTTTGTTCCTGGTTTCACTGGGAAGGCTTTAAGCTTTTCACCATTAAATATTATATTAGCTGTAGGTTTTTCATAAGTGGCCTTTTTAATGTTAAGTTCCCTCTATACCTACTTTGATGAGAGTTTTTATCATGGATGGATGTTGAATTTTGTTAGATGTTTTTTCTGTGTCTATTGAGATAATCATATGACTTTTATCCTCCCCTTTGTTAATGTGGTATATCACACTGATTGATTTGTGAATATTGAACCATCCTTGTGATCTTGGAATAAACCCAACTTGACCATCGTGTATGATCCTTTAAATGTATTGTTGGATTCAGTTTGCTAATATTTTGTTGAGGATTTTTGCATCTGCAGTCATCAAAAATATTGGCCTGTAATTTTCTCTTTTTTTATAGTGTCTTTCTGATTTAGATATCAGGGTAATAGTGGCCTTATAGAATGAATTTGAGAGTGTTTGCTCCTCTTCAGTTTTTTGGAATAATTTGAGAAGTTTAGGTATTAGTTCTTTATGTGTTTGGCAGAATTCCTCTGTGAAGCCTTCCAGTACTGGACTTTTGTCTGCTGGGAGTTAGTTTTTTTTTTTTTTTTTCACAAATTCAATTTTACTTATAGTGTTGGTCTGTTCAAATTGTCTGTTTCTTCTTGACTCAGTCATGACAGGCTGTATGTTTCTAGAAATTTGTCCATTTCTTCTAGGGTGTCTAATTTGTTGGCATATAACTGTTTATATTATTCTCTTTTGATTTTTTTATATCTTTGTAGTATTGGTTGTTATTTCTCCCCTTCCATTTCTTATTTTGTTTATTTAGGTCCTCTCTTTTTTCTTCTTGGTGAGCCTGGCCAAAGGTTTATCAATTTTGTTTATCTTTTCAAAAAACCAGATCTTTGTTTCATTAATCCTTTTCTATTTTTTTTTGATCTCTATTTTATTTATTTCCTCTCTGATATTTATTATTTCCTTCCTTCTGTGGCCTTTGGGCTTTGTTCTTCTTTTTCTAATTCTTTTTGGCAGTAGGTTAAGTTGTTTATTTGAGATTTTTCTTGTTTATTGAGGAGGGACTATGTCCCTATGAACTTCCCTCCTAGAACTGCTTTTGCTGTATCCCACAGATTTTGGAAAGTCGTATTTCCATTTTCTGTTGTCTTGAGGCATTTTCTGATTTCCTCTTTGACTCATTGATTTTTTAATAGCATGTTGTTTAGTCTCTACATGTTTGTCCTCTCGTTTTTCTTTCTATAGTTGATTTCAAATTTCATACTGTTGTGGTTGGAAGAAAATGCTTGATATAACTTCTGTCTTCTTAAATTTGGTGAGGCTTCTTTTGTGATCTAGTATATTATCTATCCTGGAGAACATTCCATGTGCACTTTGAAAGAATGTGTATGCTGCTGGATTTGGATGTAATGAACTGTAGATATCTATTAAGTTCACTTGGTGTGTTGTGTCATTTAAGACCACTGTTGCCTTATTGATTTTCTGTCTAACGATTTGTCCATTGATCTCAGTTGGGTGTTAAAGTCCCCTGCTATTATTATATTATTGTCTTTTTTTCCCTTTGTGTCTGTTAGTGTTTGCTTTATATTTTAGATGCTCTTGTATTGGTTACATATATGTTAACAAGTGTAATATCCTCTTCTTATATTCATCCCTTTATCATTATATAACACCCTTATTCATCTTTTCTTTTTGCCTTTTGGAAAGCCTGTTTTGTCTGATAAGATTATTGCTACCTCCACTTTCTTGTATTTTCTGTTTGCATGAAATATTCTTTTATATCTCCTCACTTTCAGTCTTTGTGTGGCTTTAGCCCTGAATTGAGTCTCTTTTATACGGCATGTGGAAAGATCTTATTTTTTTATCCAGTCAGCTACCCTATGTCTTTTGATCAGAGCATTTAGTCCATTCACATTTAAAGTAGTTATTGATAGGTATGTACTTATTGCCATTTTAATATTTGTTTTCCAGTTGTTTTTTTATCAATATTTTTTCTCTATTCATTTCTTCTTTTTGTTTCTCCCATGTGGTTTGATGATTTTATTTTATATTATGCTTGGTTTACTTTCTTTTTGGTTTTTGTGTGTCTATTGTAGGTTTTTTATTGTGGTTTTGATGCTGTGAAATTCATCTAGGGGTGCGGATTCGTGATCTCCAGAAGAAAAGAATTTCTCCTGGGATCAATAACAAGGCACTGCTAGAGTTGGTATAACAGAGTAGCAGTTTATTAAAGGAAAGCGAAAGTACAATAGCTACTGGCAAGTGCACCAGAAAGGGGTGGAGAGACCCACAAGGGAATCGTACATACATCTTACATACTCCTTTAGAGAGGTATGAATCATATAGAAGGGGGCTGGTCATTGAAACAGTCAACAGGGGTCTGGAATAATGGATTAGCTCTAAGGAGCAGGCATTGATTAATCTCAAAAGGAGTGAGACAATTTAAGATTTTGAAAAAGCTCAGCGATCTGTGTCGCTCCAGGCAATCATTACCTGGGGCTTACAGTTAAGATTGTTTTAAAGAACCCATGATTTAAAGAGAGGAGAGGCAGAGACGGCTCTTTCCGTTCCTCCTTTGTTTGAACTTTATGCTGATCAGGCCCTGCCATCCAGGCCTGGTACAGACAGGCCTTAGAAGACTCACAGTTTCCATGGAGTTCATATATATTGACCTTTAATTATATCTCCTTTTTTAAAATTGGAGTATAATTGCTTTACAATGTTGTATTAGTTTTTGCTGTACAACAAAGTGAATCAGCTATATGTATACTTATATTCCCACCCTCTTGAGCCTCCCTTCCACTGCCCACCCATCCCACCCCTCTAGGTCATCACAGAGCACTGAGCTGAGCTCCCTGTGCTATACAGCAGTTTCCAACTAGCTATCTATCTTACACATGGTAGTGTGCATATGTCAATGCCACTCTCTCAATTTGTCCCACCCTCCCCTTCCCCCTCCCCCCACCCTGGTGTCCGCAAGTCTTTTCTCTACCTCTGTATCTCTTTTCCTGCCCTGCAACTAGGATCATCAGTACCATTTTTCTAGATTCCGTATATATGTGTTAGTATACAATGTTCTTTTTTCCTCTTTCTGACTTACTTTGCTCTGTATGACAGACTCTATGTTTGCTTTAAACTAATAGTCATTTAAGTTTAAACATTTCCTAAAAGATCTACATGTTTTCTACCTTCCCTCACGTTTTGCGTTTTTGATGTCATATTTTACATTTTGATGCTTATTCCTTTACTGTTTATTGTATAATTGGATCTACGATTTCTCATCTTTTAATCTACTCACTAGCTTATTGAAGTCACCTTCAATCCTTTTTAAATACTTGCCTTTGCTATAGGGATTTTCCCTTTCCTAGACATCCTTCTTTTCCATTTAGAGAAGACCCTTCAATGTTTCTTTTAGGGTATGTTTAGTATTGAGGAATTCTTTTAGTTTTTGCTTGTCTGAAAAGTCCTTTATCTCTTCTTCTATTCTAAATGATAATCCTGCTGTGTAGAATATCCTGTTTTTCCCTTTGAGGACTTCGAATATATCATGCCAGTCTCTTCAGTCTTGCAAAGTTTCTGTAGAGAAATCAGATGATAGCTTTAGGGGGGGGTTTCTTGCAATGGCTCTTTGTTTTTCTCTTGTTGCCTTTAGAATTCTCTCTTTATCTTCAACTTTTGTTTAATTATGACATGTCTTGATGTGGGTCTGTTTGGGTTCATCTTGTTTGGGACCCTCTGTGTGTGTACCTGGATATCTATTTCCATCTTTAGATTTGGGAATTTTTCAGCCATAATTTCTTCAAATACATTTTTGACACCCTTATCTGTCTTTTCTTCTTTTGGAACCCTTAAAGTGCAAATGTTGTCACATTTGATGTTATCCCATAAATCTCATGTGTTGTACTCATTTCTTTTCCATTTGTCTTTTTGTCTGCTGTTCTGATTGGGTGATTTGTATTATTCAGCCTTCCATATTCACTGATGCATTTTTTGTGTCATTTAGTCTAGAGTGCTTCTAAAGTGCTTTGTATCTCAGATATTGAATTATCTATTTCTGATTGGGTCTTCTTTATATTTTCTAGTTCTTTGTTTAAATGATCTGTGTTTAGATAAATTCTTTTCCCTGACTCAGTTACCATTTTTATTATTAATGTTTTAAATTTTTTTGCCTGGTAAATTATTTATGTTTCAGGGGTTTTCTCTTGCTCTTTAAATTGGGAGTAGTTCCTCTATATCTATGAATTTAGGTGAAACAGTTACCTATTGTGGTCTTGAAGGGGTTTTTCATGTGGGAGGGTCCCTATGTAGACTGTGTTTGCCCAACACAGCGGGAGGGCCTTTGGTGGAGGGCTGGAATTGATGTGAATCCCAGTCATGTCTTTACTCAGAGTGTTTTGGCCACTATCATCTTATTAGGGGGAGAGGTTGGAGATGGAGGAGCTAGAGTTTGTGCAGGTTGTGAGGCAGGACTTCCTCTTCTCAGTGGCTGTCATTATCTTGTCAGGAATGGGGTCTGCTCTCAAGTTGTGGAGTGGAAGCCCTGAAAGGCTTATACTGGCTCTGTCTCCTTTAAGTGTGTGTTTTTCCTTCTCTTTGTACTGAAGTCTTTGCCCCAAAGAAGGGGAGTGCTGAAGCAAGTGGAGCTCAGGTGCTTACAGGGGTCCAAGTCTGTGCCTGTGTAGGTGTCTGAGGTCCTGCTCAGATGCACCCCAAGGTTGTGTTTTTTCCCATCATGGCCACTCCAGGTCTAGAGCTGCACTATGCTGTGGAGTGCACTGGGCTGGAGCATTTGCTCGGCTTGGGCTGGGGTGCACAGCAAGGCAGTTGTGGGAATTCTGGCAGCTGCACTGCTGTCAGAAGCCTGGGCTGCTTCTGGGGTGCTGCTTGAGTAAGCAACAATGGCCACGACACCAACAGGGATCTTTCCCAGGACTGGGTCACCTCTGCACCCCTAGGTCAAGCTTTTTCCCAGGTATTGGCTGCCCTAGGTCCGGTGCCAAGGCACAGTGTGGAGTGAGTGGGACAGGAGTGTTCACTTGGCACAGGCTGAGGACCAAGGCACAGTAGCAAGCAGATGCTAGGGCAGACCTCTAGGGCAGCACCCATGCACTCCTTATGAATGGAGTTTAGACTTCTCCAGACCGTCTCTCTGTCCCAGCAGTTCTGCGAGCAGTGAAGGGGGCTTGTCTCCTATGCAAAGGACCCCAAGAGTAGGAGGCCCAGTCTGTGGCTTGTCTTGCCCACTCCTCAGGGTAAGGGTCCACCCATGCGACCTCCCTTTCCCTCTAATTCCCCTCCCAGGGACACAGGTCTTGACCTGATGCTTTTCTTCTCATCCTGCCTAATTACATGTGTATCTTTCTTACAGCCTTGGTTATAAAGGAGTCCTTCTGCCAGTTTCCAGTTAGTTTTCCATGAGAACTGTCCCATATGTAGAAATATTTTTGATGTATTTGTGGGAGAAGGTGAGCTTCATGTCCTCTTACTCTGCTATCTTGATCTCCCTCCCTTCTTTGATTTCTAAATGTATGAAAGAAGGAACATAAGCATACACGTTCACAATGGCCTTGGAAATCATCCAGTGGGAATTCACTACAGTGTATTCACGTGTAACTGAAATAATGATCAAATATTATTTTCTTAAGCAGATGAATTCTTTCAGATGTTTAAAGTATATTAAAGAATATTAATTTCCATACTCGTCTTTTTTTTTGGGGGGGAGGGAATCAGGTTAATTTATGTAACTAATGTTAACAGCACTTATTATGTACTCAGCTCTGTATGTGAAGCTGAAAATTCAGCATTTAATCAGAAAAACAAAGTCTCTGCTCTAATAAACTTTACAAAGCATAATATACAATGAATACATTAAGAAATAAAATAAATCAGAGAAAAAAAATATAATCAGAGAAGAAAAAGAAATAAAAGGAATCCAAATTGGAAAAGAAGAAGTAAAATTGTCACTCTTTGCAGATGACATGATATTATATACAGAAAACCCTAAAGACTCTACCAGAAAACTGCTAGCACTCATTGATGAGTTTAGTAAAGTAGCAGGATACAAAATGAATGCACAGAAATCTCTTGCATTCCTATACACTAACAACGGAAGAGCAGAAAGAGAAATTAAGGAAACTCTCCCATTCACCATTGCAACCAAAAGAATAAAATACCTAGGAATAAACCTGCCTAAGGAGGCAAAAGATCTGTATGCAGAAAACTTTAAGACATTGATGAAAGAAATCAAAGACGACACAAACAGATGGAGAGACATACCATGTTCCTGGATTGGAAGAATCAACATCGTGAAAATGACTGTACTACCCAAAGCAATTTACAGATTCAATGCAATCCCCATCAAATTACCAATGGCATTTTTCACAGAACTAGAGCAAGAAATCTTACGATTTGTATGGAAACGCAAAAGACCCTGAATAGCCAAAGCAATCTTGAGAAGGAACAATGGAGTTGGTGGAATCAGGCTTCCTGACTTCAAACTATACTACAAGGCCCTAGTGATCAAGACAGTATGGTACTGGCACAAAAATAGAAAGGAAGATCAATGGAACAGAATAGAGAACTCAGAAGTAAGCCCAAACACATATGGGCACCTTATCTTTGACAAAGAAGGCACGAGTATACAATGGAAAAAAGACAGCCTCTTCAATAAGTGGTGCTGGGAAAATTGGACAGCAACATGTAAAAGAATGAAATTAGAACACTTCCTAACACCATACACAAAAATAAACTCCAAATGGATTAAAGACCTACATGTAAGGCCAGACACTATCAAACTCCTAGAGGAAAACATAGGCAGAACACTCTATGACATCCATCAAAGCAACATCCTTTTTGACCCACCTCCTAGAATCATGGAAATAAAATCAAGAATAAACAAATGGGACCTCGTGAAACTTAAAAGCTTTTGCACAGCAAAAGAAACCATAAACAAGACTAAAAGGCAACCCTCAGAATGGGAAAAAATAGTTGCCTATGAAACAATGGACAAAGGATTAACCTCCAAAATATACAAGCAGCTCATGAAGCTTCATACCAAAAAAGCAAATAACCCAATCCACAAATGGGCAGAAGACCTAAATAGACATTTCTCCAAAGAAGACATACAGATGGCCAACAAACACATGAAAAGATGCTCAACATCACTCATCATCAGAGAAATGCAAGTCAAAGCCACAATGAGGTATCACCTCACACCAATCAGAATGGCCATCATCACAAAGTCTGGAAACCACAAATGTTGGAGAGGGTGTGGAGAAAAGGGAACTCTCCTGCACTGTTGGTGGGACTGTAAGTTGGTACAGCCACTATGGAAAACAATTTGGAGGTTCCTTCAAAAACTACAAATAGAACTACCATATGATCCAGTAATCCCACTACTGGGCATATACCCAAAGAAAACCATAATCCCAAAAGAAACTTGTACCATCATGTTTATTGCAGCACTATTTACAGTAGCCAGGACATGGAAGCAACCTAAATGCCCATCAACAAATGAATGGATACAGAAGATGTGGCATATATACACAATGGAATACTACTCAGCTATAAAAAGGGATGAGATGGAGCTATATGTAATGAGGTGGATAGAACTACAATCTGTCATACAGAGTGAAGTAGGTCAGAAAGAGAAGGACAGATATTGTACGCTAACTCACATATACGGAATCTAAAAATGGTACTGATGAACTCAGTGACAAGAACAAGGACGCAGATACAGAGAATGGACAATAGAACTCGAGGTATGGGAGGGGGCGGGGGGTGAAGGGGAAACTGAGATGAAGCGAGAGAGTAGCACAGACATATATATACTACCAACTGTAAAATAGTCAGTGGGAAGTTGTTGTATAACAAAGGGAGTCCAACTCGAGGATGGAAGATGCCTTAGAGGACTGGGGTGGGGAGGGTGGGGGGGACTCGAGGTGGGGGGAGTCAAGGAAGGGAGGGAATACGGGGATATGTGTATAAAAACAGATGATTGAACCTGATGTACCCCCAAAAAAATAATTAAAAAAAAAAAAAGAAATAAAATAATAAACAAGGTCTTATGGTACACAACAGGGAACTATATTCAGTACCTGAGGTAAACCATTAAAGAAAATATAAAAAGTAATGTATATGTATGTGTAATTGAATCACTTTGCTATACAGCAGAAATTAACAAAGCATTGTACGTCAATTTCAAAAAGAAAAATAATTACAAATTACTGTAAATGTTCAATCTTTGTTCTCTTTTGGTAAGTGAAAACTTTAGGAGGAGGTTGTGTCTCCTTTTTTAAAAGGAGATGCAAGAATGTTAGCATTTAAAATATATATATATATTTAAAATAATATTTAAAATATATATATATATAAATATATATATATTTTGTGTATAACTAGATTCTGGGAATATTTGTCTTTGCTCTTTTACCTATTCAAATTCCTACTCTAGAGTATGCTTCTTAAAAATGAAATTAATACACTCTATAAGTGATTATAGTTATTCTGTTTCAAAGAATAAATAGTCCATATGAAATTGAATTGGTTTTCTGGTGATCCAGTATCTTTCATGTGCAACAGAAATTGAAATTCATGAGTTTTTTTTCTTTTTCTCCCTAAGGTCATACCCTGTGGGTTGGTAGTTTACACTCTCCTTGGTTACTATGGGTGGCTTATCTTGTGGTTTCACGTACACCAGCATCCCTGAGGGCTCTAAGCCACCACTTCCTGTGCCCTCCTCAGGCCATGGCTGCTGCATTTACAATAAAAATTGGTCAAGAAAGTATCATGAGGTTCCCAAGGGAATTAATTGCTGCCAAACATATTTCTCTATTGCCAAGTGTATAACAGCAGCCCCAGTTCCTCTGAAAATCAATTACCCTTTCAGGATGGTGACTCCTTATCTTGCCTGCTGGTCCCTTGGTACAAAGAGGCCAGGGAGCAGTCGTAGTTTAAAATTCAATGGGATTCTTGCCTTGTCTTCAGGTGGGAAAGCTCTTTCTTTGTATACCAGAACCTTTAAATGTGCAGAGTATGAGAAGCACAAATTTCCCAGTGGGTTACTGAGAGTGGTGTTAATAGGACCACTTCTGTTTCTCCCTCTAGGCTTTTCATTGTGATGCCAGTCCATAGTGAGCCTTTAAGAATTTGTTAATTTTAGATGTTTTCTTCTCATCCAGTTTTAAGGGATATCTCTTTTCCTCATGCTCTGTTTCCAACAGTCCTCAAAATATCTGTGTATGGTTATCCAAGGAGATAGCTTAGGCCTCTGTGGAAGAACTGAAAAATCATTATTATATATTCTTTTTGTGTGTTTTCTTGGAATCCTGATTCCTTCTTTAGTGTATGGGTTCCAGGTCTGAACACTGGTTCATATCCTGAAGCTCAGTAAGGTATTTTTGGAAAGGTAAGAGTTAACCATTCCCAATCTTCTCGTCCTACAGCTTTTGTATTTTTTATTGTACACATTGCGTAATACCCTTGGTTGGCTGCCTGTTTATTCTTCCACTTGGATACCATGTTCTATGAACTATCTCATAACTTTCTGAGGGTCAGGGCTCCTGTTTGTGACTGCAACCTTGCCATAAATTATGATAACTGCCTCTACCTGGCTTATGGTAATTGCTTATGTTAATTGAGCTTTATTCTATGACTTCTATTTTGGGGGGATTCTATCATACCCATTATTGTCAGCAAGCCCAGTTCTGTTAACACCATCTTCTGCCATCAGCATTGGCTTTCAGAGGATCATCACTTCTTACTGATGTTGGCTCTTTCATCACTGTGTTCCTTATGTCTTTGGCAAATGGTATAGCTTCAGTGTCCTTTTATGTAGTGAGTTTTCTGGTGGGTTTTCTGCCTGAACATAGTATGTCCATTGATGCATACTTACTTCTCTGAGCCTTTTAATCCCTCTGACATTATAATTTGGCATTTCTCCCTTACTTAAGGTAGGTCAGTGCTATAAGAATGTTTGTATTATCTTCTGGTGTCCTTTCATATTCCACCTTTAAATTTGAGTCCTTGTGTACTCTCGGTTCCTCCAGGTACAAGTCAGCTAGGTTCTGTTGGTTATAGTCTCTTGCCTTCCATTTTAGGGCCAACTCATCCTGGTCAAGTTATTTTGTGATTTAACCCCAGTTATTGTTAGTTTAGAGGCCAGAAAGGGAAGTGAGAGCAAATCTTGAAGGATGCATTTTATCTTTCAGGGTAGGGTCACTGCATCACTTTTACATAAGGGGAGAACACTAGTACTTCATAGGATGGAACAGGCCACTTCTTTGGACTCAGGTTTCAGAGGGATCTGGAGGTTCAAGATTTCAGGTGCATCAACTCATATTTCTTCATTTTGTGTCAGGGTACCATTTTATCCCAAGAAGAACCTAACTTTGCTGTAGCTGACCTGCTGAGATCAGGAGGATAGCCCTTTCTTAGAGCTCTCTTGGGACTTGGTCCTGGACCTCATCTTTAATTTTCTCTGCCATCAGGCTGTAGGAGACAAGAACATATTTATATGCTACTGAGATGGCTTTCTGGCTCTCACCCATAGCTTTTAATTACTAATTAATTGTTCTCAGTCTTTTGTTAACATTTAACAAACATCAATGGTGTTTAGCATTAGCCACCTAATTTGCTGTCCTTAAGAGTTGCTAATTCCCTTATATTGCATAAAACCTGATAACATGACACTAGCATTCCCTTATATGGTCTACCATCACTACAGGAGAAAGATTTAACAATTATACTGTTATCTTATTCCACAAGCTAATTATGTATTACCTACAACCAACAATGGAGCTCTCATTGCCAGCCAAAAATCTCCATTGCCAAGATCTTATTTTGGTGTCTGCTTATGTGTACCAATATTGGCACCAAGTGTCACAGGTTGGGTTGCTTGGGAAGCAGAGTTGGTGATGGACATTAACAAGTAGGTGTTTATCAGGGATAATTCCTGTGGGGAGTACCACTTGTAAAAGGAAAGGGAAGGAAGCAAGATGGGCAAAGAAATATATTGGCCTATAATGTAGTCTCAATGGAGTTCCCAGACAAATCTAGAGTTCTGATGCTAGGGTGACTCATCAGAGATGTCCCAAGTTCAGTTGAGGTGGGGCTACATCCTGATGTACTCTCCTCTCCCAGTTATTGGATCCTGGCTACCTACACAAAATGGGTTTGTCTGTGGATGGGGCAAGTCTTCAGCCAAGGGAATTGATAGCTGAAGTCTTTCTGTCAAAAACCTTTCCAGGATCTGGAAATAAATGCTTCAAACAAGAGGTGGGATTTCAGCAGCTCATCAAAGCATCCTCTAAAAATACCGTAGACATAGCAGCATTATTCACAATAGCCAAGATATGGAAACAACCTAAGTGTCCATCAACAGATGAATGGATAAAGAAGACGTGACATATGTACACACACACACACACACACACACACATATGTATGTGTATACATATATGTATTCACACACACAATGAAATACTACTCTGTGATAAAAAAAAATAAAAATCTGTCATTTGCAACAATATGAATGGACCTGGATCAGAAAGAGAAAGATAAATACTGTATATTTTCAATTATGTGTAGAAGCTAAAATCAACAAAAAAAGGAACAAATATAACAAAACATAAACAGACTCACAGATACAGAGAACAAACTAGTGGAGAGGGGTGGGAGAAGGGGCTAAAGAGATGAAGGGATTAAGAAATACAAACTACCAGATGCAAAATAAAAACGTCACTGGGATGTAACACACAGCAGAATATAGTTAAAATTTTATAATAACTTTGCATGGTGTGTAATCTATAAAAATATCAAATTACTGTTGTACACCTGAGACTAATATAATATTATAAGTCAACTATAGTTCAATGAATTAAAACAAAATATGGAAAAACTCTAGTAGTTGTACCCATCTCTCAGCCTGCTCCATATTTATAGAAGCAGTGGAACAAGGAAACATCTAGGCTACTTTTTAGAAAAAACATATACCCTTAAATGTAATTCCATGCTCAGACATGGGTACAAATCATTTCTGCCAACTTTTTAAGGAATAAATAATCCCCTCTTATACAAGTTGTCTGAGTAACTAGAAGAGAAATAATGTCTGCCAGCTCATTTTGAGAGGTTACTATAACTTTGATTCCGAAGCTAGATAGCTGAAAATAAGAGAAAAATATTATGGGCCAATCTTTTATAAATAAAAATGCTAAAGTTCAAATTAGGAACATAGGCTTCTTTGACTTAATGAAGTATCTGCTATAACACTTTAGCTAAAAGCATAGTTAGCAGTAAAATATTACAAGGCTTCTCTTTAGAGATACTCAAGATGGTGGAGGAGTAGGAGGACATGGAGTTCATCTCTCCCAGCAAATGAATACATCTTCAGGGGGCTTCCCTGCTGGTCCAGTGGTTAAGACTTTGCCTTCCAATGCAGGGACTGTGGGTCAGAAGCAGTATTGTAACAAACTCAAGAAAGACATAAAAAAAAAGAATACATTTACAAATGGAGCAATTCTCACAGAGCACCTGATGAGCACTAGCTGGGGACCTCAGACACCTAAAAGGACAAGAAAGATCCCCACATAACCAGGTAGGATGAAAGAAGGGAGAAGGAAAAAGGAAGAATAGAGGAAGCAGGATGAGACCTGGGCCCCTGGTGGGGAGCTGAAGGTGAGGAGAGGTTCCCACATCTGGGGAAGCCCCCTCACGGGTGGGGAGATACGTTAGGACAGAAGGGGAACTTCTCAGGCTTGGAGGAGAGCCCAGCAACCAGTCTGTGATAGACAGGACAGAGTGATACCTATACAGATGGTCCATGTCACAGCTCTGTGTGCCCCAGCCTGAGATGGCTGTCCACAGGTGCACACGGGGGCTGGGTGCTGGAATGTGGGGTTTGGAGAGCCTGAGGGGGCAGGAGTAAGGAGCTCCGCAATCAGGAATGATCATGGAGGAAGCCTGGACCACCACAGAAGCAAAGTGCCATTGTTGAGTGACACCCAACAGGTGGGGCCACTGTTGCAGCCTCTCTCCTCACGCACCAGGCCCTGCCTCCACGGGCACTAAGGAGGGCTTCCACTGGAGCAGGCTTTTGTGCCCCCGCCATTACCTCCTCCACCATCCCCCTTCCACCTGGGCAAAACACTCTCCCAGATCGCCACCTTGAATCCCTCCTGCCTGATGGGCTTGTGCATTCTAATTGCTACATAGTAGTGTGTATATGTCAATCACAATCAGCCAATTTATCCCTCTGGCTGTTACCCCTGGTAACTATAAGTTCATTTTCTACATCTGTAACTCTATTTCTGTTTTGTAGATAAGTTCATTTGTACCCATTTTTTAGATTCCACATATAAGCGATATCATATGATAATTGTCTTTCTCTGTCTGACTTACTTCACTCAGTATGATAATCTCTAGGTGCATCTTTGTTGCTGCAAATGGCATTATTTTGTTCTTTTTAATGGCTGAGTACTATTCCTTTGTATATATGTACTAGTTCTTCTTTATCCATTCCTCTGTTGATGGACATTTAGGTTACTTCTGTGTCATGGCTATTGTAAATATTTCTGAGATGAACATTGGGGTGCATGTATCTTTTCCACAGAGTTTTCTCTGGGTATATGCCCAGGAGTGGGATTTCTGTATTAGATTGTAGCTCTATTTTTAGTTTTTTAAGTAAGCTCCATACTGGCAGTACCACTTTATGTTCACACCAACAGTGTTGGAGGGTTCTCTTTTCTCCACACCCTCTCCAGCATTTATTGTGTGTAGATGTTTGATGATGGCCATTCTAACTGGTGTGAAGTGATACCTCATTGTAGTTTTGATTTGCACATAATTAGTGATGTTCAGCATCCTTTCATGTGCTTTTTGGCCATCTCTTTGTCTTTTTGGAGAAATGTCTATTTAGACCTTACTCCCATTTTCTGATTGAGTTGTTTTTTTTGATATTGAGCTACATGTGCTTTTTGTATATTTTAGAGATTAATCCCTTGTTGGTTGCTTCATTTTCAAATATTTTCTTCCATTATGAGATTTGTCCTTTCATGTTGTTTATGGTTTCCTTTGCTGTGCAATAGCTTTTAAGTTAAATTTGTCTTAATTGTTTATTTTTGGTTTTGTTTTCATTACTCTAGGAGGTGGATCAAAAAAGATCTTGCTGTGATTTATGTCAGAGAGTGTTCTGTCTGTGTTTTCCTCAACGAGTTTGATAGTATTCAGCCTTACATGTAGGTCTTTATTCCATTTTGAGATTATTTTTGTGTATGGTATTAGGGAGTGTTCTAATTTCATTCATTTATGTGTAGCTTTTGAGTTTTCCCAACATCACTTACTGAAGAGACTGTCTTTTCTCTGATGTGTAATCTTGCCTCCTTTGTCATAGATTAGGCCATAGGTGCGTGGGTTTATGTCTGGACTTTCTATCCTGTTCCACTGATCTGTTTTTGTGCCTGTTTGGATAACTGTAGCTTCGTAGTATAGTCTGAAGTCAGGGAGCCTAATTCCTCCTGCTCCATTTTTCTTCCAAGATTGCTTTGGCTGTTCAATGTCTTTTGTGTTTCCATAAAAATTGTGAAATTTTTTGTTCTAATACTGTGAAAAGTGCCATTGGTAATTTGATAGAAATTGCATTGAACCTGTAGATTTCTTTGGGTAGTATAGTCATTTTCACAATATTGATACTTTCAATTCAAGAACGTGGTAAATCTCACCATGCTTTTGTGTCATCTTTGATTTCTTTCATCAGTATCTTGTAGTTTTCTGAGTACAGGTCTTTTGTTTATTGCTAGCTATTTTATTATTTTTGGAGTGATGGTAAGTGGAATTGTTTCCTTAACTTCTCTTTCTCATCTTTTGTTGTTGGTGTATAGGAGTGCAACAGAGTTCTGTGTATTAATTTTGTATGCTTCAACTTTACCAAATTCATTGATGAGTTCTAGTAGATTATTGTTAACATCTTTAGGATTTTCTAAGTATAGAATCATGTCATCTGCAAACAGTAACAGTTTTACTTTGTCTTTTCCAAATTGGATTCTTTTTATTTCTTTTTCTTCTCTGATTGCCATGTCAAAGGCTTCCAAAGCTATGTTGAATAATAGTGGTAAGAGTGGACACCCTTGTCTTGTTCCTTATCTTAGAGGAAATGCTTTCAGCTTTTCACCATTAAGAATGAAGTTTGCTGTGAGTTTGTCATATATGGCCTTTATTATGCTGAGGTAGGTTCCCTCTATGCCCATTTTTTGAGAGTTTTTATCATAAATGGGTATTGAATTTTGTCAAAAGCTTTTCCTGCATCTATTGAGATTATCATATGGTTTATATCCTTCAGTTTGCTAATATGGTGTATCACATTGATTGCTTTGTGTATATTGTAGGATCCTTACATCCCTGGGATAAATCCCACTTAATCACAGTGTATGATCCTTTTAATATGTTGTTGGATTCTGTCTGCTAGTATTTTGTTAGGATTTTTGTGTCTATGTCATCAGTGATATTGGTCTGTAATTTTCTGTTTTGTGTGATATCTTTGTCTGATTTTGGTATCAGGGTGATGGTGGCCTAGTAGAATGAGCTTTGGAGTGTTCCTTCCTCTGCAATTATTTGGAAGAGTTTGAGAAGGATGGGAGTTAGCTCTTCTCTAAGTGTTTGATAGAACTTGACTGCAAAGCCATCTGGTCCTAGAGGTTTGTTTGTTGGAAGTTTTTAATCACTGTTTCATTTTCATTGCTTGTGATTGGTCTGTTCCTATTTTCTATTTATTTCAGGTTCAGTCTTGGAAGATTATACCTTTCTAAGAATTTTTTTTAGTTATTGTTTATTTGGCTGCATTTTGTAGCATGCAGGATCTTCTTTGCTGCATGTGGGATCTTTAGTTGTAGCATGCAAGCTCTTAGCTGTAGCATGTGGAATCTAGTTTCCTGACCAGGAATTGAACCCAGGCCCCCTGTATTGAGAGCACAGAGTCCTAGCCACTGGACTGCCAGGGAAGTCCCTTTGCTATTGTTTTCTTCATCTCTTTCATTTATTTCTGGTCTGATTTTTATGATTTCTTTCTGTCTACTAACTTTGGATTTTGTTTGCTCCCCTTTCTCTAGTTGTTTTAGGTGTAAGTTTAGGTTGTTTATTTGAGATTTTTCTTGTTTCCTGAGGTAAGATTATATTGCTATATACTTCCCTTTTAGAACTGCTTTTGCTACATCACATAGTTTTGAATTTTCATGTTTTCATTGTAGTTTGTCTCTAGGCATTTTTTTGATTTCCTGTTTGATTTATTCAGTGACCCTTTAGTTATTTAGTAATATGTTGTTTAGCCTCCATGTGTTTGGGGTTTTTACATTTATTTCCCCTGTAATTGATTTCTAATCTCATAACATTGTGGTCAGAAAAGATGCTTGATAAGATCTCAATTTTCTTAAATATACTGAGGCTTGATTTTTGACCCAAGATGTGATCTACCCTGGACAATGGTCCGTGTGCACTTAAGAAGATGGTATATTCTGCTGCTTTTGGATGGAATGTCCTATAAATATCAATTAAGTCTATCTGGTCCAATGTGTCATTTAAGGCTTATGTTCTCTTATTAATTTTCTGTCTGGATGATCTGCCTGTTGGTGTAAGTTGGGTGTTGTAGTCCCCCACTATTATTGTGTTACTATCAATTTCCCCTTTTATAGCTATTAGCATTTGCCTTATATATTGATGTGCACCTATGTTGGGTGCATATACATTTGCAATTGTTATATCTTCTTCTTGTATTGATCCCTTGATGATTATGTGGTGTCCTTCCTTATCTCTTGTAACAGTCTTTATTTTAAAGTCTATTTAGTCTGATATGAGTCTTGTTCCTCCAGTTTTCTTTTGGTTTCCTTTTGCGTGGAACATCTTTTTCCATTCCCTCACTTTCAGTCTGTATATGTCTGAAGTGGGGCTCTTGTAGACAGCATGTATACGGGTCTTGTTTCTGTGTATGTGCACACAAAGCCCACAGCTGCTAAAGTCAGACCCATCCCAGCTGCAGGAGCACTTGTTGCCCTTTAGGATATTTCACAGGTGATGAATTTAGGATTCTGTCAGTGGAGGTGTAACTGTGGTTCCCACAGCTGTGAGGATAGATTTCAGCACTTCTTCCCTCATCACATGGCCCCCGAGGCTCAGCTGTGGTTTCAGCCCCACTTCTGCATGTGTTTCTCCCAATGGAGTCTGCTCTAGAGGTTGCAGAGCACAGGAGCCTGTCAGACAGGAAGCTAGTAGAGACTGTGATGAGGGCAAGCAGGCCACGCAGGTGGGAGGGTGTTGGGGTAGTGATTGGAGCATGCAAGCTTGGTCAGAGGCCAGTCAGATGAGTGAGTCACCCAGGTGGGAGGGGTTGGAGGAGGCAATGGCAGGTGCATGTGAGCCAGCTTCTGTGGGGGCCCTCTCTAGTGCCCTTGTCCCCTCAGGCTTTATTTTCACAGCCAACAACAGTTCCCTCCCTGGGTCTGCTTTCCAAACCACACCTTCCAGCACCCAGCCTCCGTGCATACAAGCAGACACCTCTCTCAGGCTGCAGCACACAGGGCTGTGGCATGCCCCATCTGTGTATGTCTAACTCTATCTTGCCTGCCACAGGCCAGTTTCAGGGCTCTCGTCCAAGTCCCTGAAGCTCATCTTCTGTCCCAGCTGATCTCCCCACTGGTAAGGGGACTTTCCCAGATGCAGGAATCTCTCCTTACCTTCAGCTCCCTACCAGGAGTGCAGGTTCCATCCTTCTTCCTCTCCCTTTCCTTTTCCATTCTTCTTTCTTTCATCCTACCAGTTACATGGGGATCTTTCTTGTCCTTTTAGGTGTCCAAAGTCATCTGCTAGTGTTCAGCATGTGCTCTGTGAGAATTGTTCCATTTGTAGATGTATTTTTGATGCATTTGTGGGGAGAGGTGAACTCCATGCCCTCCTACTTCTCCACCTTCTTGGCAAGTCCCTATTGATTTTTTCTGGTTTTTTTTTAACCTCTATTTTATTTATATCCTCTGTGATATTTATTTTCTTCCTTCTGCTCACTTTAGGTTTTGTTTTTTCTTCTTTTTCTAACTCGTATAAGTGGTAGATTTGATTGTTTATTTGAGATTTTTCTTGTTTTTTGAGGAAGCCTGTATCACTATGAATTTCCCTGTATATAACTGCTTTTGCTGCATCCCATAGATTTTGTATGGTATGTGTGTTCTTTGTCATTTGTCTCAAGGTATTTTTTAATTTTCTCTTGGATTTCATCATTGACCCATTAAATTTTTAGTAGCATGTCATTTAGTCTCCAAGAAATCATATAAATGTTTATTTTATTTTGATGAAATAAAGTATGAACATTACAGAAAGGAATAATTTCATTGGTTAAAGCAAACATATGGCAAATGTAGTATATCAACCTCTTATAAAACTAAAGAAAGGTTAAATGACAAAAATAGTAAAATCACCTACATCCACAGAAAGTAGTTAAGGGATACACTTAAACAACATGATGTAAAACTTGATGTCAAAGAAATTAAACATGTGGGGCTAGCAAAAATGCAAGTGCATTTATGAGCTTTCTTTTCATTTTTCAAACATTGGTTTGTTTTTTAAACCTACAATGACTTTATCCATGTTAATAGATTTTTTAAACTGAATTATTTTTCTCAATATTAAATATATAATTTTTGCTCATGATGCATATTTAGTAGTTATTTAACTTCTAAGTTATTCTCTTTTTAAAAATAACTCATCACTATTGCTACAGAGAAATTGGAGGATTTAATGGATGGTTTTCCAATTTATATTTACTAGCTAAGACTTATGCCAGTTCTAAATATTTAAAATGAAATAATGACATAATTGTTTAATATTTAAATTTAAATAATGATTTTTCTGGTATTTATAAAGATTTTGTTTATCTAATATGCATGTATTGCATTTTGCATTTCAACATCTATTTCCTTCTAATTTAACAAGACTTGAAACATTACTGGCAGATTATTCTGTAATATTAAAATTTCAACTAGATAATAAGCAGAGTCTTTGGTGTTTTTTTTTCCTTCCAGCATGCAAATCATGATAAATTCCTTTTTTTTTTCAGTAGTACTACTAAAATAATATTTCTTTCGTAGATCACTTCCATTTGTCAATGAAGTACATCATCTCCATATGCCAATACAGTCCATCCTTGTTTCTCCCAATCCAAAAAGAAAAGCACCTCCAGTCTTCTCATTTGCCATATGAGACCTTCAAGTGGTTCATGTGGGTCACCAGCATTACCTCCAATTGAAACTTTTAGGCAGGCAATGCTTCTGACTCAGAACCTTTTATCTAAAAGATTAACTAAAGTTAGTGCCAATAAACTCCCAGATCAAGTAAAGGGAGATAGTATGATACAATTGGCAATAAGAGATGGTAAGTTTTTTAAAATGTAACTTCTATCAGCAGGTTAGTAGTATGAATCTATAGTCTAGAATTTTCTAAGGCTCAACTGGAATAATATTGAGGGTGCTTTATTAACATTAAGCACCATACATGTAATATCATTATGTTACTGACACTTTATGGAACTTTACAATTTTCAAAATAATATTGACTAGGGATATTTCACAGATATTTCAATTTTTTGCTTGTTTTGGTGTGAATAAAGTACCCTTTAATTATCCTTTCAATTTTTGAAGGTCTCTGAGACTATGAAGAGATGAAATAGAAGTCAATATGTGGAGTCAAGTTTTTAGGATGTCAGTGAGCTTTTGCATTTTATAAAGGTTATTTCACTGAGCACATGTTGACTTGCGGGCTATGCAATGGCATAATTTAAACAAAGAAAAAAGACTCTAGCCTTTGACTTGTGCCCCAGAGGAAATCTTTTACAAAGATGAATAATAGCCAGAAATGTTGGAATACAACATTTTCTCTCTTAACCTGTTATAACAGTAGACTAATAAAAATGGAAAAAGTGAGAAAAAGATTCTTCTGTTTTTGTGAAGAGGTAACCAACCAATGGGTAAAACAGCTAGAATATAGAAAGTAGCATTTTCATGAATGGTCTTACTGCCAGGAGTGCTCAAGATTTACTACAAGAGCTAAAGTCAATATTTAGAAAATAAACCAAGTTAATTTTAAAATGTAAATTAGTTTAAAAGGAAGTATAAGGGTGACTCCTACATTGGCCACAAATGTAGACAATTAGGAGCCTAAGGGAAGAATACCAGTTGTTCACTCAGTTGTTACAAGATGGAGGACGTGGGAAATATACAGAAACCAAATCTTGTAGTGGCTGGTTATATATTCATTGCTTGAGCAGTATACGAATGACAGCTTTTAAAAACTTATGAGCTACAATAATTCATTTTTTAAAACTTGTGACAGAAAATATTAGCCCATACACAAAATGTTTCAATATTTATTTTTACATTTTGTGATCAAAATACTTTTCTGTGAATGTTTTTTTTTTTTCTTTTGAGTCAAAGAGTTCAAAATGAGTATTTGTGGTGTGGTTGACATTTTAAAAATGTCCTGAGAAACCCTATCCATGGGCATTGTGGGCTATAAATGCAGATCCACATGGCATTTTGATGGATATTTTGTTGTGGGAAAAATTTTGTTTTCTGACTTAAAAAGGAAGATACAATTATTTGAAAATTTAGTATTTAATCATCTCCATTTGTAAAATTAAATTAAAACAGAAAAAAAGGATTTAAGAAAGATAAATTGCTGTTTCTGTTCTGTGTTCAGAATCTATTGCTCATTTAGATTCATCTTGAAACTCATTAATATCATGACAAATAACTTTATCATCAAATGTCTTCATATTCTGGAGGAATATTCCTTGAATGATATATATATATGTTTATTTGGTTTGCATTTCAGATTGAACATTTGATTTTGTGCTGAGATTGTATTTTGTTTTCCTGATTCAAGAAATAATCAAAACTTGTCTTTAACTCTAGCAGAAATTTTGTGTTCTTTGAAGCAATCTCTAAACTTGGAGTATGTTTGGACAGCGTTTTGTTTTTTTTTTTAATGATAACCCAAACAGGTAGCTCTTTATATTGTACCACACCCCCTCCCTCCAAAATACCTGTCCTTGGTATATAGAGGCATCTTATTTTAAGGTGGCAGATAAGGATCATGTTACCCAGAAGCACCTTTAAATCCAGTTTACAGAGAAGGATGAGTAAACCGTTATATTTAACTCATCATTTGTGCTTCACTGTCACACTGTTTGTAGATTGGATGACTTTGTTGGGTTTATGTGATAGTATATGGTAGAAGTTAAAATGCATATCTTGAAAAAATGCTATAAAATATTTTAATAAATCTATTGCATTGCATATGATTTTTTATGAACAACCACTAAAATAACTAGACTACAAATACTTTCTTATTAGAAATTTAAGAAAGAAATGTACTACATAAAAAGCATTTCTTATCCTTATTTTTTTGAAGATCATTTCTGAGAGTCTATATAAAGATATATTTTCATTCATTTTTGTGTTGTATCAAGAGCTTTTAAAATATTAGATAATTGTTTCCCAAACTTGGAACTTAAATTTACTTTCAAATTTGTCATTATGGGGAAAAATTTTATTCTGTGCATATGAAATGCCACCAGAAAATTATTTTCTCTTTTAACGAAAGCAGAATGTTGTCTCCAAAATATATACATTGGAACTTTTGCCAAATCTTACTTTTCCTTGGGACTTTGCTAAATGGTTGTAATCATGTAAAAATAGTTGACCTTTAAGCCTTCACTGTCACCCTTGTCTGAGGAAATTTTCACTAGGCCTTTATTTTACCCTAGAGCAGCCAAAGCAGCTTTGTCAGGCCTTCACATGACATCATCTTCCTCCCCAAATCCAATATCAATAACAGCATAAAGTTTAAACTGAAAAACTGTAATAAGCAAGTCCTCTTGGCTATTGTTGAATCTTTAAGCTCTCTCTCCAAATCCTGTATGTCTCAAGATAACTGATCTGTTAGTTTAGTTATTTCCTGAGCATATCAACATGATGTTTAGCAAAAAAAGGATACATTTTCCATAACTACACTTAATAATATATGCTATTGGAATAAAAAAGAAAGGCAACTGCTTTTTAATTGTTTTTTTAAAGTATAAAACTGTAATTCACTCTAGCTTGAAAGGATTTGAAATATTCTTTGGAATAGATGAATATCTAGTATTTGGGGTCACAAGGCAAATTTGTGAATTACGTCCTATGCCTAGCCTCATTTTTATTATACACAGCTATACCCCAATTCATTTACTCATTCACATTTTTTTGTGCCTGAAAACATATACTGAGGACCTACTTTATGTCAGGCGCTCTGGAAGTGAGTGTTTAAAGATGAGCAACACATGGTTCCTGTGGTCAGTATTTTCAAAAATAGGTTGAGAAATCAGACAGTTGAAAACATGTTATGAAATCTTGCGTGTTGGCAAGACAGGCAGGACATGGAAGCAGATGAAACACCTAGTGGGGTTAATAGGGGAGAGGAGATTTCTGGGAGGAATTTCTGTAAGTAATGCCTGGGGAGACGCTATCATCTTATCTACTAAGTGTACTCTCGAGTAGTAATCAGCTATCAAGAAAATATATTCATTTTCTCGAGGATATTTAGTTTGCAAGTATTTTCTCCCAAGTGCATTTAAAAGCTTTGCTTTTCGCAAAAGCAGTGGTTCTTTACTTTGTGTGATCCCTTTTGACAATTTACTATGGATCGCTTCTCTGAAAAATATGTGGTGACTGTGTTTACAAACTCATATGTATTTTTCACATACAGCTTTTAGGAAATCACAGGCTTGAAGCCTCCTTAAACCTTGTTCTTGGATCCCAGCTTCAGAACTGAAGGACTATAGATCACAGGGAAATCAGGAAGTGGGTGGAAGAGACATCTTTTGAAGTTAGAGGCGATGGATTGTGTATTCTCACCATACTTTTTTATAAAATGTGTTTTACTCTGTCAACTGCAGTAAAAGCACACTACCTTTCTTTTTTTCTTTCTTTCTTTCCTTTTTTTTTTTTTTTGTTCTCTGATTAAAAAATTTTTTTATAGTACAATAAATGCAAATAGCCTTCAGGGGAAAAACAAAACCTGTGGTTTTCCATGTAGTTTCAAAATTATTCTTTTTGACATTTTATTTTGGCATATTGGTTAGCTACAACCCCATTTTTTGACCAGAGGAATCTGAGCAGAATTCCAAAGAGATAGTAAATATTCTAATTGCACTGAGCCTTTCCCTAGTATTGTAATCTATAACCAGTTTATTATATTGCTTTCTGTATCTGATATCACTAAACTCAAATCGCTGTGTTAAATGGGGCTAATCATTGATAAATTTATAGTTTTAAAACTATTTCTCTTTTTATAATTTTTGTTTTTTGATCTAAAATAAATAGAATATACCATACAGAAAGAAAAACAGAAAGCTCCAAAGTGGACTTGAGAATTACAAATATCTTGGAGCCTAAATAAAAAATATATGTTGGATTACAATGCAAATTCTAAATCCATATTAATATAAATTGTCATTGTCCAGTTTGCTGTGCCAATGAATAAGTAAATATTTAACGTGCTGAAATAAGACACAGACTAAAGTAGAAGATGAATTAAGGGAAACTTCAAATGTGTGCAGAAAAAGAAATTGTGCATTTTAAACCATGTGATAGGTTGAAAATTCTAAGATGTCCATTTTTTGTTGTGGTTGATAACATCAAGATTTAAAGGTATGTATGGCCTACAGTATATCAAGTCTACACATAAAAGAATTGGTTTTGTCACTCACTATTGCTCCTGGTACAATTTATGGCGTATTCAGAACTGCAAAGCTGCTGAAGCTATTAGTTCAGAAAAAAGTAACAATAAATAAAAAATGGGCTTATGTGTTTCAGAGCAGTTTTGTCTCCTTTTGAGAATCATCTGGTTTTATGCCTCTTCTCCTAGAAGTAACGTTTTTTTCCTCTGTGTAGTGGTATATCAACTTGGACTTCTGATCTTTGTTTGGTATAATCCATGAAGACATGAATCCTATTGCATATGAAAAGTCAGTACAAGAAAATAAAAATCTAAAACACATTTGAGTTTTATTTTACTACTACTTTTATTATATAAATGTAGTACAGACAAAATACATTTCATTTGGTTGAATGCTTAAGCTTTCAAGTCAACCAGCTGATTCAGAGAGGAGTAAAATTTATTCTTGGGGAAGAAAAATGAGATGAATAAAGATAATGACAATGATAATGATTTGTAGTAATGGGAGCTTGTTAAAAATGTAGATTTGATACCCTTCCCCGGACCTACTAAGTCAAAGCCTGCATTGTAACCAGATGAGCTGTGATTCCTGGGCAAGTAGATGTTAGAGAAGCACTTTTTTAGTGTCTCTAATTGTCCCCCAGCACTAGGGAACAAAGAGGCCAACTGAGTGTCGCTGCCAGTTAGTGCCCACAACTGTATGCATAGTAAATACATGTGATGGGAGATTTAAATAACTAGCAGACTTGTATTTCCCGTAGAATAGTTAAAAACCTTGAAAAAAATCCAAAGAGTGCAAAATTTATTTGTGAAAATGAACAAGTCTTTATATATTTTATTTAGGTAGGCCATCTATTTGTTAGGATGTCTGGCTTTAGGGGTGGTGGGGATGTGGCGGTTTCTGCTGCGTGCATAAGAAGCTGATTAGAATCTGGGCTTAGTTCCAGGCATTAAGACCAACTTCTTAGCCAGCACTATTAACTCTTCTACAGACTCATGTCAGTTTTGTATAAGCAAACTAAACTAAGTATACAATTTTATATAATAAACCTTTGATCAAAGCCTGAAGCATTGTGTTGCTCTCAGGACTGAAATTTAATTTTATGAATTAACTAATTTTATTAATTAGTTTTTATAGCTAAAATTCATATATATTAAGGTTTGAATTTAGTAAAAATGATTTGAAAAGGATGAATTCTGTCATTTTATAATTTTTTTTTCAATTTTTAAAATTGAAATATAGTTGATTTACAATGTTGTGTTACTTTCAGGTGTACAGCATGATGATTCAGTTCCATATATATATATTTTTTTTTCAGATTCTTTTCCCTTATAGGTTATTACAAAATATTGAGTAGGATTCTCTCTAAATTTCTAAATGTAAGTTCTTCCTCTCCTTTTCGGTTTTGCAGAAGAAAAATCTGAAGAAAAATTTTAAAAAGAAAATTTGTAAACCTGTATCAAGAAACAAATATCCCAGAATTTCCAAGGCATTTGTCAGTGTTTTACTGTTTCATTATTTATTCTCTCTCTTAAATTTTCTATGTTTCCTAAAGTTATATTTTGACATTTGATAGTACGAAGGGATTGATTAATCTACTTGGACTCAAACAAAGAGGCTATTTTTGTTATGCAAATGTATATTTCTGACCTTAAAAGAGAATTCACTTACTGGTTTTAAATACATTCACAATGGTTTATAGAGCTTTGCTTTATTAAGTAGCATAAACTGCTGGGTATAAAAATTAGAGTGTTTCCAGGATCAGGGTAATGATTTTGAAGCTCCTGAAAATATGGACAATATCTTATTTGCCATTAATGATGAAAGGCCAGCACCTAGTCATTGCCTAAATAAATGTTGACTTAATTTATACATTTTGTAGAGACTCAGAGGCAATGCCATCTTTAGAGAAAGTGCATTATGACTGTATAAAAATGTGATGAGTGAGTTGCTATAACAGCACAATATTCTTTTGTCTCAATTGTGTCTCACTTTATAAAGTTATCATAGCACATGGTTTAGTTGCTACTACCTCTTCTACCAGTCAGTGAAGACCTGCTGATTTCAAGTATCCACTGTAAATGCAGGCATTCTTATCAGATTTTCACTTATTTGCAAATTAGCCATGATTTCTGAATTCTTTTCCCATAGAACTACTCCCCCTGACCATAAGTCTGGGGCCATTTCATTCAAAGAAATGACTTTCTCCCTCTCTCCTCAAACATCAAAGTAAAAACAGTGGGTTATGTCCTTTCACAGGTGGCTCATGTTACACTGTAACAGGTCCAGTTAGGCCAACAGGTCCAGTATGTTAAGTTACACTTACTTTCTGAAATATCTCTATATCTATAGGGACCACATTTCCACATGTTTTAGCAATATTTTTCTAATTAGCTTGGCTTGCATTGATTTTTGCTCTTAAATAATTTATATTTTAATTGAAATTTTCTTTTTTTAGCTGTGTTTTGGGGTGACATTGCCTTAGATGATGAAGACTTAAATATCTTTCAAATTGATAGGACAATTGACCTTACACAGGACCTCTTTGGAAAATTTGGACACACCACAGGTATGGTTGATTATTTGATTCAGTTTGCATTAATTTAAAGAAAATATACTCTTGAAATGTGAAAATACTCTTTGGATCATTTTTAATGTTCTGGTGATCAACTTTGACTTCCTTGATACAAATGAGCCTATTTATAAATTTAAGTTTTACTCATAGTTTTAATTTTATTAATTAATGTATTTAACAAGGATGTTGTAGTGTTTACGGTGTACCAGGCCTGGCTTAAGTACTTTGCAGGTATTAACTCTTTGAATCCTCATAAGGACCTCATGAAGGTAGCTGCTAATATTATTGTGATTTACAAGTGAGAAAATGGAGATTTACAAGGTTATATAGTTTTCTTATTGTCACATAGCCAGGAAATGACTTGAGTCAGGACCAAAATTCAGTTCTGAGGAAGGTTAAATTTTATAGTCTTGAACATCATATTCAATTGCCTCCCATTTAGATGTTGAGATGCAAAAAGTAAATTATTCTTAGAGTAATTATACATAAACTTATTTAGAAAAATTTATATATGTATTTCTATAATTTTTATGAAAACCTGGAAGATAATTTCATTTTTAACTGTTTGAATATATTTGAATTATGCCTACATGAGCATAATATGTAATATTTAAAACAATATTTGGGTTTTCACTTTAAAATATTTTTATTGAAATTTAAAAGTTATTTTATATTATCTCAATACAATTTTTATTCTGTGTTTTATTTTGGAGAAAATTTGCGAGGTTAAAAATGCAAAATTACTTTTTGTAGTTATAGCTAAAATATTTATTCAGTGTCATGCTTTTTTATTTCATTGGATCTCTCTTCCTGCCCAATGTATTTTTATTTTCTTCTTGTATTCTATGGAAAATAAAATGTATAGTTCCTTTGTGGTATCTAGCAGACAAATATATTTTAGTCTTAAGACTTTTTACTGTGAATTAACAACTCTCTTTGCAACTTTTTCACAAGTTTTTATTATGTCAAATTTCAAAGATCTGGAAAAGTTGATGGGATAATGCCAGCAACACCCATATACCTGGAAGATTCAACATTTGTTCAGTTCACCGCATTTGCCCTGTGTACGTGTGTGTGCATTGCATACATGCATAAATATATATTTTAAAGTTAATTGCCTGTCGGCAGTTAACACAACTTTTCAGTATTAAGTAGGTTAGCATGCCTTTTAAGAATAAAGACTTTATGGTACATAATCAAAATATTCTTATTACATATAAGAAATTTATGTAAGGTAATAGAATTTAAGGAATTTATTTAAAATAATACAGTATTTAAAAATAATATGCTCTAGCCTTTATTATATATGGTGAGTCTTTTCGGAAACGTACACCAAACATATGAGAGAAATTGCTTTGGAGTGCAAGCATTCCTATAGGAATGTTTACTGACAGACTCTGCAACGACTGTCACACACGTAACACTGTCATGGAGACAATGGATTTGGAACGAGAGAGCAATGATACAACCAGCAAAATCTTAAATTTATCACATTACATTCTCAGTTTTTATTAAAATTTTTTTCAAGCTTTAGTCAGGTCATTTATTTAACCCATTGTGCTCTCTTTATACGGGGGGCATTCATTTTCTGTGATTTAGAAAATTTTAATACTATATAATTTCATAACTTCATTTATACTTAAGCTCTGAAATAGTAACATTTGGAAGTAAAATATCATTATTTAGATAAATAGCATAAAACAGAATTATGCTGTCAATCATAAAAACCATTCTAAATATATGAGAAAGGTACACATTTCAAAGTAATTTGCACTATTCAGTTGAATTTCAAACATTGTAAAAGAATTCTATATTTTAGTTTTTTCTTACTTTATCTTTTCCCTTTCTTGTTAGTTTGTTCTGAATTGACTATATTTCTTATTTTCTTATTTCAAAATGCATTGTCTTTCTCATAAATGTTTACTTGATTTGTATATTTTTATTTTAGAATTTTTAGATTATAGGAGAAATAAACACATGATTTTTCTTTTTTCTATTTCAATGAACTATCTACTCAGAATTTTATTTATATTGCTATAAAAATTATTCAAAATTACTAAAATGTTAAAAACATTATTGACTTTGGTAAGTCTTGAAATGTTTTTTCCTGGTCTATAATTAATCTTATGCTTATAATTACCTCAATATTAACTAAGATATTTCTTCTTTCCTTATAATTAGTGTTCTTCTATACCTATTTATATGTGTTTTAGGCCTATCTAATATGCAATATAATTGTTATGCAATGGTCATTTCAAGTACATTTTTACCATCCTTTAAAAATGTTTGTTGTAACTGCTTAGGAATGAATACATTTAAGTATTACCTCACCTTTCTAAAATGTTCAATGAAAAAATTTCAAAATTTTTTCTCAAGGGGCACAGCAAAAATGTGACCATGTAATTCAAATAATTAAGCAGATTATTAGTGAACAAGCACTCTAACTTGTTCGCCTTATAAGGACTTAATTGCTATTTCCTACAAGAGGCTTATATGTTAATAATTTTTATTTTTTTTTATTAGTTTCAATCTCAGTAATTAAGTTTCAGTATTAATTTCAAAGGGGAAAAGATTTAGGAAGGAAATAGTTCAAACTGCAATAACAGTCTGTTGTTTGCATGAATTTCTGGTCCTCTGTCATTGGCTTAGCCCACAGGCTCCTGAACCACTTGTTCTGATACCATTAGTGATCATATTACTTGTTTGCCCAATGATACCTCTTTGTATTTGTCTATCAAAAGTTCTAGGAGAAGGCAAAACAGGAGATAAAATTGGGAGAGCATTTTGTTCAAGCCCTGGAATGAGAATCAGAAGCAGTAGATTTTCGCCAAATGATCTGCTTTCTGATTATGACTTTGTTCTTAAGATTGCAAGAAGACATATTTCCTTATCCCCATGCTCTCCTCTACATGTAGAGCTATAAAATTCTTTATATCTTTTTTATAAATTTTTCAAATTGCCTAACAATATATTTTGCAGCTGGACATCCTTTTGGATTCTCACCTTGTAACTTTCTTTTTTAATTTGTTATGGATAAATTTTTATAAATTTTAGAAACTAATTTTCAAAATTTATTTGAATACATTATAAAACATCATATGCTATTTGAAGTATCTCAAAAGTGATCCAAGCTTTGTAGCAAAATTTGCAGTATACACTTGCTCTTTTTCTTTTTTTCCTAGTTACATTGAGAAATAATTTACATACCTCATGCTCTTCTAATGTTTTTATTTCCATTTGCTGATTTGCCATCCAAAAGCATTTAGTTTGCATTGGGAAAATAGTTGGAATGCACTCAACAAAGCAGAACAACTTGCTGTCATCCTATATAATACTATGTGATGTCAAGGTCACAGAGAAGAAAAATGTTTCAAATTATCAATAGATAAGTCAATTGCCATGATGTCCAAATAAAGACATTTAGAATTGCTCTCTGAATTTTTCCTGCCCCCTTATAGTTACTAAAATTTGTTGTTGTAGAATATTTACCCTCTTCCAAGATTTGTGGTTATTCATTACTCTAATATTGTATGACCACATAGAAAGAGATGTCCAAAGAGAAATCAATGTAGCCTATTACTATTGCTTATTTACAAGAACTTTAATTTACAGTGAGTTTAACTTAAATATTTTCTTTTACTCTTTAAGGTGGATTTGGAGACCATGGTATGTCAAAGAAACGAGGGGCCCTCTACCAACTTATAGACAGGATAAGAAGAATTGGCTCTGGTATATCAATGTTTAAAGTTGCAGACACTTGACTTGATGTACAATAATATTATACTCATAGCAGTTCAGTTTGCTGTTAAGATGCAAAGTATGGAAAGGATATATGCTGAGAAAGAGCCCTTTATCCATTTTTATTTTGTTACTTGATATCCAATGTAAATTTTTTAGAACTTAATTAGGGACATTTGAAATATTTTAACTTATTTTCAGCTTCTCCTTAATAAAAAATTGTTTTAGGTGTTTATTTAATTGTTGATATTTATTTCCAGTAAATTGGTATCACACTAAGGTGTTTTTATCAAGCGTGGGGCTACATCAATTTTAGTCAAGTGAAAAAATGTCATGGCTGTTTGTTTTGAAATAAAAACCACTTAAAGTAAATTGACAAACTGATTAATTAGATTAAAAAATAATTGAAAATATTTTGACCCTTCCAAATATATACATAGGAAAACATTCAGAGAAACTGCCTCCTGGCTTAATGATTAGTTAATATTTAAAGTATTGAATTTATGAATCACTATTTGTAGATTTTAGAGTTTCTTTTTCAAGTCTTCTGTTCAAAGTTCATACCCTAACATCTCTTCAATTGATTGATACTAATTAAATATTTAAAAGTGCCTACTTTCAAGGATTAATTTTCCAAAGCAAAGATACTTTACTTCAGGATGTTAAAAAGTTAGACATTTAGGGACACAGGCATAGGGGCATATATTCAGTATTCATTGTGTCTCAAGCGTATGAAAGTGGTAAACTATTTATATCAACGATGATATATAAAAATGGAAAAATAACGATGAAAATGTATGAAAAATAAAACTAGCAAAAAATGTATGAAAGGCCACCAAGAAAAGTTAGTGACTGTTCATCTGAAAGCTGCTCTACAGTCCACTGCATTTTATGTTGACCTGTTCACCTTGTGTACTGCTCTCTAAATCATCCTGATTTCTGGATATGAATCCCAAGGAAATTAGAATAGAGATAGCTCATTGTCCAAGAATCTGAAACCATATCTGTCTTATCCTTAATTCACTTACTATCTCTGTAGTGTAATATTCACAATTTAAAGCTGTGCTACAGAATATCAATTCTGATTTAAAGGATTAAGGATTTAGCAGGAGTAAGAAAGGTTTTGAACATCATAGGACTTTTTAAACAATGTCTTTTTGATTCTAGTGGTGAATTTCTTAGTGATCTAGTAAACTAGAAAACATAAAAGAATTTTTCTGTGGCTTACTAAGTCTATCTGACTTCTGTCCACTGTAGGTAGTTGTACGGAAATTCATCAAAATCTGCTCATAGAGCATTAGAAAATAGTATTTTGACATGAACTGCTTAAATATTTTAATACTTTTTTCAAGTATGTAATATAAATGAAGTTTTTCTTTAATGAATTTTGACTGCAGGCATATTTATATAAATATGTAAATAAGACATTTTAACTTGTCCTTTAAGAGGTAAATGATTCTCTGACTGAGGACTTCTGTTTCACAGAATGTTTTAAATGTCACTGCAGGCTTGGAGCAAAACAACACAGTTAAGGGAAAAGTACCTCTAAAATTCTCAGGGCAAAATGAGAAAAATCGAGTTCCCAGAGCTGCTACATCAAGAACTGAAAGAGTATGGCCTGGAGGTGTTATTCCTTATGTTATAGGAGGCAACTTCACTGGTAAGATATTCCCAGACGGTCTATTTTGATAAAGAAATGGTAATTATCATATAGATTAAGTGTATTTTTTAATAGAATACTAACATTTAAAACATAGTATTAAATCAAACATGAGAAATATTCCATTCACTTGAGTTGTTGGTTAGGGCGTCTTGAAATTTAAAAATATATTTAGTCTTGAGTTCTAAGAATCTAAAGAACTATTCTGGTTTTTAAACTGAGTTTCAAATGTGCTCATTAAATCTGAAAGCTGATTTCTTTTCAGCTGACCAGAAGAATGTATGTCTTGTTCATGAAGCCTTGTACACACATACTTGCAGACAGTAAGCTAGAGCCTACTGATGGTGAAGGCAGTGTCCTCTCGCAGTGCCGGCTCACTGTGGTGCTGGGGGCTAGGATTCTCTGGCTGATGGTAGTGGTGGCGTCTGATCTGTGCAGGTCGATTTAGGATGGAGGAGCCGTACACAGATTTCTCTCTGGGTCAGGCACTGTTTTATTAATGCCACGCCATTTTTCCAGGCAGCCAGAGAGCCATGTTCAAGCAGGCCATGAGGCACTGGGAAAAGCACACGTGCGTGACTTTCATTGAAAGAGGGGATGAAGAGAGCTACATTGTGTTCACGTATAGGCCTTGTGGGTAAGTAGAACCAGGGAATTTAGAAAGGAAAAAAAAGATTCACTTTTTAATTTTTGCTTAGTATTTTGCCAATGAGAAAGCATGAATTTTACATAGGAGAATATTCTATTTTAAATAAATGTGTTCTTTGATCACAGACCCCTGCGCATCCTCCACCACCGCGGCTGCCCTTCCTTCTGTTCTGACTATACGGTGGCATTGCCAGCGTCCCACTAACCTGCGTTAGAAACGTCAGTTTCGTTTTTAGTGATTGGTTTTTTAGTGATATCAGCAGAAGCCATGTGCTTCTATCGATATCCACTATGTCTTTTGGTTTCTGCTTTTATTCCATGTCAGTCCCCTGATTCATTCATATCTTTGTCCTCTCACACCTGCTCTATTCCAACTGCGCTCCCGTCTTGCCTCACTGGTTCATTGCCACTAGAATTAACTTCAAAAAATACTCATCAGAACAAAGTACCAGATTTTTTGAGATTCCTCCGTGTTTCCTCCTACAGTGCTGTTTTCTAGATTTGCTTCGAACAGGATAACAATACTATCTTTGAAATAACTGTTCCGTAAGTTGTGAAAATGCTGTTAAATTTCAATAGGTATTTCTACAAGTAGCATGCTAAACCTTACTAATATTCAACCAATTGAAAGAAATATAGAATAAGGTGTTTCCTAAACTTATTTAAAAAAAGGAACACCCTCCTCACGTGTTTAATAGTGAAGAATGTGTATCAATATCCCAGAACACATTTTGAGAAATGCTAGCCTGAGAATAAAATCTAGATTCTTGGATATAACATTAAAGGAATGCCATGAACTTACTACAACTTCCATCTGCTGCTTCTTCTGCCACCACATCTCTCCACAGATCCCATAATCTAGCCAAGTTACAGTAATAGCAGCTCTCCAAGCAATGCTATATTCTTTTAAAGACTTTTCATTGTGAAAACTTTCAAACTTTTTTCCCTATATTTCCAGTTAATTGGAACTTATATTTAAATATTTGAATATTTAAATTTTTCCATTTTTGTTTGTTTGTTTGCTAAGAATACTGGATAGGGTGTGCTGTCTACTTTACACTGCATCACCTCAAGAGGCACATGTGCCTGGACCTACCACTTTAGTGATGCTATGATTGATCAGTGGATTCAAGTGGTGACAGCCAGGTCCCTCAATTGTAAGTTCCCATCATTGCAAAATAGTCATTTTCTCATGTTGCTCTTTTCTTTTATTCCTTCTACTTTTATTAGCTGAAATTCTTCTATAAAGAGGAATTATCTCTAATAAGCTATAGCTATTTGAATGCCCTCTATTATAGTTCATATAGGGAAGTAAAAATAAATGCTTAATTCCTTTGGAGGAAATAGTTCTTGCCCTAATGACACATATTTTTGGGGTGGGGGCAGTATCTGTTTCACTAGGTTTGGGGGCATTACGTCATCTGGCTTTGTTCTACCATATTTTCCTAGAACTTAAAAAGTAATGAGTTTTAATTTTGGCCCTATTTAAGTGACATTAAGAAAAAATATACTGTATTATTATTTCTCTATATATTTTAGATAGTGCCAAATTTTTTAGCTATGACTTTTATTTAAGAAATGTTTTTTTCTAAATTACTCTAATTACTTACTCTTAATAAGTTTTGGTTACATTTGAAGTCCCTCCTAATTCTTTATATGTATTTAATATTTTTAAATATTAAGGACATTTTAAAGTCCAAATCTAGACTGTCCTTCCTTTCTTCTGGTTACCTAAGAGGAGTGGATATAGCTCAGATTACATTTCTAAATCTATAATGTATTCAGATCAATGCATCTTTTATTTACCCACCTTTTTATTCTGTAAAATAAATATATCCAAAGCACCAATCGCTTATTATTTTATTGCTCAATTTCTGTTTGTAACAAATTCATATTTATACTCATTTTCTTTTAATAATTTGGCTCTTTTCAAAGTTTTTCATTTCACTGGTTTTATCATGCTAAACTGTTTTTCCCCATTCCCTATCATTTCTTCATGTTTGTTTTTGTGACATTTTAGTTGTTTGATTGCCTTTACTTTCCTTTTTTATCAGTGGAAATCTTTCATGTATTTCATGCTCACCCATTTTTGAGCTACCTACCGTGGGACTTTGCTCTACAACAGCCATAATAGCTCCATGTCCATGTTGGTTCAAATATCTGCCTTCATCAGTGATGAGGGCAGGAGTGTACCTCTGTGTCCCTCACAACACCCAGCACATTCCTTTATAAGTGGGTGATCAGGAAAGTACTGACACTTACATGTCAGCTAAAGTACCTTGTGTGTAAGCCTAAGATAAAAGAATGTAAGAATTCAAAGGAGTTTGAAAAACATGTACTTCATGAATTTAGAGGTATAAAAACTGAAGTTATGCCTTTCCCCGAGATGCTTAAATCTGTAGTTATGTTCCTGAAATTAGACTATTGAGTTTATTTGTGACTGTTTTAGTGGTAATGTTGCATTTTGGTGATTTGTTTCGGCGTTCATTTTCCAGTTAAAGTTTGTCCTGTACTATTTTTTCAGTTACAGGAAGGATGATATTTTTTATAAAACTTGATCATTGGCCTGCTTAATCATTCTAATCATTTTGTGACTAAATCTAAATCTCATTTGAAATTACCATTATTGGCCACAATTTCAGGAAATGGTTATTTCATCTTTTTTGCTATGGTAATACTGCCTTTATACCTCATAGAAATCAATTTAAATTATTAAAGAATTGACAGTTGGTATTGCATAAAATACTGAAGGCCATCTAGAATATATTTTGAGTCAAACACAGCCCTGTATTGGGCTTAGTATTGGGTCCTTTTTCTTATAAGAGCTGTGCATATAATGTCTTGCATTTAGCAATACCTGGTGAAAATATCCATAGGACACAGAGAGCCTGTAGGTGGTGGCGTTGATATGGATGCAGCATTTATCAGTTGTGTTTCTAGCTTTAATCTGGAAGGCAGATGTGTCTTATTACTTCTTATCACTGTCATCACTTTGAGTTTACCGAGTATGTCAGACAACTTGTAGTGCTTGCAATTTTAAAAAATAAAAGCAAAAATAATCTCCATACTTACGGGAGGAATTATTAAATGTGGAATCGCCTATGTCATTTAGAGTATTACATTTCCCATCTTAGTTTGCTACAGTCAGCTTTTATTCAATAAGTATTTAATGGGCATCTAATTCCATATCAGGTCTTTGGTAGGTGGGAAAATAATAAAATTTTAAAAAGCAAAGAGTAGGGAAATCAGAATTTTTTGCCATTTAGCTCTAATGTATTTCCTATTTTTAAGTTGTGTTATAATTGTACATTAATTATGTTTATGTATAGCTGTATGTATATATATTCACAAGTTTCTAGGTATATGATATCTTGGCTTCATCTGCAGTGGACATAGGCTTTAACCCTCTATATTGGCAAAAGGTTTGAACTGAGCTTTAAATAATTTTTTGATGAATATCTATTAGCTTCAGTGGAATTTATTTGTTTTACAAGATTATTAATTATAATCAGCAAAATGTGAGACCATTTTATAATAGGAGTTGTTTGATTTTATTGCCAAAAAAACAAACAAGCAGGACTTCCTAGGTGGCGCAGTGGTAAAGAATCCGTCTGACAATGCAGGGGACACGGGTTGGAGCCCTGCCCTGGGAAGATTCCACATGCCACGGAGCAACTAAGCCCGTGCGCCACAACTATTGAGCCTGTGCTCTAGATCCTGTGAGCCACAACTACTGAGCCCATGTACCACAACTATTGAAGCCCACGTGCCTAGGTCCCATGCTCCACAAGAGAAGCCACTACAATGAGGAGCCTGTGCACCACAATGAAGAGTAGCCCCCACTCGCAGCAACTAGAGAAAGCCCATGTGCAGCAACAAAGACCCAATGCAGCCAATAAATAAATAAAATAAATATATTTAAAAAAAAAACAAACAAGCAGAGTTAACTAATTTTCTTATTTTCTAGACTTTATATGCTTTAATTGTATTTAACTTTGGTCAGTTTGATTATTCAGATTATGACAGTAGTCACTTATTCATCCTTTCCTATTGAATTCTCTCTTTAAAAAAAAAATTATGTATTTATTTATTTATTTATTTTTTATTGGCTGTGTTGTGTCTTCGTTGCTGCTTGTGGGCTTTCTGTAGTTGTAGAGAGCAGTGGCTACTCTTCATTGCAGTGCCTGGGCTTCTTACTGAGGTAGTTTCTCTTGCTGCAGAGCATGGGCTGTAGGTGCGTGGGCTTCACTACTTGCACATCATGGGCTCAGTAGTTGTGGTGCACAGGCTTAGATGCTCCGTGGCAGGTGGGATCTTCCTGGATCAGGGCTCGAACCCATGTCCCCTGCATTGGCAGGCAGATTCTTAACTGCTGTGCCACCAGGAAAGCCCTCCTATTGAATTTTCATTTTGTGCCACTTACTGTACTAACTTTGGGGACTATAAAATTGAATGTCAGCTGTTTTCTCTCTGCAAGGTGGTTATAGTTAGGCAGAGGAAGTGTGCTAGCTGGGATTCTTTTTTTTTTTTTTTTTAACTTTTTATTTGTTTATTTTTTACAATAAACTGCATATATTTAGAGTGTACAATTTGGTATCCCAGTCTCCCAATTCGTTCCCCCCACAACGCTCCCCGCTTCCCCCTTTGGTGTCCATATGTTTGTTCTCTACATCTGTGTCTCTGCATCTGTGTCTCTATTTCTGTCTTGCAAACCGGTTGATTTGTACCATTTTTCTATAGTCCACATATATGTGTTAATATACAATATTTGTTTTTCTCTTTCTGACTCACTTCACTCTGTATGACAGTCTCTAGGTCCATCCATGTCTCTAAAAATATCCCAGTTTCATTGCTTTTTACAGCTGAGTAATATTCCATTGTATGTATGTACCGCATCTTCTTTATCCATTCATCTGTTGATGGACATTTAGGTTGCTTCCATGTCCTGGCTATTTTAAATAGTGCTGCAATGAACATTGGGTTGCATGTGTCTTTTTGAATTATGGTGTTCTCTGGGTATATGCCCAGTAGTGGGATTGCTGGGTCATATGGTAGTTCTATTTTTAGTTTTACAAGGAACCTCCATACTGTTTTCCATAGTGGCTGTATCAGTTTACATTCCCACCAGCAATGTAAGAGCATTCCTTTTTCTCCACACCCTTTCCAGCATTTACTGTTTGTAGATTTTCTGATGATGCCCATTCTAACCGGTGTGAGGTGATACCTCATTGTCGTTTCGATTTGCATTTCTCGAATAATTAGTGATTTTGAGCAGCTTTTCATGTGCTTCTTGGCCATCTGCATGTCTTCTTTGAAGAAATGCCTATTTAGGTCTTCTGCCCATTTTTTGATTGGGTTGTTTATTTTTTTGATATTGAGCTGGATGAACTGTTTATCCACTTGTCTGCTAATGGGTGGGGCTGTGTTCCCACCTTATTGGTTGTTTGGCCTGAGGCTACCTAGCAATGGAGCTTACAGGCTCTTTGGTGGGGCTAATGGCAGACTCTGGGAGGGCTCACATCAATGAGCACTTCCCAGAACCCCTGCTGCCAGTGCCCCTGTCTCCCCAGTGAGCCACAGCTGCCCCCCACCTCTGCTGGCAACCCTCCAACACCAGCAGGTAGGTCTGGTTCAGTCTCCTATGGGGTCACTGCTCCTTCCCCCTGGGTCTTGGTGAGCACACTTTTTTGTGTGCCCTGCAAGAGTGGAGTCTCTGTTTCCCCCAGTCCTGTGGAGGTCCTGCAATCAAATCCCGCTGGCTTTCAAAGTCTGATTCTCTGGGGATTCCTCCTCCTGTTGCTGGACCGCCAGGTTAGGAAGCCTGATGTGGGGCTCAGAACCCTCAGGACTTCTGTGGTATAACTCTTCTCTAGCTTGTGAGTCACCCACCCAGCATTTATGGGATTTGATTTTAATGTGATTGCGCCCCTCCTACTGTCTCATTGCGGCTTCTCCTTTGTCTCTGGATGTGGGGTGGTTTTTTTTGGTGAGTTCCAGTGTCTTTATGTCGATGATTGTTCAGCAGTTAGTTGTAATTCCGGTGTTCTTGCAAGAGGGAGTGAGCGCACGTCCTCCTACTCCGGCATCTTGATTCTTCTAGCCGGGATTCTTGTTCTCAAACAACAGAATGGCTAAATTAAGCAGAAAAAATAGATTTTTTGGAAGGAATTTATAGAATTATACTGATAGAAAAAGTGGAGAGCCAGGCTGAAGGAGGAATCTCAGCTAGAGAATGTTGACCCCCTCACTTTGAGCATTTCCACCACTTCCTTGGATGTTTGCTGCTAATTACTAGAGTCTTAGCTCTGTCCTGCACTTAGGAGATCTGTTCTTTCAATAAATATTGTTATTAACTTTTTTGACTTTTTATTTTTCAAAATGTTTCCAGTTTTATTGAGATATAATTGACATATAACATACTGTTTCAGGTGTATAACATGATGATTTTAGATTTGTATATATTGTTAAATGATCACCACATCCATCACCATATTTACACATTTCTTTCCTGTGATGAGAACTTTTAAGATTTACTCTCTTAACAACTTTCAAATATGTGTTATGGTGTCGTTAACTTTAGTCGCCATGCTGCACATTACATCCTCAGAAATTACTATCGTATAACTACAGGTCTGTACATTTCGACCACCTTCATCCATTTCACCCACCCTCAGCCCCTGCCTCTGGTAACCACCAATCTGTTCTCTGTATCTGTTGAGCTCTATTATGTGCCAGGCCGTATTCTAGGTACTGGCATTACAGCAGTGAGCAAAATAGGTGTGTTTTCTGCCCACAAAAAGCTTACATTACATGGTGAGGCAAAAAACCTATGAAAATAAATGAAATATAAAATGTATTAATAGATGACACATTCTAAGACAAAAAGGAAAGTAGTGTAAGTGGGACAGAAGGGCATTTGCACAGAACTTGAAAAGAGGAGGAAACAAGCCATGTGGATATCTAGCAGACAGAGTTCCTGACAGAGGAAATAGACAGTAATAGGCTCTGAGTCAAGAGTGTGTCTGAATGCTCAGGGCACAGCAAGGAAACTTCATGGCTCGAGTGGAGTGACAGGGATGAAAATAAGAGATGAGATCTATCTGGTAAGATATTTGTGTGTAAAGATTATGTAAGATTTTGTAGTTTTTTAATAAGTACTTTAGATTCTCCTCTGAGCAAAATAGAGCGCTTGTATCAGTCAGCTTAGGCAATTTATGACACGGTAACAGACAACTCCTAAATCTCAGTGGCCAGAGCAACAGACACTTACTTCTTACTCTTACTGTGTATCTGCCACTGGTTGGTTGTAGCACACTCCAGAGTCGTCACTATGGTATCCAATCTGATGGAGAAGCCTCTTTTTGGAACATTGCAGTTGCAGCAGAAAGGATAGAAACAGTATGGTCAATCATATTTGCTCGTCAAGATTCTCTCCAGAAATGACACAGTTTGTGTTCACATGACATTGTCCAGAGCAGCTTACATGACTAAACCCAGCATCAGTGGGGTAGGGAAGTATAATTATCTCCTAGAGGGAGCAATGAATATTTTTGAATATTGACATGATTTACAACACAGTCATTGGAGAATATTGAGTAGAGAAGTGGAGTAATCTGACTTTACATTTAAAACATATCTCTATGCTGAGGAAAGACTGCTGTGAGGAGGGCATAAAGCTTACAGGCAATTTTCTTTGTGCTCATAGGCTTGGCTCCACAGTCCAAGGCCAAAGTAAGGAACTCTTTATGGCTTAGTGAGGCTTCTCTAAAGGTAAAAGATTTTCTTGAGAGGGCAGGTGGATCTTATAATGGCCAAGCTTTAATAGCAGCACTCAAATTTGAAACAAAAAAACAAAAGCCATGCACAAGAAAACAGCATCAAACCTGGATGACATTAGAAAGAAACTGAGACGTTAAAACCGTGTTTTTATAAACTGCGCATGTTAAAATAAACTGTGCATTTTAACCTGTCATTCCATACATAATTGTTTGTGCATGTATTTAGCTATTTAGTCATTTGCGCATCTAGAATTCTTCTGTTCCTAGACCTGCAGTATGTCAGAGATCACACCACAACATTTTTCTTTCTTCCCAGGACCATTGTAAAAGCCAGTGTGAAATGTACCTTTGCTTTCTGTTATGAAACCCCATCTTATTTACTGGAAATTACTATGGGTAAAATTATGCTAATAAAAGGTGTTTTCAATGAAAAGAATCAACCACATTGCTTGGCTATCTCCTGGCTTTTGATTTGCAAACTACTTTTTTCTCTGAATATAACCAGCAAGAAAGACTCATTGTTGGTAATTTAGTTGCTATATAATCCTCAGTTACTTCAGTTTCATTATTACTGCTTTATGGTAGCAAATATTTCAGTTTAAATCTCTCGAAAGTTTGCAAATTTTGCATTTTGCTACTTCTAATACTTTGCTATTTCACTGTGTAATAAATAACTATGTATGTATAAATTAACATGTGGTGCTAAAAAAATCTACCTGAGAGCAAAAATAGAATTCCCTGATTTTTTTCCCTACAAGTTACCTCATTTTTCTTTCTATTATTGATTTATTAAGCTTAATTAACTGTTATAATAGATTCATAAATAATGAGTTGAATTACTTCTTCTAACTGGCATGGTTAAGTTAAAATGCTTAAAAAAAACACAAAGGAAATAGTAAAAATTCATCTATATAAATATTTTAAACTTCTGTTGAAAACAAATTAAAAGATATACAATTGGAGAAAAATCACAACAAATATGATAGTCATTATTTTTAATGTACAGAGAACTACTAAAATAATGATAACACTAAAACCTCAAATACATAGACAATTTTCCAAAGAGGAAATAAAACTGGCTAATAAATGTTAACATCACTAATAGTCAAGAAAGTAAAAAAAAATAAAAATAAAAATAAAATAAAACCTATGGAAATATTTAGAATGACAAATATTTGTACTTGTGAACAATCAAAGCACTGTCTCATGGACACTGATGCATGTGCAAAATGAATAAACGGAATTTCATTGAATATGTATAAATATCGATAAATTGAGGAAAATTTGCAGGAAGATGCTCTGTATGGTTTACATTCTGACAGGCCAAGAAATTCTTTCAGAAGATGAAATGGACACTAAACATTTGCCTGACCATTTGACACAGTCTCATAATTCTACCAGTTGTTGATTTTTTTTCACCAGTCAACCATTAACCCTAGATAATTCACCTTCTGAAGCTAATTTTCCTCCACTGACTTTTTAAAAAAATTTTCTTCTTTAAAAAATTCTCCCAAGAGGAGGAAGAGTAATTCATTTTTTAGTTAACAAACATCTTTCACAAATTTAATTCTGTTTTTCTCAAAGAGGAAAAATAAATGTTTTATATTTAATACTGAAATAATGGATTTTTGCTAGATAACCATATTGACAAAGTAGTTACCTAAATGATTTATATGGGTTGTGCAGATAAAAATTTTATTAGAAATAAATGAGTTGATGTCTCGAGTTTATATGTATAGTAGCCATTAATCATCATCATAAGTATTTTATTTTCTGATTTATCTTCTGAATACTCCTAAAATTATTTAAGGCACATCTTCTCATATATGAATTAGTCCAAAGGACTTCAATTGATTATTTGGGGGCTTATAAATACATTTACCAGGGTGACTAGAAATTAGCTATATTTATTAATGAAAAGCTGTTCTGCCTCTGAATGTGTTGGACTTTATAGTTCATCAGAAATTTTTACAAAAGTTTCACCCTGTTGTGCTTCACTCGGCATCTCCCTGTCCACCACCACCTGCACTTTCTACTTTTTTCCAGATGCTGCTCCTATGTAGGTCGGCGTGGAAACGGACCTCAGGCGATCTCTATTGGCAAGAACTGTGATAAATTTGGAATTGTTGTTCATGAATTGGGCCACGTGATAGGCTTTTGGCATGAACACACGCGACCAGATCGAGATAACCATGTAACTATCATAAGAGAAAACATCCAGCCAGGTGAGAGGCTTCGGAATGTGTTGGGTTTAAGGTTGACTAAATATCTTTTAATAGTATTGTACTATTTATCATTTAACTTCTTAAAAAATGTGAACTGATTTTATTGGTATTGTAGGTCAATATTTTGCTTGATTAAAACATACCTACTATGGTGTTATTTTCCTGCAGGTCAAATGATATGATGCATTTTTTAGGCTTGATTTTTTTCTTAAGATTTAGCTGTTTCCTATCTAAACTTCAGTGCTTTCCAAGAATGAGTATAAGCTATTGCAGCATAAATTAATGTTATTAAATTTTTAGAAAGTGTTTTCTTTTTTTTAATTTAATTAATTAATTAATTAATTTTATTGGCTTGTTGGGTCTTTTTTTTTTTTTTTTTGCTGTGCGCAGGCTTTCTTTTTAGTTGCAGTAGTGGGGGCTACTCTTCGTTGTGGTGTGCAGGCTTCTCATTGCTGTGGATTCTCTTGCTGCAGAGCACAGGCTCCAGGCATGTAGGCTTCAGAAGTCGCAGCACATGGGCTCAATAGTTGTGGCTCACGGGCTCTAAAGTGCAGGCTCAACAGTTGTGGCGCACGGGCTTAGTTGCTCTATGGCATGTGGGATCTTCCTGGAGCAGGGATCGATCCCGTGTCCCCTGCATTGGCAGGTGGATTCTCAACCACTGCGCCACCTAGGAAGCCCCTAGAAAGTGTTTTCTATACTTAATTTTATAATTTATGTTGTTGGGGTTTAGAAAGGGTCCAGGGTTTGCCACAAAATGTGCCTCTATCATAAAAATCTATCTTATACCAGAGACAATTTCTGAAGAAAATTCCAGGGAAGTGAGTCATTTCCAGGATAGTCCAAATATTTTCTTGAGATTTCCCCTTAAACTTGACTACACTAAAGATAAATTCTTAAGAATGTTTTCAATAGTTTCAGTAGTTCAGTAGTTAATATATAATTAAAATTCAATTTTTTCTGACAGTTGTGTGATAATCACCTTACTTAAAGTTTTTATTTGTTTCACCTTTTATAATTAATAGAGATAAGTACATTTCAATTGCCAAAAGAAAAATCCTGTTGTTTAGAATTGTCTTATAAGGTTGTTTGTCTTTCAAGCATAAGCAAAGTAGAAAGATGTCCTTATTTCCTTATTCATGGCCAGTTTTAAGTTTCAAGTATTGAATTCCTTAGAATTTCCAGTGATTAACAGCATTTATCTATTTATTTATTCATAACATATTTTCTGCCAGTTATTGATTGAGGCACTATTAGATGTTGGAGATACTTCATGAAAATTACAGAGCTTAGTGTAGGTATATCCATATATACAAACAGTTGCAAGCAAGTGAGAAAAGTGAGACTAGTCATATGTTGAGAACACTGTCTAATCCAGGCAAGGTGTAACAAAATGTGCCTTGCAAGTCAAGGGAGACGTCACAAAGGGACTGAAATTTGGAAGTAAAATGGTTCTAAGTGCACAGAAGAGTGATGGAATTTCTAACTGGAAAAAAAAAGCATCATGATCAAAGCTACAATTACAAATAATTGAATCATTTTTATTCACCCATATGGCTACATGGTAAGTTACAAGTGGGAGATTAGTTGGTAATTACCCAGGGAGATTAGATCATAGGAATCTTCTATATGAAGCTAGAAAATTTGGATTTTATCCTTTAGCTACTGGACAATACTCAAAGATTGAAAGCAGAGCAAGTTCAGATTTAAAAAAAGAAAAAAAAAAAGGAATTCTTTCAGCTGTAGGGATCATTAATTGAGAATGGGGAAATGGGGATGGGGAGGATGAATGTGAAGTCAGGGAAACATATTAGAAGCTTAAATAAGTAGTTTATAAGAGGTGACTAAGTCCTCAGTTAGGGTGGTGTAAGTCAAGAAGAAGGAGAGGAATAATCTTTCAAAAATATTTTAAGAGGAACGTCATGTGAAGGGAAATCGTCAGGTTTTATTTTTAGGCAACAGGATGAATGGTGGCACCGTCAAATAACACAAGAATCATGGAGAAAGCAACATTTTTCTTTTTTTTAAGCAACATATTTTTAAGAGAAAGAAAGACAAATAATTTCTTTTAGCATATCGTTGAGTTTGAGACGCCTGTAGATCCGGTGTCCATAACCTCCAGGCCACAGGTCATTGGTATTGGTCTCCCCCCACCATCTGTGGAGAACCTGTCTTCCACGAAACTGAAACCGGCCCCTGGTGCCGAGAAGGTTGGGGACTACAGCTGTAGATGATCCAAGTGGAGATATTTAGTAGACAAAGAAAAGGTGAGTCTAGACTTTAGGATGTAGCTAGAGATAGAAATTTGGTAGTGTATTTGACTGTCTAGGAAAATGTTGGAAGGAGAAGAAAATGAGATTGCAGTAGATTATGGGGAACACCAACATTTTGTAGAATATCTCTCAAAAGATTAAGAAAGTTCGGTCTAAAAGGTAGGAGAAAAGTCAATGAATGTGATGTTACAGGGAAGAGATCATTTCAAGAATAAAGAAGTAATCTATAGTGTTGAGACAGAAGTAAATAAAATCTATATTCCCAATATAGAAGACTCTAATGCCTGAGCTGCTATCAAGGTTCATCTTATTCTTTATATCATTGGAAGTGAAACAGGAAATAATATTTCTGAAAATTACTCCACTACCAATTAAATGAGAAGTTTTCTATTAACCACAGTTATTGTTTCCTCTATTATGTGGACAAGATAACTTATAAAGAAAGTAACTTCCAAGAATGATTGTTGCTCTTAAAAATAGGACTCTGCTTCAACATAAATTTATGTACATAAAACAAGCAAAAAATATATAAATAGTATGTAAGCCCATAATATTTAACACAGTCCTAAACAAATTATGGCTTTTCATATTTTTGTTGAATTCAGGCTGATAGAAAACAATAGTTTATTGAGTGAGATGCACATTTGTCACAGCTTGCTTGGATTCGACAAGGTCCTCACTGTGACTGTTCTCACTTTTCTCACTTACTAGCAATCATATGTATGTATGAACCATTGGCCCCAGTATTCATAGGGTTTTGCATTCAACCAACCTTTAAATCGAAATTTCTTATTCATTGTACTAAGCCATTTTATATAAGGGACTTAAGCACCCACAGATTTTGGGATCCAAGGGGTTCCTGGAACCAATCCTCTGCAGTTCTAGTATGAAAGATTTCATGGTGGAGAATAATCTTCAACAAATTTGTGACTTACTTTGGCTCAGAAACTTTAGATCAAGTGTTGTTCTAGGGCAGTATGTAATAAGTGCTGACTTTCGCTTTGCATTATATGCAAAATTAGTGACTGTGGTAGGAGCCAATTTGGTACAAGGATTGTATTACTTTAATCTATTTTTAGAAAATGCCTTCAAGAAGGAGGCTTGTCATTAAAAAAGAAAAGTTTAGGGTGGGTTCCACTGGTGCTTTGTGTCCCTGATCATCTTCCCTTCTGTCATGAAATATCTAATTTTCTTTATTTGGGCCATATATGGCTGTGTCTTTTTAACTAGCACTGTGTCATGTGCATTGTAAATGCTCAGTTATATACATCAAAATGTATTACTGAAGTTGTTTCATGTTCCACTTTCAGAAATCTTTATGAAACATTTTGCTGTAATTAGAGAGTATATTCACATATTGTGCTTGGAAGTTGAAGTCTCCAGTGGGTTATAGATTAATATTAATAAAGTCAGCTCCATAGCTTTGCATAAATCTCACCTTAGAGTTGGATATACTAAAATATACTTACCTCTTTTAATGAAGAAGAGAGTTTTAAGAGATGCTTCTATCAGAGGTTGAAGATAATGCAGGGTACTTCCTGAGAATGGTTGTAAAGCAGACAGACAAGCCAGGGGTTTGTGGAACACACATTTCACTACATAGTCTGACTAGTTCATCGAAGACTACCTATTGTGTGAATTCATTATAAGGTGGACTAAAACCCTTTACTCTGGGACTTGGGTTCTTCAACTTCAGGCTGATTGTTTCGTCTTTAATGCTCAAGTGAGTATGCAAGACTTCCTTATGACAAGTAGGAAAGATATTATACTCTGTGGCATCACTCAGTTTCTTTATTTCCTTTTGGAAAATTTTTAATGTGATAATTTTCTTATTTATTAGTAATATGGCAGTTGGAATAAAATTAAAATAGAATTTGGAAGCATAATAGCTCACCTTTACATTTTGATGTTTCAATGAGCTATAAAAGCAGCCATCTTTGGCTGCTGAAATTGTGAAAAATGAATCACTGAAACCTAAACTCTATCTGAGTTTATACTCTGCTTCTGGAGCCATTGAGGTAGAGCTACACATTTAACACTATGTTATTTTCAAATTTCAAGAAATAATATTACAATACAGATACAAACAGGCAGTTGAGAAATCTATTAACATGAAGATGTCCAGAAGTTAAAATAGCAGTTGTGAAAAGTAAAAAAAGAAAAATTAAGTTCTGAAGCATATTCTTCTTGACCAAAAAAGCACTCCAAGTAGAGCCTCCTTTTCATCAAAGAGAATTTTATTTCAGTTTTGAGTGAAATTTGCTGCTGTTGCTTTATCTTTAGTGACAAAGTCACATAGGAAATGCCTGCAATGTTGTGTGTACATATAAATATTGTTTTTATATTTTTCCCAGTGTTTCATAGAAAGAATATAAAATGAATAGAAAGATTTTTTTTTGGTCTTGGCAAATATAGATATAAGAGAAAGGTGGGAAACTCATTAGGTAAAGATGTAACTTTTTATAATCACAATATTGTTAAAAACAAACAAATGTTAAAGAAATAGATATTTGGGGAAGCTGAAAGAGTATGCAAAGAAAATAAATCCAAATTTTGCTTTTGGTAATCTACATTTTTGCCAAAGTTAACTTATTAATGAAATTCAATATTACTCTTTCAGGACGATATTCAAGTGCAAACAGAGGCACAGGATGTACCCTTTTACGTGTCCCTGGGTGTTAGTGTGTAAATACATCATCATGAAGATCAGCATTTGGTAGAAAGCAGATAGAGGCCAAGAAGGGCTCTTCTGTTCTCTTTTCTGTCTTTTGAGAGGCTTCTGAAAATGTCTTCTGTGCCTGCTTCTTAGGTCAAGAGTACAATTTTCTGAAGATGGAGCCTGGAGAAGTGAACTCGCTTGGAGAAAGATATGATTTTGACAGCATCATGCACTATGCCAGGAACACCTTCTCAAGGTTGGAGTCTCAGGTTATACCTTTTGACTTTTAATTCCTTTCCTCTGTGTGGCTCATCTCAAAACTAGGTTTAACGTTAGAACTAGAACCACTTTCAAATATTGTTGAATTTGAAGTACAAAAAATGCTTGATTGGTATTTATAGCCTGTACCAGGCATCTGAGATTTTAAAAACACATTTTTACATTTCCTATTGAATAAATAGTTTCAAAGTAAAAATTGAAATGGTATGAATTATTTAAATTATTTAATATTCTTAAATCATAAAAAGTTCAATTAAAATGATTACCAAGTCAATCAGCATGTTAAATTGGCAAAGCACTATTAATGGAAATTAGGCATTTCAAGTCAAATAGAGAGCTCAGTTGTTGAGTTGGAATGTTATACTCTCTAGTGACTTGTGTTTTTATGGTGTATTTTCTGTTGCTCAAGTACTAATTATACTCGAAAAATGCTATAATAAAATAATTCTCAGAGAACATTTTAGGAAGATATTTTACTTCATATAATTTAGAATTTTGCCATTTATTAACCTTAGTATTATTTCATTAGTGAATGAATGCTAATTTTTAAAGAATGTAGTAAAGTTGGGTTTTGATATATTTCACTCTGAAGAAGATGTCATCAAGGCAATAGTTTCCAGGTAAGGAATCTGAAACTGTTAAAACCTTTGAAGTCATGTCTTTTTCCCATTTTATATCCATTTTTCACTCATGTGGCCATTCCACTCATTCTTTTTTGATCACTGTGTCCATTTCATAGTACATTAACATCTATGCTTAAAGGCAGGGCAGGATGAAGGCAAAAAAGTCAAATTAATTCCCTGTTTAAAAAAAAATTGTGGTAATAAGTAGAGAGGGTACCAACTCTTAATACTTGGATAAATATTTAAATTTTGATTTTTTAAAACCAAACTATTATTAACATAACTGAGTGTTAAATGTATTTTAAAAATCATTTTTTTCTGAAGTATATATTTGTTCAAATATAATAACTACCCAAATACTTATTATTTCTGGAATTGAATTTAAGTTTTAGTAGAAATACATCCATAAATTTGGCCTGAAATTAATCTTAGAGAGTTATAAAGCTTTGTTTTCAGGTCAATGCTTGGAACTGAGTTTCTTTTAGAAACGTAAAAAATGCAGATTTGGGTAGCAGTTTAGCCAAAGTACTTCTCTTATACTGTTGAGTTATATTAGTTAGAAGTAAACTGAGTTTAGATTCCTTGGAACAGAGGAGGTACTGGAGAGTGGAAAAAGTAATTTATTCTTTGTATCCTTGGTAGACAATACACCTACCAAAGTTTAAAATGTACATTTTCCCTTACTCTGTACCCATTTTATGTCTTTAAATTGTTGCTTTTGCATAAACTATGGGGTTCTTGCAGTTTAATGTCCCCTACACCTAACTTTGGTGTTGCATGACTACTAGCCTTGAACTATTATTTTTCTTATTGTTTCAAAATTTGCCTATTCAGTTTTCCCAAATAAATTTGCGTTCCTATAGTGAAAGTAACTGTATCTACCTGTTAGAAGAATTGATCCAATTCACATTATTTCTTGTTCTGATTTTAAAGAGGATTTTATTAAGTCTTTACATATATTTAAATAACAGTTGGAGGAGAGAAAATATTTGGCACAGTTCTCAGCCACCACCTACAAAAAATTTGAAGTGTTTTTTTTTTATTGTGGTAAAGAAACCTCAATATCAAATTTACCTTATTATCTATTTTTTAGTGGACAATTTAGTAGTATTAAGTACATTCACATTGTTGTGAAACAGATCTTCAGAAACTTTCCATCTTGAAAAACGGAAACCATTAACCAACAAATCTCCACCCTCCCCCCACTCCACCCCCAGCCTCTGGTAACCACCTGTCCACTTTCTGTTTCTATGAATTTGGCTGTTTTAGATACCAAGTAAAATCACACAGTATTTGTCTTTTTGTGAATGGTTTGTTTCACCTAGGATAAAATCCTTTAGGTTCGTCTATGTTGTAGCATATAACAGAATTTCCTTACTTTTTAAGGCTGAATAATATTCCATTGGATGTATATACCACATTTTGTTTATTCATTCATTTATTGATGGACATCTGAGTTGCTTTCACCTCTTGGCTACTGTGAATGGTACTGCCATGAACATGGGTATGCAAATATCTCTTCCAGACCCTGTTTTCCATCCATTTGGATATATACACAGAAGTGGAATTGCTCAAGTGTGGTAGTTCTATGTTTAATTTTTTTAAAACCTTCATAATTTTTTTCCTTAGATGCTGCACTACTTTACAATCCCATCAACAGTGCACGAGGGTTCCAATTTCTTCATATCCTCACCTACATGTGTTCTTTTCTGTTTTGTTTTTTGATTTTTTGATAGTAGCCATCCTAATGGGTATGACATGATGTCTCATTGTGATTTTGATTTGCATTTCTCTGATGATTAGTGATGTTGAGAATATTTTCATATGCTTGGCCATCAACATGAAATGCAAACCAAAACTACGATGACATATCACCTCACACTGGTCAGAATGGCCATCATTGCAAAATCTACAAACAATGAATTCTGGAGAGGGTGTGGAGAAAAGGGAACCCTCTTGCACTGTTAGTGGGAAGGTAAATTGGTACAGCCACTATGGAAAACAGCATAAGGTTCCTTAAAAAATTAAAAATAGGACTACCATATGACCAGCAATCCCACTACTGGGCATGTATCCAGAGAAAACCATAATTCAAAAAGACACATGCACCCCAATGTTCATTGCAGCACTATTTACAATAGCCAGGACTTGGAAGCAACCTAAATGTCCATCAACAGATGAATGGATAAATAAGATGTGGTACATATATACAATGGAATATTAGACATAAAAAAAATGAAATTGGGTCATTTGTAGAGACATGGGTGGACCTAGAGACTGTCATACAGAGTGAAGTAAGTCAGAAAGAGAAAAACAAATATATATTAATGCATATATGTGGAATCTGAGAAAAATGGTATAGATGATCTTACTTGCCAAGCAGAACTAGAGACACAGGAGAAGAGAACAAACATATGGATACCAAGGGCGAAGGGAGCGTGGGATGAATTGGGAGATGGGGATTGACATATATACACTGTTGATACTATGTATAATGGATAGCACAGGGAACTCTACTCAGTGCTCTGTGGTGACCTAAATGGGAAGGAAATCCAAAAGGAGGGGATATGTGTGTATGTATAGCTGATTCACATTGCTGTACAGTAGAAACTAACACAATATTGTAAAGAAACTATACTCCAATAAATATTAGAAAAAAAGAAAAACATTTCTATTCAAATTTGCCTACTTTTTAATCAGATTACTCCATTTTTTGGTTGTAGAATTTCTTTGTATATTCTGGTCTCTTATAAGATACATATATTTTGCAGATATTCTCTCTCCTTTTCACTCTGTGGATTGTTTTCTTTTCTGTGCACAAGTTTTCTTTTTTTAAGTTTTCTTTAATGTTTTTTTCCAGCTCTTTATAGGAGTAAAATGCTTTACATTGTTGTGCTAGTTTCTGCTGTACAACAAAGTGAATCAGCTGTATTTATACATATATCCCCATATCCCCTCCCTCTTGAGCCTCCATCCCACCCTCCCTATCCCACCCCTCTAGGTCATCACCAATCTTCGAATTGATCTCCCTGTGTTATGCAACAGCTTCCCACTAGCTATCTATTTTACATTTGGTAGTGTATATATGTTAATGCTACTCTCTCACTTTGTCCCAGCTTCCCATTCACCCCCATGTTCTCAAATCTGTTCTCTACGTCTGCGTCTTTATTCTTGTCCTGCCATTGGGTTCATCAGTATCATTTTTTTTTTAGATTCCATATATATATGTTAGCATACTGTGTTTGTTTTTCTCTTTCTGGCTTGCTTCAATCTGTATGACAGACTCCAAGTCCATCCATCTCGCTACAAATAATTCAATTTCATTCCTTTTTATGGTTGAGTAATATTCCATTGTATATATGTGCCATATCTTCTTTGTCCATTCACATTGCAGTACATGTATCTTTTTCAATTATTGTTTTCTCAGGGTGTATACCCGGTAGTGGGATTGCTGGGTCACATGGTAGTTCTATTTTTAGTTTTTTTAAGGAAACTTCATACTGTTTTCAATAGTGGCTGTACCAATTTACATTCCCACCAACAGTGCAGGAGGGTTCCCTTTTCTCCGCACCCTCTCCAGCATTTATCGTTTCTAGATTTTTTGATGATGGCCATTCTGACTGGTGTGAGGTGGAGGTGATACTTTATTGTAGCTTTGATTCGTACTTCTCTAATGATTAGTGATGTTGAGCATCTTTTCATGTGTTTGTTAGCCATCTGCATGTCTTCTTTGGAGAAATGTCTATTTAGGTCTTCTGCCCATTTTTGGATTGGGTTGTTTGCTTTTTAGATATTGAGCTGCATGAGCTGCTGGTATATTTTGGAGATTAAACCTTTGTCAGTTGCTTCATTAGCAAATATTTTCTTCCATTCTGAGGGTTGTCTTCTTTGTCTTGTTTATGGTTTCTTTTGCTGTGCAAAAACTTTGGAGTTTCATTAGGTCCCCTTTATTTTTGTTTTTATTTCCATTATTCTACAAAGTAGGTCAAAAAATCTTGCTTTGATTTATGTCAGAGTGTTCTGCCTATGTTTTCCTCTAAGAGTTTTATGGTGTCTGGCCTTACATTTAGGCCTTTAATCCATTTTGAGTTTATTTTTGTTCATGGTGTTAGGAAGTGTTCTAATTTCATTCTTTTACATGTAGCTGTCCAATTTTCCCAGCACCACTTATTGAAGAGGCTGTCTTTTCTCCATTGTATATTCTTGCCTCCTTTGTCAAAGATAAGATGACCATATGTGTCTGGGTTTATCTCTGGGCTCTCTATTATGTTCCATTGGTTGATATTTCTGTTTTTGTGCCAGTACCATAGTGTTTTGATCACTGTAGCCTTGTAGGATTATGTGAAGTCAGGGAATCTGATTCCTCCAGCTCTGTCTTTCCTTCTCAAGATTGCTTGGCTATTTGGGGTCTTTTGCATTTCCATACAAATTGTAAAATTTCTTTTTCTAGTTCTATGCAAAATGCCATTGGTAATTTGAGAGGGATTGCATTGATTCTGTAGATTGCTTTGGATAGTATAGTCACTTTCACAATGTTGATTCTCTCTATCCAAGAACATGGTGTATCTCTCCATCTGTTTGTCTTTGATTTCTTTCGTCAGTGTTCTCTTCATATAGGTCTTTTGCCTCCTTAGGTAGGTTTATTCCTAGGTATTTTAGTCTTATAGTTGTAAAGGTAAATGGGAGTATTTCCTTAATTTCTTTTTCTGATTTTTCTTTGCTAATGTATAGGAATGCAAGAGATTTCTGTGCGTTCATTTTAATTAAAAATGTAGTCCCACTTACCTATATTTGCTTTTGTTGCCTGTGCTTTTGGTGTCATATCCAAGAAATCTTTGCCATAGTCAATGTCATGAAGATTTTCCCCTGTTTTCTTCTAAGAGTTTTATAATTTGAGGTCTTATGTTTAGGTCTTTAATCTCTTTGGAATTATTTTTGCATATGGCTTTCATAAGAGTCTAACTTTGTTCTTTTGCACATGGATATCCAGTTTTCCCAATGTCGTTTGTTGTAAAGATTATCTTTTCTCCATTGAGTTAACACCTTTAACACCTTTGTTAAAGGTCATTCTCTATATATGCTAGCATGTATTTTATTCCTATTGTATTCCATTGGTCTATAGGTCTGCCTTCATGCCAATATCACACTGTTTTAGTTACTTAAGCTTTGTAATATGTTTTGAAATCAGGAGGTGCCAGTCCTCCACCTTTGTTGTTTTTTTTTTTTTTTTTCTCAAAAATTTTTGGCTTTTCAAGGTCTTATGAGATTACATATGAATTTTAGAACTGTTATTTTTTCTATTTCCACAATAAATACCATTAGGGTTTTTATGGGGATTACGTTGATTGTTTTGAGTGATGTGGGCATCTTAACAAATTAAGTCATCCAGTCCATAAATGTAGAATGTTTGTCTATTTGTTTGTGTCTTCTTTAATTTCTTTCAGCAATGTTTTGTAATTTTCAGTGTATAAGTCTTTTGCTTCCTTGGTTAGGTTTATTCCCAAGTATTTTATTCATTTTGATGCTATTTTAAATGCAATTGTTTACCTAATTTCCTTTTCAGATTGTTCACTGTTATTCTATATAAATGCACCTGATTTTTGAGTGTTCATTTTATATCCTGCAACTTTGCTGAATTCATTTATTAGTTCTGATAGTTTTTCTACATGTAAGATCATGTTATCTGCAAACAGAGATGACTTTACTTCTTTCTTTTCAGTATGGATATCTTTTGATTCTTTTTTCTTACCAAATTCCTCTTGCTAGGACTTTCAATACTATGCTGAATAGAAATGGGGAGAGCTTACATCCTTGCCATCTTCCTCATTTTAAATGAAAGGCTTTCAGTTTTTCATTATTGAGTATAATGTTATCTGTAGGTTTTTCATATATGACCTTTTATGTTGAGGTAGTTTCCTTCTATGACTAATTATAGAAGTGCTTTTATCATGAAAGTGTGTTGAATTTTGTTACATGCTTTTTCTGCATCAATTAGATGAATGTGCTTTTGCCTTTCATTCTGTTAATGTAAGTATTTGAACTTTTATAGTTTCTTCTATTCTGAACCCAGATAGTCTATAAAAGTTTTAGTTGTTTTCATCAGTGTTGCCCATGAGCAGATTTAGGTATTTACAGGGCTGCGTATAGGGGGCATTTATATGCATAGATAATTTGTAATGTACCTGATTGCAAACTGGAAACTGCCCATTTGTAATGAGAATTATAAACCTTTATGAAAAGCACAGTTAATTCACTCTTCTAATGTAGGTAAAACAAATAAAGATTAGTATGTGACCCCATCTATGGTCTGTCTGAAAGAATGTTCAGGAAGAGCTTACATTGCTTAATGGCCTGGATGTGGCAGGAGAGAATTGTTAACTTTCTGACCACAAAGAAAAATCAAAAGAACAGGTGACTGACCCCCATAGAAATGGAAGGCAGATTACCTCCGTAGATTAAATGAGTCAAAATTCATCATTCTATTGTCTGAGTTTGAATATATTTACTCCAAGATGTCCTTTACCTTTTAAAATTAATCTATTTTGAAAACTGTAAAAATCAAAAATTTTCAAAGGCTACAGCTTATTTTTTTAGAAATAGGAGTAGAAAATAGTGACTGCTTCATTTGTACTGAAGTACTGCAGAAGTTGTAACACTTCATTAATTTGGACTTACCTACTTAATGTGTCTGTTGATTTGTGCAGCAAAGTTGAAGAATGGCTTTTCTCAGTGCTGCTCTATAGCTCAACTTCCCCTTAGTTGCACTGGCCTAGCTGGCATTACATCTTATTAAGTGTGTGCAAGCTCTCACTTTTGATGATCAATTCCCATAAATCATTAGTTTCCCCTCCCTAACTTCATCTCAGGTAGTATAGATATGGAGTTTTGTGGAGACTTAGATTTTGTTTTAAAGAGTTCCAATCTGAGTCATCTGGGTTTTATCTAAAGATCACTACCCCTACCTAGATGCTGGGAGGTTAGTCATGAATTACTCAGAGATGATGGCACACCTCTGTTTTCCCATCATCCACACATTGAATTTTCCTCAGGTTAACAGGTAAACTCTTTGTCTGACACTCAAACACTTAAGGGGTCCTCCCATCTCAGAGTTGCTGTATTTCTTCAAGTTCTTTCTCTCTGTGACCCTCTGCTCCCAGTTACCCACATTTATCTCACCTTTACTTCCTTGATGTTTGGCTAAAATATCAACTTCCACGTGATTTTTTCTTTGATAACTCTCTTCAAAATCTATCCAATCAGTGGGTAATCAATATCCATCTTCTCTTCCTTATTTTTCTCCAAAGTATCTGTCACTATCTCAGTTATCAATCTTTGGTAAAGACTTTCTCCCTCTGTTAGAGTGTGAGAATCTTAAGGGGAGGAATTTTTGCTAGTTTTATATACTGCTGTAAATCCAGGTCTAGAGGTCAATAACAGTGCTCAGTAAATATTTCTTCTCTTTTTTTTTCTTTTGGCCAAACCGCATGCAATGGATCCCTGACTAGGGATCGAACCCATGCCTCTGCAGTGGAAGTACAGAGTCCTAACCACTGGGCCACCAGGGAATTCCCAGTAAACATTTCTTAAAGGAAGAAATAAGTAGAGCTCAAATGTTGTTATTTTAATGTGCAATTTAAATACATTTTTTTTCATTTAAAAATTTTGGGAAGAACCTGTCCTATCCTTCATCCCAGTTTAAAAGTTTTTTTTTTTTTAATAATTGTATTTCTTAGTTTAAAATACTTCTATAAAAAGTGTCTTTTTTAATATACTCCATCCTCACCATTTGGAAGTCTCCCAGCCCATTTAACTTTTAAGCTCAGTACTTTCTCTAGAGCTACAAATGTTGATATTCATTGCAAAATTAGACTGTATCTTTAGTGCACTATATTCAGAACTTTTAGTCATGCATATTAAGAAAGATAGCAAAGTTCTATCACAACCTTGGGTGTGAAACAGCTTGGTGTCTGTAGCTTAGCATTATTAGGGCATTGCTTAGGTTTTTTTTTTTTTTTTGCTTATCAATTTTACCATAAAGTTTTTATACTTTATGTATATGTATGTGTCTGTATGTGTGTGTGACAAAATTATTTTGCTTTAAACTGTCCTAAATTTGACACTCTGTTTTTCCTTATTCTTGTAATGTATACTGTAATAATTTGACTTCAAAAATACTTAGGTAATTATATTCCAATAAAGAGCTTAAAAAATAAAAAAATACTATACAAAAATATTTAGGTTAAATTAGTAGTTTAATTAAAAATATTAAGATATTTATTTTTATTTGACTTTTACAATTTTAGTAATCTAAAAAATATTTGTTATAAGCTGTCCTTTAGAAAATAGATCTCTTTGAGGAAGAATTGTGTTACAACTTGGTAATTTAAGTGTTTTTAGATCTTGAGAGACCAAAACAAAAACCATAATGTACTTCATAGGGGACTATATAGAATTTTAGATTTTTAAAAAACATATAATTTACATTTTTAAGGAAAATGTAAATGCCAGCACTGACTTTATACTAGCCATACACATTTAGCACACAATTTTTTTTGACTTTGATGAAAGTGTTTTGAAAGTCTGACATACTGTTTAAATCTTAACACTGATATATTTCTCCTTTGATTGGTTTGAGTTTGAAAAAAAAATATTTGTAAGGAATATATGTGTCTTAATTTGGTGGCTTATGTGTGACTTGCTTCTGATTTTTTTCAGGGGGATGTTTCTGGATACCATTCTCCCCTCACGTGATGATAATGGCATACGTCCAGCAATTGGTCAGCGAACCCGTTTAAGCAAAGGAGATATTGCACAGGCAAGAAAGCTGTATAGATGTCCAGGTATTGTGCCACCCAAACCCAGAAGCATGATTGTGCCTGGTAGTGGTCTTCCGATGGATAAGTCACAGCTTACCCAACTGTTTACTTGCCTTTTTTCATGCTGGCAAGTGACTGACATATTCAGTTCAAAATCACTAAGCATAAAATGAAATAGGAGAGAACTCTGGAACACCCATTGGTATAATTAAAAATAAATTGCTAGAAATCAGATTTCAAGTGCAGGGATAGTAAGCTTTATTTCTTTTAATTTAATGAGTAAAAGAGAAAAAATAGTTGCTTTATAGTAGTTATTAAATAGTTGCATGATTTTATAGTCAAATTATGTGCTTTCTTGCCAGCATAAAAAGAATATCCTTTATTTCAACTTCAGAATTGAGTCCTGAATGATCTTTTCTTGCAAATACCATCATTAACAGTATATAAATTTAAATTTTATTAGGTGGAATTTATAACTTTGTTGCAAAAAATAAGTTCTAACCATGTTGCTAGTTAACTACTACTGAATGTTTGCTGTTAGGTAAAGTTGTGAAAAAAGGAAGGTCTTAACAGTGTTCCAAGGGAGCACCAGTGCCTTACTGGTCCAAGAAAGAGAAGATTCTGCTTCCAAGTGGGAAATACTTCATACCCTACTCACCTCCCATATACTCAAAATGCTTTCAAATAGCCTATATCAAAGATACATGCTTAACTTTGTTTAACACAGCTTTTCCCAATTTCTTTTGTTTATGGAAACCTAATACCTATGGAATTCACTTTTTCTCCAGATACTAAGATCACAAGTGGTAAAATAACTATAAAAGCTTTAGTTGGCTGCTATTCAAACAATTTGTGCAGACATTCAGAGATAAGATGGATATATTAATCATTGGAATTTTACATAGATTCTTGTGTTTACATTTTATTTGTATTTATTTAGTTACTGGGAAGTTATATTAGTTGTTTACTGTGGTACCAGTCCAGGAAACCTTCTTTGTAGGGTACAGGAGAAGGCTAGCTGGTTCATTCACAAATGTAATATTTGCTCATTAACACATAGAAACATCTGCATGGGGCAGAGAATAGACTTCATTTTCCCTTTACACAGTACTTAGCAGTCTGCTGGTAAAAGAGATCCTCTCAGCGGTGTGTGAGTGGTGGTGCGTCGTCTTCTCTTCATAAATGATTCATTTGTTCTCTTGTTCTCCCTCTTTTCTGTGGCCTTCTTTTGCTTGTGACTCTCATTTTCTGAATGTATTCTTCTCTACTTTGATCTAATTTTAGAGTTACTTTCCCTTTTTATTTCTAAGCTCCTGAAACTGAACTCTTCAAATATGTCTCTGGTCTTTATTTGCATTTCCTCTTAATATAGTTTTTCTGTAGCCCCATGACCTTTTGGCTTTAAACTACTTCATACTTATACCAACTGTCAACCCCAATATTCTCTCAGTAAATCTTCTTTGATTAAATATCAAGTAACAATAAAATTAGGAAACTATAAAGTAAATTAATATCTAAAAATAAAGGGGCTTCTGAGGATTAGAATCTCCATTGTTATATAAAAGCACATGTGTGTTTACACATGTACACAATGTAGTCTGTGTTTACAAATTTGAAAGTGCTGTTAAACATACAGAACATACAGAATATCCACATCTGTGGATTCACATCTGTGTGGTTGTAGGGATGGAAGACCAGTTTCAATGTGCATGGAATTCGAATACTAGAAACTTTTTAAACACCTGTACATTAGATTTATTTTTTAAATTAATATGAGTTTCTTTATAGTTACCTAAAATATTAACCTCTTTAATTCCTGATATGATTCTCTGAGATTCCAGCCTGAATATCCTTGATATATGTGCTTATGTACAATTCTTGGCTAGAATATATTGCCACCATGCAGAAAGAATTTAGTCGTTTTTCCATTTATTCATGGAGCCATGTTTTCATCTGCCATAAAACATTCCTTCGTTCAGTTGATGGTACCACCCACAGGTCATCCCAAGCCAGAACTGTAGAGGGCTTTCTCACTTCATTCCTCCCCCTTCCTTCCTTCCCATTCCCACTGCTAGTCAGTCCCTCTGCCTTCTTGGTATCTACCTCACATTCTCACAGTGAATCCCCTACTCTGGGGATCCTCATCTTTTTTCTAACTAACCTCTTCTAACTAACCTCTTCCCTCCATTCTTACATCTCTTTAGTGCTCTGGCCACACTGCTGCTGTTCAAGTGACTTTTCTTACTCTGCTTATTTTAGGATAAAGGCTGATTTCCATTTCAGTGTCTCCTTCAAGATTTTCCCATCTCTTCCCCCAGCCTCTTCTCGAGCTATTTCCATTACAGCCTGCTTTCTCAGCTCTACTTCATTCAGCCCCTGACACTGCCATACTCTTGCCTCTTCCTCCAGCCAGAAAACTCCTAACTGCCTCCTGGCTAAATCCTAACTCATACTCAGGATTTGGCTCCTAGGGAAACTCCTACTTAAAAACTGGCTAGTCCCCCAGGATTCCCATGGTGGTAAATGCCTTATTTGATTCTAGCCTTCGTGTCTTACTCCTACAATCATCAGTTCACTTGTCATTTCCCACATTAGAGTATGGTTAGAGTATAATCTTTAGGATTGTAGTTGGGTTTTTTCCTCAGAGTATTCTGAATTGGTTATAAATTAGGTGCTCCATAGATAGCTGCTGCATGAATGAAACAGTTGCTTTAATATGTGAAAGGTACTGCACCAGATATGATGGCCACAGAGAAGGAAGCACAGATTATACACACAAATAACCAATCATCTGTGGGATTATACAGACAATATTACTTGTTGAGGAGGTAAATCTCATCAGTAAAGGATGCTAAAGCAGTTCTGAGAGGGGTCCCTGAACTGAGCTGCATGCTGGAATGAGGAAGTCTTCTTGAAATTGGTGTTTGTGCTTCATGTTAAAGGATGATTCAGATTTGGCTAGGGAGTACTATTGAAATATATTTTTAACTATTTCAGTAATTAATCTCACCATTATGGTGCAGATGATTTAGGTTTTCTTTTAACATTTTTATCTTAAAATAATTTTAAATCTAAATATTATTTATTACATGTAAAAGTTTAAGGGAGCCATGGATATATGAAAAAGTCATAGGTAGCACTAAGTTGATTACATATAGTTTTATTTCTTCCCCTACTCTAGAGTTTGTCAAGATTTGGGGGAAGAGATTTATTTAATACAAGTTATTGTCTGTTTTAATCTTGATTTAAATGAAGATATGCAGAACCATTTATAATTTATTGATTTGATGAGACAAGAGTTCACCTGCTGGTAGCTATGACTCTATAATATGGTAACATATCAGTTTTTATTTCAGTTGCCTTCAGAGGGAAGGAGCTGTTCTTTCAAATTGTTGAGTGAAGGTTATAAACATCTTTATATAAATCTTTATATAAACTGGCTGCAGTACTGGAATTATTCTTGAATTAAGGATACTTAAAGCAGCCTAGGTTCATGTAGCTCATAACACATCTTTCAAAAGCAACAAGAAAACCCATTATAGAATGCTTCTGACTACAAATCTTGGCTGTACCAATGACCTGATTATGTTCTGCCCTTGCCTTTGTTGAAATTGCCTGCAGATATCAATCACACAGATCTTGAGGCTGTGTAGCTGATGATTTGCTATTTCAGATGATTGGTAATTACTTCCAAGAAATTAGGCAGGCTTAGTAAGAGGAAAATATAATTGCTTTTCCAGTAATCTCTACTTATGATTGACAGAAAACAGAGAATAAATAAATGTCTACATCATGTTGGAAAATTTGAGTCTTCCATGATGTTTCTATCTTTCAATTTTTTTCCAGTTTATTTTGAAAAAAAAATTTATTGTGTGTGACATTTTGGTACCTCTGTTATTGATTATTCATTATTATTTAAAATTTCTTTTTTTCAACTTTGGTATGGTATTCATTATTAAAATTAACCTCACTCTACACCAAACATATTAATGGACTGTTTCATGTGGTCCCAGAGCCATGTCCACTAGGTATCCACTGGCCTGAATCTGAATATGGGTGACGTAGAAGTTGGCTGCTGGCTCCTTGGGAGTGAATGAGAAAGGTTTCCATGAGGAAGAACTTTATGGTTCTTCAGGCTATTTCTCTCGTGATCTCGTTATATGGTTAGCTGTAGTAATTCCATTAAGTATACTGAAGTTCTGGTAAGAAAGACATAAAAAGAAATTACTTAGAAAGGAAAAGTGTTTTGTAAAATATAAATATATATTCTTGTCTAACACCAAAAGACTGGAGGTTTTATTTATGATGCCAATGTCTTTCATAAAAATTAAAGAATAATCTTATCTTTTTCATCTTTAAAAATATCAAACATTTTTTCCTTTCAGCATGTGGAGAAACCCTACAAGAATCCAATGGCAACCTTTCCTCCCCAGGATTTCCAAATGGCTACCCATCTTACACACACTGCATCTGGAGAGTTTCTGTGACCCCAGGAGAGAAGGTAGTTTATCCCATCAAGAGTTCTCTTTCAATCTCAGTTGCAAAGGTTCATCTTCTTTCAAATGTAATTTACACTTTTTTTATATACTTGCTTAATTAATCAAATAGCTCAGAAAATTTTTAATGGAAATTAATCAAATTCCAGGAACTTTTTGAAAGGTGTAATTCCAAAAGAAATGGTAAATGGTCTAAAAGGGTTATGTTCTCAGACACAATGAAATTAAGTTAAAAGTCAGTATCAGAAAGATAACTAGAAAAATCCCACACGTTTTAAAATTGAGAAATATACATCAAATATCCAATTCATTCAAGAAGAAATTATGATGAAAATTAGAAATTATTTTTGATTATAACCATAATACTGAGAATACCAAGCCTGCAAGATGCACCTAAAGCAGTATTTAGAAGGAAATTCTAAATGCTCATATTAGGAAATAGAAATACCCAAAACTAATGAGATTGACATTCACATAAAGAAGCTAGAAAAAAAGCAATAAAATAAATGGAAAAGCACATAAAGAATGAAGTAATAAATAAAAAATAAAGCTGAATAGAGAAAAATATCATGACATTATACAAAGTATGGACAAAGTTGGTACTTCAAAACGATTTAGAAACAAATAGAGAAATGGGTGAAAAGAGATAAAGGAAAAAAAGAATAACAGAGAAAGCACAATTATCTAATATCTAGAATAAAAAGATTATTATAACCATAGATGCGTTAGGCACCAAAAGAACATTTTGAACATTATGCCAATAACTTTAAAAATGTAAATGAAGAGGGCAAATTACTACAAAATATTACTAAGTTCTTATTTGAGAAGAAATAAAAAGCTTGAATACTCCTATAACCACTAAAGAAATCGAGTTACTATTTAATTAAATTATTAGTCAAAATTTTTTCAGCAATGAAAATCCAGGCTCAAATAGCTTCAAATCAGTGAGTTCTACCCAACAACCAAATAAGTATAATCTTATTTAAAGCCTTCCAGGGAACAAAATAAAAGATACACTCTCCTGTTTATATGGCTAGCAGAATCTTGATAGACATCCTGATGACAAGAACAGTGTAAGAAAGGAAAATTTTAACCCAGACTCACACTTGAACATGTATGTAAAATCCTTCCCACATTACCAAACCAAATGCAAATATGTATGCATATATACGTATGCATCTATCTGTATACATATATACATGCATGTATCAAGGGCAGATATATGCATGGATATGTGTATATATGTATTATATATTATGTATATATGTTTGTGTGTATATATATGTGTACATATATACAAGTACCATTAGATGAGTATCTCAATTAAATCAATAAAAAATCTATTAATGATTTAACAAAAATACAACCTGAGCAAACAGGAATAGAAGAATACTATATTAATCTTATAAAGAGAAGCAACAAAAATTAGTGCAAATACCATTATCATTGGAGAAATCTGAAAGTATTTCCTTTGAGATAGGTAAAAAAACAAGTATATCCACCAGTCTCCTTCTTTTTTTAACATTTTGGTGGAAGCAGTAACACGTTAAGGCAAGAAAACGAAATTACGCATGTAAGGAAGTCATAAAATTCCCTTTATCATATTGTTTGGTTATAGAATTTAAAATTATTAAGAAGTGAAATGAATAAATCTGTTAATTTCTAGATTCCATCTTGAATGCTAACCTTAAAAATCTTCCCAGACCAAGATTGTAATGATATCAATTTTTGTTTTTTACTAGTTGTTAAATGATTTTTGTCCTTTGCCTCTGACTAATTCATGTGGAATGACTCAAATACACTTTGAGTTTTGGTGGAAATGCAAATACAGTTAAAGAAAGTTTCATCTCCCTGATAATTGAGTGTTGTTGTGAGTATCATGGGTTTGGAGTTGTCCACAATGTTGCAATCCTCACAATGAAAACTAAGTGAAACTCTTGTGTAGCATAAATAGATTTCACACATAAAAAGTTACAACTGACTTGTAATAACTGAATGCATACATAATTCTTTATATAGTTATTTTTTAAATTAAGAATTATAAGTCTATGTTGTAGTATAGTTAAAGGTGTTGATCAATTTCTGATTAGATTCTTTGAATAAGCCCCTGAAAATATATTATAAAAATTATTAAAAAGGTACTGAAAAGCAAGGTATAAACGATGATAAAGCTTCAGAGAAAGTTTAAAACTATACATGATTTTGCTTCTCAGTTTTTCTAGTACTTTTTAAAAAATTTTTATTGGAGTCTAGTTTATTTACAATGTTGCATTAGTTTCAGGTGTACAGCAAAGAGAATTAGTTTTACATACAGCTATATCCACTCTTAGATTGTTTTCCCATATAGGACATGACAGACTACTCAGTATGTATTTTATATATAGTAGTGTTTGCATGTCAATCCCAATCTCCTAATTTATCCCTCCCCCCTTATCTCCTGGTAACCATAAATTTGTTTTCTACATCTGTAACTCTATTTCTGTTTTGTAGATAAGTTCATTTGTATCATTTTTTGATTCCACTTATAAGTGATATCATATATTTGTCTTTCTTTGTCTGACTTACTTCACTTGGCCTGACAGTCTCTAGGTCCATCCATGTCCCTGCAATAAACATGATTTTTGAAAATAAAGCATTGTAGAATATGGAAATCTTTGGAAAAAGATTTTTTTTTTATTGGCATATAATTGCTTTACACTGTTGTGCCAGTTTCTGCTGTACAACAAAGTGAATCAGCTGGAACAAGATTAATCAAATTAAATCAGTTTGTAAGAGCAAGATAATATCTGGAAAAAGAGTTTCTCCTATTTAATTGCAGTACCCATACCATCAGCATTCAAAGTTTATTCACTTTCCTTGCATGTAGGATTACTAATAAAATGGTATTTTCCAAAATATTGCAAATAGGAAGAAATAGACAAATCTATCATTTTTTCTACTATATTTTTAACATTGTGTACAATGATGAGCAAATAAATTTATTGCTATAAGTGGCCGATGAACAATATTAACTCATTTTTTAATTCTTTTATTTTTATGATTTTCTTTCTTTTAATATTTAACTTCATTTTGCTCTTCTTTACTTCTTTTTTATTTCATTGAAGTATTATTGATTTACAATTTTATATTAGTTTCTGGTGTACAGCATGGTGATTCAGTATTTTTACAGATTATACTCCATCAAAATTTTTACAAAATAATTGCTATAATTCTCTGTGCTGTACAATGTATCCTTTTTGCTTATTTATTTTATACATAGTATATTTTATACATAGTATATTTTATACATAGTAGTTTTTATCTTTTGCTCCCATACCCCTAATTTGTCCCACCTCCCTTCCCTCTCCCCTTTGGTCACTACAAATTTGTTTTCTATATCTGTGAGTCTGTTTCTGCTTTGCATAAACATTCATTTGTATTCTTTTTTAGATTCCATGTATAAGTGATTTCATACAGTATTTGTCTTTCTCTGTATGACTTTGTTTCACTAAGCATAATATTCTCTAGGTCCATCCATGTTGCTGCAAATGGCAGAATTTCATTCTTTTTATGTGATGTATATAAATATATATCCTATATATATATATGGCGCATCTTCTATATCCATTCATCTGTTGATTGGCACTTGGGTTGCTTCCATATCTTGCCTATTGTAAATAGCACTGCTATGAATGTTGGGATGCATGTGTCCTTTCGAATTAGTATTTCCATTTTTTTCAGCTATAAACCCAGAGATGGAATTGTTGGATCATATGATAGTTCTATTTTTAGTTTTTTGAAGGAACCTCCATGCTGTTTTCCAGAGTGGCTGCATCAATTTACATTCCCACCAACAGTGTAGGAAGGTTCTCTTTTCTCCACATCCTTTCCAACACTTGCTATTTGCCGATTCACTTTGTAGACTTTTTGATTAGAGCCATTCTGACAGGTGTGAGGTGGTATCTTCTTGTGGTTTTGATGTTCATTTCTCTAATAATTAGCCATATTGAGCATCTTTTCATGTGTCTGTATATCTTTTTTGGAAAAATATCTGTCAAAAGCTTCTATTTTTTGATTGGATTGCTGTTGTTTTTTTCTTTTTTAATGTTGAATTGTATAAGCTGTTTATGTATTTTGGATATTAACCCCTTGTTGGCCATATCATTTGCAAACATTTTCTCCCATTCAGTAGGTTGTCTTTTTGTTTTGTTGATAGTTTCCATTCCTGTGCAAAAGCTTTTAAGTCTAATTAGGTCACATTTGTTTATTTTTGCTTTTATTGCCTTTGCCTTGGGAGACAGATCCAAAAAATATTGCTACTATTTATGTCAAAGAGTGCTCTGCCTATGTTTGCTTCTAGGATTTTTATAGTTTCAGGTCTTTCATTTAGGTATTTAATACATTTTGAGTTTATTTTTGTATATGGTGTGAGGAAATGTTCTAATTTCATTCTTTTAAATGTAGCTGTCCTGTTTTCTTAGCACCATTTATCGAATAGGCTGTCTTTTCTCCACTGTATATTCTTGCTTCCTTTGTCTTTGGTTAGTTGACTGTAAGCATGTGGGTTTATTTCTAGGCCATCCATTCTGTCCCATTGTTCTGTACATTTGTTATTCTGCCAATACCATGCTGTTTTGATTACTGTAGGCTTGTGTCTAGTCTGAACTCTGGAAGTGTGATGTATTCAACTTTGTTGTTTTTTCTCAAGGTTGCTTTGGCAATTCAGGGTCTTTTGTGGTCCTATATAATTTTAGGATTATTTGTTCTAGTTCTCTGAAAAATGTCATGGATTTTTTGATAGAAATTGCATTAGATCTAGAGATTTAATGGTCATTTTTACTTCCTTGGCTGCAAGTTTAACTAATAATTTCAAGCATCTTTTCATTTACTATACAAACATCTAAGGCTATAAATTTTCTTTTAAGAACGACTTTATCTGAATTTTACCAGCTTGACACATAGTGCTTTTTTTTTCCCCTTTGGTTTCCATTTATCCATTTTATTATCTTTTTATTATTGATAGAGCCAGGAGCCAAGTCAGTGATACATTAATCCAGAAACCAAAAATAAGTAGACAATATTGTAAATATTAATGCAAGGTGGAAGCTCTCATTTTTTTCCCATCCCAACCTATTTTTCATTTGAACCAATTTGTACAAAATGTATTTAAAAATCAGAAACTTAAAGACAACCAATCTGCAATTTCAAGCACCCACTCTGCTATAGCAGAAGTGCACTGCAATCAAAGACAAATTTGTAGGGTCAATGAGTTGAAAATTGGACACATAGTACTTTTGTTATTTTTCAATTCTAATTATCTTCATCTTTTATCATTTCTTCTAAGCCCACATATTTTTCAGAAACATATTTTTTATTTGCAAACATATGTTATTTTCCAATCTTCCTTTTCTTATTATTTTCTCTTTAATCACTTTTTGGGGAAAGACTGTAGTTTGTATGATGTCAGTCTTTGGAATAGCTTGAGGCTGGCAGTATGAACTTGGAATTGACCAATATTCATTAAAAAAAAAATCTTTGCTCAAAAATATGTTTTGTGTAATGGTTGGGTGCAAAGATTTCTGTATTTGCATTAATCTTTTTAATTGTGCTTTTTATATATTCTCTATATTATTGTTCTTGACTGCTTTGTCTATCAAATAGTAGAAAGGTATGTTATTAAATATTAAAATATTTTTTGCCACTAGCTGGTAGATATACTCACTGCTCTTTACAATTTTAAAATATTTTTATACTATATTATTATATATTGTATATATATAGGTTTAGAATATTACATCTTCCTGATGAATTAAACTGTTATCATTATATAAAGAATCTCTTTGTATCTAGTCATAATTTAGGTTAAAACTCTATTTTTTCCTGATAATAAATCTACACTTTCTTTTTTTTTTAATAAATTTTTTAAATTTATTTATTGGTTGTGTTGGGTCTTCACTGTTGTACATGGGCTTTCTCTAGTTGCTGTGAGTGGGGGCTACTTTTCATTGTGGTGCGCGGGCTTCTCATTGCTGTGGCTTCTCTTGTTGCAGAGAATGGGCTCTAGACACGTGGGCTTCAGTAGTTGAGGCACATAAGCTCAATAGTTGTGGTTCACGGGCTCTGGAGCGCAGGCTCAGTAGTTGTGGTGCACGGGCTTAGTTGCTCCATGGCATGTGGAATCTTCCTGGAGCAGGCATTGAATCCATGTTCCCTGCATTGGCAGGCAGATTCTTAACCACTGCGCCACCTAGGAAGTCCTCTACAGTTTCTTCTGATTAATATTTCTGCCTGGTATATCTTTATCTTACTTTACACATTTAGCCATTCAAGATATATGTCTCAGGTGTGTCACTTTTAGATAGCAAACAGTTTGGTTTTATTTTTTTATTGAATCCATGACGGCAAGTTTTGTCTTTAACTAGAGTGCTTATTGCAATTACAGTATGATTACTGATGTATTATTGCTTCTTATTTGCATCCTCTGTGTCCCACTTGGTTTCTTTTATTCTATGTTTTGCCTTCTTACATATTGAATTATGGTTTAAGTTTCCTCATTTCATTTTTTTCCCTCTACTGGTTTGGAAATTTTAAATGTATATTCTATTATTTTGTACCTTTTTCTACCAGCCTACTATTTTAATGTAATTATATATAATTAGTATCTTTATCCTCCTCCGAAACCATTAAAAGATTCTAAAAAAAAGATTATGAGTCACATTGTCACATGTTATTGTTTTGTTTTGTTTCCAAGTTTGTTTTCTTCCTGAAACAAATGAAATATTATTGTTTTTTGCACTTAACATTTAACTATGTGCAGATATTTACCTAACATTTTTATTGTGATAAAAAACTATGTTTTTTTTTATCATAAACATAAAATTGCTGTCAACCATTGTTTAAAATGTTTATTTATTTAGTTTGGTTGTGCCAGGACTTAGTTGCGGCCTGAAGGATTTTCCTTGAGGCATGCAGATTCTTAGTTGCAGTGTGTAGGCTTCCTAGTTATGGCATGTGGACTCTTAGTTGTGGCATTTGAACCCTTAGCTGTGGCATGTATGTGAGATCTAGTTCCCCAACTGGGGATCAAACCCGGGCCCCTGACATTGGGAGCGTGGAGCCTTACCCACTGGACCACCAAGGAAGTCCCTTAACCATTTTTAAATATACAGTTCAGTAGTGTTAAATACATGTGCACTAAATTTATGAAACAGATCTCCAGAACTCTTTCATCTTGCAAAACTGAAACTCTATATTTGTTAAACAACTCTCCATTTTCCCCTCCCGTTAGATGTTTCTTATGAATTTGACTACTTTAGATACCTCATATAAATGAAGTCACAGTTTTTGTCCTTTTGTAACTGGCTTATTTTACTTTGCATAATGGCCTCAAGGCTTATTCATGTTGTAGCATGCATAAGCTTCTCAGGGATTGCTGGATCATTTGGCAGTTCTATTTTTAATTTTTTGAGGAACTTTCATACTGTTTTCCATAGAGGCTGCACAACTTTACAGTCTCTCCAACAATGCACATGGGGTCCAGTTTCTCCACATCTTCATCAACATATGTTATTTTCAAATCTTTTGATAGTCACCATCCTAATGGATATGAGGTGATATCTCCTTATGGTTTTGATTTGCATTGCTCTGATGATTACTGATGCTGAGCATTTTTTCATATGATTATTAGCCATTTGTACATCATCTTTGGAGAAATGTCTATTGAAGTCTTTTGCCCATTTCTTAAATTGGATTATTTAATTTTTTCTTGTTGTGTTGTAGGAGTTCTTTATATATTCAGGCTATTTACTCTTTATGAGATATATGATTTGAAAATATTTTATCCCTTCCTATAGTTGCCTTTTGACAACATTGATCATTTCCTTTGCTTCACAAAAGCTTTTAGTTGATGTAGTACTAATTATCTATTTTTTGCTTTTGTATCCTATGCTTTTGGAGCCATAACCAAGAAATCATTGCCAGATCCAATATAATGGATTGTTCTCTCCTGTGAGGTTTAGAGTTTTGAGTTTTATGTATAGTCCTTCAATCCATTGTCAAGTTAATTTTCATATATGATTTAAGATTAGAGCCTAAGTTCATTCCCTTGCACATAGAGATCCATTTATCCCAACAACATTTGTTAAAGATTTACTAAATATTTTTATTCAGTATTTCTTCTCCCATCTCAGATTAAAATCATAGCTCATTTTGTCCCGCTTATAGTTTATATTTTAGATTATTTTTTAGCTTAGCTTGTTTTGGTGGTATTTTTCCTGTTTGAAATGTGGATTTTAAAAAATTATAGTTGATTTATAATATTATATTAGTTTCACATGTACAACATAGTGATTCAATATTTTTATATATTATACTCCATTTAAAGATTTTTACTTAAATTCATGATAGTATAGTTTCATTAGATATAATTAGCTATATATTCAACTTGTTAAAAATCAAAATTTGCAGAAGTACTTTAAAAAATATTTCTTAATGTAGAATCCCTGAAATTCATTATCAAAACTGATTTAGTAAGCATGAGTACTTTAATAAGTTAATAACCATTTAAAATAAGGTGACAAGTTATTTAGAGTGATCCTGATCGCTGATGATTTCTCAAAGAATTTTTTTCTAATTGTAAAATTTTGGATACTTCCCATATAATAAAATGTATTTCAAGTGTACTGTAAAACAATATGTAGCCTCTTCATTTATTTTATATAACTAGTAAAATTCTGATAGGCACACTTTATACTAACACATATGAAAAAATTATGAAGTGCTTCACATACAAATATAAACACATGGTGGTTATATATATATAATCAAATCAAATCAATCTCTATAATTTATAAAATTACAAATGTTTTGACTTAGTAATTTGAGAGTAATTCAGTGTTATAAAATCTGTTTGTCAAATAATAATAACAAAATGGAAAAAAAACTCTGTTTTCCCGTAAATGCTGATAACACTAGAATTTAATATGTATATTTAATAATAATGAGGTGCATTGGGACTAGAATGTTTTGTTTTCAATACAATGAATAGAAGAAACTAATATTTATTGAGTGCTTACATATACAAGGTGCTATGCTAAATTTCTCTAATCTACTCACACCCCATTGAGTTTATAATTATCTCCATTTTACATGTAAAAAATTTAAACTTAAGAAAGGATTGAGTAATCTGCCTAACATTACACAGATTGCATTTGGCAGAGCTAATCATTACAGTTTTTTATTTAGTTATAGAGAATATCATTTTTCGTCTTTTCAAAAATTCAAAAGAGGCAAAGAGGTGATCACATAAAAACAAATATATTAAATTGTAATAGATTTTAGAAAACTGAAGACTTTACTGTGGAACTAATAGAATGATACATTGTGTAGCAGGATGTATTATAAATTGTCAGCTTTTCCAAAATTAATATATGGTTTTAATGTAATTCCATATAAATTTCCAATAGATTTTTGTTTTATACCCAGACCAAATTTTTCTAGAGTTTATTTCTAAAATAAAACATTTGAAATAACCAAGACAAATTTGAAAAAAAAATTAATGAAAGGGAGTGAATTGCACTGTAAGTAGAAAAACATGAAATTTCAGTAATTCAAATTCTGTGGCAATGTCAAAATAGGATTCTGGATTAATCTAAAAAGGTCAAGATTATGCCTCAGGGAATAGAAGACTTGTCATATACTCATAGAGATGATTTCTCAAATAAATTGGGAAAAGAATTTTTCAATAAATAACAAAATCATTTTTAGATATTTTGAAAACAAATTTTTATTTTATATTGCATATTTTTTCTAAAGAAAATGTGATTTTTTTTTTTATTTTGAAAAACATATCTTGGGTACATAAATTGAAAATAAGAAAATGTAATAAAATAATTTTTTAGAGTTATTCATATAAACTAAGTTTCTTTTATAAAAGTGCAAATACACGTATTAAAACCAAAATTAGGAATATTATAGCACAAATGGATGAGAGAACATTTATTTTATACATATATGAAGAGCTGTTATAAATTAACAAATAAAGATTTGCACCATATTAGAAAATGACTAAAGAAGCAAAATATTTATTGAAGTATCAGGGTAAATAGATAATTCATCAATGTATGAAGCTGTTTACTCTCATCTTTTATCAAAGCAATGCTATCTGAACCAACAACGTGTTGTATTTCATTTATCAAATTGGCAGAAAAGAAATAGAGAGATAATATCAAATGATTGTGCAAGTACCCAGCTCCTGGAAATAAACACTGAAATAACCTTTTTTTAAAAAAAAATTATTTATTTATTTATTATTTATTTATTTATTTTCTTCATTTTTGGCTGCACTGAGTCTTTATTCCTGCACACGGACTTTCTCTAATCGTGGCAAGTGGGGGCTGCTCTTCATTGTGCTGCGTGGGCTTCTCATTGTGGTGGCTTCTCTTGTTGAGGAGCACAGGCTCTAGGTGCACGGGCTCCAGTAGTTGTGGCTCGTGGGCTCTAGAGCGCAGGCTCAGTAGTTGTAGTGCACTGGCTTAGTTGCTCTGCAGCATGTGGGATCTTCCCAGACCAGGGCTGGAGACCTTGTCTCCTACATTGGCAGGTAGATTCTCAACCACTTCACCACCAGGGAAGTCCCTGAAATAATCTTTCTGAAGAACTCTGGTAATCTATATCACATTTTGCAAAATATGTTTACATTTTATCCTAGAAATTTCTCCTATAGCAATCATCTGCAAAGACAGCTGTTTATAACAATGAAAAGTTGAAAACAAAATAAAATTTGAAAGCCGAAAGAAAACGCTGATTGATTTTTTTAAGGACTAAATATTCTACTTTACAAAAACATAAATAATGGCCAATGTAAAAGTGAAATGTTTATTTGATAATTTGTCTAACAAATTATTTTTATTAAAAAAGAATAAAACATGATATAAATGAGAAGATTGTCACTGAATTTCTCTCTCTGAAGATATCACATGAGTTGTTATTTTAAAATATAATGACCCCTTTTCACAAACATTATTTTTTCAAAAAATGACTATTTCCTGGAACTAGAGGACTATGTTTTTAAATTATTGGTAAATTTAATAAGCAGGTTAAAAATCATCGGCCTGAAAATATCTCATTTTTAAATAACATATGTTAGAGACAAGATTGTAGAAGAATATATACCAACACAATGCTTATATCTCCCTGGTGGGTTTATAAATAGGTTTTTATTTCTTCTTCCTTTCCTCTTCTACAATAAGCATATATTATTTTATCCAGGAAAAAATATTTTTTTTAAGTAAGAATGTTATTGCACAGCAATGTAAATGTACTTAAATGTCACAGAACTGTATACTTAAAATGGTTAAAATGTTAAATTTTTTGTGTATTTTACCATAGTTAAAAAGAATGATTGTCAATGTACATGTATGTCTTCCTAGGACTGAGCCTCCTAAGGTAAAGACAGTCCTGTCTAATCCCAGGCCATCCTTGGTGCTGCACAGCAAATGCTGGGAACGCCAGAATGTGCCTCTGAGAACACAGCTGTACTGAGCTGACAGAAGCACACCATATGGGTCCTTCCATCCCTTAGAACTGATTGACCTTTCAACAAGGGCATGTTGCTATGTCTTGACTAGAGTTAATATTTTTTCTTCCCCTATATAGCCCATTTAAAAGCTATCATTTCACCCCTTTCATTTTGCAAAACTTTCTTTTTACAGAATCTAATGATTTACACACATGGGGTCAATTCACAATATAATATTTATATTGCCAAAGGCCACTGCTTACATTTAGCAGTTTTACTATGTAGAAAAATCTTTGATTTTATTAAAATAAATGCATCTTCTGGTTTGTGAAAGAAATCTTTGCCATCAAGAATCTTACAAACATATAGCAAGGACAAGGCCTAATAATATAATAGGCAAACTGAAAAAAGAGCTGAAGAAAGCAAGACACGACTTGTCATGGATTTGCAGATAAGAAAGCTCAGATCTTGTTGGGACACCCAGACATGACTGAAGTATTTAATTCAGACTCTGAGAGATATGAAGAGTTTCTAGAAATAGAGAAAGGGAAAGTAGAATCCCGGGTAGAATTATGTATACCTTGAATAAAGGAATACTGAAATTGGGGTACTTTGTCAGGGCACGATAGCAAGAGTCAGGGATGAGTGGGAAGAATATTCTTTGTCTGAGACAGTGAAAGTGAGGCAGCTGAGGTAGGTTATGACCTAGGATCTTTGATGCCCAGGCTTAGAAATTTGTAAAGATGGATGTAAAGCCACCAATGCCATGATGGGGACCCAACTTTACTGGAATTAAAATAGTCATAGAATGTAGGATGAATTGGAGAAGAGCACAGCTAAGAAACAAAACACAAGTGTGAAGCTATTGCATTAATTCAGAGAACCATGGAGAGCACTGGCAGTGAAATAGAAGGACAAGAACATTTTCAGGGGCATTGCAGTATCTGTAGAAATTGGCAACTGATTAGATACAGGGGTGGAGTAGGAATTAAGGAAAGGCAGGTATAAAAACATGTTCCTGTGAGTAGTTGGTGATGACAAATCAAAATTTCAAAACCCAGATATTATAAATGTTTAAACAAAAAAAAATTATTTTCATAGCCTAATCCAGTTCCTGGTTTTCACCTGTCATGTAATGAATCCCTGTTGGAATTAGGATCTACCTGAGTCATGCAACTAGTCTGTTGTAAAGCAGGAACTTAAACCAAGGCCCCAAGTTCTCCTGTTCATTCTTCTTTAGAATTTAAATTAAGAATCCCTTACTTTAACATGTTGATTTTCCTGTGAAACTTTAAAATTAAATTAATGTTTATGTCTCCTAGCATACTTGGATTAAATAAATTGGATTAATATTTTTATTTATTTCATAACTATTTAGGATTATATTGTTAGGGATGCTTGGATTTGTACCATGAAAATAATAATACATGAGAAACTTAACAAGGTATTTAGGTTACTTTAGTGTTTGTCTACACATTATCCAATTAAAATTTTCTTATTTAATAATTCTGCTGAGATCAGCCTGATATGGTGATCTCCATTTTATGACAAGAAAATTCATTCAGAGTCAGAAAGTTTGAAGCTAGTACTTGAACCTAGGCTTTTTTGACTCCCAGTCACAAACAACTAGTTGTAAAAATAAATGCAGATTTTTCCCTTTGGTATGATACAGTTCAGTGCTGAACAGAACTTCAGTTATCAATTATTCTACGATTTGGCAAATCTTTCTGGAGGGGACATACAGTAAATAATTTTGGCTCTGCCAGCTATACAGTTTGTTCAAATACTCAATTCAACCATTGTATTGCAAAAGCAGTTATGGACAATATGTAAAGGAATGTGTACAACAAAACATTCTTTACAAAATCTGGCTACAGGCTGGATTTGGCCCATGGTATATAGTTTAATGGTCCCTGATTTTACCCCTAGTCTTATTTCTGAGAAGAAAACTGTTGTCCCTAGAGCATTTATTAGACTTGTCCAAGATGCTTCTGGATGGAGCCCTGAAATCTATTTTATTTTACTGCTTTTGATTCTAATGTCTGTTTCTAAAGAACTATTTAATAAGATCAGTCTAATTGACAAGACTTCTATCTTCCCCATCCTCAGCACTATAAGGTATAAATATTATTCTAATTGGTCTTTTTATGGTGCTCATGGAATTAGTTTAGGTAGTCAATAATGTCTTAATTGTGCTGGCATAAGTTCACTGGTTCTATCTTTCTCTGGAGACTTCCAGACATCTGGTTCCTTGACTGTTGATCTGCGTTTTTTCAAGATTGTTCACTCTGTAGGACTGAAAAACAAAGTTTTTAATAAGCAAACACCACAGCAATTGAATCCACTTAACTTCACAGAATAGCAACTAAGACTCTGAACAGATTACAGGAAATCTTTGTATCTCCCTCAATTCCATGTTCCAAAGGAACTATGATTAACTGTAAATTGATAAATGATAAATTGATACTTAACATAAGAAATAAAGTATCTATATAATTGTGCTAGGTAGTCTTTATTTCATCATTCTTTGAAAAAAGATGCAACGTATTCATATAAAATAGCATAATATAATATAAAACAATCAAATATGTTTCAAGTGCTTTTGATTTGTAATTCAAGTATGGATTCTGCTAGGAAACTTAGTCAAAGGCCAACATTTTACTTCTACATCAGAAACCTAAGATCTGATTTTAGAAAACCTATCTTTATTACATTTTCTGCTTCTGAAGGACTCTCTGTGTTTTACATAAAAGTAGGCCAGTTTTGTTCCTTCACAGTGCTTGGAGTTTAAAATAGAAGATTAAAAACAAGATAGGAAACTTTTCTGTTTAGAGTTACCCCCCTTCCAACTCTGTGTGTGTGTGAGTGTTTGTGTGTGTTCCAGACTTCAAATATTAACTATTTGTTAGCAATCCAACCAAAATTTCAATTTTGAATAAATTTTGATGATACACATCCCTCCAATTTAGCTAATTTTTTTCCTCATCCGGGAGGAAGTTGAAACTCTTTGCATACCATTATAAAATTCTCCTTTATATCCCAGAGCGAAGCCACAAATGAGCTTTGAGGTCTACTGCTGGTGTCTGTATTCTAGTTTTGCCACCTCTGCTATATTAAATAAGTTCTCATGTGATCAAAAGTAGCTGGCCCTGGTGGCTGCTGCAGGAAGAGTAGGAATGCAGAAGGAAACTTAGTATCAGGAGGTGGTAGTATCCCCATTTGCAGCAGACTTAAAGTGAATACAAAGATAATGGAGAAAACCAGAAATTATTTCCCAGTTATGTCCTAAGAATAACCTAATGTTGGATTGCTATTCAGAGATGGAGGAGCAAACATGTTGGTAACTTCAGGAAAATAGTTTAGAAACTATGCGTTTTGATAATGAAGTATTGAAGATTATTGAAAAAGAAGGAACAAAAAAAGGATTAGACCTTTGCCTTTTAATATTTTGGAAATTCTTATAAACTCTTTTTTAGAATATTTAGAATGATTAAATCAGATGAAAGAAAATCAGAAACAAAGGAAAAAACCTATAAGTAAGGTAGAAAGAAATAAATGAAAAGTTTTAAAAACCACACCAAATTATGCCACTCCTAATGCATTACATTTAAATAACCTCTTGTCTCTATTTTCACATCTTTGATAGATTTCATCCCTTTATAATCAAGAAAGTACATGTTTAAAGAAACTGATAAATGTTGAATTTAACCGTGAAACGTTAACACTATTATAAGGTACAACTCACTTGCATTGTAGTCAGATAAATTCTTAGTTTCTATCTCTGTGAAATGATTATTTATATGGGCAATTTAAACCAACTTAGCCATACAATTTCATCAATAATCATTGTGGTGCTGAGATATAAAATGCTGTGAGAAATATTTCTTGTTTTGCCGTATCTTCATTCTACGAAGAAGTAAGCTAGTTCGGGATTGATTTGCCATAATTAGTATTTACCTTTCTGTTAAATACTGTGCTCAAGAAAGGGGAGAAGTATATGTTTTCCAACACAAAAATGGTAGTACTTTTAGAGAATATGGATTCAAAATTGGTTATATTTTTTTTTCTTTTTCTTTTTTTTCATTCCCTGAGAGTCTTCTTACATTCAGTTTTTATACTGTCACAAAACGATTCTGTAAATATTGTTACAAACTATAGTTTTATATTAGAAGTATTTCAAATATTCATAATCTGTTGCTTTTGGCCAAAGTCCATTTTTATTTCTAGAGTAAAGAACAGGTTCAGTATACAACTTAAGCATCTTATATATTTTAAGCAGAATAGAGTTAGAATGAGTTTTTGAATATAAAAGAGATTTTTCAAATAAATTTTACCTCATCAGCTACATGCATTTTTTTTCTTAGTTTGGCTCTACTTTTTGGTGTAATCAAGTAAAAAAAAAAAGTTAGTTATTTGAAAAGTAAGGTCTTTTTATAAAGCAGTTAGAAAACTGTCTTTCCTAGAGTTGTTCTTGAATTATCTTAAAAAGCAGCATCACTTCAAAGCAAAGTACAGAATAAAGGGCCATGTACAAGATCTTCTAACTTAGAAGGTCTTTGAATATTTATTCTTGGATCTGGAGAAGCATGGAGACATCTGTCTTTGATTATAGTTACAGGGGCAAATTTGAATTCTAGAGCTGTATTTAAGACATTTCAACATATACAATGATATTATGTTCCTGGGCTATGGCACGTGGTAGTTATTTTTAACATAATTATAGATGTCTGAAATAAATTATTAAAAAGAAGGCATTCATAGCAAAATCAGAAGTTTTCATGGTTTAAGTCCTGTTTATCTAAGAAAATTCAAAAAAAAACTATTTGAATAAAGATTTCCCTTCGTTTCTCAATTGTTCAAATTAACTTTACAGAAACTTTGGTTTAATTGCTGAAGTGTTTAGCTTGTTTATTGACATTGTGCTTCTAAATTGTTAGATATTGAAGTAGAAAAAAATTGAGGTGTTTATTAAAGAAAAATATTACAGTAATACTAATATAGGAAGAAAAAAAGAATTTGCTGTGAATCTGTTTTCACAGTTGTCCTGGTTTCCTAGCCATGTGAAGTTACAATCATTTTTAATCTGTGCATTCTTTTGTTCCATTTTTCAGATTGTCTTAAATTTTACTACAATGGACCTATACAAAAGTAGTTTGTGCTGGTATGATTACATTGAAGTAAGAGATGGGTATTGGAGGAAGTCGCCTCTGCTTGGTAAGAGTTTGTTTGCCCCTTATGTGGCTATGCATGTAGTCTGCTTTGTCCAGAGCCAATTCTTTCAAGAGTTGTCTTAGGGTTTAAAATGTATGAGACCAACATTTTAATTTTTATTATGCTTTTTTAATCACAGCAAAAATACTTGCAGACAGATAGATAGACAATTAATTGATTTAAACCAGCTTTAATTATGAGGTGATACTTGGACCTGAACATAATGATTTTGAATAGCTTATAGTGAATACTCATCACATATTCTGTATTTTTAATTTTAAAATCAGTGTTTTAATGAGTAAACCAGATAAATTGTGTGTTTGTGTGTGTGTGTGTTTTGTTTTGCTTTGCTTTGCTTTGTTTGCTAAGGCGTAGAGTGTGAGCTGTCAGGTACACGTTTGGTTGCTGTCTTCCTGCACCAAGGACACTGGTTCTTACTATAGACATCACAGTTTTGCTACTCAGGTTTTTGTGGCTGAGAAGGTGCATTTGTAGTTTATGTCATAAATTGTAGCTCAGATTTGGTGGTCACGAAAGTATGCCAACATTAACTACAGACCACACCATTAACTTACACGAGGCACTTTCTGTTGCCCTCTGTTTTACTGAAAGGTGAGAGCTGCTGTGAGCATGTGAGCATCTACTCTATTGATTTTTTTTTTTTTGAGATTGTAACTTTTCCTTCTATTTTTAGAAGTAGTTTTGCTCAGTTGTAGTTATGTGCCTACAGATCTTTTCTTCATAACATCTAAAACCTGCTGAATGGACACTGTTGTATTAAAAGTGACAGCAGCCTAAGTCCAAGAGATCTGTAGAAATGCTTACAAACAAGGAAATATAAAGATTTGAACTAATTTGATATGTCAGGTTGAGGAAAACATTGTTTTGAACATTTAGTTTCTTAGCCTAGATGAAGCAATTTGTAATATATGTATGTGTGTTCCACAGAAAACATTTCATTAAACTCATATTGAAAAACCAAATCTAAAGCTGAAATATTGAGAACATTTTTTTAGCGTGCCATCAGCATTACACACTGCAGGGTGTAACAGCCTAGCAGACTGGCTCAGTCTGACCACACTTTTCACGTGGAAAGCTTTCCCCAGTGTTTCCTCTGAGATCTTGCTCCTCGGAGTGTGGTACTGCCATCACACTGGCAGCATCTGAATCACTTGGAAGGTTAGAAATGAAGAAATGCAGGTTCCGCTCCATAACTTCTGAACCAGAGACTGCATTTTAACAGACTCCCTGACAATTCATGTGCACACCATAGCTTTTTCTTTTTGAGTCAGGTTACTGTCTTCCAGTTTCCTTTTTTTAAAAAAATTGAACTATTGTTGATTTATAGTATTGTGTTAGTTCCAGGTGTACAGCAAAGTGATTCAGATATACATATCTGTGTGTGTGTATATATATATATATATATTATTTTTTCAGATTATATTCCATTATAGGTTATTAAAAGGTATTGAATATAGTTTCCTGTGTTATACAGTAAATCCTTGTTGTTTATTTTATATATAGTAGTTTGTATCTGTTAACCTCATACTCCTAATTTATCCCTCTCTCCCACCCTTTCCCACACATTACAGTTTAAGAGGCATTGCTCTCTTTTACATGCCTCTAATTTACTTTGCCATTTAGGAAGGCATTTTTTCACCTGCTAGCTGTTAGTACAAATTTGTTTTACGTTGACTGACATTTTTCATATACTAAACTATGTAGGACATCATTATCAAGAGCACACAAAAATGGCTCTAGTTACTAGGCATAGAGATAGGAACCAAATCTAGTGTGAAAAGCAATTAGAATATAAAGTCATATTTAAGAGTCTCTCTTTATTCTTTTATTTCTTGTAGGTAGATTCTGTGGGGACAAAGTGCCTGAAGTTCTTACCTCTACAGACAGCAGAATGTGGATTGAGTTTCGCAGCAGCAGTAATTGGGTGGGAAAGGGATTTGCAGCAGTCTATGAAGGCAAGTGACATTGAGTTTAGCGATGGCTTAAATGTCCTTTCTCTCAATTTCATTACAATGACATTGTAACTGTATTTAATTAGGAGATTTTCTGAACCTCTTCATTAGGATGATTTTAATAAAAATACTCGGTAGATTTAAAATGCAAATAAACCTGTCTTATGGTACCAGTAATGTGGAAACATACAAACATCAGGGATGTGTAAGGAAAAAAAGAACTAATTAGAGATGTTTGGAAAACAACAAGAAGAACAAATGGTACAGGAGTTCTTAAACTTCAGTTGTTTTTTCATGATGACATTAAAATATTATGAAGAAATTACTACTTCTCTTTGCACTGTTTGTGTATATTCGATGCCTGTACTACGGATATGCCCTGTTAAGGGAAACTGCGCAGAAAGTAACTGTGCGCAGTTCTGGAGCTTGCTTTGTCTAAATGAGAGAGTCAGCATTCGAGAAGAATTTACTAGATGCTAGTTCTATATGTATTTAAAACAATAAACTGGCATTGTGCTTGCTGGCTTTAAAAACAGCTCCCTTCTTGCCAGATCATGGGTGGAGAAGACCCTTCTTGCTCCTGCCTCGGCCAGCGCAGAAGTTTAGGCAATTGAGAAGACGGAAGAGAAGGGAAGCATTTGTTTTAGAGAGTAACTGTGTGGCTGTGAAGAGTGCAGTTTGGATGCAGCCACATATGTTGAGCAGAAGGCTGTGCACAGCCAGAGGCCCAGAGAGTTCTGTGAAGCTTCTCTCATGATTAGCTCTTCCACTGAGGTCAAAGGACCAAAAGCAGCAGTTCAGGGAATCACAGAGCAAACTCACATAGAATAAATTACAAAATCTCAAAAGGTTTTTTTTTTTTTTTAAAGTTCTTTATTGGAATATATTTGCTTTACACTCTTGTACCAGTTTTTGAGGATCAAAAAGTTTTTAAAGTTATTTTTTTTTAAATGCTTGTTTTTGTAAAGATGTGAAAATTAACAGTGATTAAAAAAATCATAGAATATATGCTGACTGTTATCTAATATTTATAGTTAAGTGGCTAGGGTTTGTTGTTTTTTTTTTTAACCAACTATATACTTACAACCAGCCAACCTTGATTTTTATAACCTGGTCTTTATGTACTCAGCTACAGGCACTGAACTAAAGTGTTATTTTAGAAGAAAATGAAAATGAAATGGCATGTCTAGGTTTATTTCTTTATTTTTGCTTTCCTCAGCTATCTGTGGAGGTGAGATACATAAAAATGAAGGACAGATTCAGTCTCCTAATTACCCTGATGACTACAGGCCAATGAAAGAATGTGTGTGGAAAATAGCAGTGTCAGAGGATTGCTATGTCGGGCTGACCTTTCAGGCCTTTGAGGTAAAGTCCTTTAGGCAGCGGGGCACAGCCTCCATAAATGGCAGTGCATTTAAGGGCATCCTCATTAAAGAAGCAAAGAACTAGAGAATCAGCTTTTTAATCAGTAAAGAAGCAAAGGATTGCCTATAAAATGCAACATCAAGAGCAAAAGAGGGTTGTTTTTTTTTTCTTCTTTCCTCTTGTTGCAGACATTTTCAAGAAGATTAAAGTGAGTTTACATTATCTGTGCTTTTGGAATTAGAATGTTTGAAGTACTGACAATAGTTTCTTTTGACAAATGCCCAGGCTTGTTTCACAAGAATCCTTGAAGAGTCCATTAAATAAAAAACTTTTATTTCTCTTCTAAACTAAGAGGCTAAAGGTAGATCATCTTTTTTGTTATTGTTGGCGGAAAATCCATTTTTCGCCTTTTTATCATGGTGCAGAAAGTTGCTTATATCAAAAAACAGGGATTTAAATAGTCTTAGGAGTTTTTGACTTCATCAAAAATATTTATCAGGGAAGAGATCAGCACCAACATTGCATTATTAGATGAGGGCAGAATAAAAGCCCAGGCAGAATCCTGGAGAAAATTCTGCATCCAAAACTCCTGCACTAGCTAAGGAGTCACTTTTGTGTGGTGGGGAGAACTGAGTGAGGGATGAGAAGCCAATTTGTCAGAATTCCTTGAATATATTTAAATTACAGAATCAGGCTAGAAATTGAGAGCCCGAGGTGGAGTAGGAAAGAATGATGAGGTGTTGGCAGTAGGTCCAGGAAAGAGGTAGAGATCCAGATGCCATTGCTGGAGATGATTTCTTTACTGATTAGAAGGCCTGCTTACGGTCCACATGATCAGAAGGCCGCAGAGAACCCCATTCACTGCCAGGGTGTCCTCGCCACTGAGTGTGGTGACCATGTGGTGCTCCAGTCCCCAGAGCAAGAGCAGCAGGGGAAACCCAGGTGCTACTCAGAAGCCCAGAGAACCTCATACCCACCTGTAAGCTGTGTAACATAGTTTTTGGTACTTGTCTCTACCCCTTTGCTTGTACCTTTTAATTTGCAGACATATTTCTTTTTAATAAAAAATTACCTTTTCTGCTGTGATCATGGTGTCTATGCCCCTGACTACTTTGTATTTTTGGAAATCTTGGTTCTGAGATTATTTGATTCACATGTGAATTTTTTAATTTTATTAAAATTTTTAATTTTTAAAATTTTATTGGATTGCAGACATTATTCAAATAAAACACTTTATTGTAAAGAGTAAACTAAAATTGGGTAGGATTCACCCACTTTTTAGACCAAAACAACTGGTTCACTGAAAAATTATCCAATGACCACATCACATGTGTTAATATTTTGTGCTATTTCAAAAATTGTGATAAACTATCTTTCAATATATAATTCAGTGTTTTATAGAATTGTTATAGTAGTGATGTCAGCAAACACATTCATTCCATGCATCTAAAAACTGAGGAGCAGAAATTGCTGGCTTAGCTGGTTTGCAGTTTTCTGGTTTTCTGGCTTTTTTGTTTGTTTGTTTTGATATATTAATATAGTAAGAGTGATATTCTTCAAAAATAGGATAATGTAAGGACAAATAGGAAAGATTTGCACCTCAGGCACTTAAAACCATGCCTGACACAGAGTAGTCAAGTATTTAATAAAGACTTGTTAATTACGTGAATGAGTAAGTTATTGCTAAGCTTTGAACTTGAGGTAAAGTCATGTCACAGCTTGGCTGACAGTACATTTTACTTATTCTCTCTGGTTTCCTGTCCACATGCCTCATGTAGAAACCTTTGTGGTAGACTTTGAGGCATGTGCTGTTGCACCATTGGCGTGAGTTCAGTGTTAATCAATTGGAATACCTGTGAAGGTGCTTTTAGACAGAAGCGCACATCAAGCAAGGTTAAGTATTGATTCGTTGACAGAAATTTTGTGGCCAGAAGCTCTCAGGAAGTGAAGCCTGTGTTTCCCTAGGAGCCATGAATCAGCACTCACTAACTCAATGTTCTCAGTGACTTTGTTGAACTCAACTATGGTGAATACTGAGAAGCAACTGTATATGCTTTTAATTTGGTCTAGGTGGTTTCAGTGACTCAGTTATCTGTTTATATCAGTTGGTTTTTGTTTACATAATATTTTTTCAATATACAGCTTATGCATTTTATATTGAAAATGTATAATTTTAAAAAGGTCTTCACTATTTCTCAGTGTTTTATGTCTTTCTCTGACAAAACTATTTTTATTCACTGATATCAGTCTTTGACTTTTTCAAACACTTCCTACTTTTGTAACTCTTGTATTCCCTGTGTTACTCTCTCCCCTTTCAGATAAAAGGGCCCTTAAGATAAGCTAGTTCTGTTGAAATCTACTATAAAGAACTTACTGGCTGTTCATTATTTATGCCTTTCTGTGAATTTATGTCATGAATATTCACCTCTCCTAACGCTACTTAGATTTTAATGTAAGTACAGAAAGAAATCTGAACAAGTGCTTTTGTTAATGACCGTAATAGAGTCCTAATACTTCTCTAATCATACCCTTTGGGAAGATTTTTCTTCTCTAGTAGTTACTGGTATGTTGATTCTTAAGGCCAATACTGAAGTGAGTTTGTACATGAATGTAGATAATGTCTAAAATCATTTTGAAGAACTTGTCTCCTCTTCAGCAGTGGTGTTCTTTGTAAAGAACTCTCTATACTACTATTTTACTTGAGCACTTTCAGTGTGCAGAAATACATAAGAGAAAAATTGGGGAGACTGTTTACGGTACAACTTCAAAGAAATGTCAAGAAAGCAAAAAATAAGTGAAAAAACCCAGAACTTACTTATGTTTAATTAAAATCCCTACATACATTTATTTAAGCGGGATTATGTTTGAGGAACTTATCACTATTTCCATGCACTCTGATTTGGTTCTACTTTCCTCTAGAAAACCATCATGTGTAATCAATTTCCCTAGCACTAGTGGCAATGTTCTAAACTACGTAGAAACATTCTTTATCTTGGTACAGTTGACCCTTGAACAACACAGGTTTGAGCTGCAGGGGTCCACTTATATGCAGATATTTCTTTTTTAATAAACATAGTACCTGTTATTTTCATTTTACAGATCTTTAACTAAATGCAGGGGAACGTTTGTGTTTGATTAGAGATCGCAGTATGTGGAATCAAAAGAACTAGGGTGTAAGTGGTTAATCTCTCCAAACTGTTTCAGCCTTCTTCCCTTGGGTCAGTCATATATCAGTTCCTATGTTTTTCAAAAAGACAGCAGTTGCAGGGGTTTTCAATTGCTCCCAACCCCTACTTGTTCAAGGTCAACTGTACTTGGTGAATTACTTGATTAAGAGTAATCCTTTAATTCCTTTAATAGTTTATATTAGTTTAAGTAGACCAGTTTTTGTGAATGAACTGGGAAGCCAACACAAAGAGATTTTAATTAGTTAACATTTTAATGCTTGCCCTGCACTATTTTTGGATATTTGGCTAAAAATATATATTTGTTAATGACTATAAAAGGGAATTAAGTAGCTCTTCAGAATTATAATTTAGGTTATCATTCTACTTTGAAAGGTTAGATTAAATAAACTTGCCCAAGGTCACCCAACGCGTAATTGGTAGCACTGTGATTGACACCAATTCCGTGGCCTGGCACTTTTGCACCCAGGTCTTGGTAAAAAATAAAGCATCTGTATTCTCTCATGGAATTAAATTCTTTCCCTTCATAACTATTGTCATTTGTACATTTGTATTATTTAATCAGTAAATGTCTGTCAGGCAGGGACATGTCTTTATTCATCATCGTTTATATACTATGAAGTATATAATTGTTATCTGACAATCGTAGGTTTTCAATAAATATTTACTAAATTTATGAGTGAGTTAAAAATAATTGCGTCATGGAGGGAAAAAAATCAAATGGCAGCATTGCAAAACCTGAATATATAAAAATAGACCTCATTCAGCCTTATGATTTTGATTTTTACATGGTTGAGCATGTTTGTTTTTTCTGCTCCATTTTTGAGCTCTAATTATATATGTATTAATATCCATTAAGTATTAAATAGTAACAATAATTATATTAATTGATAAAATATTAAATATAACAGTAGTACATTTCAAAATAATCATCTATTAAACTGTTTTCCTTCTTATTTAAAATTCCTCTGTCATAGCATTATTACTTAGACTTTACTGTATTTTTCTTATTATTAAAATTAATTTATTTTTAATAATAAATGTGAATCTTGATTGTTTTTGTTAGTCATGCTTTTCTTTAACATTTCCCCCCAAAATAAAAAATGACTTAGCATTGTTCCAAGTGTATAGAATTTTAAGTTATATTATCTATAAAATTTAATCATTTATGGAGTTGATAGTATTAATTATATTTTGAAATTACATTCTGACACTCAAAGAAGACTTTTTTTATTATGGTAAAATAGACATAACATAAAATTTTCCATCTTAACTATTTTTAAGTGTGTGACACAGTAGTGTTCAGTACATTCACACTCCAGAACTCTTTGCATGCTGCAAAACTGAAACTCCTTACCTGGGAAGCAGCAACGCTCCATCACCTCCCCTCAGCCCCTGGCAATCACTCTTCTGCTTTATGTCTCTATGCATTTGACTATTCCAGGTAACTCATGTAAGTGAAATCATACAATATTTGAGTTTTTGTGTGGGATTTTTTAATTTCATTTAGTGTAATGTCCTCAAGGTACATCCATGTTTTAGCACATGAAAGGATTCCCTTCCTTTTTAAGGCTAATTTGCCATTGTACATATACACCACATTTTGCTTCTCCATTCATTCACTGATGGACACTGGGATTGCTCCCAAGCCTTGGCTAGTAGGGATAATGCTGATATGAACATGGATATACAGGTATCTCTCCAAGACCCTGCTTTCAATTTTCCAAATATATACCTGGAAGTGGAATTGCTGAATCATATGGTAATTTTATTCTCAATTTTTCAGGGAGTATGTGAGAGCTTTTACTAAAACTATTACCTAGAAACTTTGGGATTTACAGAGGTCTTTACAAATAAATAGGTATTTCAGTAGCTGTTCTTACAATGTTGCATTTATTTGGAAATTTTATTATAAAATAGAAGCAAAGTGTGCGAATGGCCCCTAAGCCTGGGCACAGTAGGTATGTTGTTCCGGGGCTGGCATTCCTTCAGCCTTATTGCTCCCCCACATGCACTGACCACAGAGCTCTGCACTTGTTGGCAGTGTTAGAATGAGACACTGACTACTTTAGGTTACATTTAACTGATTTTAATTCTTGCTGCATAAAATAACTCAGCTTCTTGATTCTTCCTCTCTAACCTGCCAGTGAAGACATGGACCCCCTCACTTAGTAATGAAATGTAATATTAATCCCTCCTGGCTAAGCTTTGTATTTGTTCTTCTTTCTTTGTGTATTTGGATCTACTCTCAATATCATTTATATATCAATTTTCTAAAAAGAAAATCTTCAGAGCTTAATATCACTTTCATTGTTTTCTCTATATGCATATTAGGTCTGTTTACATTATGATAAACTTGCCTATATGGTTTGTGCTGATTACCTTGAAGTCTATAATTAATCACCATCATCATTATCAAACATATTTATTACATGTGTAATTGTGCATGGCATTGCATCCAGGTTCCAGATCTGTGAACTGTGTCCACACTTTGAATCAAGAAGAAACTGCTTTTCCTTTTTTTTTTTTTTTTTTTATGAATTAATGACTTTGGTGTTCTTTTTCTCATGGTACCTAAGGTTACTGGCGTAACATCAATGAATTTATCCACTTTTTAGCTTCAACCATATTTATTTCTATCAACTCTGTGTACTAATTGATAAAGTAATTGAAAATGTTACACAAATAACATAAATAAAATAAATGGCGAAAATGTTACACAAATAACATAAATAAAATAACTCAAACTCTCATTTGTGCTCACCATCATTGCTGCTACGTAGATGTAGTTGAAGGTATAATTATAATTAACACCAGTAGAGCAGATTTATCGTGCTGGCATTGCAATTAAGATTCATGCAATTAAACTGGAAAAATATGTAAACAAAGATCATGGAGGTCATTGGTAAGATATAAATAGATCAACAACCATGGTATTTACTGTGTGAGACTATAGTGTATATTTCTATTGTTTTACCCCTAATACCAGGCATGTAATATTTAATATATAAGTAATATGTAATTCATAAATAGGTGCTGATGGAATCAATCCTGAAATTGGTCATTTTTATGCATTTTACCCACGAGATATTTATGCTTTGTGTGTCATATGAAATATTTAAAGCTCCAATTTTAACTAAGTAACCAGTAAATATACTATAAATTAAAATTTAAAGATATCTATTGTATAACTGTTAAAGGAACAGAATGAGTTTTATATGCAGGGAAATATCCATTATCCTATTTGCTTTTAATCACTGATGAAATGTAATTTTTTCAACAGTGTCTATCTTGTTTTCTTCGTACTGTTATTTTCAAAAGTATTCATTTCTTCAAAATAGAAATTAAAAACCCTTTTTAATTAACCTTCTTATTTTTTACTCTGGCATGGCTTCTAATATGAAGCAATGTGATTTTTTTCTGTTAACTGAGCTTCTACAGCAAGCAGCTTCTTTCTTCATTGTGTGTTCTCACTCCCTTTCCTCTTCTAACTTAACCTTCTCCCCACTTCCAAAATGAGTCATGAGTTGCAAGCAGTTTGTTCTGTGCTACTCAAGCAGGTGAAGATAGGTTGGCTTGCTGAGACCTTTGGTTATTTTCCCTACAGTTTTGCTTATTCTTTTATCAAGATGTACACCTTGAGAGTTTTAGATATTATCTTATATGTCCCCTTAACCAAAGAATAGACTTTGGCCACCTGGAAATATTTATAGAGAACTCTGATTTTGAAGGGAGAGTATCAAAGACTGAGAGAAGATTGGCCTTGTCACCCCGGTCACTAATTTTGTTCCTAGTGTGACTGCTAGCTCTCCCTCACCTCTCTATTTAACAGCTACTGTCTCAAAATATGGTTTTTAAAGTGAGATATTTTCAATGTTAATTATTTTCCATAATTCCGTACACAAAGAGAATACATTTTAGGAGAAAATTTGGATTTCTTAGTCCTACTGATAGTACAATTTAAAATCACAACCTTCACTCCACCACCCCCACTGCTCATAATTCCTATCTTATTTCACTTTGTATTTTCCCATAGAATGCATTACTTTCTAATATTTTATGATTATGATTTACCTTGTTTATTGATAAGCTCCGGGGGTGGGGGCAAGGATCTGTTACTTTGATGAGTGATGCATGCTAAGCAGTGAGAAGAGTCCCGGCATAGGACAGGAACTCAGTGTTTATTGAAGAAATGAATGAATCCTGATTTGTGATTGGGAAAAGGGCAGCAGCGAATGTAGTGCTTATTTCTAACCAAATCTGCTTCAAAATCTATTGTTTTCTGTTTGTCCTTATGCTGCCTGATTTTTTTTTAAGATTTATTTTATTATTTATTTATTTATTTATTTTTAATTTTTGGCTGCATTGGGTCTTCATTGCTGCACATGGGCTTTCTCTGATTGTGGCAAGCGGGGGCTACTCTTAGTTGCCGTGCGCAGGTTTCTCATTGTGGTGGCTTCTCATTGCGAAGCACGGGCTCTGGGTGCATGGGCTTCAGTAGTTGGAGCATGTGGGCTCAATAGTTGTGGCTCGTGGGCTCTAGAGCACAGGCTTAGTAGTTGTGGCACAGGGGCTTAGTGCTCCGTGGCATGTGGGATTCTCTCGGCTCAGGGATTGAACCCACATCCCCAGCATTGGCAGGAGGATTCTTTACCACTGCGCCACCAAGGAAGCCCTATGCTGCCTGATTTGAAGACTATCATTGTCAATGTATTGACAAATAAGGAAATGAGTTCTTCAGCCAACTATACCAGCAGTTTCATGCATACATGAAATGAATGAGATGGAATGAAATAATTCATGGAATGAACATGCTCCCTGACATTCATTTTGTAATAGGAGAATTCCATAAATTAATGAATTGTGTGTTGAATGATGGTTGACAAGATGTGATACTTCTCATGGTTTATAATTACAGATGTGTGTGCTTTCCAGCATCAAATACCTAATAAGCAGTTGACTATTAAAGACTTTAGAGTTAGTACCCATTTTCTATGAAAAAAATACAAGCAAGAATTTATTTAGAAATTGTCTTGATAATTTATAAAACAATTTGTAAATTTTTTGTTGTTTGTAGAAGTTTAGTACTAAAACAAAGGCCCACAAACATGCACTTCTTCATAAAGTTTTATAGGCCAGTAGTCTGAGCTAATATTTGCATCTGGTTAGGGAAAGAGATTGAGTTCACCCAGGGTGCAAGGGTTGAGAGGAATGTGTTGAGGTAAAAGGGGCTCATCTAAACAAGCCCGTTACCCTGAGGGGGCAGCCAGTGCTAGTTCTGCAGTGGAATAGTCTTCCCACACACAGCTATGGATAAAGGATTTCACAGACCAAGAAGAAATGTAATCACATGTTATCAGATTTTTCCTTCAAAAAGATATGTATAACCTAAAATAGTGCAACATTTGTCAACCGAATATGAATTCAGCCTCACCATTGATAAAATAATGGTTTTGTTGATTAACTATGAGCAATTTTTATATCTATGTTCCAGAACATAGCATATCTAGCCCAGATTTCTAATGGTAATTTTAAGTCTGAATTTTCTTAAGTTCTATTTTTCAAAGAATTACTATTGTGTTTTTATTTTAAGAGGCAGTTAACGTCTATTGTTCCTAATGCATGTGGATGCACTTTTTCATAGCTGTTTTTTCTCTCTCTCTACCAGATTAATACATCCTTTATTCATGGATCGTGTAGATATTACCATGCACACTCATCAGAAAGGCTATCTTTTGGTATAAGTAATTTGTTATATGGCCGTGTTAGTACTATGGCACTGAGGGTACATAATACTCTGTTTTATGTATTGAGATAGATCACATGTTTTTACTATTACAGATTGAAAGACATGACAACTGTGCCTATGACTACCTAGAAGTTCGAGATGGAACCAATGAAAATAGTCCTTTGATAGGGCGTTTTTGTGGTTATGATAAACCTGAAGATATCAGATCTACCACCAATACCTTGTGGATGAAGTTTGTTTCTGATGGAACTGTGAACAAGGCAGGGTTTGCTGCCAATTTTTTTAAAGGTAATTTGAAATAATTTGAAGTGTAAGCTTTTCTTTGTCAAGGATACATGTGGTATTTAGCTTTGCATTAGGGAAGAAATAGAGTATAAAGTAATATTGAAGGTTGAAGTATGCATTGTTCATGAAGTTATTTTGATGGTTTTTGATGGAATAATTTACTGGTAAAAGAAAACTGGAATTTGGAGATTTGATTCACAAGGCAGGAACTCCATTAAGATATTTTACCATTTTTTTTTTAAAGTACTTTTATTGAGATACAGTTAACAGACAATGAAAAGCATATATTTAGAATGTACAATTTGGTATCCCAATCTCCCAATTCATTCCCCCCCAACCCTCCCCGCTTTCCCCACTTGGTGTCCATGTGTTTGTTCTCTACATCTGTGTCTCTATTTCTGCCTTTCATTTCCTCTTTAATAATTGTTAGCATCTGCCTTATGTAATGAGGTGCTCCTATATTGGGTGCATATATATATATATTTATAATTGTTATCTCCTCTTCTTGGTTGGATCCCTTGAGCTTTATGTAATATCTTTTCTTGTCTCATGTAATAGTTTTTATTTGAAAGTCTATTTTATCTGATATGACTATTGCTACTCCAGCTTTCTTTTGATTTTCATTTGCATGGAATATCTTTTTCCATCCCTTCACTTTTCGTCTGTATGTGTCCCTAGGTCTGAAGTGGGTCAGCATATATATGGGTCTTGTTTTTGTATCCATTCAGCCAGTCTGTGTCTTTTGGTTGGTGCATTTAGTCCATTTACATTCAAGGTCATTATCTATATGTATGCTTCTATTGCCATTTTCTTAATTGTTTTGTTGTTGTTTTTGTAGGTCCTTTTCTTCTCTTCTGTTTCCCTCTTAGAGAAGTTCCTTTAGCATTTGTTGTAGGGCTGGTTTGGTGGTGCTGAATTCTCTTAGCTGTTGCTTGTCTGTAAAGCTTTTGATTTCTCCATCGAATCTAAATGAAATCATTGCTGGGTAGAGTATTCTTGGTTGTAGGTTCTTCCCTTTCATCACTTGAAATATATCATGCCACTCCCTTCTGGCTTGCAGCATTTCTGCTGAGAAATCAGCTGTTAACCTTATGGGGGTTCCCTTGTATGTTATTTGTTGTTTTTCCCTTGTTGCTTTTAATAACATTTCTGTGTCTTCAATTTTTGTCAGTTTGATGACTATATGTCTTGGCATGTTTCTCCTTAGGTTTATCCTGCCTGGGACTCTCTGCACTTCCTGGACATGGGTAGCTATTTCCTTTGCCATGTTAGGGAAGTTTTCAACTAGAATCTCTTCCAATATTTTCTCAGGTCCTTTCTCTCTCTCTTCTCCTTCTGGGCCCCCTATAATGCAAATGTTGGTGCGTTTAACATTGTCCCAGAGGTCTCTTATGCTGTCTTCAGTTCTTTTCATTCTTTTTTCCTTATTCTTTTCCACATCAGTGATTATCACCATTCTGTCTTCCAGCTCACTTATTTGCCCTTCTGCCTCAGTTAATCTGCTATTGGTTCCTTCTAGTGTATTTTTCATTTCCGTTATTGTGTTGCATATCTCTGTTTGTTTGTTCTTTAATTCTTCTAGGTCTTTGGTAAACTTTTTGATCTTTGCATCCAGTCTTTTTTCAAAATCCTGAATCAGCTTCACCATCATTATTCTGAATTCTTTTTCTGGAAGGGTGCCTATCTCCTCTTCATTTAGTTGTTTTTCTGGGGTTTTATCCTGTCCCTTCATCTGGTACAGAGTCCTCTGCTTTTTCATTTTCTCTGTCTTTCTGTGGCTGTGGTTTTCAGTTCCACAAGATGAAATACTGCTGATACTGCTTGATACTGCTGTCTGCCCTCTTGTGGAGGAAGCTGTTACCATCTGTTTTTTAGGAAATAGTCAAAATAGCAAAATCCAGAATATACAGACAAGAGGCAAATATTTGCAATATCATCAACAAAGGGTTCATAACCAGAAAGGGATTACTGACATATAGTTCATTAAGTTATTTCCAGATGACAGCATTTCTAAACCATCCCTCAGAGAATAGCATTCTGCCACATTAGAATGTGGAACATTCTGGTCCCTAAAATGTCTGTTTGATGTTATTACTAATCAGCTTCAATTTTGAATTGTATAACCAAATTTTAGTTTATTTTCATGTCCCATGTTTGGTGTGTATTTCTGAGGTAAAAAGAAAGCTATTTTAGTGCAAATAATAACATCAGATTTGCACTTTGAGAATTCATAGGCACTTAGGTTGTATGTTATAGAATAGAATTGTTTTATGGGAAGAGAAATTTTCTCTACAATGATTTTTAAAGAATAAGTGATGGATTCAGTTGTGTATATCAAAATTTAGTGTGAATAATATCTAGACCTTTCTGTTATTCAAAGAGCAATAATATAATGGATTTTCCCTGAGCTTTACTTAGATATTCACCATTTGAATTGAAAGGCAGAATACCTTGGCACTTATACTATATATATTCAAAGAATTCATTAAAATGTTCATTTACATGCTTTAAATCTTCTCTGTGTTATATTTTACAGTAGAAGAAACATACTATAAGAGTCTCTCATGTAATGTTTGTATATTTGGTTATCAAAATGCTTAGTGTTTGGATGATGCTTAATTTCACCAGAAAATATTGTTTGCTGTTTTGCTAACTCACAGTAGGTTATTCCTAAAGAGTGAGATTATGGAGTACCTTGTCATATGTGCTTTTTAAAATAGTATATATTTTTCACATGTCTATTTCATATAAATTTTCGTGTTACCATATACAATCAAAGCAGTTTCTGTTCACAAAAATGTGGAATTATTGTATTTTCTGGATCAACGTGTCTGCATGAGAAACACTGAATGTTTTCAGTTTAAAAGGGTCCAGTAAGTTTCTCAGTTTTCTTTCTTTTTAATTTTTAGTTACCATATTTTATTGCTTAATAATGATATTTCTTTAAAAGCATTTTTTCAGGCTACCTAGCAAACTGTACAATGAAATGAACATGTGAATGTTTTTTCAGTAATTTCTTCTATTTCATTCTGAAACATCTCTAGGTTTTAATAATCCTCTTTAAATTTAGAAAAAAGCAGAATGTGTCTGAGATAAGATGATCTTCAGCTGGCCCAGTGCTTCTGGTTCTTACACAGTTCTTAGATTGCAGCGACAAGGATTCTTGTATGCCATCCATCAAGGGCTTACAAATTGTTCCTATTCCTTGTTGAAGAAACCAGTTGTCTCAGTTTCATTCAGAGCTATTAAACATCATATTTTCAAAAAAATTACACTTGGTATATAAAAGACTAGTTGTTCTCTGTCACTGTCCTTATAGAGGAAGACGAGTGTGCCAAGCCTGACCGTGGAGGCTGTGAGCAGCGCTGTCTGAACACGCTGGGCAGTTACCAGTGTTCCTGTGAGCCCGGCTACGAGCTGGGACTTGACAGAAGGACCTGTGAAGGTGGGACTGGATTTGCACGTGGTGTTCCCTGCCTGAAACCTCTGCCCATTCCTGTCTTCCATGTAGTCTCATTTTCTTTCTCTCTTTCTGCCTCCCTCTTATACTAGAATAAAATAGACACAGTTATGAAGAAAATACAGTATCTTTAAAACAGAGGACATTGTATACCAGATAATAATGAAGTTATGTGACTGTTATTTCCATGTGGCTCCTAAAAATAAATATTTTACACTTTAGAAATTTACCAAATGTGGTAAACCTGAAAGTACAGGTAGTTTTAAATATATATTTATAAATATAGTAATATTTATATTAGCTAACATACATACATACATATACATACATATACATATGTGCAGAAGGGCAATTAAAGAGACCAATTAAACTTTAGCTAACTTGACTCCCTAGGAATTAATTAGGAACTGTGTACAACAAGTTCTTTTCACTTAACTTGCTTTTGAATACCCTTACCCTAATTTTCCTAATTTTACTATCACTAAGAAGGAGAGGTAACATAAATAATACTTCTTTTAAATAGATTATCCAAAAGGGAAAGAAAACCAGTTGTTAAATGGAGTTTTTGGGATAACAAATATGCTCTATTTACTATAGTTTGCCTGCTAGCTCAAGTAATTCTTTCCAAGAGTCCCTTGTCTTGTAAAAAAAAAAAAGAGTTTGGGGAAATAAACAATTGATTTTGGTCTTACTACACCATGATGTATTGTACTTTATGTGTATCTTTTTATTAATTCTCACAGCAATTGTATGGTGCAAGTATTTACACACATTTAAAAGATAAGAACACTGACCCCCAGTTTTCTTTATATTGCTCACCCAATGTTAAAGTGATCTAAAATGTACAGCCATCATTTGCTTGGCTCCAAAGCTGCAAAATAACACTTCATAAATGAGATTAGAAGATTAAAATAGTTGTACGAAAGACTAAGGAATAGAGACTGCAGGTTGCTAGATTTTGAAAAATCAAGATGGTTGAAATTTAATGCTGAGATGTTTGATTACCACTGGAAAGGTGCTAAGAAGGGGATGGATTTATTAAGGAAATCTTTCCCTGTTCTTTCTTTCCAGCGGCTTGTGGCGGACTCCTTACAACACTGAATGGCACCATAACCACCCCAGGATGGCCCAGGGAGTACCCTCCCAACAAACACTGTGTGTGGCAAGTTGTCGCACCAACACAGTACAGAATTTCTATGAAGTTTGAGCTTTTTGAATTGGAGGGCAATGAAGTAAGTGAATAATAAACATACTTTTTTTAATAAATGAAATGTTTTAGGAATCCCTGAAGGCAATCTGGTAAACAAAAAGAGAGAGAGAGAAAAGAAGAAGAAATAAGGAAAGGAAAAAGGAGGGAAGGAAGGAAGGGAGAAGGGAGGAAGGAAGGAAGAAGAGAGGAAAATTGCACTAGCTCAATAGAATAGATGTTGTAGTCTTTGTTTGCTCTATTTCTCATTTCTGCAACTGCTTATAATTCCTACTGGCACTGGATGATATTTTAGACTGTCTCTGGAAGATTGAAAATTACCTCCCAGCATTTTCCTGATTTATTAAAGTACTATGAAAATATTAAGGTCATGTCACATAGACTTTTCTAGAAAAATAAACCAAATTCACTTGTTGAATCATAGCAAAAATGCTTTTTTGGGAAAACCTGGTATATTTCACTTGTGGAAATGGGTATATTTTCATTATATAAGTAGTTTTTCATTATGAATATGCTTATGGTTCACAAATAAGTATGAATTTTTTAACCACAATAAAAGATGTATTTAGTTGACACTATCTCTCCTTTCTTTACCTTTACAGCTTACAGATTTCTGTCAGGTGACCACTGTTAAACAAGTGAAATCATTTATTTGAGAATTCCTATGTGCTAGTACACACACACCAAATTCAAATGGAATGTCAAGCCTAGAAATGAAAACTTTTAGAACTGTGTCTTTGTCTATTTAAAAAAAAAAAAGCACAATGTGAGAGTTGCGAGTTAAGTTTCATTTGGGGCAAAATGAGGACTGCAGCCAGGGAGACAGCATCCCAGATAGCTCTGAGAAACTGTTCCAAAGAGGCATGGGGAAGCTCAGTATATATGTGATTCTGGTGAAAGGGGAAAACATGCAATCAAGCACATATTGTTTACAAAAGGTTTCAGATAGTCTCGTGCTGACTGGTCACAAGGAGCAGTCGTCACCATGAAGGATTTTGGTGTTTTTCTAGATAGGAGGAGATACAAGAATTGGGCTCATAAAGTTGCCTCCTGAAAACATCTGACTATCTAAAGACCTATTCTGCCAGTTTTTAACAGAGCACAGATTGCCTCATTTCAGCTCTTCCCCCCGCCAACACCTTTCGGGGGGCATTGGCAACACATGACTTAATCTTTGTAGAGGTAGATGGCAAGTGCCAATGGTAGTTGACATCTTTTATGATTGGTCAACATAGTTTTAAGTCCAGAGAAAATGTAACAAATATTTGTTTTGGTTGAGCTTTTCTGCTTTTCTTTTCTCTTCCTAATTCCCACATCCTTTCTCCCAACACCTTTTTTTTTCTATGTTTATTTTAAAATAAATAAGATTCAAAAGTATGATAAAATTCACTCATAAAAAGTATTTTGTCTTTCATGTGTATCTGTTGATCTTGCAAAGAAGTGAGAGAACAGAGATATGACGTATCCGTGCTCCTGGGCAATAGCTGTTGGAAATATTTGTGGGTTTTATAACATAATTTTGTGTCTGTGTATGTATCTTTGCTCCTTTTTTCCCCTCCCACTTTTCCTTCTTTCTTTTTAATCATTTTTTAAAAAAATTATATTTGTAGTGGTCAAGGCACTCGTGTGCATTTTTTAGTCTCTTACTAATGGCTTTGAGTTACAAAGAAGTGCAGACTTTTGTGTTGCCTTAAAGGAAATTAAAATCTAAAATGTAATGAACTGATATTTCAGAGAATTGTACAATTTTAGAGCTCAGTGGACCTTTTGAGATCTTCTTTACATCATGTATAACTTTTATGATGGAAAAGACTGCAATTTATATTTCTAACACACTTTATCCACATGAAACATCATTTTTCTTTAATGATTATCTAAAATTTGGGAAAGTATTAAAATTAAGAAAGCATTTTTGTAGTAATCTTAGAAGAGCTTTCGTATGAGCAACACTTTTTGAAGATGGGAATCTCCCTGCCAATTCTGCTTAGTATTGAATGGCTTCTACTTTCTCAGTTTACTTAAAACTGTTAGTTGTGGCAGAAATGGCATTTTGATTCACTAATTGCTAGATGTTCCTAAGAAGGATAGACATTTATGTTTAGGATGAAGAAGGCTAGATGATTTTAAATAAGTGGGGCATTGTGTTTCATTGTGTTTGAAAGCATTTTTCTTATGGTAGCAGTCTTTATTCCTGGAATGTGCCTTTACAAACTCTGTAACATATCCTGGAATTCTTGAACTTATGATGAGGTTACTGTGTGTGAAGCTATTAACAGAATTCTGTGCATTTTTGTAGTTTAAAGTCTTGGCTATTTAAAATAAAGGCATGAGCAAAATCTTGACTTACAGAATACTGGGTTAAGTTGTAGCTTCATTGTTTTGTTCATTATACTGGTATTCAAAAGGAAAGTCAATATCAAACAACTTTAGGCCTCAGTACCATTATCCTGTCTTGTGTCAGTGCCCTCTCTAAATAAAAGTTACAGTTATAAAAAAGTAGATAGAAAACATTTCATTTTTTTCTAGCAACATTTTGCTTCTTTATCACCTAATTGATATCAAAAGAACCAGTAATTTAAGTTGACATATTGCAAAATAACACATGATGCCCAGAATTCAGTCATATGCATTGTTAAACAAATATTCATCTGTTTTCCTTGTCTGTGTTTTTTTTGAAAAGATGTATACTGTAAACATATATATGTACAAGCATACATTTGTTTATACATCTGTTGGGGCTGTTAACAAAATTCCTTTCTCATCTGTCTTTCATGCCTGCTGCTTCACATTGGGACACTTTTCTTGATTTTTGGACCTGTTAAGTCAGTTTGACCATCACAGGAGTAAAGAGGGAAAAACATAATACATTTTAAAAATAAATGTCAATCATCTGATGCTTTCAAATATGGTGATTACAGTAACCCTATTTATTTCTAGGTTTGCAAATACGATTATGTGGAGATTTGGAGTGGTCTTTCTTCTGAGTCTAAATTGCATGGCAAATTTTGTGGTGCTGAAGTGCCTGAAGTGATCACATCCCAGTTCAACAATATGAGAATTGAATTCAGATCTGACAATACTGTATCCAAGAAGGGCTTCAAAGCACATTTCTTCTCAGGTATTAGTATTCTCCCGCTGCATGTGTAGATCACAGATTTTCAAGGTGGATTGGCTTAAATTGTATGCTATCCATTCTTCATAGTTTTCTGTAAATGAACTTGCCGGCACATAGAATGCATGAACATTTATCATAGTTTAATACATTTTTATGTAAAATTAGGGTATTAATAATAATGGCCCTAGTGAAATTCAGCTCTCAAACACAGATCTTATCATAAATTCTAATCAAATATTTCAAAGGCTAGCAAAATAAGACAAAATTATTGTGGTAGTATTTTCATAAAATGACTTTACAAGTGGATAGGGATGATACCAGACTTCCAAAAAGTGGCAGAGCTTTTCAAAATTATCTTTATCTTTGTCTTTGGGGTATGTGTCTCATTTAGCAACATATTTTTATTCCTACTGCTTAGCAGTAGGTTCATTAACCCTCTTCTTACTATTGTATTTTCATTCTTATTATTAAGCAGACAGTAAAATCATACTTTACCTCATTATAGAAATGCTTGCTTTAAGAGACCTAGAAATATGGAAATTATAGTTGTACTAAAATATGGAAATAATAATTTTACTAAAAATAATATACTATCAGATACATTTAGCAGCTGACATGTCTGTATTTGGAATTTAATGTTTAGTTGAACCAATTCACATTAAAAAATTCTCTCTTGAAGGGCTGAAATTTGATTAAAGGTCCCTGAGTTTTAAGAAAATAGATAGAAACATCAGTGAAATTCCCTTATTGTCCCAATTTCAAAATTGTTCCCCTTAAAAATATTATTCTGAAACTTCAAAAATAGATAAAATTTTAATAAACCTTAGTATAGCAATCTATTCTGCCTGAAAGATTGGCAAGCAATTTAAAGCAACTGAATTCCAATTATGTTTTAATATCAGGTAATTTAGATTGAGTTAATTCAAAGTCTATTTATTCTAGTCCCCATATATTTAAGATTAATGAGATTTACCATGCCCAGGGTTTGTTTGGGGCTTTCGGTGTAGTTGAAGTTTATGGTTCACAAGTTCCAGTGAGGTCCTTGTCATATACAAAAGTACATGTACATTCAAGATACAATGGATCTTGGCTCCCTTGTTCTCATTCCTTTCCTTCCCTCAGATTTAATTGCCTTTTAAAAGTTCTTCTCAGATATAGAAAACAAACTCGTGGTTACAGGTAAGGAGAGGGAAGAGGGAGAGGCAAGATAAGGGGAAGGGATTAAGAGGTAAAAACTATTATATGTAAAATAAATAAGCTACAAGAATATAATGTACAGCTCAGGGAATATAGCCAATATTTTATAATAACTTTAAATGGAGTATAATCTATAAAAATACTGAATCACAATGTTGTTTAATTGAAACTAATATAAACTTGTAAATCAACTGTACCTTAATATAAACTAATTAATTAGTAATAAAAGTAAAAATTATTCTCAGGAATTCGTTTAAGATTTGTTATTCAAAGTAGCATTTTAACATACTATTTCAGTGAAAGGAACACTTCCTTAGTCTTTAATTATTTTATAAATATTAGCTACTTTACAAATTTTAGGTGATCCAGTGTTTAGAGATAAGACTTCTTATCTTAGAACCAGCTAAATATCTATTTTAAAAATCAAATTATGAGGTGATCAAATTTTATCATTATATTAATGTTCAGGATCCTTTAATCACTCATTTTATTTAATAAAACTTTTTTAAAAAGATGATGCTACATATAATTAAATTTAAAGTTAACCACAATATGTAAAATTTATTTTCTGATGCTTCTGTTCAAGCAAAACTTTCCAAATTATAAAAACAGGTTATTTGTCTGTGTCTTCAGGACAATAATATTGAAATGTAAACTGAACAATGAAGTTCAGGGAAAATTAAATGCCAAAATCTCTTTTTGAGGCTACCATTCTGAAAACCTATTTTGCAGGCATACATTATCTCTTTAATAATCAAAGTAAAACTGTAATATTCTCAAAGTGTTTAGCGTCACAAACCATTTAAAACCTCCATGCACCTTGGGTTGTCTTAACCACAAGAGATGATCATGTCCTTTGCAAATGGCATTGGTTATGTGTTAGCTCAACATATCTGTGACCTGGAAAACAATAGATAGACTTTTCACTTCTTTATTAGATTATTATTTTGTAAAGTCCAAGATAATTTAGTATAAACATTCAGTGCTTTATTTTTGATTCATTGAACTGTCTTGGCAGTTTGTCAGATTCATATTTAAAATACTGTAGTCTTGGATAAGTAATTAGATTTATTTCACATTTAAATTCTTGGGAGTTTCTGCTAGTGGGGAAGATGTTTGCTTAGGAAAAGGGAAGATAAAAGCATATTTGTGAAAAACAGCTGGTATGGTACAATAAAGAGATGGCAGTGTTGCTTAATGTCCTGATTATGATCATCTTACCAAATCATAATTTACAAAAGGTCACCCATTTTAATATATAGGTTCTATTCACATTGAAAATATTTTAGAGTTCTGATAATGCTATAAGTATAATATATACCTGTGTGTTAAAAGCCAAATAACTCATCACATTTATTAGAAAGTACACATGTAAACCATGGGGATATTTTACTTCACAAAAAAAAATTTGAAGGATTTTTTAAAGTTAAAAGTCACTCTTCGGGGATTTGATAAAAAACATTACTGGGAACAGAGGGAATCAAAGTGGTGGAGTAGGAGGACGTGTGCTCACTCCCTCTTGCAAGAGCACCAGAATTACAACTGACTGCTGAATAATCATCAACAGAAAGGGACTGGAAATCACCAAAAAAAAAAAAAAAAAAACACTGCACATCCAGAGACAAAGGAGAAGCTGCAATGAGATGGTAGGAGGGGCGCAATCACAGGAGAATCAAATCCCATAAATGCTGGGTGGGTGACTCACAAGCTGGAGAAGAGTTATACCACAGAAGTCCTGAGGGTTCTGAGCCCCACATCAGGCTTCCTAACCTGGCGGTCCAGCAACAGGAGGAGGAATCCCCAGAGAATCAGACTTTGAAAGCCAGCGGGATTTGATTGCAGGACCTCCACAGGACTAGGGGAAATGGAGACTCCACTCTTGGAGGGCACACAAAAAAGTGTGCTCACCAGGACCCAGGGGGAAAGAGCAGTGACCCCATAGGAGACTGAACCAGACCTACCTGCTGGTGTTGGGGGGTTGCCAGCAGAGGTGGGAGGCAGCTGTGGTTCACCAAGGAGAAAGGGGCACTGGCAGCAGGGGTTCTGAGAAGTACTCATTGGCATGAGCCCTCCCAGAGTCCACCATTAGCCCCACCAAAGAGCCTGTAACCTCCAATGCTGGGTCACCTCAGGCCAAATGACCACCAGGGTGGGAACAGAGCCCCACCCATTTGCAGACAAGCAGATTAAAGTGTCACTGAGCTCCTCCCACCCAGCCAAACCCACCATCAGTCCCTCCCATCAGGAAGCACCCATGATCCCCCTAGACAGCTTCCTCCAGAGAGCAGACAGCAGAATCAAGAAGTATCAGCAGTATTTCATCTTGTGGAACTGAAAACCACAGCCACAGAAAGATCGAGAAAATGAAAAGGCAGAAGGCTTTGTACCAGATGAAGGGACAAGATAAAATACCAGAAAAACAAATAATGAAGAGGAGAAAGACACTCTTCTGGAAAAAGAATTCAGAATAATGATGGTGAAGCTGATCCAAGACTTTGAAAAAAGACTGGATGCAGACTCCCTCTTGCCAGAGCACCAGAATTACAACTAACTGCTGAACAATCATTGACAGAAAGACACTGGAACTCACCAAAAAAGACACCCACATCAAGAGAGAAAGGAGAAGCCACAATGAGATGGTAGGAGGGGCACAATCACATTAAAATCAAATCCCATAAATGCTGGGTGGGTGACTCACAAACTGGAGAAAAGTAATACTGCAGAAGTCCACCCACTAAAGTGAGAGTTCTGAGCCCCATGTCAGGCTTCCCAACCTGGGGGTCCAGCAACAGGAGGAGAAATCCCCAGAGAATCAAACTCTGAAAGCCAGTGAGATTTGATTGCAGGACCTCCACAGGACTGGGGGAAACAGAGACTCCACTCTTGGAGGGCACACAAAAAAATGTGCTCACCAGGACCCAGGGGGAAGGAGCAGTAACCCCATAGAAGACTGAACCAGACCTACCTGCTGGTGTTGGAGGGTTGCCAGCAGAGGTGGGGGGCTGCTGTGGCTCACTGGGGAGACAGGGGCACTGGCAGCAGGGGTTCTGGGAAGTGCTCATTGATGTGAGCCCTCCCAGAGTCTGCCATTAGCCCCACCAAAGAGCCTGTAACCTCCAGTGCTAGGTAGCCTCAGACCAAACAACCAACAAGGTGTGAACACAGCCCCACCCATTAGCAGACAAACAGATTAAAGTTTTACTGAGTTCTGCACACCAAGCCCTACCCACCATCAGTGCCTCCCATCAGGAAGCATGCTCGAGCCTCCTAGATAGCTTCCTGCAGAAGAGGGCAGACAACCGTATCAAGCAGTATTAGCAGTATTTCATCTTGTGGAACTGAAAACCACAGCCACAGAAAGACAGAGAAAATGAAAAAGCAGAGGACTCTGTACCAGATGAAGGGACAGGATAAAACCCCAGAAAAACAACTAAATGAAGAGGAGATAGGCACCCTTCCAGAAAAAGAATTCAGAATAATGATGGTGAAGCTGATTCAGGATTTTGAAAAAAGACTGGATGCAAAGATCAAAAAGTTTACCAAAGACCTAGAAGAATTAAAGAACAAACAAACAGAGATATGCAACACAATAACGGAAATGAAAAATACACTAGAAGGAACCAATAGCAGATTAACTGAGGCAGAAGGGCAAATAAGTGAGCTGGAAGACAGAATGGTGATAATCACTGATGTGGAAAAGAATAAGGAAAAAAGAATGAAAAGAACTGAAGACAGCATAAGAGACCTCTGGGACAATGTTAAACGCACCAACATTCGCATTATAGGGGGCCCAGAAGGAGAAGAGAGAGAGAAAGGACCTGAGAAAATATTGGAAGAGATTCTAGTTGAAAACTTCCCTAACATGGCAAAGGAAATAGCTACCCGTGTCCAGGAAGTGCAGAGAGTCCCAGGCAGGATAAACCTAAGGAGAAACATGCCAAGACATATAGTCATCAAACTGACAAAAATTGAAGACACAGAAATGTTATTAAAAGCAACAAGGGAAAAACGACAAATAACATACAAGGGAACCCCCATAAGGTTAACAGCTGATTTCTCAGCAGAAATGCTGCAAGCCAGAAGGGAGTGGCATGATATATTTCAAGTGATGAAAGGGAAGAACCTACAACCAAGAATACTCTACCCAGCAATGATTTCATTTAGATTCGATGGAGAAATCAAAAGCTTTACAGACAAGCAACAGCTAAGAGAATTCAGCACCACCAAACCAGCCCTACAACAAATGCTAAAGGAACTTCTCTAAGAGGGAAACAGAAGAGAAGAAAAGGACCTACAAAAACAACAACAAAACAATTAAGAAAATGGCAATAGAAGCATACATATAGATAATGACCTTGAATGTAAATGGACTAAATGCACCAACCAAAAGACACAGACTGGCTGAATGGATACAAAAACAAGACCCATATATATGCTGTCTACAAGAGACCCACATCAGACCTAGGGACACACACAGACTGAAAGTGAGGGGATGGAAAAAGATATTCCATGCAAATGGAAATCAAAAGAAAGCTGGAGTAGTGATACTCATATCAGATAAAATAGACTTTCAAATAAAAAATGTTACATGAGAAAAGAAAAGACACTACATAAAGATCGAGGGATCAATCCAAGAAGAGATAACAATTTTAAATATATATGCACCCAATATAGGAGCACCTCAGTAGATATGGCAAATGCTAACAACTATGAAAGAGGAAATTGACAGTAACACAATCATAGTGGAGGACTTTAACACCCCATTTATACCAATGGACAAATCATCCACACAGAAAATTAATAAGGAAAGACAAGCTTTAAATGACACAGTAAATCAGCTTGATTTAATAGATATCTATAGGACATTACATCCAAAAATAGAAGACTACACATTCTTCTCAAGTGCACATGGAACATTCTCCAGGATAGATCACATTTTTGTTCATAAGTCAAGCCTTGATAAATTCAAGAAAACTGAAATCATATCAAGCATCTTCTCTGACCACAACGCTATGAGATTAGAAATCAATTACAGGAAAAAAACCGTAAAAAACACAAAAATATGGAGGTTAAACAATACACTACTAGATAACCAAGAGATAACTGAAGAAATCAAAGAGGAAATCAAAAAATACCTAGAGACAAATGACAATGAAAACACAATGATCAGAAACCAATGCGATGCAGCAAAGGCAGTTCTAAGTGGGAAGTTTATAGCAATACAATCCTACCTCAAGAAACAAGAAAAATCCCAAATAAACAATCTAACCTTACACCTAAAGAAACTAGAGAAAGAAGAGCAAATAAAACCCAAAGTGAGTAGACGGAGAGAAATCATAGAGATCAGAGCAGAAATAAATGAAATAGAGACAAAGAAAACAATAGCAAAAATCAATAAAACTAAAAGCTGGTTCTTTGAGCAGATAAATAAAATTGATAAACCTCTAGCAAGACTCATCAAGAGAAAGAGGGAAGGACTCAAATCAATAAATTTAGAAATGAAACAGGAGAAGTTACAATGGACACCGCAGAAATCAAAAGCACCATAAGAGACTACCACAGTTTCTTTCCAGCTTAATTCAGGTTTACCGCCAAGCCAGTTCTCAGGTGGTGCTGTTGGTTTTCTTCTCATGAATCTCCCCGCCTTCTTCCCGGGATTTGGAATCGAGAGAAGCTACAAAGAAACACGTTGGTTTGCTGCGTATTAAAGGAAGGAAGATGAACATGAAGAAGATTCCTCTGCACACAGTTCGGCAGTTCCTCATGGAGGATGTTGTTCTAGTGGGTCACCCAGACGTTTTTAACCCAGATAATCCTAAAGTAACCTAGGTCATACAGAGCTTCTGCTTGGAGAAGATTGAAGAAATGCTTGAAAATGCAGAATGGGAACATCTGGGAAATTCTCAACAGCCAGAGAAGCCTCTTATATGAGTGAGTGGACTATAGTGGAGGCTTTGAACCATTCAGTGTTCTTCGCTTTAGCCAGAAATTTGTGGACCGGGTAGCTAATCCAAAAGATGTTATCCATTTTTTCAGGCGTAGAGAACAAAAGAAAAACATGGGAGAAGAGATCAACTTTGGGAATTTCATCACAAAACCTTCAGAAAGAACAACTCTAAGGGTAGAAGACCTTGTGAAACAGTATTTTCAAACCGCAGAGAAGAATGTGCAGCTCTCACTTCTAACAGAAAGGGGAATGAGTGAAACAGTACAAGAATTTGTGGACAAGGAAGAAAAAGATGCCATAGAGGAATTAGTGAAATATCAGTTGGAAAAAACACAGCGATTTCTTAAAGAACGTCATATTGAAGCCTTAGAAGATAAATTCGATGAAGAGGTACATCGTTTCAGAGAAAGCAGACAAAAGAATACAAATGAAGAAGATGATGAAGTTCGAGAGGCCATGAGTAGGGCTAGAGCCCTCAGATCTCAGTTTGAGGATGCCGCTTCCACCTTTAGTGCTGAAGACCTCATAAGTATAGATTTGGCAGGACAGATGGCTGATGACTCTGATGATAGCATCACAGCAGCAGCCAACAAAGGAAGAGGCCGAGGAAGAGGCTGGAAAGGAGGGAGGGGCCAGAATTCAGTGTCGAGAGGAGGATCTCAGAGGGGAAGACCAGGCACTGCTCTGGAGACTTCTACTCGAGGCAGAGGTTCAAAAGCCACTATGTCAACATCTAGAAATTTGTCTATTATAGATGCCTTTAAATCTACAAGACAGCAGCCTTCCCAAAATGTTGCTACTAAGAATTATTCAGAGGTGATCGCGGTAGATGAGTCTGACCCAGAAGAAGACATTTTTCCTACCACTTCCAAAACTGATCAAAGGTGGTTGAGCACTTCATCATCGAGCAAACATACATCCCAGAGTCAAATTGCTAAAGGGGTCGATTTTGAATCAAATGAGGATGACTATGATGATCCTTTTATGAACTTTAGTTCTGTAAGAAGAAACAGAAGATAATATATTTAATGACAGTTTGAAGTTTTCAAGATTCTGGAAAAATCGAAACTTTGCAAACTAAGAGTTTACCAGTTGAAGGTTTTTTGAATATTGCTGTTAACTGAAGAATTTGAATTATTCTTACTTAATAGAGAAACTAATGTGTAAGAATTTATGCTTTTGAATATCATTTCCTGAATATGACTGCATTAGTTGAGAAACTTCCCTGCTCAAGGGCATGTAGAATAGCATTGGTTCTCCTTATTTTTTTAATCTAGTTGTTAACATTACCTGTTCTATAAATGCTCTATAAGACTTAGAATTTTATTTTCCTGACATACATCAGTATATGTTTTACTGAGTGAGAGCTTTGCTTAAATATAGTCTTGAGGAAGGACTAAAATAAGTCTACCACTGTACATTTCTGCTTTATAATCAAAGACAATGTCAGTATTTTGGGGTGATTACATTTAGCCAAAGTTGAGGAAAAGAGCTTATAGAATCCAGCCCTTTTTATAATTTTAGTAATTTCTAGATATCCTGGATTTCCTACAGGTAAAACAATTTATGTGCAATGGTACCTAAGCTGTTTTGTTACTCAGTATATGTTCTTTTTCTAATGCTTGTGATAGTATCAGCCAGAGACTTTGAATGATTACATACACCCTATACTTTGAGTAATTAGATAGAAGTTTGTATCAAAAATAAAATCTGTCAGAATTAAAAAAGAAGAGAGACTACTACAAGCAATTATGTGCCAATAAAATGGACAACCTGGATGAAATGGACAGATTCTTAGAAAGATACAATCTTCCAAGACTGAATCAGGAAGAAATAGAACATATGAACAGACCAATCACAAGGAATGAAATTGAAACTGTGATTAAAAATCTTCCAATAAATAAAAGTCTGGGACCAGATAGCTTCACAGGTGAATTTTCTCATACATTTGGAGGAGAGCTAACACCCATCCCTCTCAAGTTCTTCCAAAAAATTTCAGAGGAAGGAACACTCCCAAACTCATTCTATGAGGCCACCATCACCCTGATACCAAAACCAGAAAAAGACCCCAAATATCCAAAGCAATCTTGAGAAGGAAAGATGGAGGTGGTGGAATCAGGCTCCCTGACTTCAAACTACACTACAAGACTACAGTGACCAAGACAGTATGGTACTGGCACAAAAACAGAAATATAAATCAATGGAACAGGACAGAAAGCCCAGAGATAAACTATGATCAACTAATCTATGACAAAGGAGGCAAGGATATACAATGGAGAAAAGGCAGCCTCTTCAATAAGTGGTGCTGGGAAAACTGGACAGCTACATGTAAAAGAATGAAATTAGAACACTCTTTAATAACACCATACACAAAAATAAACTCAAAATGGATTAAAGACCTAAATGTAAGACCAGACGCATAAAACTCCTAGAGGAAATCTTAGGAAGAACACTCTTCGACGTAAATAACAGCAAGATCTTTTTTGATCCACCCCCTAGAGTAATGGAAATAAAAACAAAAATAAATAAGTGGGACCTAATGAAATTTCAAAGCTTCTGCACAGCAAAGGAAACTATAAGCAAGATGAAAAGACTACCCTCAGAATGGGAGAAAATATTTGCAAATGAATCAACAGACAAAGGAATAATCTCCAAAATATATGAACAGTTCATCCAGCTCAATATCAAAAAAACAAACAACCCAATCAAAAAATGGGCAGAAGACCTAAATAGGCATTTCTCCAAAGAAGACATACAGATGGCAAGAGGCACATGAAAAGCTGCTCAACATCATTAATTCTTAGAGAAATGCAAATCAAACCTACAATGAGGTACCACCTCACACCAGTTAGAACGGACATCATCAGAAAATCTACAAACAGTAAATGCTGGAGACGATGAGGAGAAAAGGGAAGTCTCTTGCACTGCTTGTGAGAATATAAATTGATACAGCCACTATGGAGAACAGTATGGAGGTTCCTTGCAAAACTAAAAATAGAACTACAATATGACCCAGCAATCCCACTACTGGGCATATACCCAGAGAACACCATAATTCAAAAAGACACAGGCGCTCCAATGTTCATTGCAGCACTATTTACAATAGTCAGGACATGGAAGCAACCTAAATGTCCATCAACAGATGAATGGATAAAGAAGGAGCATCACATATATGTACAATGGAATATTACTCAGCCATAAAAAGCAATGACATTGAGTTATTTGTAGTGAGGTGGATGGACCTAGAGTCTGTCATATAGAGTGAAGTAAGCCAGAAAGAGAAAAACAAATACCATAAAGTAACACATATATATGGAATCTAAAGAAATGGTACTGATGAATTCAGTGGCAGAGGAAGAATAAAGATGCTGATGTAAAGAACAAAGTTGAGGACACGGCGGGTGGGGTGAGGGGGGGAAGGCGAAGGTGGGATAAAGTGAGAGAGTATCATTGACATATATACACTACCAGATGTAAAACAGATGGCTAGTGGGAAGCTGCTGTGTAACAGGGAGATCAACTCCATGATTGGTGATGACTTAGAGGGGTGGGATGGGGGGATGTGAAGGAGTCACAGTAGGGAGCGGATATGGGGATATATGTATAAATACAGCTGATTCACTTTGTTGTACAGCAGAAACTGGCACAACAGTGTAAGTTAATTATACTCCAATAAAGAGCTTAAAAAATAATATTAATACATGTGTTTTAAATTGAGTTAGTTTCTAATTTTTATTTTTATAGTTAATTTATAATATCTTATAGAAGATTGAATAAATGTTTGCTGTATTGTGTATGTTAATCCAGAAATATTTTATGGAGACAATCTTAAGTGGTTCTGTTTATAACCAGTTTTCTAAAAAGTTTAGAAGTCATTACAAATTTATGAAATCATAATGAGAAATATATCATGTTTAGGTATTTTTTCCACATAATTTTTTCCCAAAAATATTATCCAGAAATTCAATTTAAAAAGAAACAATATTTATTATAAGTGATCTCATATTATTTGGAAAGGAAAGCTCTTTAAAAATGTTTTAGCTGTCTTGCAACTAAGTGATGCATGAAGAAAGAAAAAAACACAAGGAAATATATTTAGATTTTTAATGAATGGAATGAAATAAACTATAACATTATTTAAAAAACACAATTAATGAAATAATCACATTGATATTTTACTTATTTTTGCACATAGCCTCTGATTTTAAATAAGCACTATATAGACCTAAGAGATGGAATTGGAAGAATGATTTCAAGAACTTATTAGCCAAATAATTAATACAGATTTCTGCCACTTCCATGTTCATCAAAGTAACAAACCATCCCCTTAATTTTTATTTAATGTCTTAAATTCTTCATGAAAAATGCTGTAGTTTGAAAATCTAGATGTAATTGGTTTATACAACAGAATATCCGCAAGCCCCTCTATAAAAATTAGTGCCATATACTTCTGATATTAAGGGCATGTTATGAAGCAATATAATGAAATAATATAGAATTATGTGTCTATTAAATTTTTATGTAATTCAGAATATAATGGCATAGGCATTTTCTGGAAGATATCTGGTTCAACAATATATTAACTGTTATTTTCTTGGAAAGAATGAGGTTCGTTTTTAGATTAACAATAATTACTTTATATGATAGTAAAACCAAACTTAATTTTATATGATGTTGTATTTGAACACAATCATGCAAATCTGCATAGGTATACGTAATATAGTTTACTTATTTTAAGTCATTAAGCAAAATTAACTGTATTCTACTCAGAACAAAATTATTTTTCTTTAGGTAGGTTAAATTTAAAGGAAATATTAGTATGATTTTATGCATGTAAATGTAGCAACATTTGGGAAACTTTACTATTAATTTAATTGCAGCATTCATTATTTGGGAATAATGTAACAAATAACTTTAGGCATTAAGAACTGTGCATAGACATTCCACCTTCTTTAGGCAACCGTGTAATGGTGAAGAGACTCAATGATGACTTGATGGGTAACCTCATTAAAGGGCATTTCCCTTCATGGGTAATGTAACTGGAATGTGATCTTTTCCTGCTGGACCCAGTGACTTGCACAGTAGCAGAAATGCAATGAAACCCAGATTTCTTGACTCCCAGTTTATTTCTGTCTGTAACAAATATAGGAGTCAGATAAAATGAATTGTGTGATATTTCTACCTCTGTATTCAAGTGATTTCAACTGACCTGCTCCTCATCTTATCCACTTTTCAGTGTTTATAGATATTTCTTTACACTGTTCTTCCTGTATACCATTTCTCTCATGGAATGGTCATAGATATTTTTAGAGTAAATTCAGCCTGATATTATTCTAACAAAACTTTAAATATTAGTGTGATTAATTTCAAATAGTAACACAATTAAAGCTCTCCTATGATTCTGAATCCTGTTCCAAATTTCATGATTAATGATATTCAAATATATGCATGTTTTAGAAAGAGCAAACTGGGTCATTGCTCTTAGTAGAGTTTATTAGAGCTCTCTCGAAGATGATTATTTTTTCAGCAGTTTTGTGTTGAAGCATGTGTGTGTCTTCTATGTGTGCATACATGCATGGGGTGTATCTGTGTGTGCATGAGTGTGCATGATCTGTTTATTTTATATTCAAGCATTTATTATAAGTATATCTGCTTATATATGTTTCTGTTCTGGTGCATGGACCCTTCTTTTTCCTACAGACAAGGAAGCTTTCTGCAAAGAGAAAATTTTTATTTTTGAATCTTGCAAGAACTTGGTACAGGTTGCCACGTCAGTTCCATTGAGTATGTATTATTCAGAGACCAATGGCCTCTGATAGTCTCAGAGATACTCTGCAGGCCTCTGATGGGAAAACGCCACCTCCTTTTTCCCTAATGATGGACCTTTCCTTCATTTAACATGAAGGAATGGAAATCAGATATGTCCATTCCAAAGAAGGAGGCTAATTTCCATCTGCAAAAATTAAATGTTTTGATTTCTACTCAGTAAAACATTTTTTTCTCTTGCTAATAAAAACTTTTTAAAATCCCATGCCTACAGTATGAAAATGCTAGAAAATTTCAAATGAATCATTGATAGAATTCTCAATTATTGAATTTGTTATGCAGACATTCTGAGAGATTTTTAAAACTGTATCTTCCTTCCCTCTCTCTTTCTTTGGATTTCATTGTTCAAAATATTTATAGTTTGTGTCCTAAGGGGAGAAAAAGAAAGAAAGTGAAAACAGAATTATATTTGCTAATAGTTTTTTTTTATCTCTAAAGTTTGATGACTTTTTGTAATAACAAGTTCAGAATCTGTTGTGGAATTCATCTTTTATGATATTAAGTTAAATAAATAGCTTTCTTTGTCTGCATGATGTAAAAAATCTGGATAATTCCAAGTATTCCAATGTTTACTGAAATTTTCTCTTTTCATATTGACTACTTGGCATATGCCAGCACAGTTTTATATGCTATTTTGCTCGGCATGGTGACTTTTATCTGCTGCTTTTAATTTCTATTTTGATTTGTGCAATTTTGAATTTCAGCTAAGCTTTAGATTAACCTACACATATATTCTAGCAGTGTATTTGATAACTTAATTTTCATGTGACATTGATTATATTAAGCAATGTTTGATGTAGGGAAGAAGACAGGAAACAATTCAGTGGGACACAAGAATAATAGGTACTTAGACAATATGACTATCTAAAACCTTCATCCTCCTCCTCTTCTTCTTCCTTATTTTCTTCTTCTTCCTCTACAAATTATTTTTAAATTATTTTTCCAGAACAATAGAAATATGAAAAACGCTACAAAAAACTACTATTCAAATATGAATGGTTTCACTTTCAACTTTCTCTTTATTTACCATAACGACAAGCCAGATTATGTTCTATCAAATCTAAAGAAAATAACTCTTCCTATAAATATCAACTAGCAACATTTCCACTAGAATGAAGTTTAAAAATGTTTTGTGCTTTGGAATTGTTTTCATTATAAAATGACTATGGTTTTAAAAATTCAGCAATACTAACGTGTTCTTTTTTTCTTTTAACATTTTTATATCTCTCATGTATGGCAGTCTAAACAGATCCAAATAAAAGGATGACTCAGGCAGTCCCTGCCCCCGTAGGTTTGTCACTGAGTAACACTGGTGAACACAAACCTGTCAATTGCAAATAACTAATTTTCTCTAAACTACTTTACTTACATTTGTAAGATTTCCAACCAACTCTCAAAAATCTGGTTGACCTAGAGTACAACTAAAGTTCACTCTATCAGGTCTTTAAGTATGCAAAACAAACATTAAATAAATATTTTTATAGGAAATATGTGTCTGTTTCAAAGTAATTCTAGCACCAGAAATGTTTGAATTGGCTCTTTCTTTTCAACAACGATGAAGTATATTTCTGCAAGAATTCATGAAGAAGTATTTTTCCAAAGCATCTTAAGTAAAGAGCCCCTGGAAAGGTGCATTAAAGTAACAAATTTAAATCATCTACTGCTTGACTGTCTGAATTAGCTGACAGCATGGTAGCAGGAAGTATGGTTCCTACCACTCACCCACTCTGCATGGGTCTTTCACAGCTTAACACCTGTGACTTTCACTGTTGATATAGTTAAGGTAATGGGACTTCCAAATTATGAATTTCTCTAAGATTGATTTTACAAGGCTAATTATCTATTAATTTCTAATTTCTTATACATTTTTGATGTTTGATGCTCTTTTAGAAATAAATTTTCTTTATGCTATGCCCTTTTTCTTTATTTAGCTGCCATAGTAAGTATTAAAAGTGTAATGGAAGTGTTAAAGATAGGTATAGAACACAGAAATGGCAGATGTATTGATCCTGATATATTCTTTAGAACTTTAGGACTGCCTATATGTATGTGGACTATTCTGGTATTGCCAGTGCATGAATATATCCCAGGAGCGTGTATGTGCTATGTCATGTTATCAGTCTGCAGAATGGGAGAAATAGATGCATTCATAAATATTACTATCAGAGTCCTGGATAAAAATGTCTTTCCTAAACCCATCTCCATAGGGGGAATATCAATTTGATAAAAAATAAATAAATAAAAGCAAAAATAGCATTTGCTATTTGTGTGCTACCATGAACTCACAAATTCTCACTAGAAAAATCAGTTAACAGTGTAAACTTTTAATTCAGCCTAAGCCCTGATGTGACTGCCGTGTGCCCTCTTTGTTCTCTGTGCTGTGGGAGTGGGGAAGGTCCAAGTGATGTGTCATTGTGCGTACGTGTCAGGAGCAGAGGCCAGTTTTCACTTTCATGGACAAGCCAGTCAGGAGCGACAGCTGAACAACATAACACAGTGGCTGATGGCTGCATTGCTAATAGAGTTGGGATTTTTTAGTGAATTTGTTAGCTGTTTCTTAAAGCTCATATTTCCTATTCTAACCTTTACTTCTAGCACACTAAAAGCCCTTTTATGGAATTACTTATAAATAAACTGGTCTGCTGGAGTGGATTAGTTTAAAATATATACATTGTTTCTTCTTTAGGATAGTCTAATGATGCATTTTCTGTCTTGGGATATTTTAAAATATCCAGATTTATTAATGCTAAGCATAACTGCAAAGTTAATGAAAAAAAATCAACTACAGTAATTATAGAGTGATTTTTAAAAAACGATTACCCGCAAATCTTGGAAACTTGTTTAGCGTCTGTCTTTATGCCATGGTTAATATGGTGAAGGATTTCCCTCCACTTAAATGCCATTATTTGCATTTATTCAAACTATTCACAATTTTTAATTTATTTAAAAAATTGTCAATAAATGTTTAGGATTAGGTGGAAAAAGATTCTTTCATTTCCTCTGCTACTCAAAATTTCTCCAGCGTGGGAATGAACAAGGACTATGTGTTGTCATCCTAGTGCAAATGATCTTGGAAACAATTCATGGCACAAGGCTCTGAGCTAAACAAGGAGTGGGCTATAATTTTTTTTAGTTTATTGTTTTATGTTGGGAACACAGAAAGCTGTGACTTAGTTTACCCTTTGCCAGTGTTAACCACAACTAAATGACTCTCCTTTGATATCCTTTGTTTTTAAAGCTGTTTACTAATGTCTGGGGTTATCTCTTTGCTAGACAAAGATGAGTGCTCTAAGGATAATGGCGGGTGTCAACATGAGTGTGTCAACACAATGGGAAGCTACATATGTCAGTGCCGTAATGGATTTGTGCTGCATGAAAATAAACACGATTGCAAGGAAGGTATGAAAGAAGGGTTCTTTTTTTATGACATCTAGAATTTCATGCAGTTTGGGTAAAGCACTGTTTCCAGGTAGAGTTAATCATATCAATGAGTGATAATTGTTGACTGTTCAAATGTCAAAAATAAAAAAGCATGCAGTGTTCAAAGATCAAAGTCATACTATTGGAAACTATGTATTACCTAAAGGTTCTGCACTTCGTACATGGGTGGCATTAGAATAACTTAGTATAACAGACATAGAAGCTGCCGTGATGCCATCTGGCTGCCAGAAAAGCACTACGTTATCCCTCCATCTTCACAGAACAGCCCTTATAACTATCTCCATATGTAAACTTAACTCCTGCTAAATGTTTTGCATTTGGTTTAATTTCCCTCCCCAAAATATCTCATATATGTGCTACATGAGTGATATCACTTTAAATACCAGGAGTGTCAAATTCAAATGCCTACCAGAAGAAAGACATTTGAAAATAGTGTGCCATTTGGAATTTTAAGTCATGGTTTTGCGCCCCGCCCCTCAACACACACACACACACACACACACACACACACCATCCTCGTAGCACAATATTAGCTTACCAGTTTTTGGTCGCAAGATCTTACTATATTCTAAGGTTTTATAAAGACAATTATTTCAATCTCCTCAGCCAATATGAGCTACATGGGAACAACAAATAGTTATGCAGATCTTACTTCTTCCTTTGTGGGTCTGCTCCTGAATTTTCTATTTAACTTGGATTTATTTCTAAGGCAGGTTTCACACCTAGTCATTAGCACATGCAAAGTGGTGGGTGACTGACTAGAAGCATAGTTAAACAGCAACTCTTTGTATGCACGTTCAGATAGTACAGAATACCCTGAATTGACCCTTATTCCATTCAAATATGGTCATATGTCACATTTTTTTCTCTTTATTTCACTGAGTTAAAGACATTGCCCAGAATCATATGCAAGCAGGATTTTTTTCTCTTTTTACTTTCATGTATGAGCATAAAGCAATAAAATTCTGATGGTAAGTCAATGAGGTTCTAACTTGGTAAAGCATTCTGTTAAATCAGTAGGCTGGGGAGTAGGCCCAGTTCTTTTGAGATAAGGAAAGTAATTTGGAAAAAAAAAGAGGCAGCTTTTGCAGAGTATGCATGTAGCCTGTGATTCATAGGTAGCAAATAAGTTTAGGTATCTGGTCTCTCTTCATTATGATAAATATTTTCAAGAAAGGACTTTCTAGAAGACTTCTTTTTAAATAGAACTGTATCCAGGCACCCTTAATAAAGTTCATTTTTACTATTAGTAAAGGGGCTGGATTTTCTTTCACCATAGCTATAGTACAGGTGCCTTATACAGTTTAACAGTGAGCCTCTTGGCTTTGCCTTATAGGCTATTTGCCAGATCTGGGAGATTCCACATTTCATATGGGCAAGGCAAGAACAGGGATAATGGGATTTAGAAAACCCTTGCCAAGACAGGATCCAGACTTTAAGGCTACTGCCTTGCTGCATGACCCTGTGTTGTTTGAAAGGAGATGAACTTCACCTGGGTTTTGTTGTTGTTGTTGTTGTTGTTCCTTGGTTGTGAATCCAAATCTCTCTGCGGAAATCTGGCACAGTTGAAGCAAAGGTTTCGTAGGAAGGCACGTGCCAACAGCACAGTGACGTCAGCCATTTTATTCTTACTGTGCAGCCCTGCAGTGCAACAAGTGTTTTGTTCATATAGTAAAGTATTTCCCCAGAGACTTCGTGGAAAATTTCAGAGAATTAATTGCATTTTAGAATGGGTTACACAATACAGAGCAAATTATTTCCAGTCTAAGCCAGGATATGCAGGGTGATGCTGCATAAATTATATAGATAGAACATAGTCTGAGGATATTACGTGTTTTTGAAGTTTGATATTAACAATGTTGAATGGTCCCCTCCAAGATGAAGTTACTTAAGTTGTGTAAGACCTAAAAGAAATTTCATGTTAATTGGATGAGATTTTTTAAAATTGGTTCAAAAGCTAGTAGCTGTTCATATTTCTCCCCTTAGTGCTTCATTTCATTTTGCTGAAATTACAGATAATTTACTTTAGCAGCTAAAATTACTATTTAGGCATTCAGGTGTATACTTTAACAAAGGGAGAGAGAAAATATAAAAATGTTTCATAAAGTGGCTTAATGATGCTAATTAGCTATAAATGATGTTTCTGTTAATAGGAAAAAAGTGAAAATGATGTCATTTCTGTGGTTACATTGCCTTAAATATTCTGCACATACCAAGAGTTGATATCTTTGATTGTCAATAATGCTGCTCTGTTAAAATCGGAGCTTACATATCCAGCAGTAAAAAATAGTTCATTTTATTGCAGGCATTTATCTAATTCATTGTAAACAATTTCATGTGAACCCAAAACAAACATTTTCTGATTCTGATTCTGATTATGCTCAGCATCAGGTTTGCCAAAGTGGATGAATATGATAATGGAGATTAGAGTGATGAATAGTTATGCAGGAAAATCTTTCAGCAGGATAGTGGGTAAATAGGCTACTTCCTTGCTGGCCCAATCCTGGTCTAGATTTCCACACTAATTGATATTATCATTATTGGCACAGCTGAGTGTGAACAGAAGATTCACAGTCCAAGTGGCTTCATCACTAGTCCCAACTGGCCAGACAAGTACCCAAGCAGGAAAGAATGCACATGGGAAATCAGTGCCACTCCTGGTCATCGAATCAAATTAGTAAGTGAGCACATTGTTATTTTTTTTGTTAAGCTGTCTGCCCATGTCTTGCACAGATAGTACATGGAAATAAAATAAATAAAGCAAATGTTTATTGAATTGAATTGAATTAGTAGACAGATGGAAAAGACTTTCTTATGTTTTCCTACTAACACAAGTAAATTCCTGATTTCCTAGATCAAGGTGATAATAATGGTAGCCATGTAGTTCTCCTATAGTCTTCTTATCCTGGATGGGATGCTTTAAAAGGCATTACCAAAGTTATTGAAAAACAGTAGTTTCTACTTCCTAACATATTATTGGAAATAATGTTTCCAAATGGAGATATGAAAGAAGGAGCAAAAATATTAGAAATTCAGCAAGAAAGCAGTGAGTAGTCACTTCACTGCAGCATAGTGAATTCTATTGGTTATGTCAATTCTATATGTCTCATATACAAAGCATATGTATTTTAATAATAAAAGTAATTTTGTCTTGTGGTTTATGGACTTATTTTTGCATAATGTAGTTGCACTCTTTAAACGAGTACACATATCGTTAGACTTCTTCCAAATTCAAATATGAATGTAATATTTGTCCTCTCTCCTGTATACTTTGAGTCTTGCATTCAGTCCTGGGCATCTGATGGTACATCTTAAGTTTCATTATGGTCTACAGAATACTTGAAGAGTATAATTTAAAGAATTAGAATCATAGGAATATAGAAATTTTGACAACTTTCTTGCAATGTGCTGTTGTCAAAAGCAGGAAGCAGTGCCAACTAGCAAGGCTCACGATAGTCTAACGAGCACAATACTAAAGGAGAAGAAATTTTCTTGAGAATGAGGCTACCAGTTCATGATAGCTCACTGGACCAGTCCACCCATGAAGTTAATTTTAAAATTCTGTTTGAACCCTTTCCTTCAGTGGGTTTTTTTGGCCAATAAAGATATCTTATTCATATGCAGTATAATAATATTAGAGACTGTCACTGAGGCATTCATATTCCTATTACAGAGTTCCTTCCAATCACCATATTTGTAAGATATTAGTGAACAACTTTCTGAACAGAGACATCAGTTCATTTCGGCTACTCTTTGGAAGGATGCTAGGTGCTAAGACAACAGCACTGTAAGAACTGATTGCTTTCCAGACTCTGATTGAGAGGATCACTCTAAGAAGCTTATGGGCTGAGAGGCAGAGGCTGCATTCTTTTTAGCAGTGCAGTAGCTAAGGGAGATGGGAAAATGGATTTTCCTGAAGACTTTTTGTGTGTAGACCCAAGTTTTGTCTGGTATCATATTCCTTATCCCTAAAGAGTTTCTTTTTATATTTTGTGTAGAGTATATATCTGCAGTTTCAGTTTTTAAAGATACTTTTATTAGGTATAAAATTCTAAGATGGCAATTTTATTTTCCCATCCACACTTTAACTACCTGACTCCACTATTTTCTATCTTTCCTGGTTTGTAATGTCTGTGGTAAATGTTAATTTTATTCCTGTAGAAATAATGATTCTTTTCTCTGATGGCTGCCTTCAACATTATTTTATCAGGAGTTCGAGTATACTGTATGTGTATGTGTGTGTATGTCTGCCTGTTTAGTAATTTATCCTTCTGAGAAGTCCCTGAATTTCCTGTATTTATATTGTGATGCCTGCCATGAATTTTTCTAAACTCTTGACTGTTATTTCTTGACAAAATTCTCCTGCATTATCGTGTCTTTCCTTCTGGGATTCAAATTACACCTATGCAAAATTGTTTCATATTATCCCATAACTCTTGAATTCTGTTATTTTTTGCCACTCTTTTCTTTTATAAATTTTACGTATGTATGTGTGTATATATGTATGTACTTTGGCTGTGTTGGGTCTTCGTTGCTGTGCACAGGCTTTCTCTAGTTGCAGCAAGCAGGGGTTGCTCTTTGTTGCAGTATGCAGACTTAGTGCAGTGGCTTCTCTTAGTTGCAGAGCAGGGGCTCTAGGTGCACAGGCTTTGGCAGTTGTGGCACATGGGCTCAGTAGTTGTGGCTCACAGGCTCTCGAGTGCAGGCTCAGTAGCTTGTGGCACACAGGCTTAGTTGCTCTGCGGCATGTGGGATCTTCCTGGACCAGGGATCACACCTGTGTCCCCTGCATTGGCAGACAGATTCTTAACCATTGTGCCACCAGGGAAGTCCCATTGCCACTCTTTTTGTTTTTAAGTTTAGGTAATTTCTATGGACCTATCCTCAGGTTCAGTGATTGTCTATTCAGCTATCTTGAGTCTACTGATGAGTTTGAGGTATTCTTTATCTTACTTATCATTTTTTTTCTAGCATTTCCATTGGATTCATTAGTAGATTTCCCATGTGTGTTAGTCTGCTTAGGTGACCATAACAAAATCCACAAATTGAGTGGCTAAAACAACAAAAATGTATTTTGTCACAGATCTAGAGGCTAGATGTTCAAGATCAACGTGCTGTGGGGGTTGGTGTCTGGTGAGGCCTCTTTTTCTGACTTGTGGATGGCTGTTTTATCACTGTGTCCTCACATGGCTTTTCCTCTGTGTGTGCATGTGGGAAGAGAGAGAGGGGGAGAGAGAGAGCCAGAGAGAGAGAGCAAGCTCTGATGTCTCTTAATCTTCTTATAAGTACATTAGTCCTGTGGGATTAGGCCTCACCCTTATGATCTGATTTAACTTTGATTACCTCCCTAAAGGACCTGTCTCCTAATGCAGTCACGTTGGGATTAGGGCTTCAACGTCTCAGTTTGACAAGGATGCACAATTCAGCTCTTAACCATCCCTGCTGAAATTTCTCATTTGATAGATTAAACACAGGGGTCATGTTTGAGTCTGTTCTGTTGATTATTTTCCCTCTTAACACCATGCTTTATTTGTTGCCTTTTTATGTATCATGTAATATTTTTTTTTGGAGGGGGGGTTTGTTTTTATTTTTTATTTATTGTTTTTTTTTCCTGTTCCAGTTTTATTTTATTTTTTTAACAACTGTTATTGAGATACAATTGACATACAATAAATGGCATATATTTAAAGTATACAATTTGATATTTTTTTTCTTATTAGTAATGTATATATGGCAATCCAAATCTCCCAATTCATTCCCCCTCAAGCCCCCCAGCTTTCCACACTTGGTGTCCATATGTTTGTTCTCTACATCTTTGTCTCTATTTCTGCCTTGCAAACTGGTTGATTTGTAACATTTTTCTATATTCTGCAATATATGTGTTAATATACAATATTTGTTTTTCTCTTTCTGACTCACTTCACTCTGTATGACAGTCTCTAGGTCCATTCGTGCCTCTAAAAATGTCCCAATTTCATTCCTTTTTATAGCTGAGAAATATTCTGTTTTAAATATGTATCACATCTTCTTTATCCATTCATATGTTGATGGACATTTAGGTTCGTTCTATGTCCTGGCTGTTTTAAATAGTTCTGCAGTGAACATTGGGGTGCATTTGTCTTTTTGAATTCTGGTTTTCTCTGAGTATATGCCCGGTAGTGGGATTGCTGGGGCATATGGTAACTTTATTTTTAGTTTTGCAAGGAACCTCCATACTGTTCTCCATAGTAGCTGTATCAATTTACATTCCTACCAACAATACAAGAGACTTCCCTTTTCTCCTCATCCTCTCCAGCATTTACTGCTTGTAGACTTTCTGATAATGCCCATTCTAACCGGTGTGAGGGGATACCTCATTGTAGTTTTTATTTGCATTTCTCTAATAAGTAGTGATGTTGAGCAGCTTTTCATGTGCCTCTTGGCCACCTGTATGTCTTCTTTAGAGAAATGCCTATCTAGGTCTTCTGCCCATTTTTTGATTGGGTAGTTTTTTTTTTTTTCTTTTTGATATTAAGCTGCATGAACTCTTTGTATATTTTGGAGATTAATCCTTAGTCTGTTGATTCGTTTGCAAATATTTTCTCCCATTCTGAGGGTAGTCTTTTCATGTTGCTTATAGTTTACTTGGCTGTGAAGAAGCTTTTAAGTTTCATTAGGTCCCACTTATTTATTTTTGACTTTATTTCCATTACTCTAGGGGGTGGATCAAAAAAGACCTTGCTGTCATTTATGTCATAGAGTGTTCTGCCTACGTTTTCCTCTAAGAGTTTTATAGTGTCAGGCCTTACATTTAGGTCTTTAATCCATTTTGGGTTTATTTTGTGTATGGTGCTAGGGAATGTTCCAAATTCATTCTTTTACAAGCAGCTGTCCAATTTTCCCAGCACCACTTGTTGAAGAGGCTCTCTTTTCTCCATCGCATGTTCTTGCCTCCTTTATCAAAGATAAGGTGACAATATGTATCTGGGTTTATCTCTGAGCTTTCTATCCTCTTCCATTGATCTATATTTCTGTTTTTGTGCCAGTACTATACTATCTTGATTACTGTAGCTTTGTAGTATAGTCTGCAGGCAGGAAGCTTGATTCCTCCAGCTTCATTTTTTCTTCTCAAGATTGCTTTGCCTATTCGAGGTCTTTTGTATTTCCATGTAAGTTGTATTATTTTTTGTTCTAGTTCTGTAAAAAATGCCATTGGTAATTTGATTGGGATTGCATTGAATCTGTAAATTGCTTTGGGTAGTATAGTCATTTTCACAATGTTGATTCTTCCAATCCAAGAACATGGTATATCTCTCCATCTGTTTGTGTCATCTTTGATTGCTTTCATTGGTGTCTTATAATTTTATGCATACAGGTCTTTTACCTCCTTAGGTAGGTTTATTCATAGCTTTTTATTCTTTTTTTTTTTTTTGCAATGATAAATGGGAGTGTTGTCTTAATTTCTCTGTCTGATTTTTCATTGTTGGTGTATATGAATGCAACAGATTTCTGGGCATTAACTTTGTATCCTGCAGCTTTACCAGATTCTGTGCTTAACTCTAATAGTTTTCTGGTAGCATCTTTAGGGTTTTCTATATATAGTATCATGTCATCTACAAAGAGTGACATTTTAACTACTTCTTTTCCAATTTGGATTCCTTTTATTTCTTTTTCTTCTCTGATTGCTGTAGTTAAAATTGCCAAAACTATGCTGAATAATAGTGGTGAGAGTGGGCACCCTTGTCTTGTTCCTGATCTTAAAGGAAATGCTTTCAGTTCTTCACCATTGAGGATGATGTTTGCTGTGAGTTTGTCATATATGGTCATTATTATGTTGAGGTAGGTTCCCTCTATGCCCACTTTCTGGAAACTTTTTATCATAAATTGGTGCTGAATTTTGTCAAAAGCTTTTTCTGCATCAATTGAAATGATCATATGGTTTTTATCCTTCAATTTGTTAATATGATGTATCACATTGATTTGCACATATTGAAGAATCTTTGCATTCCTGGTATAAACCTCACTTCATCATGGTGTATGATCCTTTTAATGTGCTGTTGGTTTCTGTTGGCTAGTATTTTGTTGAGAATTTTTGCATCAATGTTCATCAGTGATATTGGCCTGCAATTTTCTTTTTTGTGTGACATCTTTGTCTGGTTTTGGTAGCAGGGTGGTGGTGGCCTCGTAAAATGTTTGGCAGTGTTCCTCTTTCTGCTGTATTTTGGAAGAGTTAGAAGGATAAGGGTTAGCTCTTCCCTAAATGTTTGGTTGAATTCACCAGGATAATCTGTTTCTTTACAAATTACAGGCAAATATTCCACTTGAAGATCAGAACGTTCTGTTCAATAGTGATCATACTGGCTAGTATCCTAAGAAGATAATTTTTATAAGGAAAATGAGAGCTTTAATGCAACTATTGATCTTTGTTTTAAGTATTTTACCTTGTGGTCTCTCTAGATATAGTTGGAATCTAAGCCAGAATATTAACATGCATCAGAATTACCTGGAAGACTTGTTAAAACACCTTTTTGCCAATCTCTTCTACTCTCTTATTTCAGTAATCACGTTTATGTAAACCTGGCACACAGTATCACTCTAAAATCAGGATCTGTAGAAAGTGTGTTGTAACAAATTAGCTACCAACTTCAAGTGATATTTTAGTTTTCTTTTAACTTTTTAACTCTTACCATTTTGACATTATTGTTGCTTATGTTTACTATTATTATCTCCCTGCATGTACTATAACTGTTAATGAATCTTATCTACTTTCTTTTTTTTCTTTTTTTATTGAAGTGTAATTGCTTTATAATGGTGTGTTAGTTTCTGCTGCACAATGAAGTAAATCTGCTACATGTGTACATATATTCCTTCCCTCTTGGACCTCCCTCCCACCCCACCCCCCATCCCACCTATCTAGGTCATCACAGAGCATCTAGCTGAGTCCCTGTGCTATTCAGCAGATTCCCACTAGCTACCTATTTTATGCATGATAGTGTATATATGTCTGTTCTAATCTCCCAGTTCATCCCATCCTCCCCTCCCCACCCACCATGTTCACATGTCCATTCTCCAAGTCTGTGTCTCTATTCTTGCCCTGCAAATGTGTTCATCTATACCATTTTTCTTGACTCCACATATATGCATTAATATATGATATTTTTTTTTGCTTTCTGGCTTAGTTCACTCTGTATGACAGACTCTAGGTCCATCCACATCTCTACAAATGACCAAGTTTCATTCCTTTATATGGTTGTGTAACATTTCATTGTATATATGTACCACTTCTTTACTCATTCATCTGTCATTGGACATTTAGGTTGTTTCCACATCTTGGCTATTGTAAATAGTGCTGCAATGAACTTTGGGGTGCATGTGTCCTTTCAAATTATGGTTTTCTCAAGGTGTATGTCCAGTAGTGGGATTGTTGGGTCATATGGTAATTCCATTTTTACTTTTTTAAGGAACCTCCATACTGTTCTCCATCGTGGCTGCATCAATTTATATTCCCACCAACAATGCAAAAGGTTCCCTTTTTTCCACACCCACTCCAGCATTTATTGTTTGTAGATTTTTTGATTATGGCTATTCTGACTTGTGTGAGGTGGTACCTCATTGTAGTTTTGATTTACATTTCTCTAATTATTAGTGATGTTGAGAATCTTTCCATGTGAGTCTTGGCCATCTGTGTGTCTTCTTGGGTGAAATGTCTATTTAGGTCTTCTACCAGTTTTTTAAATGAGTTGTTTGTTTTTTTTGATATTGAGCTCCATAAGCTGTTTATATATTTTGTAGATTAATCCTTTGTCTGTTGATTCATTTACAAATATTTTCTCCCATTCTGAGGGTTATATTTTGTCTCATTTATGGTTTCTTTTGCTGTGCAAAAGCTTTCCACTAAGCTCAGGAACAAGACAAGAATGTCCACTCTCATCACTCTTATTCAACATAGTTTTGGAAGTCCTAGCCACAGCAATCAGAGGAGAAAAGGAAATAAAAGTAATACAATTGTAAAAGAAGATGTAAAACTGTCACTGTTTGCAGATGACATGATACTATACATAGAAAATCTTAAAGATGCCACCAGAAAACTACTAGAACTAATCAATTATTTTGGTAAGGTTGCAAGACACGCAATTAATGCACATAAATCTCTTGCATTCCTATACACTAACAATGAAACGTCAGAAAGAGAAATTAAGGCAACACTCCCATTTACCATTGCAACAAAAAGAATAAAATATCTAGGAATAAACCTACCTAAGGAAGCAAAAGACCTATACTCAGAAAACTGTAAAACACTGATGAAGGAAATCAAAGATGATGTAAACAGATGGAGAAATATACCATTTTCTTGGATTGGAAGAATCAGTATTGTGAAAATGACTATATTACCCAAAGCAATCTACAGATTCAGTGCAATCCCTATCAAATTACCAATGGCATTCTTCACAGAATTAGAACCAAAAACTTTACAATTAGTATGGAAACATAAAAGACCCTGAATAGCCAAAACAATCTTGAGAAAGAAAAAAGGAGCTGGAGGAATCAGGCTCCCCAACTTCAAACTATACTACAAAGCTATAGTGATCAAGACAGTATGGTACTGGCAAAAAAATGGAAATATAGATCCAATGATACAGGATATACAGCCTGGAGATAAACCTATGCACACGTGGTCACCTAATTTGTGACAAAGGAGGCAAGAACATACACTGGAGAAAAGGCAGCCTCTTCAATAAGTGGTGCTGGGAAAACTGGACCGCTACATGTAAAAGAATGAAATTGGAACACTCTCTAACACCATACACGAAAAAAACTCAAAATGGACTAAAGACCTAAATGTAAGATCAGACACTCTAAAACTCTTAGAGAAAAATAAGGGAAAAACACTCTTTGCCATAAACCACAGCAAGATCTTTTTTGACTCACCTCCTAGAGTAATGAAAATATAAACAAAAATAAACAAATTGGAATCTTATCTACTTTAAAACTCAAATCACTATCTGTTGTAGATCTCAGCAAATGGACATTTGGCTCATGTAATATTCAAAGCATTCAATTACTTACTGATATGCTTTTACATTTATTACACAGGCTATGTGATCAAGAAGATACATTGTTTATAATAGATACGTTTCACTTGGTTTCTTTAGGATCCTTAATTTTCATAGAGGAGCTGGAACCTAAGCTAAATTTGGAAAATAGATTCCAAGGAAACTTGGAAAATTCTGAAAATCTATTATCCTGTTAGGTTAAGAACTGCTGATATATACTCAGTTCCAAGGTAATTTCTTTTTTAGAAGAATATTTTATTTATTGATTGATTGATATTTATTTATCTATAGATTTATTTACTTTTTGGCTGCATCGGGTCTTCATTGTGGTGCATGGGCTCTTCATTGCAGTGCTTAGGCTTCTCTCTAGTTGTGGCATGAATGTTTTTTCTCTTCTCCAGTTGTGGTGTGCTGGCTCTAGGGTGTGTGGGCTCTGTGTTTTGCAGCACGTAGGCTCTCTAGTTGAGGCACATGAGCTCAGTAGTTGTGGCATGCAGGCTCAGTTGCCCCATGTCATTTGGGATCTTAGTTCCCTGAGCAGAGATCAAACCTGCATCTCCTGCATTGCAGGATGAATTCTTTACCACTGGACCACCAGGGAAGTCCCCCAAGATAGTTTCTTCACAGGCCAAGGCAAAAAGAAAAGGCAAAGAAAATAGCTGATGTCCCTGTGAGTATCATGAATCTTTCTTTACAACTCATAGTTTCTCCTCTTACCTTCGGCTGCATGGAAAAATACGAAAATGTGAATATTTTACCTATTCATGTAGAAGAAAAGAAAAGGAAATTGTCCTTGAAGATAATTCCATGACTACATTTTTTAGAAACACCTTGTTTATGAATTTTGAGAGGCTTACTGTTCTTTCTAATCCAGATATTCCTTTAATTTAATGTAGAGTTATATTGAGTGACATAGAAGTAGTGGCTTATAGTTATAAGCAAGGCTCTTTCACTGTGTCTGAGATAACCATTATTTTAGTCAATGTGGTTTGTATGTAAGATTACAAATATTAAGGTTATTTAGATAATCTTGCCATTATGGAGTATAAGAGGAATTACAAAAAAATTTCAGTGCCCTTTGTGAGATACGAGCATTCTTGTACATAGTATTTATTTACCATAAGGGTATTCAGCTCATAGTGTGGTTATCTGTATCTAATGTCCAATAATTATGTGTAAGGACTGAACTGTCAGTAGTGGTCAGTTTATTACAGATTTACAGAAATTCAAGACTTTTGGCATTAATATGCAATTATTCTCTTTTATGCACTGGTCTAGCTATCTACTGCTTCATAATAAGCTAACTGATAACCTCATGACTTAAAACAGGAACCATTTTATGATACTCTGTGGTTTTGTGGGGAAGAGGTCATGATTTGAGTAATGCTTTGCTGGCAATTCCATAGCATTGATTGAGGTCAGTAAGTGATATTCACTTGGGGCATGGTATGGTTGAGAGGGTTAGATTGCCTTTAATTTTGTGTCTATCACCTTGGTAGGGAGGGCTGGAAGGCTAACTTAGCTGGGATAGCCAGAGCACCTATAATGACCATTCTAGCATGGTGGTCTCAGGGGAACCATACCTTTTACATGGCAGTTCTGTACCCCAAAAAGAGTATTTCAGGAGGCCTAGGAGAACAACTAAGTAGTTCCTGAACATTACCTCTATGCATGCTCTTGGTAAAGCAAATCAAAAAGGCTACACAGGATTGAAGGTGAAGAGTATTAGACTTCATGTCTCAGTGGGAGAAGTAGCAAAGAATGTGTAGCCATTGTTAATCCCACACATGCATTTAAGTATATGAGACGGTATATATTTTGGAAAGTAAAGATGACACAAATGATTTACTGCTTATACTCTCCTGATAAGTTTTCTCTAGACAAAGTCCAGAATGTGCAGTCAAAATACTGTGATGTTGTAGTATACCACCTGGTATACAAACAGAAAGTATTTAAAGGTAAACTTTTTATAATGGAATAGTAAATTCTATCCCATAATATAAAATAGCAATTTGAATACAATAATAACATAAATTATGTTTATGTGTAATGAACATACTCACTAATTTTTGTCTTTAAATTGTGAATTTCTTATAAAGCAAAATATGAAAATCAGTAGAATTATATGTATGAGTGAATATATCAGTTCTTGAGGATTTTTTGTATTCTTGTATATACCTTCTCTTATCTTTATAAGACCCTTGAATATTATCTTCATATAAATGCAGTAAGCTAGAGAGCTGGGATCCAGAGAGCCTGGGAGGGTCACTTAAAAAAATTCTAAAATAGTCACTCTCTCATATGAAATTCTACAAATAAAAATATGAATGTTTTTAAGTTTTTCACTTCTTGAAAATGATCTCCAAATAGTAAAATGTAGCTTGACTGGGCACATTTGTACCCAAGCATTCTGTCTCTACAGAAAAATCTTATTTTTCCTTACAATATCCTGTATCAGAGAATAAAAAGATCCATAATTGCTACATACACTCATGCAATATTTTAAATGAAAAATAATCATATTTCCTAATATGATTAGGAGCATTTGTTAGGATAACATCCTAACAAAATTACAATGATTAAATAGTGATTAAGCAAATATACAGCAGAGATTTGTGTCTGAATCCTAGCACTTCTACTTACTAGTTGTGTTATCTTGTGAAGATACCATTTTAAAATCTTGATTTCTTCATCTGGAAATTTTCATGAATTTTGTGTTTATACAAAATGAACTTGGCACAGTGATTTATTAAATTCCAATAAATATTGATGTATGATATCATAATAACAATCATATTTAGAAGTTTATTTTAATTTTATTGAAAATTAAACCATGATCAAATTTTTGTGTAGCCTTATCAATTTGAAATTCAATCCTTAGTGATACACTGATTGTTTAGTAGCATATATTTAGCCTCCATGTGTTTCTGTTTTTTGTAGTTTTTTTCTTGTAGTTGATTTCTAGTCTCAAAGTGTTGTGGTCTGAAAAGACTCTTGATATGATTTCAATTTCCTGAAATTTACCATGACTTGTTTTGTAGCCTAGCATGTGACCTATCCTGGAGAAAGTTCCATGCACACTTGTAAAGAATGTGTTCTGCTGCTTTCAGATGGAATGTTCTATACACATCTATTAAGTCCATCTCCTCTAATGGTTCATTTAAGGCCAGTGTTTCCAGATTGGTTTTCTGTCTGCATGATCTGTCCATTGATATAAGTGAGGTGTTAAAGTCCCCTACTATTATTGTGTTACTGTTAATTAATCCCTTTATGTCCATTCGTATTTGCTTTATGTATTCAATATTTAGGTGCTCCTATCCTGTGTGCATATATATTCACAATTGTTAAAGCTTCTTCTTGGACTGATCCCTTGATCGTTAGGTAGTGTCCTTCTTTGTCTCTTGTAACAGTCTTTATTTTAAAGTTTATTTTGTCTGATATGAGTATTGCTACTACTCTGGCTTTCTTTTGATTTCCATTTGCATAGAATACTATTTTCCATCTCCTCACTTTCAGCCTGTGACCCAGGCCCCCTGCAGTGGAAGTGCAGAGTCCTATCCACTGGACCATCAGGGAATTTCCAGTCTGTGTGTGTCTTTAAATCTGAAGTGAGTCTCTTGTAGGCTGCAAATATACAGGTCTTGTTTTTGTATCTATTCAGTGACTCTGTCTTTTGGTTGGGGCATTTAGTCCATTTACATTTAAGGTAATTATTGATATGTATGTTCCTGTCATCATTTTGTTAGTTGTTTTGGTGGCTGTCTTTAGTGTTATGTCTTTGGATTCCTTTTCCTTTTTTATATGTATATCTATTACATATTTCTGATTTGCGGTTACCACAGATTTTTTTTAATAGCAGTCTATGTATATATGTGATTGTTTTAATTTGCTGATGTCTTAATTTCAAATGCATTTTAAAATCCCTGCTGTTGTACTCTCCTCCCATGATGATTACTGTTTTTGATATCATATTTTACATCTAATTATTTTGTGTGTCCCTTAACTGCTTACTCCGAATACAGGTGATTTTACTCTTTTAACCTCCTTACTAGCCTGTATGTTTATGATTTCCTGCCTTTTCTGTATGTTTGCCTTTACTGATGAACTTTTTCATTTTGTAATTTTCTTGTTTCTAGTTGTGACCTTTTCTTTTTTGCCTAGACAAATTCCTTTAACATTTATTGTAAAACTGGATTGGGGTGCTGAATTCTTTTAGCCTTTGCTTGTCTGTAAAGCTTTTTATTTCTCCATCAAATCTGAACAAGAACCTTGCTGGATAGAGTATTCTTGGTTGTAAATTTTTCTCTTTCATCAGTTTAAATATATCATGTCACTTCCTTCTGGCCCACAGAGTTTCTTTTGAAAAATCAGCTGAGAGTCTTATGGGAGTTCCCTTGTGTGTTATTTGTTTCTTTTGCCTTGCTGCTTTTAATATTCTCTCTTTATCTTTTGGTCATTTTAATTACAATTAAATTTTGGTGTGTTCCTCTTTAGGTTAATCCTATTTGTGGCTCTGTGCTTCCTGGACTTGGATGACTGTTTTCTTTCCCATGTTAGGGAAGTTTTCAGCTTTATGTCTTCAAATATATTATCTGCCCCTTTCTCTTTCTCTTCTTCTTCTGAGACTGTGATATGAACACTAGCGCACTTGATGTTTTCTTTTTTTTTATAAATTTATTTATTTATTTATTATTTTATTTGCTGTTGGGTCTTTTTTTTGCCATGCATGGGCTTTCTTAGTTGTGGTGAGTGGGCACTAGTCTTTGTTGTGGTGCGCGGGCTCCTCATTGCCATGGCTTCTCTTGTTGTGCAACACGGGCTCTAGGTGCGTGGGCTTCAGTAGTTGCAGCACATGGGCTCAATAGTTGTGGCTCATGGGCTCTAAAGCACAGGCTCAACAGTTGTGGTGCACAGGCTTAGTTGCTCTGCAGCATGTGTCATCTTCCTGGAGCAGGGATCGAACCCGTGTCCCCTGTATTGGCAGGCAGATTCTCAACCATTGTGCCACCTAGGAAGCCCTTGATGTTTTCCCAGAGGTCTCTTAAGCAGTCCTGATTTCTTTTAATTCTTTTTTCTTTTCTCTGTTCATTATCAGTGATTTCCATTACTTTGTCTTCCAGCTTGCTGACCAGTTTCTCTATCATTTAGTCTACACTTGATTCCTTCTAGTGTATTTTTCATTTCAGTTGTAATATTTTTCATCTCTGTTTGGTTTTTCTTTATATTTTTGAACTCTTTGTTAAAAACTTCTAACTTCTCTTTTTGTGCATCATTCTCCTCCTAAGTTCTTTGACCATCTCTACAATCACTACCTTGAACCCTTTCTCAGGAAGATTGCCTAGCTCCACTTCATTTAGTTCTTCTTCTGGGGTTTTTGTTTTGTTCCTTTATCTGGAACATGTTCCTCTGTTGCTTCATTTTGCCTAAGTTTCTGTTTTTGTTTTTTATGTATCTAGTAGGTTTGTTATGTTTCTTGATCTTGGAGAATTGGCCTTTTGCAGGTGACATCCTATGCATCCCAGCAGTACACTCCCTTCTCATCATCCAAGCTATATGCTCTAGGGGTTCTCCCTATTAGGATTGCATGGGTCCTTTGGTTGTGGCAGGCTGACTGTGGGTGGACTGTTAGGCTTGGTGGGCCTCAGTCCAGTTGGTTGCTTGGACTTGCCTTGTATGGAGACTGCTAACTGCTGGTTGGTGGGGCTCGGTCACGAGCTGGCTGGCTGCAGAATCCCCAGAGCTAGTGCTGGCACATTGATGGGAAGAGTTAGGGTCTGTAAGGTTCTGGGGCTGTTGCCCACCACTGGTGAGTGAAGGCAGGTCCTAGTGTTAGTGCTGGACTACTGCCAGGCACAGTCATGTCCTGGAGTCCAGCTACAGGGCCCATGATTCCCAGAGCTGATATCTGATCACTTGTGGGAGGGATGGGAGCAGTTCCTGAAACACAGGTGGTTATGGGGTCTGGGGTGTTCTGGAGTTTGTGTTGGCCTGTTAGTGGGCAGGGCCAGGACCCAGTTGTTCCCAAGGCAGTATTTGGCCTGCTGTAGGCAGGTTAGGTCCACAGGTTATGGGATTGTTTTCTTGTATCTGTTTTCTGCTCCCTGATGGATGAGGCTGGTCCAGAGGCTAGACCAGGCTTCCTGGAGGGCAGCACCAGGGCCAGGGAATTCTGAAGCTGGTGCCTTCTTACTGGTGGGTGGAGCTGTGTCCTGGCCTTCTGCTGGGCAGGGCTGTGTCCAGAGGTGGCTGTGGGCTCAGGAGGTCTTTAGGCTGCCTGTGCACTGATGGGTGAGGCCAGTCAATACACAAATGAATGAATATGGTTGTATTCTAAAAAAAGTTTAATTGCAAAAAACAGGCTTCAAAGAAGATTTCCTCTGTGGGACTTAGTTTGTTGACCTGAGCTAATAAAGTCATGAATAAAAGAGTTTGAAATTATGTAGTTATAAGTGTTTGTGTTCATTTCCACTAAAAATCACAGAGGGTGAAACTATTTGGCCTTACTTTCTATGGTAGGCCGAGTAATGCTCCCCATCCCCCAAAGATGACCATGTCCTAATCCCCAGAAAAATGTGTTCTATTGAGTTACTAAGTATGTGGTAATTTGCTAGAGCAGGAATAGGAAGTTAATATATTCTCCTTGTTTTTAGATTGTGTATTTGTGAGTGTGTGTGTGTTTAATCATGAGATGCTAAATGCATAATAATAGTTTTAAAGTAAGAGAAACCCTGGTTGAAAGATACTTGGAAAAAGTCTTCTTACTAGAAAAGGGATAAAGTTCTGAATGAATAAAGGGATAAAGTTCTATCATTCCTGGTTTCACCCTGTCTTAGTCTGAGAGACTCAACTGATCATTAAATTTTTGGTACTTTTTTCATATTCCAAAATACTCTTCATTAAAAACAAAATAAAACAAATGAAACAAAAATTAAGTTCTAGGCATAGGAGCACACAGCAATAGGCTAACATACTTATGTCATTTTTATTTTATTTATCATATCCTAAAGCTTTGCTAAGTGATATAGTTGTAATTTACAGCTTCATATATGGGATATTTGGAAAACAAAACACTCACAAGTGTTATATAATTCTCCACCATAAATCCATTATAAGTATATTTGATCACTGTTATAGAGGATTCATGGGAAAGAAAAGGTCTTTTGATTTAGAAGACTAGGGTTTATATTCCACTGTGCCGTTTTTTCCAGTGGCCTCTAATCCTTCCAATATCTTGTGGGAAACCAAATGATATTTCTCACCAAAGACAGGAAAAGGCAAAGGATGGCTAGAACTAGGGAGCTCTGAATTTCATCTCACAACTGCTTACACTGGGAAACATTTCTCTTTAATTCTCTTAGTTTAAATGGTCACTCTGGCTAAATTTTATTTATTCATTAAGCACTATCATTTTATTATCTTGTCCTCTGTGAATGTATACAGGGATTTTGAATGGCCTTATCCTTTAGCCAGTGCCTGTATTTTTGGTAAAGGTACCTCTACTGATGTTTATATGAGGGAGCTGCATAGGGAAGCGTGGCTGGTGGTCAGGAAGGTAGATTAGGCTTGTCTTGGTGTTCCAGAAACACACAGTTATTCTTTCCAGAGCTTGACATGAAAGTTCAATTTTATTTCTTTTGAATGAAACTCCTTAAATGCATTAGAGTTTCTTACTAGAACTTACTATTATTCACTCATTTCAGTCTTTCTAAAACCCGGATTATTAACCTTAAAATCATAGAAATATAATCATGGAGTGAATAAGGTTTATATGTTTGAATACCAAATGTCTGTAAAGGCTGAGTGTAAACGCTTAAGAAAAATATTTAAAAGTCCCCAAGAAGAAGGCATTGTTTCAGCAGAAATCAAAGATCCTTACAACTCCACACATCAGCTTTTCTGTTCTGTCTCCATTGTAAAGTTGAAGGACTTTGGGGGAATCTTTTTTGGGGATCCAGGTGTCTTCTGGGGGACATTTCTGTGGCACTGGTTCCTGGGGGCTGGAATTGTTCACATTCTGTATTATTTAGACATAGAGATTCTTGGCTTAGAATGTGTGAAGGAATAAAGTAACAAATTGTGTATCTCTATCTTTGGGGACTCTAAAAAACTGTTTTTAAAGATTTTCCATTGTCCCATGGCTCCTGTAATACCATTCTATGGCCTAGAAATATGTTACATTAAGGCAAACTCACTATATATGGAGGTGTCTCTATGTGGATGTCTCTGTAATATTATGCGGCTGATTTATGAGATCTCAGCAAGTGAATTAGTCCCTTGCGTGTGGTGGAGCGTTTGGGTTAAGCTGACTTCTGGAAAAGGACCGCAAGGACCACCCAATCTTTGCAGCTGACCTAACAAGCTGCTACTAATTCCAAGAAGAAAGTTCATCAATACTTTAATGAGAATTATTTGCATCACTGAAAATGTGTCAGCTACAAAAGCTTTGCCTAATCTGACTCTTGTAGAGTCAGTCTGAATCCATTAGTAATTTGATAAAAAGCTGGAGCCAGTTGGCTCCAGACCAGGTGTCAGCATGCCCGCCAGCCCACTAACTCAGTGCCACCTTGTGTGGTATTGCTCTGTCTGTAAAACAGCTGTTACAATTTACTCCAGATTTCCTGCATTTCATTAGGGTATGAAATAGCCACTTAGTTATCTCATTCACTTAGTTTTCAATGGACCAATGGATTGAACATGTGTGGTCTGTAAATTCTGATCCCATTCTTAACTTTGAATTAAAGGATAAGCTTTAGAATGCCATTACCCCCATCATTCTTAAAATTTTCTCTTCTACACAGTAAGTTTCTCTGCTCTTTATAGATGAATGGTTCTAAAGCCCATTCAAAAGAGACAATTATTTGCCATGCAACAGTTTTCAGATACTATCTTTCTCTTTAAACAGTATTTCTCTTTTAGCAATATTTATTTATATTTATTTATTGTTTAGAAGCTTGGTTTCATATTTAGCTAAAAAAAAAAAAAGCACCTCTGGGGGCAGTTAAGCTGATTTTCTCTTATTAAAACAATAATAGTTGCGAACTGATACTAAGATTCTTTATGTGCACACGAAGATAATAGAAGCTGTCCGAGTACCATGTAATGAGAGGCAGAAAACCAGAAGTTTTGATTTCCCATGTCTATGGTGTTTCCATTCATGGGATTGGCCATAAACAGGGTTTAGGTAGTTAGGTAGATGAATGAACATACTTATTCAGACATCCAGCCAACAATTCATTCAGTGTCTTCTATATTCCATGTGCTGTGTGTCGACTCTGTTTCATTCTCTGCCACTAGATTACAGAGGTTAATAAGTGACAAACCCTTCAGTGATGGTGCACTTTGAACATTATGCTTCAGATTAAATAAACTCTAGTAAAGTCTCCTTGTTCACTATATTTTTCTGCACTGTTTGTTTCCAGTGAGATTCTTTGTGCTGTGTTTAATCTTTTTTGCACTATCCCGTGTCACTGGTTGAATGAGGTGAATATTCCTTTTTACTCATAATAATTATGACAAATAGTGATTCACTAATGCTTGTTATAACATTTTAATTTATATTTTGAAGTAGAGCACAGTGGGATGAGCCATGAGAGATCAGCCCTCTTCCTTTTCTTTTGTCTCTTCACTCCTTTCTCCTACTCTCTAATTAATATAATTTGCTTCCTTCATTTCTCCCCTTCTCCTCGAAGTCAGAAGAGAGAGCAGATGGTGGTGTGGTATGGAATAGATAACTGTGGTCAACACCGAGGGAGAACCAGTCTTAGTCACTTTTTTTTTCAAAAATTCAAAATGTATGTTTTAAATTGACAATTATGATCACTTCACAAAATTGCATTAAAGAAAACATGTATGCAAAAAGTTTATGTAGAAATATTTTATTCTGCAGTGATTGCAGCAAAATTAATACCTTTTCAAGCATATTTTACATTTCCCCTGATTTACTTATTTTCTTTTAGCTTTGCTGTATAGACTTAAGTAGGAGTGATGGTTTATTTCTTGAATGTATGATGGTTTTTATGAGGGAAGGAAAAAGCCTTAATCGGCAATGGCAAATAACCTAGAATCCCTGGAATTATTAATAGCTTGGACAATTATTATTTTCAGTCTGTCTCAATTAAACTTTCCGTTGTTATATTTAATGTGTTAAATATTTAATAAATTTTTATATTAAGAATTTCCTACACATAAAAATGCATACTAAATGTTACAAGGTTCCAAATATTAAAATAAGTGTACCATCTCCCTGGAAAGTTAATTAAAAATAACCTAGCCTAATGTCATATTAGTGTTTTCTAACAATATGGGTCATAAGATCTAAAAAAAGAAATATATAATGAAAAATCCCTTTGTCTTACGTATTCTATTGACTCAACACATTTAATTTTTGTGAAAATAATTACTTTTTAAATTACATTATGGGGTTCTCTTTTTAGTTTAAATGCTGAATGTTATGATGATTTCAGTAGTTTATGATCATTAACACCAGAAGGAGTCATTTTTTAAATACAATTGTTTAAAGTTTTCTGATGCATTAAGAATAAATTCAGAATTAAATGCAGAATAAAATATCATTTTGTTATTGTAACCTGTCTGAATTCTGGAGTAGACTTAATTGCAATAGTAGAATTAGTTGCAAAAGTCAAATAGTACAATAGAATTTTACATGAAGTTATTATATTGTTTTCCTCATTATGTCTTCCTAGAGACTTTATATTCTGTCGATTTCACACCCTTTTCAGTCATGTGCTAGATGGAGTCAATCATTTGCATGGCGTGAACATATTGTTGGTTCTGTATTTCTGCTCCAAAGGAAAGAACCCATTTTGAGTGATATGTGGCTTTTTTATTTGTTTTTGATTTGTTTTTTCCCTTCTTCCCTTCTTTTCTCTTCTCTTCTTTCTCTTCTCTTCTCGTTTTTTCTCTTCCCCTTTCCTCTTCTCTCCTCTCCTTTCTTTCTTTCTCTCTCTCTTTCTAATAGGCTTTTAGTGAGTTTGAGATTGAGCAGCATCAAGAATGTGCTTATGATCACTTGGAAGTATTTGATGGAGAAACAGAAAAAGCACCAATTCTTGGACGACTGTGTGGGAACAAGATACCAGAGCCCCTTGTGGCTACTGGAAGTAAAATGTTTGTTCGGTTTGTTTCTGATGCATCTGTTCAAAGAAAAGGCTTTCAAGCCACACATTCTACAGGTGAGTAAATTAGGGGATGCTTCTCTTTTCTGAGTAAGATCCAGGTTTCTCTTCTAGTGAGTGTAGGGGATCTATAACAGGATTATAACTGAATCAGAAGAAATCTCACTGAAGCACTGTGTGAAATATTTGAGAACCACATAGCATCCTACCTAAATTTCTTTGTAGCCATTGAACTAATTTAAAGAAATGCAGTAGTTTGATCTGATTCACGTTCAATGTAGAATGATCAAGAAGAACTATCTCTAAATATTTATATGGTATATTTCACGTTAACTTTTGCAGTTTGATTTATATGTCGTATTTAACAGGTAGAAATCTGTAGCTTGGAATTCAAAAATTTTGTTTTTGCTAAAATCCTACCTGGTTAGCTAACTTTCACATTAATATGTTTTGTAACTCTCTGTTTTACAGAGTCTTATTCTTTTTCCCTTTTATTTCGTAGGCAACACAATCTTTTCTCTTAATCTTAATCCCTAATTTGACTCTTGCAGATTCCAGCTGTAATGGAAATCTTTAAGAAACAGAATATTATTTATAAAAATATGGAGATTTTAGGCAAAAGTGTAGAATAACTTTATTATAATTTGGAGCAAATTTGATAATACATTCCATAAACGTTGAATAAATTTTTTTTTTCATTCAGTTAAAAAAATATATATATATATTTACTGAAATCATTTAGTTTATAATGCCACCTAGTGGCTGTTCTAATGCATAAACTATTGAAACACCAGGAGAAATCTATTTTGGTGTAAAATACAGTGTAATAGTCTACAAATTCATCGATGAAGCAAATATAGTGCAGTAATTTTTGTTATGGTTTCATGATTTTCTCCTTTTACTTTCATTTTATTTTAGAAATCATAACTTTATTCCATTGTCCAATATTCTTTTCCACTCTAGTGTATGCTATTATGAGCATTAGATTTATATCGAAGTCTATCTGTGAGAAAGTGGATATCATCTGATTCATGCTAGTAATGACTGGAATCATAAATAATACAAAGTAATTATCTCTCATGATTAATATAAATATTCTGTTTTGAGAAAAATCTTTCATAGATTAAAAATTTCATACTAATGAAGGATTTTTTATACATTTGACATTTATTCTTTAAATATTTTCCTGATAACTTGTCACACATTGAAGGAATGGAAAAATTGGAATCCCATTACTTGATCAATATTTTTCTGGCAGCACAGAGTTAATGGCATAATTTTTAAATAATCTTGGTTGTCACAGTTTCGAAGAATGGAGTGTAAAAATATGCTATCAAAACTCTTAAAATAGTTGATATAGTATTTTTAAATTACATACCTATAAATTCCTCTTAGTTTAATAAAAACCTACTTTATAGGTTCTCTTTTTATCTTTACCTTTGCCTTGAATCTCAAGTTTTCTTGCAGTTATAAAACTCCTTGACTCCTTAATTTGCACAGCCTCTGCTCTGGACCCTATTTCAGTGTTTGTATTACCATTAAGCATCCATGAGTAGGATCTAATTATATTATCATAGAGATCAAATATTGATATCCAGTGGTATAATAGCATGCAGTTGGTATTTCAGGCACATACATATACTTAACATAAACTACATACATTGATTTCTCAAAAGAGCTATATGATATAGGAATTAATTATCTTTATCTTCAGATAAATAAATTTAAAATCTGAAAGATCAATTAATTTGCAAAGTTTTCAAAAATTATATCAAAGCCTGGATTTTATCCTAATTCTGACTGTCTCCAAAGCTCATGTACTTTCTACTATGGTATATTTTCTCTTAACATAAACATTTTGGATTAGGAAGAAAACCAATACAAAACTGGATCTCTGTTAATTGAAACAATAGGTAGAGATTGAATGCTTCCTTACATAAGTTGTAATCAAATCTTCTCCAAAACAATCTCCAAAGTATCCAATTGAATAGGCTCGTTTTTTCTCCCTGTTGAGTTCAAATCCATTCAAATACTCATGTGAGCAGCCGCCATCATATTTTGTAGGCAAAACACGCCTTGTATATTGTTTGATTCAGTCCTGTCATCTCAGAAATGAGGATGCTGAGACGAAAACTCAAATGACAACCGAAGCAGTACAAAAAGTAACAGTTGGAATTAGAGTACTGGCTTCCCAACTCCTGCTTATTTGTGCTCTTGTCAACATTTTTGGCATTACCTGTTTGTTTGCTTGTCTTCTTCATGTGTAAATGTTTGCTCTCACTTAAGTGGTTATCTTTGAATTTTCTGGGTAGATTTATTTTATACAGTTACTTTCAAGTAGCCATACATTCTGAAATATTCTTACTTATCGCTTACTATTTTTTCTTTTGAAAGCTTTCTCTTTAACATGTTGATTTATTCCACAGTCTTTCATCAAATATTTATTTGGTACCTCTTTGAAAAGACACTGTAAAGTATTCATAATTTATATAAAAAATTTAGGAATTTTATGGGAACTTATGAGAAAATAGAAGGAATTCCTGTCTTTTTACAGCTATAGTCTAAGTTCAACTTATGATTTTCAGTCAGTTTCTATCAACAAGATAGCCAAGTGCAGTATCACATCTGTCAATTTTTGCTAAATGTATAAAGCATTTATTCATTATTTAATGTATTCTAGAATACATGTAACTTTTATCAATGAGCCCTGAAATATACATTTTAATTTGCTTGAGTAAATTTATATTTCTATATACAATTTTAATTTTATCCACAAGGAAATCTTCTAATACTATGAATTTTGAAATAAGGTGAATAGAAATATTAATATTGCTTTATGGCTTTTTTTTTTACAAGTAATACTGTCCAAATCAATGGTAAATGGACTTTATTGGAAAAAGTCCCTTTTTCCTACGAAGGTAGGTTAAAATTCTAACTGCAAATTTGTTTTAATTGAGTAACAAATAGTATTATGCCAAACTTAAACAATTGAAGAAAACAACTCTTTCAGTAAAAAAAAAATAAAAATATCCTGTGTATTTCTCTCAGAGGATAAGGCTATAATACAGAAAAAGAGGAGGAGAGAAAATATTTTAAAACATAGCATGTCAAGTAGGACTTTTTTCTGCAGCAGAAAGCATCATCCTAATTGTCAATGACATTTTTTTTAATAATTTTTTAAAAAATTGTTTATTTATTTTTGACTGTATTGGTCTTCGCTGCTGCGCATGGGCTTTTCTCTAGTTGTGGAGAGTGGGACCTACTCTTTGTTGCAGTGCATGGGCTTCTCATTGTGGTGGCTTCTCTTATTGTGGAGCACGGGCTCTAGGCACGTGGGTTGCCATAGTTGTGGCACACTGGCTCAATATTTGTGGCTCATGGGCTCTAGAGCACAGGCTTGGTAGTTGTGGCACACAGGCTTAGTTGCTCCACAGCATGTGGAATCTTCCCGGACCAGGGCTTGAACCTGTGTCCCCTGCATTGGCAGGTGGATTCCTAACCACTGCGCCACCAGGGAAGTCCATCAATGACATTTAAATATCAAATAATATATTATTAGGCTTCTTAGAAATTATTTTGATTGAACTTAATTTAATAATAGTGCATTTATTGGTCAAATTACAGGCCTTCACAGGGATTTAACACGTTACCAGAAAATAAACAAAAGTCTTTACAAATTAAAATGAAGGACACCCTTTCCGAAATATTTTGTCACTCCTAATTGTAGTTTTAAGTCATTTGTTTTGAATATTGTCATTTTCTAGAAGTTTTCAGTAAAATCAAATAATGATGCCTCACATTTCAGATTGACAAAGGCTTTGTGAAATCTCTGTTCCCATTGTGTTCAAATACTTCATTTCCTTCTTGATTTCTGTGCTGAGCTGGGATTGACAGAGAATTGTCTCCTCTGGATCCTGTTTTGTTTTGCTAGTTTGTTTCTCTGAAGTAGACACACAGAAGCCAGTGCCTCTCCCACAGTTCATCCCTTCCTGTGCTGTGGAATAAAAGTAATACAAGTGCTGACAGTTGTAAACAAAACAAATCACTCAATTATATAAAACTTTGAGAATAATTTGAATTTTTAAAATATCTTTAAAGGAGATTACACTGGTTTATACATTTATATATTGAATTCAGAAATGTTTTTACAAAATATTGTACTGGCCTTCAAAAATATAATCCTTCCTTTCTGAAAACAGATTAATAGTGCTTGAAATTGTTTTTCAGTTTTTCTGGCTTTTCTTTTCATACCTGAGTGCATCCCTAGAAGTATAGACGTTCTCACTAGAAAATAATAACAAAATGGTGATAGTGTATAGATTATGGCTTTTCCTATGTGCCAGGTATCCTTCAATAATTTGACATCACTCTTCATCTAGACCCCATCATTTGAGTACTGTATATGAATGAAGTGGGAGACAAAATCCCACAGCTGGTGAAGAGTAGAGCTCAGATTTGTACCCAGGCCAATTGGCTGTGGAGTTCTATCACAGGGAGCGGACAATAATTCTTGGAGTTACTGGGATAAGAGAAGCACCATGGTGGGAAAGGAAGGATGCTTGACTTTCAGTCTGTAGGACTTAAGAGATGATTCCCAAGACTGATCAGATTTCCAGCTTTCCAGAGTGATTCTAAGCACGTGTTTCTTCACATGTTTATATTTGAAATAGTGACACCTACATCAATAGATTGTGCAAGACACCCCACCTATCATCTGGAAGACAAAGGGACATTTAGATTCATCCTTTAACATGATGGGGAAGCCATTCTCATCACTGAAACCCTAGTTGGAAGTTTTCTTGTATGTTAGTAACACAAAGGTCTCTGAATGTGCAGTTGTCTGTGACAACGTCCATAGTTTTGGTTGAGCCTACTTGTATTCAGATACACCTGGATGGAGTGCCATCCTGGGGATTCAAAAATATTCTGTTATTTAAATTCACCAAACCACAGTGTGGGTAAAGCATATACAAATCTGAAAACTGTAAGCAACAATTTTAACTGTCCTAATTCACCCTCACAGTGCAATGCCAAGGACTATCCAGTCACAGACAACCACACCAGGGTTACAGTTGTGTTTTGATAACCTGTGGCTTAGCTGTCCAGATCTTTCCACACTGGATTTTTGTTTTTGTTCCCTCCCAACTCATCCCAGCTTTCCTGAGACTTTCCTGGTTTTAGTACTGAAATTACTGCTTCCCAGGAATCTCTCAGTCACAGGCAAATAAGGGAAGAAAGAAACTCTACTTTCTCCTGACACTTTTTATATCCCTTTCTTTTTCTCCCTACCCCCCAGCCACATGTTTGTATGTGTGCTTGGTTGGAGGAGACATTGCAGACTTCCTCTACTTTTATTTATTCTCTAGTCATTGTAAAATTTGGGGGCTCAGACTATGAAGTGTTCCTCAGAGAATTTTGAAAACTTTTATTCTCTAAATTATGCTGTCTGTAAATTTTATGCATGCTTGTATATTTCTTTGATATATTTACCTCTAATGACAAAAGTAGTAATTTGTAAAACATATGTGTATTAATATCTCTCTGAAAAATCTGTAAAAAGAGCATTTAATTTTTTTTTGTTTATTGAAAACACAAAATATAACTGACAAGTTTCTGGAACTACAAAAATAACTACAATTGATGTATGTATGTTTTTCCCAACCAAGTTAAATAAATATGTCTACCTAAGAAGAGTAATACTGGTCTGTATAATTCTATGTAGAGAATTCTGTATGACACGTATACATGTACAGGAGTTTTATGTATCTTGCTGATCTTTATTACTTATTCCTTTGAATTCTGGGTTCTTAAATTATTAAGATTAAACTCGAATTAAGACACTGACCTTTTTTCCATGAAAACAGTTATTTAAGACTGAAAACAATATGAGGTATGACAATAAAAAATTCATTGAGTGTTACTATATGGCAGGTACTGTTGTAAGTGATTTTCATGTGTTAATTAAATCCTCAGAACACACTAAGATTGGTACTATTATAATCATCTGCACTTTGCACTTGACCACTTTACCCTATAGATCAGAGAAGTGATGTCATTTATCCAAAGTCGTTGAGCTAGTAGGTGTGGAGGTGACATTCTAACCCAGCAGTCTCCTTAGGGCCTATGACAGTACCCACTATGCCATCTGAATCTTCAAATGTGGAAACGTAATTGATGATAGAAATGAATACAGAAGTTAGAGAGTGGTTAGGCTGTATTAAAAGAGAAACTGGAATTGTTCAAGCTCATTGAGCTCACTTACTTCGTGTTTCTTCCTGGGCAGAGTGTGGTGGCAGACTGAAAGTGGAATCCAAACCCCAAGATCTGTACTCACATGCCCAGTTTGGTGATAACAACTACCCAGGACAAGTTGACTGCGAGTGGCTGTTAGTGTCGGAACAGGGCTCTCGACTCGAGTTATCCTTCCAGATTTTTGAAGTGGAAGAAGAAGTCGACTGTGGTTATGACTATGTTGAGCTCTTTGACGGTCTCGATTCAACAGCGGTGGGACTTGGTCAATTCTGTGGATCAGGGGTAAATACAGTACCAACAAGATACCATAAACATGATAAAATTGCCTATAAATTGGTGATTGATATGTGTAACACATGCAGATCAGCAATGCTTTTACAGAATGACTTGACAAGTTATAACATGCCTCTTCTTCCCTTAATTCTCCATCTCTAGTGAATGCGCTCAATAATATTGAACAAGCCAGATGAATTCAGTAGCTACAATTTCTTGTTACTCTCCACATCCTAACTTTTTAAATCCATGTTTTTATCATGCAATAATTGTTTAAATATTTAATTATCTAAATGCAATATGCCTAAACACACACCTTTGACAATTTTGTAAGCTTCCTAAATCAAAGCATAAAACAAAAAGAATATGCACACCATTCGAATTGATATTCCCCTCTCAACAATATATTTGATAAGTGGCAGTGTCTGCCACTGGTAGGAGGGTTTAGCCAGTACTGTTGAATGTTGCCTCATTGCAGTGTGCACAGGACAGAGTACCAAAAATGGGTCAAAGGGTGTCAACATAAGAAATAAGAAAAAGGAAAGGTTAAGGTTTTCTCAGTGCTTTTCCCCCAGGATTCACTGCATTAATATCAAATGTTCTTCTGAATACATATTTTGTTTGAATGTATTAGTCCCATTTTCCAAATGTCTACCGGTAAGTATTACTTAATAACATTGAACTCCTGTCCAAATAGCAACTGAAATGAAACAAAAATGCTTCTTGGTAGTTAGATTATTAAAACAAGAAGGAATGAATGATTTGGATTCTGAAAGTGGCTCTGCCTCAGAGCAACTTCTGAAATAGATTTAATGTCCCTTTATCTTCTATGAACTTCACTTTAATTATTTGTAAATCAAAGGAACTTGGCTTAAATTTTGGGGAAAAAACACCAAGTTCCAGAAGTTGGAAACAGACTTAATTATGTTCAAAGCTCAGCTACATCACTGATCAGCCTTGTGATCTTGAGCATGTCATCTGTTCTGTTCTCTGAAACTCCAGTTTCCGTGTCTGTGAAATAAAGTCACTTATCCAATTTTTAAGATTATTGGGAGGATTAAATTATATACCAAAAAATTCCCAAACATAAACTATATTGAAGAAAAAATAATTCATTCTTGTTGTTTGTTTATTTGCTTTGTTTGTTTTTGTCTTCAGCCACCAGAAGAGATCTATTCAATTGGTGATACAGTTTTAATTCATTTTCACACTGATGACACAATCAGCAAGAAAGGATTTCATATAAGATACAAAAGCATCAGATATCCAGATACCACGCATACCAAAAAATAACACCAAAACCTCATCAGAACATAAAGGAATGGGCATAATGGAGAGAAGATTAATTTCTCTTTTAAATGAAGATTTTAGCTCAAATGTTTTATATAATGAGTTTGAGCAGAAGAAAACTGCAAGACCGGAACTATCTCTGTTCTAAAAGAGAAGTTGCCAGCTAACCCTGATCAGCATTACTAGGATATTTGAACTCCATTCTTGACAGTATAAATATAAAGTTGGTGAAAGGGCATCTCATGCTTCAAAGAAGACTTCACAGTCCTTTGTTCACAGCTCAACATAGATGCTTCACAATTTAGACAGTTCCATTCAGGGTCTGTGACCCTGCAGAGTGTTCTTTTTGACAATTTTTCAATATGTGGGAGAAATAAAGTGACCTTGCAGGTCATAAACTGGAAAACCCTCTCCTTGTATCTTAGGATAATTGCTTTGACTTTGCATCTTGAAGACAGTGTAAACCAGATCCATGTAAGTTGTTGTGAAGTGGGAGTCTTTTGAGGGTGGTTTGTACTTTAGATATGTGTATGACCAATATTTGGAAACTGGAATCTTTTAGCTTCATTATTTTCACTTGCAGGCTGAATTTACCTCTTTGAAACATAAATGATCATGAGACCACTTCATTTTGACACGTTTGAAATGTCAGTAGTGTCTATCATTGCAGTTAACACTAGACATCATTTATTTAAGTGCTGGAAAATGCCCAGTTGATTGGTAAACTCAGTTCTTTCAGTGAAAGTGCTGCCCTTTCACACCAAATTCAAGAAGCCTTGTGATGTCTTATGAACTTGATGCGACCACTTCCAACACGTGTGAACAAGATTCTTCTGAATGACTGCCTGGATGGTTCATACTCAGTTTCCACTGCTGCTATTGTCTTTCTTTTGTTGTTGATCTGTTGTAATTGTTAATGTTGATGTTGTCATGGTTAACGTATTTTTTTAAAACATGAAATGAAGTGGAAGTAGGCCTTGTTAGAATTGAAAGGTCTCTTTCTTTCTTTTCCTAGGAATCAGTTTTTAAAAATGCAATGTTGAAAAAAAATGATTTGTTTCTGAAAGACTTTCTATGGTGCTATTCCATAAACATTTTTTAAACAGTTTTTGACCTTTGAACCAACCACGTGAAGACTATGAACGTCTCTGTCTGGCTGGTGGCACTTGAAGACTAAAGACTTGTTAAATGTATGAAGAGTGTATCACTACAAGGGCAGCACTTGTCCTGTGGAACAATTTCTTATAATGCCTTAGAATTCTTTCAAATGATCGAGCAGATCTTCCTAAGAGACACAGCTTTTGAAAAGCTGAACATAATAGTGTATGTTAATTAGAGTTTCTATGAGAAAAATCAACTTCTGTGACTGAGAGCATTGGATATAAATATGGTGACCTGCTTTTATTGCAGAAAATGAATTTTCTGCTTTAAAGCCAGGTGATTTTTAAAAATATTAATGTGTGTATATGTGAGATTGTCTGAATGAGTGGAGTTACAAGGAGGTGAAAAGTAGTGGGTGGTTGAAAAGTTTAAATTTACGTGTCAAGTTCTACTAGAATCCTATTTGAAGCAGCACCTTTCATAGGACGTTTCATGGACAAATAATGGGAACTTCTAATTATTATCAACCCTGTTTAAAAAAAGGCTCCTTCCTTCAGAGAAACTCTATTTTGATATTTTTTTATGTTGATATAGATTGCTATATGAAGTAGCTTTGGTTCTGTTAGCTGTCCATGAACATTCAACATTTAATAAAATTGAGAATTTTTCTTCATTTTACAAAATTAAACTATACACACAGATTTAGCTTATTTGTTTTTGTTTTTGTTTTTGTTTTTTTTGGTCATCATTGCCTTGAAAATCTTTTCTTGCATATAAATTTTATTATGTAAATACATTTTTAAAACCAATCTTTTGATCTTATTGAATATTACTTTGGAAATGTATAACTATTGCCTGCAGTATAATGAACTTTCAGTGGAGCTGACTTATTCTGGTAACTTCTTCTATATTTTTTTCACTAATCTCCAGTTAGCCAAAATATTGGGAATGGGAATGAGAAGAAGAAAAAACGATTAACACCTAGTACACTACACTGTGCCCAGCTCAGTACTAGGCACAGTCACTAGCTCTTTTTAAACTTTATGCCACCCTTTGAGAACTGTGGTGATGTTCTCACTTTGTGGTTTAGGAACTGAGGCTCAAAGAAGGCGTATCATGTTCCCAAGGTCACAGTGTAAAGTTAGATGTTAAAACCCAGATTGTCTGATATAAAAATATGTGCTTGCTCTACAAAATGTAAGAGACTCAATCTTGATATAGATAAATAGTAGATATATTTTTATGATGAAACTTCTCCACATAAAGTCAATTTTAGAGGTGAATTACAGGAAAACTTTCAGGATAAACATTTTTCCTTTCACTAATAGCGTAACAATTCAAATATCAACTGTAGATATCTTTAAGAACCACAATTAGTACTAGAAAATTTAAAAACAAAAAAACTACTATATAGTTTGGATTTGGTAACTATGGGCCATTTGTTAAAATAAATACATTACATTATTTTATCTTGTGGGTTGGAGAAATGGAGTGTTCTACTTTAAGAAATATTGTGGATATTCTGGTTGACATCTTATTAAGCCACAATGAGCTGCCTTTGACACAACTGAGAAAGTATTTCAAAGGCACACCAAAGAGATGTCATCATAACTTAGATCTTCAATGGGAACATTAATTTTTTATTGTACCTAATGTCAGATATCAGCACATTGCATATTATTTTTATAGTAATTCAACTTTGGCTTAAGTATGTTGTTAAATTCAAACACAAACAGTTTCATTGTTATTGTTTTAATAATTGTTGTTACTGTTCTAGGGCATTTTATTAGTTTTGTAAATTTATTTTCAACCTCTACATCAACTCCTACATTAGTCTTGGTTGTACTCTTTTTTTTGCCAAAGTTCTAACTCCTATAAAATCTGACTATACATAGAAAAAAAACTGTTCCCACTTAATATGATTTTATTAAATTATTTTTAAAAGTCAGTTTTGAATATTAATCATTTATTTAGGAGATCATGACTTAACTGCACAAAACAACATTTTTAAACAAATATATGAGAAACAGCAATTCTATTTCCAAAGCCTCCAAATGTCCCCTGCCTATATTGTCTGAATTTTTGCCATCTTGGATTAATTTTAGTATACCACAGTATCAGATTCAAATTCTGTTTGATTTTGTTTTTAAATGTCTTTGTCTCATTTAGTTTCTGTTACTATATTTTTGGCAGAGGTCAACACAGGGTGATTCCAAACATTGTATAAGGGCCCTGAGCAGGTCTCATATATAATCTCCCTTTCATGCAATATTTTGAATAAAAAATCAGTGCAATAAATCTCAACTTCTAACTTTAGAAAACTTGCAGGTAGAAACATTATTTGCGTTAAAGCTTATGAAAAGAGAAAACCTAAACACCAATATGCAGCATAACACATGTAGATAGAAGGTCTGGCAGCTGGGTCTTCTCTTGCTTTTGCTGCCAGGGCATAGGTGGTTGAAGTGGCAGGAAGAGGTACATTTCAAGGAAAGCAATTAAAATTATTTAAACAGAAGAACACCCAGAAAGGACAAATAAAGTGAAAGGATTATAGATAATAAGGCTTAAATATGTAAATCTATCCTAAAACAATACTTAGGGGACATTCCTTAGAGGGGTATAATTAAACATTAAATTGCAGAAAATTTTTCCTCAGGGATATATGAACTTTGTTAAAGTCATTTTTACACCACATATGTCTGTTAGTTTTGTTTGAATTTCATGGGAATAAAGAGTCCTTCATAATAATATTTGTCATTTTTAAACCAAAAGACATAGACATTTATTTATTTAACAAATATTTGCTTAATGCCTATAATATGCTAAGCACCATGTTAAATATTAAGAATTTAATGAGACTTTAAAAGAAAAAGATCACAATCTTTCCTTTCTTGACAGTTAAATTCTAGTTGGAGAGATAAATATTGATATTAATTGAAAACAAATAACAAAAAGGCATAATTACAATATAACACATTCACGTGCAGAATTCCCTGGCAGTCCAGTGGTTAGGACTCCATGCTTCCACTGCAGGGGGCACAGGTTTGATCCCTGGTTGGGGAATTAAAATCCCGTATGCCATTGTGATGCAGAAAAAAGAAAAGGGTGTGTGTGCATTTTACTACCATTTGGGGGGCATTCTTCCAAACAGCACGGTTTGGATTTCAAGACAAATATTAACATAAGCATCCTTTCCTTATCCTTGATTTTCCACTGTTTTCTTACTTGAATTTGTGTTTTCTAAAATTTCAACTTTTGTATAAAATAACTTATTTTGCATCAATCATATTTTCAACTTATAAATGCAATTATTCATTCTCAAGATGAGCAATGGGGGTGGGATAACATTAAAATTCTGATGTTTATTCATGTAATTATTTAACAAACAAAACTAAAGAATACAAAAAGCAGTACCTAGGGAGGTGGCTGAGATGGAGGACCCTGACTTCACCTCCTCCTATGGACACAAAATTACAACTATTCACAGAACAACTCTCTATGAGAACAACCTGAAGAGTAGTAGAAAAGATTTTCCACAAATAAAGACATAAGAGAGAAATCACAATGAGAAGAGTTGGAGATGTGGAGACAAGACAGCATCAGACCCACAACCCACCAGTCAGCAAACCACAAATGCATATTGTAGAGGTCCTCCCTAAAAAGCAAGGAGTCCAAGGCCATGTCAGGCCACTCCACCTAGGGGTCCTGCCTCAGGAAGATGAGCCCCCAGTTTATCTGTTTTTGAAAATCAATGGGGCTTGTGTTCAGGAGAGCCAGAGGGCTATAAGAAACAGAGCTCCATTCTTAAAGGGAGCACAAAAAATCTCACATGCTATGAGACCCAGTGCAGAGGTAGTAGTTTGAAAGAAGCCTTTGTTAGACACATTTCCTGATCTTGGAGAGCTTTCCAGAGGGGTAGGAGGCAAATGTAACTGTGGATATAGATGCTGGCAGCAGATATTATTGTGAGCCCATTCCAATGGAAAAACATTGGCACTGGCAAGCACCATTTTGGAATCCGCCTTCCAGCTTATTAGGGCTATAGACCCAGCCCCACTCACCAACAAACCCCACCCTACCCCCAGATCACACACAGATTATCATATTAAAATTTCATATTAAAATAGTCATATATATATATGGGGTTATATGTGACCTCATGGTAACCACATCCAAATTATAATGGATACAATGCAAAGAAGAGAAGAGAATCCAAACATAATGCTAAATAAAGATCTTCATCAAATCACAAGGGAAGAGAGCAAAGGAAGAAAAAAGAAATAAATAAAAATGAGGAAAACAACCTGAAAACAGTTAGCAAGATGACAACAAGTTCATACCTATATAATTACTGTAAATGTAAATGGACTAAATGCTTTAATCAAAAGATAGAGGTTGAATGGATTTTTTAAAAATATCCATATATATGCTGTCTAGAAGAGACTCACTTAAGATCTAAAAACATACACAGACTGAAAGTGAGGAGATGGAAACAGGTATTCCTTGCAAATTGAAATGAAAGGAAGCTGGGGTGGCAATATTTGTATTAGACAAAATAGACTTTAAATCAAAGACTATAACAAGAGAAAAAGAAAGACATTCCATAAAAATCAGGGATCAATTCAATCAGAAGACATAATAATTTTAAACATATATGCATCCAACCTAAGTACATTTAAATACATAAAGCAAATATTAACAAACATAAATAGAGAAATTGACAGTAACAGAATACTAGCAGGGGAATTTAAGACATAACTTACATCAATGGACAGATAATTCAGATAGAAAATATGGAAACACTGGCCTTAAGTGGCACATTAGGTCATATGGAATTAACAAATATACAAAATGCATTCCTACTAAAGGCAGCAGAGTGCACATTCTTTTGAAGTGCACATGGAATATTCTCCAGGATAGATCACATGCTAGGTCCTCAAAAAAGTCTCAATAATTTGAAGAAGATTGAAATCTTATCAAGCATCTTTTCCAAATACAACAATATGAGACTAGAAATAAACTACTAGAGAAAAACTGAAAAAAAAAAAGGAAACACATGGAGGCTAAACAATATGCTACTAAACAATCAATTGGTCAATGAAGAAGTCAAAAGGGAAATAAATATACCTAGAAATAAATAAAAATGGCAACATTGCAAACCAAAGTCTATGGGATGCAACAAAAGCAGCTGTGAAAGGGAACTTTATAGCAATACAAGTCTACCACAAGAAACAAGAAATATTTCAAATAAACACAAGTTAACCTTACACCTAAATGAACTAGAAAAAGAGAAAACAAAATCCAAATTTAGTAGAATGAAAGAAATCACAAAGATCACAAAAGAAATAAATGAAATGGAGACAACCCCCCCCCCCACAAAAAAATAGAAAAGATAAATGAAAGTAAAAACTGGTTTTCTCAGGGCTCTGGGATTTGGTTCAAGATGATGGAGTAGAAAGACATGCACTCACTTCCTCTTGTGAGAGCACCAGAATCACAACTAACTGCTGAAAAATCATTGACAAGAAGACACAGGAACTCACCAAAAAAAGACACCCCACTTACAGAAACAAAGGAGAAACCACAATGAGACGGTAGGAGGGGAACAATCACAATAAAATCAAATCCCATAAGTGATGGGTGGGTGACTCACAAACTGGAGAACAGTTATACCACAGAAGTCCACCCACTGGAGCCTCATGTCAGGCTTCCCAACCTAGGGGTCCAGAAGCAGGAGGAGGAATCCCCAGAGAATCTGACTTTGAAGGCCAGCAATATTTGACTCCAGGACTTCCACAGGACAGAGGGAAACAGAGACTTCACTTTTGGAGGGCACACAAAAAGTAGTGAGCACACCAGGACCCAGGGGGAAGGAGCAGTGACCCCATAGGAGACTGAACCAAACCTACCTGCTGGTGTTGGAGGGTGACCTGCAGAGGTGGGGGGCAGCTGTGGCTCACCACAGGGATGCAAAGACTGGCAATGGGGGTTTTGGGAAATGCTTATTGTCCTGAGCCCTCCCAGAGTCCACCATTAGCCCTGCCAAGAAGCCTGTAGTCTCTAGTGCTTGGTTGACTCATGCCAAACAACCAACAAGGTTGGAACTCAGCCCCACCCATCGGCAGACAAGCAGACAAAAGTTTTACTGAGCTCTGCCCACCAGAGCAACACCCTGCCCTACCCTCCACCATCAAGAAAACTGCACAAGCCTCTTAGATAGCCTCGTCTACCAGAGGGCAGATGGTAATATCGAGAAGAACTATAATCCTGCAGCCTGCAGAACAGAAACCACAACCACAGAAAGACAGAGAAAATGAAAAGACAGAGGACTTTGTACCAGTTTAAGGAACAAGATAAAACCACACGAAAATAACTGAATGAAGTGGATTTAGGCAACCTTTCAGAAAAAAGAGTTCAGAATGATAGTGAAGATGATCCAGGACGTCAAAAAAAGACTGGATGCAAAGACTGAAAAGAGGCAAGAAAAGTTTAACCAAAGACCTAGAAGAATTAGAGAACAAACACAGATAAGCAATACAATAACTAAAGTGAAAAATACATTAGAAGGAATCAATAGCAGAATAACTGAGGCAGAAGAACAGATAAGTGACCTGGGAGACAGAATGGTGGAAATCACTGATTCAGAAAAGAATAAAGAAAAAAGAATGAAAAGAAATGAAGACAACCTAAGGGACCTCTGGGACAACATTAAACGCACAAACATTCACATTATAGGGGTCCCAGAAAGAGAAGAGAGAGAGAAAGGACCTGAGAAAATGTTTGAAGACATTATAGTTGAAAATTTCCCAGAGCAAGTTGTTGAAGAGATTATAGTTGAAAATTTCACTAACATGGGAAAGGAAATAGCCTCCCAAGTCCAGGAAACACAGAGAGTCTTGGGCAGGATAAACCCAAGGAGAAACACACCAAGACACATAGTAGTGAAATTGACAAAAATTAAAGACAAAGAAAAATTATTAAAAGCAACAAGAGAAAGACAATAAATAACATACAAGGTAATTGCCATAAGGTTAACAGCTGATTTCTCAGCTGAAACTCTGCAAGCCCTAAGGGAATGGCACAATATATTTAAAGTGAAGAAAGGGAAGGACCTACCACCCCCCAAGAATACTCTACATAGCAAGGGTCTCACTCAGATTCAACAGAGAAATAAAAAGCTTTATAGACAAAAAGCTAAGAGAATTCAGGACTATCAAACCAGCCCTACAACAAATGCTAAAGGAACTTCTCTAAGTGGGAAACATAGAGAAGAAAAGGATCTACAAAAACAAACCCAAAACAATTAAGAATATGGTAATAGGAAATACATATTGATAATTACCTTGAATGAAAATGAACTAAATGTTCCAATCAAAAGACAGACTGGCTGAGTGGATACATAAACAAAACCCATGCTGTCTACAAGAGACCTACTTCAGATCTAGGGACACCTACAGACAGAAACTGAGGGTATGGAAAAAGATATTTCATGCAGATGGAAATCAAAAGAAAGCCGGAGTAGCAATAATCATATTAGATAAAATAGACTTTAAAATAAAGAATGTTGCAAGACACAAGAAAGGAAACTACATAAGGATCAAGTGATCAATCTAAGAAGAAGGTATAAGAATTATAAATATATATGCACCTAGTATAGGATCACCTCAATACATAAGGCAAATGCTAACAACTACAAAAGTGGAAACCAACAGTAACATAACAATAGTTGGGGACTTTAACACCCTACTTACACCAATGGACAGATCATCCAGAAAGAAAATTGACAGGGAAACACAAATTTTATTTTTTCAGAACTTTTATTGAGATATAATTGATATATAATAAACTGCATGCATTTAAAGTTCACAATTTGGTATTTTTTTCTTAGTCAATCCATATCTTCCAGTTCATCCCACCCCAACCCTCGCTGCTTTCCCCACTTGGTGTCCATATGTTTATTCTCTACATCTGTGTCTCTATTTCTGCCTTGCAAACCACTTAATCTATACCATTTTTCTAGACTCCACATATATGCGCTACTATAAGATATTTGTTTTCCTGTTTCTGACTTATTTCACTCTGTATGACAGTCTCTAGGTCCATCCATGTCTCTACAAATGTCCCGATTTCATTCCTTTTTATGACTGAGTAATATTTCATTGCATTCATATATCACATCTTCTTTATCCATTCATCTGTTGATGGTCATTCAGGTTGCTTCCATGACCTGGCTGTTGTAAATAGTGATGCAATGAACATTGGGGTGCATGCGTCTTTTTGAGTTATGGTGTTCTCTGGGTATATGCCCAGTAGTGGGATTGCTGGGTCGTATGGTAATTCTATTTTTAGTTTTTCAAGGAACTTCTACACTGTTCTCCATAGTGGCTGTATCAATTTACATTCCCACCAATAATGCAAGACAGTTCCCTTTTCTCCACACTCTCTCCAGCATTTATTGTTTGTAGATTTAGGAAACACAAACTTTAAATGACACAAGATAGATTTAATTGATATTTCTAGGATATTCCATCTGAAAACAGAAGATTACACTTTCTTCTCAAGTGTACCTGGAACATTCTCCAAAATAGATCACATATTAGATCATAAATCATCTTGGTAAATTTAAGAGAATTTGAAACCGTATCAAACATCTTTTCCAAGCAAAATACTATGAGATTAGAATTCAATTACATGAAACAAACTGTGAAAAATAGAAACTCATTGAGGCTAAATAACAGGATGGTGGCAAATAGAACAGTTACCCGAGGCCAGCGGGGGACCTGAGGCCTAAACAGACTGCAGGAACACCAAAGAATCCAGGTAGGACCTGGGGGAAGTCAGGGGGTTGGGGAAGGGGAAGCTAGGCGGGACTGGCACCTCTGGGGTTTGGCTGGGGGAGGGGGGATTTTCCCGCCTGGAGGGACTGTTGGGGCCTGTAGAGATGGGGGAAACTGCGACTGGGTTTCTCCCACCCAGGAGGCCTGCTGAGCTCCCTGGCTTGGGGGCCTGCTGAGCTCCCCAGCAGGGTCCTCCACCCTCCAAGGCCCCCTCTGTGTTGCCTGGGTCCTGGGGGTGTGGGAAAGAGGGAGGAGGGGCGAGGAGGTGGAGAGGCAAACAGGAGGGTGTGGGGGCTTTGAGATTGATGGACAGGGAGGCGAGAGGGCGTTTTGCCTGCACTCCTAGACAGGGAGGCCGACTGGGCTCCTGGGCCTGGTCCTTCACTCTCTGGGCCCCCCTCCAGCTGCTTAGAACCTAAGAGAGTGGGGGCAGGGGAGAGGAGGAGAGGCAGAGAGGGACCCTACCAGACTGGGAGGTCTGGGGAAGTGCCTCAGGTGTTACCCTAGCCCAGTTGGCCTTGGGAAGCCTGTTGGGTTTAAGAGTCTGGTCTCATGCCTTTCAGTGCCTCCTGCAGTTGTGAGGGTTCTGGGGGAATAGGAGAGAGGGGGTGAGAAAGAAGAGAACCCAAGGGGGTGGGACTCTCTGAGACTGGAGGACTAGCAGAGGTGCCTAGCATCTCTACCACTAACTTGGGCCCAGGTAGCCCACTGGGTACCTTAACCTGGTTCTTTGTTCCCAGGAACAGAGGCATTTCTGGGCTCCTCTGGCTCATTGGACCTAAGCCCCATTCCCCACCACCCCCAGGGCCTTTTCTAAGCATAGGCCCTGTCCACTGCCTAACTCCCCCCCCCGCCCCAATCCCTGCCTTTGTCTAAGCCCCATACCCACAGCCAAGGCCTTTTCTGGCCTTTTTTCTTTTCTCTTTTTCTTTTTCTTTTTTTTTCTTCCCACCTCCTCACTTAGGCTATTGCAGGTGTTTTACCTTCCAGTTGTTGCTCCATCTTTTTTAAAATATTTTTTCTAACACATATGTTAGTTTCCTATTGTATTTTTTATCTTGCTATTGTTCTGCTGTTCTACTTTTTTAAAAATGTTTTTTCATTTTCCCTGCTCCACACAGCTTGTGGGATCTTGATACACAAGCCTAGTGTCAGGCCTGAGCTCCTGAAGTGGGAGCTCTGAGTTCAAAACATTGGACTAACAGGGAAATCCAGTTCCCAGGGAATATTCTTTACAGTGAGGTCATCCAGAGGTTCTCAACTCAACAACAAGACCCAGCTATACACAACAGCCTACAAACTCCAGTGCTTGAAACCTCAGGCCAAACACCCAGTGGGACAGGAACACAATAGTGCCCATCCAAAGTGGGGGGGAAATGAGATGACAAAAAATATGTCACAGATGAAGGAACAAGGTAAAAGTACACAAGACCAAATAAATGAAGAGGAAATAGGAAAATTTCCTGAAAAAGAATTCAGAGTAATGATAGTAAAGATGATCCAAAATCTCAATAACAAAATAGAGAAAATACAAGAAGCAGTTAATAAGGACTCAGTAGAATTAAAGAGCAAACAAACTGTAATAGATAACAAAATAACCCAAATTAAAAATACTCTAGATTCTATAAACAGCAGAATAGCTGAGGCAGAAGAACGAATAAGTGAGTTGGAAGATAGAATGGGGGAAATAACTGCCACAGAACAGGAAAAGGAAAAAAAATAAAAAGAATGGAAGACAGTATCAGAGAAATTGGTGAAAACATTAAGCGCACCAACATTCAAATCATATGCATCCCAGAAAAAGAAGAAAAAAAGAAAGGGTCTGAGAAAATATTTCAAGAGGTTATAGTGAAAAACTTCCCCAATATGGAAAAGGAAATAATTAATCAAGTCCAAGAAGTGCAGAGAGTCCCATACAAAATAAACCCAAGTAGAAACACACAAAGGCACATATTAATCAAACTAATACAAATTAAACACAAAGAAAAAATATTAAAAGCTGCAAGAGAAAAGCAACAAATAACATATAAGGGAAAAGTCATATGGATAACAGCCAATCTTTCTGCAGAAACTCTGCAGGCCAGAAGGGAGTGGCAGGATATACTGAAAGTCATGACAGAGAAAAACCCACAGCCAAGAATACTCTACCCAGCAAGAATCTCATTCAGATGCAACGGAGAAATCAAAAGCTTTACAGACAAGCAAATGTTAAGAGAATTCAGCAGCACCAAACCAACCTTACAACAATTGCTAAAGGAACCTTTCTAAGCAGGAAACACAAGAGAAAGAAAATACCTACAAAAACAAAAAACAAAAAACAAAACAATTTAAAAAATGGTAATAGGAACATACATGTCAATAATCAACTTAAATGTAAATAGATTAAATGCTCCAACCAAAAGACACAGACTGGTTGAATGGATACAGAAACAAGACCCTTACATATGTTGCCTACAAGAAACACACTTCAGATCAAGGGACACATATAGACTGAAAATAAGGGAACGGAAAAGATACTCCATGCAAATGGAAATCTAAAGAAAGCTGGAGTAACAATATTCATATCAGACAAATTAGACTTTAAAGTAAACACTATTTACAAAGGACAAGGAAAGACACTACATAAAGATCAAAGGATCAATCCTAGAAGAAGATATAACAATTGTAAATATCTATGCACCGAACAAAGGAGCACCTCAATGCATAAGGCAAATGCTAACAGTCATAAAAGGGGAAATCAACAGTAACACAATAATAGTAGGAGACTTTAACATCCCACTTACATCAATGGACAGATCATCCAAACAGAAAATAGATAAGGAAACACAAGCTTTAAATGACGTATTAGACCATCTCATCTTTATTGATATTTATAGGACATTCCATCCAAAAACTACAGAATACACTATCTTCACAAGTTCACACGGAACACTCTCCAGGATAGATCACATCTTGGGTCACAAATCAAGCCTCGGTACATTCAAGAAAATTGAAATCATATCAAGCATCTTCTCAGACCACAATGCCATGAGACTAGGTATCAATTACAGGAAAAACTGTAAAAAAATACAACTACATGGAGACTAAACAATATGCTTTTAAAAAACCAAGAAATCACTAAAGAAATCAAAGAGGAAATCAAAAAATACCTAGAAACAAATGACAATGAAAACACAATGAACCAAAACCTGTGGGATGCAGCAAAAGCACTTCTAAGAGGGAAGTTTATAGCAATACAGTCATACCTCAAGAAACAAGAAAAGTATTGAATAAACAACCTAACCTTACACCTAAAACAATTAGAGAAGGAAGAAGAAAAAAACCCCAAAGTGAGCAGAAGGAAAGAAATCATAAAGATCAGATCAGAAATAAATGAAAAAGAAAGGAAGGAAACAATAGCAAAGGTCAATAAAACTAAAAACTGGTTCTTTGAGAAGATAAACAAAATTGATAAACCATTAGCCAGACTTATCAGGAAAAAAAGGGAGAAGATGCAAATCAACAGATTTGGAAATGAAAAAGAAGGAACAACTGACACCAGAGAAGTACAAAAGATCATGAGAGACTACTACAAACAACTATATGCCAATAAATTGGATAACCTGGAAGGAATGGATAAATTCTTAGAAAAGTACAATCCTCCAAGATTGAACCAGGAAGAAATAGAAAATATGAACATACCAATCACAAGTATGGAAATTGAGACTATGATTAAAAATCTCCCAACAATCAAAAGCCCCAGGGCCAGATGGCTTCACAGGCGAATTCTATTAAACATTTTGAGAAGAGCTAACACGTATCCTTCTCAAACACTTTCAAAATAGAGCAGAAGGAGGAACACTCCCAAACTCATTCTACAAGGCCACCATCACCCTGATACCAAAACAGGGCAAATATGTCACACAAAAAATAAAATTACAGACCAATATCACTGATGCATATAGATGCAAAATCATCAATAAATACTAGCTAACAGAATCCAACAGCACATTAAAAAGATCATACACCAAGATCAAGTGGGGTTTATCCCTGGAATGCAAGGATTCTTCAATAGACACAAATCAATCAATGTGATACACCATATTAACAAATTGAAAGATAAAAACCATATGATCACCTCAATAGATGAAGAAAAAGCTTTTGACAAAATTCAACATCGATTTATGATAAAAACTCCCTAGAAAATGGGCATAGAAGGAAATTACCTCAACATAATAAAAAGCATATATGAGAAACCAACCTCCAACATTATTATAAATGGTGATAAATTGAAAGCATTCCCTCTAAGAACAGGAACAAGAAAGGGTGTCCACTCTCACCATTATTATTCAACATAGTTTTGGAAGTTTTAACCAAAGGAATCAGAGAAGAAAAAGAAATAAAAGGAATCCAAATTGGAAAAGAAGAAGTAAAATTGTCACTCTTTGCAGATGACATGATATTATACATAGAAAACCCTAAAGATTCTACCAGAAAACTGCTAGCACTAATTGATGAATTTAGTAAAGTAGCAGGATACAAAATTAATGCGCAGAAATCTCTTGCATTCCTATACACTAACAATGAAAGAGCAGAAACAGAAATTAAGGAAAAGTTTCCATTTACCATTGCAACAAAAGGAATAAAATACCTGGAAATAAACCTGCCTAAGGAGGCAACAGACCTCTATGCAGAAAGCTATAAGACACTGAGGAAAGAGATCAAAGACGATACAAACAAATGGAGGGACATACCATGTTCCTGGATTGGAAGAATCAATATTGTGTATATGACTATCTTACCCAAAGCAATTACAGATTCAACGCAATCCTGATCAAATTACCAATGGCATTTTTCACAGACTAGAAGAAGAAATCTTACGATTTGTATGGAAATGCAAAAAATCCTGAATAGCCAAAGCTATCTTGAGAAGGAAAGACGGAGTTTGTGGAATTAAGCTCTCTGACTTCAAACTATACTACAAGGCCATAGTGATCAAGACAGTATGGTACTGGCAGAAAAAGAGAAAGGTAGATCAATGGAACAGAATAGAGAACTCAAAGAAAAACCCAAGCACACATGGACAGGTTATCTTTGAGAAAGGAGGCAAGAAAATACAATGGAAAAAAGACAGCCTCTTCAATAAGTGGTGCTGGGAAAATTGGACAGCAACATGTAAAAGAATGAAATTAGAACACTTCCTAACACCATACACAAAAATAAACTCCAAATGGATTAAAGACCTAAATACAAGGACAGATACTATAAAACTCTTAGAGGAAAACATAGGCAGAACACTCTATGCCATACATCAAAGCAAGATCCTTTTTCGCCCACCTCCTAGAATAATGGAAATAAAATCAAGAATAAACAAATGGGACCTAATGAAACTTAAAAGCCTTTGCACAGCTAAAGAAACCATAAACAAGACAAGAACACAACCCTCAGAATTTGAGAAAATACTTGCCAACGAAGCAACAGAAAAAGGATTAACCTCCAAAATATTTAACAGCTCATGTAGCTTAATACCAGGAAAGCAAATAACCCAATCCACGAATGGGCAGAAGACATAAATAGACATTTCTCCAAAGAAGACATACAGATGGCTAACAAACTCATGAAAAATGCTCAACATCACTAATCATTAGAGAAATGCAAGTCAAAGCCTCAATGAGGTATCACCTATACCAGTCAGAATGGACATCATCAAAAAAATCTAGAAACAATAAATTCTGGAGAGGGTGTAGAGGAAAGGGAACCGTCCTGAACTGATGGTGGGAATGTAAATTGATACAACCACTATGGAAAACAGAACGGAGGTTCCTTAAAAAACTAAAAATAGAACTACGATATGACCCAACACACCCAGTACTGGGCATTTACCTAGAGGAAACCATAATCCAAAAGAAACAGGTATGATAATGTTCATTGCAGCACTATCCAGGACATGGAAGCAACCTAAATGCCCATCAACAGATGAATGGATAAAGAAGATGTAGCACATATATACAATGGAGTATTACTCAGCCATAAAAAGGAAGGAAATTGAATTACATGTAAAGAGATGGATAGACCTAGAAACTGTCATACAGAGTGAAGTAAGCCAGAAAGAGTAAAACAAATGCTGTATGCTAACATATACATATGGAATCTGAAAAAGTGGTATCGATGAACCCAGTGACAGGGCAAGAGTGGAGATACAGTAGTAGAGAATGGACTTGAGGACACGGGGCTGGGGCGGGGGGGGGGGAAGGGGAAGCTTGGATGAAATGAGAGAGTAGCACAGACATATTTACACTATGAACTGTAAAATAGATAGCTAGTGGGAAGTTGCTGTATAACAAAAGGAGATCAACTTGATGATGGGAGATGCCTTAGAGAGCCAGGACAGGAAGGGTGGGAGGGAATCGTGGGAGGGAGAGGATATGGGGATATATGTATAAATACAGCCGATTCACTTTTTGTGTACCTCAAAAACTGGTACAAGAGTGTAAAGCAAATACATTCCAATGAAGAGCTTTAAAAAAATAATAAGCTACTAAATAACTAAGATGTCAATGAAAAAAATCAAAGAGGAAATCAAAATATACCTGGAGACAAATGACAATGAAAAAACAGTGATCAAAAACCTATGGGATGCAGCAAAAGTAGTTCTATGAGGGAAGTTTATAGCAATACAATCCTACCTCAAGAAATAAGAAAAATCCCAAATAAACAGTCTAACCTTACACCTAAAGAAACTAAAGAAAGAAGAGCAAACAAAACACAAAGTTAGTAGACAGAGAGATATCGTAAAGATCAGAGCAGAAACAAATGAAATAGAAACAAATAAAACAATAGCAAATATCAATAAAACTAAAAGCTCTTTCTTTAAGATAAGTAAAATTGATAAACCTCTAGTAAGACTCATCAAGAAAAAGAGGGAGAGGACTTAAGTCAATAAAATTAGAAATGAAACAGAAGAAGTTACAATAGACACCACAGAAATCAAAAGCACCATAAGAGACTACTACAAGCAACTATATGCCAATAAAATGGACAACCTGGATGAAATGGACAGATTCTTAGAAAGATACAACCTTCCAAGACTGAATCAGGAAGAAATAGAAAATATGAACAGACCTATCACAAGGAACGAAATTGAAACTGTGGTGAAAAATCTCCCAACAAACAAAAGTCCAGACCAGATGGAATCACCGGTGAATTTTCTCAAGCATTTAGAGAATAGCTAACACCCATCCCTCTCAAGCTCTTCCAAAAAAATTCAGAGGAAGGAACATTCCCAAACTCATTCTATGAGGCCACCATCACCCTGATACCAAAACCAGAAAAAGTTACTACAAAAAAGAAATTACAGATCAATATCACCGATGAATATAGTTGAAATATCCTCAACAAAATACTAGCCAACAGAATCCAACAACACATCAAAAGGCCCATACACCACGATCAAATGGGGTTATCCCTGGAATGCAAGGATTCTTCAATATATGCAAATCAATCAATATGATACACCATATTAACAGATGGAAGGATAAAAACCACATGATCATCTCAAAAGACGCAGAAAATCTTTTGACAAAATTCAACACCAATTTATGATAAAAACTCTCCAGACGATGGGCATAGAGGGAACCTACCTCAACATAATAAAGGCCATATATGACAAACCCACAACAAACATCATTCTCAATGGTGAAAAACTGAAAGCATTCCCCCTAAGATAAGGAAGAAGACAAGGATGTCCACTCTTTCCACTACTCTTCAACATAGTTTTGGAAGTTCTTGCCACAGCAATAAGAGAAGGAAAAGGAATAGAAGGAATCCAAATTGGAAAAGAAGTAAAACTGTCACTGTTTGCAGATGATGTGATACTATACATAGAAACTCCTGAAGATGCGACCAGAAAACTACTTGACCTAATCAATGAATGTGGTAAAGCTGCAGGATACAAAATTAACACACAGAAATATCTTGCATTTCTATATACAAACAATGAAAAATCAGAAAGAGAAATTAAGGAAACACTTCCATTCACCATTGCAACAAAAGGAATAAAATACCTAGGAGTAAACCTAACTAAAAGACCTGTACTCAGAAAACAATAGGACACCAATGATAGAAATCAAAGATGACACAAACAGATGGATGGACATACCATGTTCTTGGATTGGAAGAATCAACATTGTGAAAATGAGTATACTACCCAAAGCAATCTACAGGTTCAATGCAATCCCTATCAAATCACCAATAACATTTTTTACAGAACTAGAACAAGAAATTTTACAATTTGTATGGGAATGCACAAAACCTTGAATAGCTGAAGCAATCTTGAAAAAAAATACGAAGCTGGAGGGATCAGGCTCCCTGACTACAGACTGTACTACAAGGCTACAGTGATCAAAACAGTATGATACTGGCACAATAACAGAAATATAGATCAATGGAACAGGATAGAGAGCCCAGGGATAAACCCACACACATATGGTAACCCTATCTTTGACAAAAGTGGCAAGAATATACAATGGAGAGGGGACAAATTCTTCAGTAAGTGGTGTTGGGAAAATTGGACAGCTAATGTAAAAGAATGAAAACAGATCACTTGTAAACACCATACATGAAAGTAAACTCAAAATGATTAAAGAAGTAAGAGTAAGGCCATACATTATACATCGTTAAGAGGAAAACACAGGTAGAACACATGACATAAATCAAAGCATCACTCAGGTCGCCCTACATGTAAGGCCTACAATCCCAGGAAATGTGTTCCTGAGGCAGATGGACAGTTGGGGAAGTGGAGGTTCTCCCAGCATGGGAGGCCTGCCTAGCACATTGCTCTGGGTCCAAAGAAGATTCCCTGCACCTCGGGCACTGGGGCCCCATTTTCTGCACACAGGAGACACTTGGCACACACAGTGTTTCCCCATGGAAAGCGGTGTGCCAAGGAGCACCCGCCTGGGATGTATGGCACTCTCCCATAGAAGCCCTCCACGCAGCACGCAGTCATGGATTCGGCTGCAGGCCTTTGTGGATGGCGAAGCTGCAGCTTCCTTGCAGGCTGCTGGTCCAGGGGCATGTGTGCCCTGGTCCAGAGTGCTGTAGGAGGAGGTCCTAGCAAGGGGAGAGCAAGCACCTTGTTTCCTTGGCCTCGACTGGCCTGTGCCCCCAGAGGCCTGCCGGCAGTGCACCCAGCACAGGCAGCAAGGGGGTGTGGCAGGCAGCTAGGAGGCAGCAGGAGTCCCACTTGAAAGTGGGGTCATGACTGTTTGGGCCTCAGGCCCCAACGGCAACCTGCACACACAGCCTCTGAACCTGCAGCTTCCGAGCAGTGCAAGAGACACACGGGCACCTCCCTGGGGCCTTCACGAATGAACTGTGCTCCATCGAGGTCCTGCTGGCTGGCAGTGGCCTAGGCCAGCACAGGCCTTAGGGAGGCCTGGCTGAGCCTGGGGTGGGCTCCGAGCTAGCCATGGCCAGGACAAGCCTGGGACTGGAGGCCAGGCTGCAGCCTCATTCCAGGCTGGGCCTGGTGCAGAGAGCCTGCAAGCGAGGCCTTCCAGGGGCAATGCTCAGTGCAGTGGCGTTGCCCTGCCATCCACGTTCCTCACTCGGGCCGCCCTGCCTGTCAGGCCCACGCTCCCTAGAAATGTGTTCCTGAGGCAACTGGACAGTTGGGGAAGTGGAGGCTCTCCCAGCATGGGAGGCCTGCCTAGCACATTGCTCTGGGTCCAAAGAAGATTCCCTGCACCTCGGGCACTGGGGCCCCATTTTCTGCACACAGGAGACACTTGGCACACACAGTGTTTCCCCATGGAAAGCGGTGTGCCAAGGAGCACCCGCCTGGGATGTATGGCACTCTCCCATAGAAGCCCTCCATGCAGCAGGCTGTCATGGATTCGGCTGCAGGCCTTTGTGGCTGGAGAGACAGCAGCTCCTCTGGAGGCTCTGGGTCCATTTGCACTCCTGTTAGAGTAAATGAGGCCTGTGGGATGAGGTCCTTGCAAAGAATGGCAAGCAGCCTGCTCCTTTCGATGAGACGCACATGTGGTGAGAGAGGCTTGGCAGCAGAGAAGAAGCAAGAGGGGCAGCCAGGGAGGGGAGTTGCATGCAGCTCGGAGGCCCAAGATCTCCTGCTTCCCAGCCAGGGAAGGCCGGCTCTGCCCATCAGGCCCCACTCCCACGTGCACACCCAGCTTCTGGATCTGCCCATTGACAGCCATGAAAACACACACAGGCCATACCCTGAGCCTGCCGAGGGGGACCTTTGCTCCCCGGCTGGGCTGCATGCCATGAGTGTGTGACGGGAGAGAAGGCCCCAGGAGGCCTTCAGGGAGCTGCCAGAGCAGAGCAGTGCTCAGGAAAAGGCACTCTTCTTTCTGCAGGCTGGATGCACACTCGACTTTCTGCTTGAGGCAGAGAGAGCTGAGCTAGGCGATCCCTGGCTGAAGGCAAAGCAGAGAGTTTTTCGGTGGAGCGATGGCTCCATCTGCTAGCCGACCAGCGTGGAAGGAGAAGCCTGGCTCCCACTGAGTTCCTGAGTGGGTTTCCAAGCTGGAGGCCCTCTGGCTTCACAAGCTCGAGAGTCCTGCCTAAGACTTCCCTCTGGCAACAGAGTGGGTGCCAAGGGCCTGTGGGTTGGAGGGTGCTCGGAAGCCGCAGGGGAGGCTTTGGGCACCCAGTGCTCTGTGATGGAAAACGCTGCAGGCCTGAGCCTCCAGGAACTCCTGCAAGACTGTGGAGTGGGAACGCTGTCCTTAGCAGAAGGCTCCCTGCCAAGGGCTGCAGGCCTTTGTGGCTGGCTCAGCTGCAGCTTCCTTGCAGGCTGCTGGTCCAGGGGCGTGTGTGCCCTGGTCCAGAGTGCTGTAGGAGGAGGTCCTAGCAAGGGGAGAGCAAGCACCTTGTTTCCTTGGCCTCGACTGGCCTGTGCCCCCAGAGGCCTGCCGGCAGTGCACCCAGCACAGGCAGCAAGGGGGTGTGGCAGGCAGCTAGGAGGCAGCAGGAGTCCCACTTGAAAGTGGGGTCATGACTGTTTGGGCCTCAGGCCCCAACGGCGACCTGCACAAACAGCCTCTGAACCTGCAGCTTCCGAGCAGTGCAAGAGACACACGGGCACCTCCCTGGGGCCTTCACGAATGAACTGTGCTCCATCGAGGTCCTGCTGGCTGGCAGTGGCCTAGGCCAGCACAGGCCTTAGGGAGGCCTGGCTGAGCCTGGGGTGGGCTCCGAGCTAGCCATGGCCAGGACAAGCCTGGGACTGGAGGCCAGGCTGCAGCCTCATTCCAGGCTGGGCCTGGTGCAGAGAGCCTGCAAGTGAGGCCTTCCAGGGGCAATGCTCAGTGCAGTGGCGTTGCCCTGCCATCCACGTTCCTCACTCGGGGCGCCCTGCCTGTCAGGCCCACGCTCCCTAGAAATGTGTTCCTGAGGCAACTGGACAGTTGGGGAAGTGGAGGCTCTCCCAGCATGGGAGGCCTGCCTAGCACATTGCTCTGGGTCCAAAGAAGATTCCCTGCACCTCGGGCACTGGGGCCCCATTTTCTGCACACAGGAGACACTTGGCACACACAGTGTTTCCCCATGGAAAGCGGTGTGCCAAGGAGCACCCGCCTGGGATGTATGGCACTCTCCCATAGAAGCACTCCACGCAGCAGGCTCTCATGGATTTGGCTGCAGGCCTTTGTGGCTGGAGAGACAGCAGCTCCTCTGGAGGCTCTGGGTCCATTTGCACTCCTGTTCGAGTAAATGAGGCCTGTGGGATGAGGTCCTTGCAAAGAATGGCAAGCAGCCTGCTCCTTTCGATGAGACGCACGTGTGGTGAGAGAGGCTTGGCAGCAGAGAAGAAGCAAGAGGGGCAGCCAGGGAGGGGAGTTGCATGCAGCTCGGAGGCCCCAGATCTCCTGCTTCCCAGCCAGGGAAGGCCGGCTCTGCCCATCAGGCCCCACTCTCAGGTGCACACCCAGCTTCTGGATCTGCCCTTTGGCAGCAATGAAAACACACACAGGCCATACCCTGAGCCTGCCGAGGGGGACCTTTGCTCCCCGGCTGGGCTGCAGGCCATGATTGTGTGATGGGAGAGAAGGCCCCAGGAGGCCTTCAGGGAGCTGCCACAGCATAGCAGCGCTCAGGATAAGGCACTCTTCTTTCTGCAGGCTGGATGCACACTCGACTCTCTGCTTGAGGCAGAGAGAGCTGAGCTAGGCGATCCCTGGCTGAAGGCAAAGCAGAGAGTTTTTCGGTGGAGCGATGGCTCCATCTGCTAGCCGACCAGCGTGGAAGGAGAAGCCTGGCTGCCACTGAGTTCCTGAGCAGATTTCCAAGCTGGAGGCCCTCTGGCTCTCCAAGCTCGAGAGTCCTGCCTAGGACTTGCCTCTGGCAACAGAGTGGGTGCCAGGGGCCTGTGGGTTGGAGGGTGCTCGGAAGCCGCAGGGGAGGCTTTGGGCACCCAGTGCTCTGTGATGGAAAACGCTGCAGGCCTGAGCCTCCAGGCACTCCTGCAGGGCTTTGGAGTGGGAAAGCTGTCCTTAGCAGAAGGCTCCCTGCCCAGGGCTGCAGGCCTTTGTGGCTGGCTCAGCTGCAGCTTCCTTGCAGGCTGCTGGTCCAGGGGCGTGTGTGCCCTGGTCCAGAGTGCTGTAGGAGGAGGTCCTAGCAAGGGGCGAGCAAGCCCCTTGTTCCCTTGGCAGAGACTGGGCTGTGCACACAGAGGCCTGCCAGCAGTGAAGACAGTGCGGGCAGCAAGGGGGTGTGGCAGGCAGCGCAGAGGTGGCAGGAGTCCTGCTTGAGAGTGGGGTCCTGGCTCTTTTGTGCTCAGGCCCCAGTGGCCCCGAGCACACACAGCCTCTGGACCTGCAGCTTCCCAGCAGGGCAAGAGACACACAGGCAAGCCCCTGGGGCCTACTCGAATGAACTGTGCTCTGTCGAGGCCCTGCTGGCTGGCAGTGGCCTAGGCCAGCACAGGCCCTAGGGCTGGCTTTGGCCTGCCATCCACGTGCCTCACTCGGGCCGTTCTGCCTGTCAGACCCACACTCCCTCGAAGTGTGCTCCTGAGGCCCTTGGACAGTTGGGGAAGTGGAGGCTCTCCCAGCACGGGAGGCCTGCCGAGCACATTGCTCTGGGTCCAAAGAGGATTCCCTGCACCGCGGGCACCGGGGCTACATTTTCTGCACACAGGAGACACTTGGCACACACAGTGTTTGCCCATGGAAAGCGGTGTGCCCGAGAGCACCCGCCTGGGATGTATGGCACTCTCCCATAGGAGCCCTCCATGCAGCAGGCTGTCGTGGATTCGGCTGCAGGCCTTTGTGGCTGGAGAGACAGCAGCTCCTCTGGAGGCTCTGGGTCAGTGTGCACTCCCGTTCGAGGAAACGAGGCCTGTGGGGTGAGGTCCTTGCAAAGAATGGCAAGCGGCCTGCTCCTTTCGATGAGACGCACGTGTGGTGAGAGAGGCTTGGCAGCAGAGAAGAAGCAAGAGGGGCATCCAGGGAGGGGATGTGCATGCGGCTCGGAGGCCCCAGATCTCCTGCTTCCCAACCAGGGAAGGCCGGCTATGCCCATCAGGCCCCATTCCCAAGCGCACACCCAGCTTCTGGATCTGCCCTTTCCCCGCCCTGAAAACACCCACAGGCCGTACCCTGAGCCCTGCCTAGGGGGCCCTTTGCTCCCCGGGTGGGCCGAATGGCATGACCGTGTGAGGGCAGAGAAGGCCCCAGGAGGCCTTCCGGGAGCTGCCACAGCATAGCAGTGCTCAGGAAAAGGCACTCTTCTCTCCGCAGGCTGGGTGCACCCTCGAGTTTCTGCCTGAGGCAGAGAGAGCTGAGCTAGGCGATTCCCTGGCTGAAGGCAAAGCAGAGAGTTTTTTGGTGGAGCGATGGCTCCATCTGCTGGCCCACAAGCGTGGAAGGTGAAGCCTGGCTGCCACTGAGTTCCTGAGCAGCTTTCCAAGCTGGAGGCCCTCTGGCTCTCCAAGCTCGAGAGTCCTGCCTAGGACTTGCCTCTGGCAACAGAGTGGGTGCCAGGGGCCTGTGGGTTGGAGGGTGCTCGGAAGCCGCAGGGGAGGCTTTGGGCACCCAGTGCTCTGTGATGGAAAACGCTGCAGGCCTGAGCCTCCAGGCACTCCTGCAGGGCTTTGGAGTGGGAAAGCTGTCCTTAGCAGAAGGCTCCCTGCCCAAGGCTGCAGGCCTTTGTGGCTGGCTCAGCTGCAGCTTCCTTGCAGGCTGCTGGTCCAGGGGCGTGTGTGCCCTGGTCCAGAGTGCTGTAGGAGGAGGTCCTAGCAAGGGGCGAGCAAGCCCCTTGTTCCCTTGGCAGAGACTGGGCTGTGCACACAGAGGCCTGCCAGCAGTGGAGACAGTGCGGGCAGCAAGGGGGTGTGGCAGGCAGCGCAGAGGTGGCAGGAGTCCTGCTTGAGAGTGGGGTCCTGGCTCTTTTGTGCTCAGGCCCCAGTGGCCCCGAGCACACACAGCCTCTGGACCTGCAGCTTCCCAGCAGGGCAAGAGACACACAGGCAACCCCCTGGGGCCTACTCGAATGAACTGTGCTCTGTCGAGGCCCTGCTGGCTGGCAGTGGCCTAGGCCAGCACAGGCCCTAGGGCTGGCTTTGGCCTGCCATCCACGTGCCTCACTCGGGCCGTTCTGCCTGTCAGACCCACACTCCCTCGAAGTGTGCTCCTGAGGCCCTTGGACAGTTGGGGAAGTGGAGGCTCTCCCAGCACGGGAGGCCTGCCGAGCACATTGCTCTGGGTCCAAAGAGGATTCCCTGCACCGCGGGCACCGGGGCTACATTTTCTGCACACAGGAGACACTTGGCACACACAGTGTTTGCCCATGGAAAGCGGTGTGCCCGAGAGCACCCGCCTGGGATGTATGGCACTCTCCCATAGGAGCCCTCCATGCAGCAGGCTGTCATGGATTCGGCTGCAGGCCTTTGTGGCTGGAGAGACAGCAGCTCCTCTGGAGGCTCTGGGTCAATGTGCACTCCCGTTCGAGGAAACGAGGCCTGTGGGGTGAGGTCCTTGCAAAGAATGGCAAGCGGCCTGCTCCTTTCGATGAGACGCACGTGTGGTGAGAGAGGCTTGGCAGCAGAGAAGAAGCAAGAGGGGCATCCAGGGAGGGGATGTGCATGCGGCTCGGAGGCCCCAGATCTCCTGCTTCCCAACCAGGGAAGGCCGGCTATGCCCATCAGGCCCCATTCCCAAGTGCACACCCAGCTTCTGGATCTGCCCTTTCCCCGCCCTGAAAACACCCACAGGCCGTACCCTGAGCCCTGCCGAGGGGGCCCTTTGCTCCCCGGGTGGGCCGAATGGCATGACCGTGTGAGGGCAGAGAAGGCCCCAGGAGGCCTTCCGGGAGCTGCCACAGCATAGCAGTGCTCAGGAAAAGGCACTCTTCTCTCCGCAGGCTGGGTGCACCCTCGAGTTTCTGCCTGAGGCAGAGAGAGCTGAGCTAGGCGATTCCCTGGCTGAAGGCAAAGCAGAGAGTTTTTTGGTGGAGCGATGGCTCCATCTGCTGGCCCACAAGCGTGGAAGGTGAAGCCTGGCTGCCACTGAGTTCCTGAGCAGCTTTCCAAGCTGGAGGCCCTCTGGCTCTCCAAGCTCGAGAGTCCTGCCTAGGACTTGCCTCTGGCAACAGAGTGGGTGCCAGGGGCCTGTGGGTTGGAGGGTGCTCGGAAGCCGCAGGGGAGGCTTTGGGCACCCAGTGCTCTGTGATGGAAAACGCTGCAGGCCTGAGCCTCCAGGCACTCCTGCAGGGCTTTGGAGTGGGAAAGCTGTCCTTAGCAGAAGGCTCCCTGCCCAAGGCTGCAGGCCTTTGTGGCTGGCTCAGCTGCAGCTTCCTTGCAGGCTGCTGGTCCAGGGGCGTGTGTGCCCTGGTCCAGAGTGCTGTAGGAGGAGGTCCTAGCAAGGGGCGAGCAAGCCCCTTGTTCCCTTGGCATAGACTGGGCTGTGCACACAGAGGCCTGCCAGCAGTGGAGACAGTGCGGGCAGCAAGGGGGTGTGGCAGGCAGCGCAGAGGTGGCAGGAGTCCTGCTTGAGAGTGGGGTCCTGGCTCTTTTGTGCTCAGGCCCCAGTGGCCCCGAGCACACACAGCCTCTGGACCTGCAGCTTCCCAGCAGGGCAAGAGACACACAGGCAACCCCCTGGGGCCTACTCGAATGAACTGTGCTCTGTCGAGGCCCTGCTGGCTGGCAGTGGCCTAGGCCAGCACAGGCCCTAGGGCTGGCTTTGGCCTGCCATCCACGTGCCTCACTCGGGCCGTTCTGCCTGTCAGACCCACACTCCCTCGAAGTGTGCTCCTGAGGCCCTTGGACAGTTGGGGAAGTGGAGGCTCTCCCAGCACGGGAGGCCTGCCGAGCACATTGCTCTGGGTCCAAAGAGGATTCCCTGCACCGCGGGCACCGGGGCTACATTTTCTGCACACAGGAGACACTTGGCACACACAGTGTTTGCCCATGGAAAGCGGTGTGCCCGAGAGCACCTGCCTGGGATGTATGGCACTCTCCCATAGGAGCCCTCCATGCAGCAGGCTGTCATGGATTCGGCTGCAGGCCTTTGTGGCTGGAGAGACAGCAGCTCCTCTGGAGGCTCTGGGTCAATGTGCACTCCCGTTCGAGGAAACGAGGCCTGTGGGGTGAGGTCCTTGCAAAGAATGGCAAGCGGCCTGCTCCTTTCGATGAGACGCACGTGTGGTGAGAGAGGCTTGGCAGCAGAGAAGAAGCAAGAGGGGCATCCAGGGAGGGGATGTGCATGCGGCTCGGAGGCCCCAGATCTCCTGCTTCCCAACCAGGGAAGGCCGGCTATGCCCATCAGGCCCCATTCCCAAGCGCACACCCAGCTTCTGGATCTGCCCTTTCCCCGCCCTGAAAACACCCACAGGCCGTACCCTGAGCCCTGCCGAGGGGGCCCTTTGATCCCCGGGTGGGCCGAATGGCACGACCGTGTGAGGGCAGAGAAGGCCCCAGGAGGCCTTCTGGGAGCTGCCACAGCATAGCAGTGCTCAGGAAAAGGCACTCTTCTCTCTGCAGGCTGGGTGCACCCTCGAGTTTCTGCCTGAGGCAGAGAGAGCTGAGCTAGGCGATTCCCTGGCTGAAGGCAAAGCAGAGAGTTTTTCGGTGGAGCGATGGCTCCATCTGCTGGCCCACAAGCGTGGAAGGTGAAGCCTGGCTGCCACTGAGTTCCTGAGCAGGTTTCCAAGCTGGAGGCCCTCTGGCTCTCCAAGCTCGAGAGTCCTGCCTAGGACTTGCCTCTGGCAACAGAGTGGGTGCCAGGGGCCTGTGGGTTGGAGGGTGCTCGGAAGCCGCAGGGGAGGCTTTGGGCACCCAGTGCTCTGTGATGGAAAACGCTGCAGGCCTGAGCCTCCAGGCACTCCTGCAGGGCTTTGGAGTGGGAAAGCTGTCCTTAGCAGAAGGCTCCCTGCCCAGGGCTGCAGGCCTTTGTGGCTGGCTCAGCTGCAGCTTCCTTGCAGGCTGCTGGTCCAGGGGCGTGTGTGCCCTGGTCCAGAGTGCTGTAGGAGGAGGTCCTAGCAAGGGGCGAGCAAGCCCCTTGTTCCCTTGGCATAGACTGGGCTGTGCACACAGAGGCCTGCCAGCAGTGGAGACAGTGCGGGCAGCAAGGGGGTGTGGCAGGCAGCGCAGAGGTGGCAGGAGTCCTGCTTGAGAGTGGGGTCCTGGCTCTTTTGTGCTCAGGCCCCAGTGGCCCTGAGCACACACAGCCTCTGGACCTGCAGCTTCCCAGCAGGGCAAGAAACACACAGGCAAGCCCCTGGGGCCTACTCGAATGAACTGTGCTCTGTCGAGGCCCTGCTGGCTGGCAGTGGCCTAGGCCAGCACAGGCCCTAGGGCTGGCTTTGGCCTGCCATCCACGTGCCTCACTCGGGCCGTTCTGCCTGTCAGACCCACACTCCCTTGAAGTGTGCTCCTGAGGCCCTTGGACAGTTGGGGAAGTGGAGGCTCTCCCAGCACGGGAGGCCTGCCGAGCACATTGCTCTGGGTCCAAAGAGGATTCCCTGCACCGCGGGCACCGGGGCTACATTTTCTGCACACAGGAGACACTTGGCACACACAGTGTTTGCCCATGGAAAGCAGTGTGCCCGAGAGCACCCGCCTGGGATGTATGGCACTCTCCCATAGGAGCCCTCCATGCAGCAGGCTGTCGTGGATTCGGCTGCAGGCCTTTGTGGCTGGAGAGACAGCAGCTCCTCTGGAGGCTCTGGGTCAGTGTGCACTCCCGTTCGAGGAAACGAGGCCTGTGGGGTGAGGTCCTTGCAAAGAATGGCAAGCAGCCTGCTCCTTTCGATGAGACGCGCGTGTGGTGAGAGAGGCTTGGCAGCAGAGAGGAAGCAAGAGGGGCATCCAGGGAGGGGATGGGCATGCAGCTCGGAGGCCCCAGATCTCCTGCTTCCCAACCAGGGAAGGCCGGCTAGGCCCACCAGGCCCCATTCCCAAGTGCACACCCAGCTTCTGGATCGGCCCTTTCCCAGCCCTGAAAACACACACAGGCCGTACCCTGAGCCCTGCCGAGGGGGGACCTTTGCTCCCCGGGTGGGCCGAATGGCACGACTGGGTGAGGGCAGAGAAGGCCCCAGAAGGCCTTCAGGGAGCTGCCAGAGCAGAGCAGTGCTCAGGAAAAGGCACTCTTCTTTCTGCAGGCTGGATGCACCCTCGAGTTTCTGCTTGAGGCAGAGAGAGCTGAGCTAGGCGATTCCCTGGCTGAAGGCAAAGCAGAGAGTTTTTCGGTGGAGCGAGGGCTCCATCTTCTGGCCCACAAGCATGGAAGGTGAAGCCTGGCTGCCACTGAGTTCCTGAGCAGGTTTCCAAGCTGGAGGCCCTGTGGCTCTACAAGCTCGAGAGTCCTGCCTAGGACTTGCCTCTGGCAACAGAGTGGGGGCCAAGGGCCTGTGGGCTGCAGGGTGCTCGGAAGCCGCAGGGGAGGCTTTGGGCACCCAGTGCCCTGTGATGGAAAACGCTGCAGGCCTGAGCCTCCAGGAACTCCTGCAGGGCTTTGGAGTGGGAAAGCTGTCCTTAGCAGAAGGCTCCCTGCCCAGGGCTGCAGGCCTTTGTGGCTGGCTCAGCTGCAGCTTCCTTGCAGGCTGCTGGTCCAGGGGCGTGTGTGCCCTGGTCCAGAGTGCTGTAGGAGGAGGTCCTAGCAAGGGGCGAGCAAGCCCCTTGTTCCCTTGGCAGAGACTGGGCTGTGCACACAGAGGCCTGCCAGCAGTGAAGACAGTGCGGGCAGCAAGGGGGTGTGGCAGGCAGCGCCGAGGTGGCAGGAGTCCTGCTTGAGAGTGGGGTCCTGACAGTTTTGTGCTCAGGCCCCAGTGGCCCCGGGCTCACACAGCCTCTGGACCTGCAGCTTCCCAGCAGGGCAAGAGGCAAACAGGCAAGCCCCTGGGGCCTACTCGAATGAACTGTGCTCTGTCGAGGCCCTGCTGGCTGGCAGTGGCCTAGGCCAGCACAGGCCCTAGGGCTGGCTTTGGCCTGCCATCCACGTTCCTCACTCGGGCCGTTCTGCCTGTCAGACCCACCACTCCCTCGAAGTGTGCTCCAGAGGCCCTTGGACAGTTGGGGGAAGTGGAGGCTCTCCCAGCATGGGAGGCCTGCCCAGCACATTGCTCTGGGTGCAAAGAGGATTCCCTGCACCGCGGGCACCGGGACTACATTTTCTGCACACAGGAGACACTTGGCACACACCGTGTCTGCCCATGGAAAGCGGTGTGCCAGAGAGGCACCCACCTGGGATGTATGGCCCTCTCCCATAGACGCCCTCCATGCAGCAGGCTGTCGTGGATTCAGCTGCAGGCCTTTGTGGCTGGAGAGACAGCAGCTCCTCTGGAGGCTCTGGGTCAGTGTGCACTCCCGTTCGAGGAAACGAGGCCTGTGGGGTGAGGTCCTTGCAAAGAATGGCAAGCAGCCTGCTCCTTTCGATGAGACGCGCATGTGGTGAGAGAGGCTTGGCAGCAGAGAGGAAGCAAGAGGGGCATCCAGGGAGGGGATGGGCATGCAGCTCGGAGGCCCCAGATCTCCTGCTTCCCAACCAGGGAAGGCCGGCTAGGCCCACCAGGCCCCATTCCCAAGTGCACACCCAGCTTCTGGATCGGCCCTTTCCCAGCCCTGAAAACACACACAGGCCGTACCCTGAGCCCTGCCGAGGGGGGACCTTTGCTCCCCGGGTGGGCCGAATGGCACAACTGGGTGAGGGCAGAGAAGGCCCCAGAAGGCCTTCAGGGAGCTGCCAGAGCAGAGCAGTGCTCAGGAAAAGGCACTCTTCTTTCTGCAGGCTGGATGCACCCTCGAGTTTCTGCTTGAGGCAGAGAGAGCTGAGCTAGGCGATTCCCTGGCTGAAGGCAAAGCAGAGAGTTTTTCGGTGGAGCGAGGGCTCCATCTTCTGGCCCACAAGCATGGAAGGTGAAGCCTGGCTGCCACTGAGTTCCTGAGCAGGTTTCCAAGCTGGAGGCCCTGTGGCTCTACAAGCTCGAGAGTCCTGCCTAGGACTTGCCTCTGGCAACAGAGTGGGGGCCAAGGGCCTGTGGGCTGCAGGGTGCTCGGAAGCCGCAGGGGAGGCTTTGGGCACCCAGTGCCCTGTGATGGAAAACGCTGCAGGCCTGAGCCTCCAGGCACTCCTGCAGGGCTTTGGAGTGGGAAAGCTGTCCTTAGCAGAAGGCTCCCTGCCCAGGGCTGCAGGCCTTTGTGGCTGGCTCAGCTGCAGCTTCCTTGCAGGCTGCTGGTCCAGGGGCGTGTGTGCCCTGGTCCAGAGTGCTGTAGGAGGAGGTCCTAGCAAGGGGCGAGCAAGCCCCTTGTTCCCTTGGCAGAGACTGGGCTGTGCACACAGAGGCCTGCCAGCAGTGAAGACAGTGCGGGCAGCAAGGGGGTGTGGCAGGCAGCGCCGAGGTGGCAGGAGTCCTGCTTGAGAGTGGGGTCCTGACGGTTTTGTGCTCAGGCCCCAGTGGCCCCGGGCTCACACAGCCTCTGGACCTGCAGCTTCCCAGCAGGGTAAGAGGCAAACAGGCAAGCCCCTGGGGCCTACTCGAATGAACTGTGCTCTGTCGAGGCCCTGCTGGCTGGCAGTGGCCTAGGCCAGCACAGGCCCTAGGGCTGGCTTTGGCCTGCCATCCACGTGCCTCACTCGGGCCGTTCTGCCTGTCAGACCCACACTCCCTCGAAGTGTGCTCCTGAGGCCCTTGGACAGTCGGGGAAGTGGAGGCTCTCCCAGCACGGGAGGCCTGCCGAGCACATTGCTCTGGGTCCAAAGAGGATTCCCTGCACCGTGGGCACCGGGACTACATTTTCTGCACACAGGAGACACTTGAGACACACAGTGTTTGCCCATGGAAAGCGGTGTGCCCGAGAGCACCCGCCTGGGATGTATGGCACTCTCCCATAGGAGCCCTCCATGCAGCAGGCTGTCGTGGATTCGGCTGCAGGCCTTTGTGGCTGGAGAGACAGCAGCTCCTCTGGAGGCTCTGGGTCAGTGTGCAGTCCCGTTCGAGGAAACGAGGCCTGTGGGGTGAGGTCCTTGCAAAGAATGGCAAGCAGCCTGCTCCTTTCGATGAGACGCGCGTGTGGTGAGAGAGGCTTGGCAGCAGAGAGGAAGCAAGAGGGGCATCCAGGGAGGGGATGGGCATGCAGCTCGGAGGCCCCAGATCTCCTGCTTCCCAACCAGGGAAGGCCGGCTAGGCCCACCAGGCCCCATTCCCAAGTGCACACCCAGCTTCTGGATCGGCCCTTTCCCAGCCCTGAAAACACACACAGGCCGTACCCTGAGCCCTGCCGAGGGGGGACCTTTGCTCCCCGGGTGGGCCGAATGGCACGACTGGGTGAGGGCAGAGAAGGCCCCAGAAGGCCTTCAGGGAGCTGCCAGAGCAGAGCAGTGCTCAGGAAAAGGCACTCTTCTTTCTGCAGGCTGGATGCACCCTCGAGTTTCTGCTTGAGGCAGAGAGAGCTGAGCTAGGCGATTCCCTGGCTGAAGGCAAAGCAGAGAGTTTTTCGGTGGAGCGAGGGCTCCATCTGCTGGCCGACAAGCATGAAAGGTGAAGCCTGGCTGCCACTGAGTTCCTGAGCAGGTTTCCAAGCTGGAGGCCCTGTGGCTCTACAAGCTCGAGAGTCCTGCCTAGGACTTGCCTCTGGCAACAGAGTGGGGGCCAAGGGCCTGTGGGCTGCAGGGTGCTCGGAAGCCGCAGGGGAGGCTTTGGGCACCCAGTGCCCTGTGATGGAAAACGCTGCAGGCCTGAGCCTCCAGGCACTCCTGCAGGGCTTTGGAGTGGGAAAGCTGTCCTTAGCAGAAGGCTCCCTGCCCAGGGCTGCAGGCCTTTGTGGCTGGCTCAGCTGCAGCTTCCTTGCAGGCTGCTGGTCCAGGGGCGTGTGTGCCCTGGTCCAGAGTGCTGTAGGAGGAGGTCCTAGCAAGGGGCGAGCAAGCCCCTTGTTCCCTTGGCAGAGACTGGGCTGTGCACACAGAGGCCTGCCAGCAGTGAAGACAGTGCGGGCAGCAAGGGGGTGTGGCAGGCAGCGCCGAGGTGGCAGGAGTCCTGCTTGAGAGTGGGGTCCTGACGGTTTTGTGCTCAGGCCCCAGTGGCCCCGGGCTCACACAGCCTCTGGACCTGCAGCTTCCCAGCAGGGTAAGAGGCAAACAGGCAAGCCCCTGGGGCCTACTCGAATGAACTGTGCTCTGTCGAGGCCCTGCTGGCTGGCAGTGGCCTAGGCCAGCACAGGCCCTAGGGCTGGCTTTGGCCTGCCATCCACGTTCCTCACTCGGGCCGTTCTGCCTGTCAGACCCACCACTCCCTCGAAGTGTGCTCCTGAGGCCCTTGGACAGTTGGGGGAAGTGGAGGCTCTCCCAGCATGGGAGGCCTGCCCAGCACATTGCTCTGGGTGCAAAGAGGATTCCCTGCACCGCGGGCACCGGGACTACATTTTTCTGCACACAGGAGACACTTGGCACACACCGTGTCTGCCCATGGAAAGCGGTGTGCCAGAGAGGCACCCACCTGGGATGTATGGCCCTCTCCCATAGACGCCCTCCATGCAGCAGGCTGTCGTGGATTCGGCTGCAGGCCTTTGTGGCTGGAGAGACAGCAGCTCCTCTGGAGGCTCTGGGTCAGTGTGCACTCCCGTTCGAGGAAACGAGGCCTGTGGGGTGAGGTCCTTGCAAAGAATGGCAAGCAGCCTGCTCCTTTCGATGAGACGCGCGTGTGGTGAGAGAGGCTTGGCAGCAGAGAGGAAGCAAGAGGGGCATCCAGGGAGGGGATGGGCATGCAGCTCAGAGGCCCCAGATCTCCTGCTTCCCAACCAGGGAAGGCCGGCTAGGCCCACCAGGCCCCATTCCCAAGTGCACACCCAGCTTCTGGATCGGCCCTTTCCCAGCCCTGAAAACACACACAGGCCGTACCCTGAGCCCTGCCGAGGGGGGACCTTTGCTCCCCGGGTGGGCCGAATGGCACGACTGGGTGAGGGCAGAGAAGGCCCCAGAAGGCCTTCAGGGAGCTGCCAGAGCAGAGCAGTGCTCAGGAAAAGGCACTCTTCTTTCTGCAGGCTGGATGCACCCTCGAGTTTCTGCTTGAGGCAGAGAGAGCTGAGCTAGGCGATTCCCTGGCTGAAGGCAAAGCAGAGAGTTTTTCGGTGGAGCGAGGGCTCCATCTGCTGGCCCACAAGCATGGAAGGTGAAGCCTGGCTGCCACTGAGTTCCTGAGCAGGTTTCCAAGCTGGAGGCCCTGTGGCTCTACAAGCTCGAGAGTCCTGCCTAGGACTTGCCTCTGGCAACAGAGTAGGGGCCAAGGGCCTGTGGGCTGCAGGGTGCTCGGAAGCCGCAGGGGAGGCTTTGGGCACCCAGTGCCCTGTGATGGAAAACGCTGCAGGCCTGAGCCTCCAGGCACTCCTGCAGGGCTTTGGAGTGGGAAAGCTGTCCTTAGCAGAAGGCTCCCTGCCCAGGGCTGCAGGCCTTTGTGGCTGGCTCAGCTGCAGCTTCCTTGCAGGCTGCTGGTCCAGGGGCGTGTGTGCCCTGGTCCAGAGTGCTGTAGGAGGAGGTCCTAGCAAGGGGCGAGCAAGCCCCTTGTTCCCTTGGCAGAGACTGGGCTGTGCACACAGAGGCCTGCCAGCAGTGAAGACAGTGCGGGCAGCAAGGGGGTGTGGCAGGCAGCGCCGAGGTGGCAGGAGTCCTGCTTGAGAGTGGGGTCCTGACGGTTTTGTGCTCAGGCCCCAGTGGCCCCGGGCTCACACAGCCTCTGGACCTGCAGCTTCCCAGCAGGGTAAGAGGCAAACAGGCAAGCCCCTGGGGCCTACTCGAATGAACTGTGCTCTGTCGAGGCCCTGCTGGCTGGCAGTGGCCTAGGCCAGCACAGGCCCTAGGGCTGGCTTTGGCCTGCCATCCACGTTCCTCACTCGGGCCGTTCTGCCTGTCAGACCCACCACTCCCTCGAAGTGTGCTCCTGAGGCCCTTGGACAGTTGGGGGAAGTGGAGGCTCTCCCAGCATGGGAGGCCTGCCCAGCACATTGCTCTGGGTGCAAAGAGGATTCCCTGCACCGCGGGCACCGGGACTACATTTTTCTGCACACAGGAGACACTTGGCACACACCGTGTCTGCCCATGGAAAGCGGTGTGCCAGAGAGGCACCCACCTGGGATGTATGGCCCTCTCCCTCCATGCAGCAGGCTGTCGTGGATTCGGCTGCAGGCCTTTGTGGCTGGAGAGACAGCAGCTCCTCTGGAGGCTCTGGGTCAGTGTGCACTCCCGTTCGAGGAAACGAGGCCTGTGGGGTGAGGTCCTTGCAAAGAATGGCAAGCAGCCTGCTCCTTTCGATGAGACGCGCGTGTGGTGAGAGAGGCTTGGCAGCAGAGAGGAAGCAAGAGGGGCATCCAGGGAGGGGATGGGCATGCAGCTCGGAGGCCCCAGATCTCCTGCTTCCCAACCAGGGAAGGCCGGCTAGGCCCACCAGGCCCCATTCCCAAGTGCACACCCAGCTTCTGGATCGGCCCTTTCCCAGCCCTGAAAACACACACAGGCCGTACCCTGAGCCCTGCCGAGGGGGGACCTTTGCTCCCCGGGTGGGCCGAATGGCACGACTGGGTGAGGGCAGAGAAGGCCCCAGAAGGCCTTCAGGGAGCTGCCAGAGCAGAGCAGTGCTCAGGAAAAGGCACTCTTCTTTCTGCAGGCTGGATGCACCCTCGAGTTTCTGCTTGAGGCAGAGAGAGCTGAGCTAGGCGATTCCCTGGCTGAAGGCAAAGCAGAGAGTTTTTCGGTGGAGCGAGGGCTCCATCTGCTGGCCCACAAGCATGGAAGGTGAAGCCTGGCTGCCACTGAGTTCCTGAGCAGGTTTCCAAGCTGGAGGCCCTGTGGCTCTACAAGCTCGAGAGTCCTGCCTAGGACTTGCCTCTGGCAACAGAGTGGGGGCCAAGGGCCTGTGGGCTGCAGGGTGCTCGGAAGCCGCAGGGGAGGCTTTGGGCACCCAGTGCCCTGTGATGGAAAACGCTGCAGGCCTGAGCCTCCAGGCACTCCTGCAGGGCTTTGGAGTGGGAAAGCTGTCCTTAGCAGAAGGCTCCCTGCCCAGGGCTGCAGGCCTTTGTGGCTGGCTCAGCTGCAGCTTCCTTGCAGGCTGCTGGTCCAGGGGCGTGTGTGCCCTGGTCCAGAGTGCTGTAGGAGGAGGTCCTAGCAAGGGGCGAGCAAGCCCCTTGTTCCCTTGGCAGAGACTGGGCTGTGCACACAGAGGCCTGCCAGCAGTGAAGACAGTGCGGGCAGCAAGGGGGTGTGGCAGGCAGCGCCGAGGTGGCAGGAGTCCTGCTTGAGAGTGGGGTCCTGACGGTTTTGTGCTCAGGCCCCAGTGGCCCCGGGCTCACACAGCCTCTGGACCTGCAGCTTCCCAGCAGGGTAAGAGGCAAACAGGCAAGCCCCTGGGGCCTACTCGAATGAACTGTGCTCTGTCGAGGCCCTGCTGGCTGGCAGTGGCCTAGGCCAGCACAGGCCCTAGGGCTGGCTTTGGCCTGCCATCCACGTTCCTCACTCGGGCCGTTCTGCCTGTCAGACCCACCACTCCCTCGAAGTGTGCTCCTGAGGCCCTTGGACAGTTGGGGGAAGTGGAGGCTCTCCCAGCATGGGAGGCCTGCCCAGCACATTGCTCTGGGTGCAAAGAGGATTCCCTGCACCGCGGGCACCGGGACTACATTTTTCTGCACACAGGAGACACTTGGCACACACCGTGTCTGCCCATGGAAAGCGGTGTGCCAGAGAGGCACCCACCTGGGATGTATGGCCCTCTCCCTCCATGCAGCAGGCTGTCGTGGATTCGGCTGCAGGCCTTTGTGGCTGGAGAGACAGCAGCTCCTCTGGAGGCTCTGGGTCAGTGTGCACTCCCGTTCGAGGAAACGAGGCCTGTGGGGTGAGGTCCTTGCAAAGAATGGCAAGCAGCCTGCTCCTTTCGATGAGACGCGCGTGTGGTGAGAGAGGCTTGGCAGCAGAGAGGAAGCAAGAGGGGCATCCAGGGAGGGGATGGGCATGCAGCTCGGAGGCCCCAGATCTCCTGCTTCCCAACCAGGGAAGGCCGGCTAGGCCCACCAGGCCCCATTCCCAAGTGCACACCCAGCTTCTGGATCGGCCCTTTCCCAGCCCTGAAAACACACACAGGCCGTACCCTGAGCCCTGCCGAGGGGGGACCTTTGCTCCCCGGGTGGGCCGAATGGCACGACTGGGTGAGGGCAGAGAAGGCCCCAGAAGGCCTTCAGGGAGCTGCCAGAGCAGAGCAGTGCTCAGGAAAAGGCACTCTTCTTTCTGCAGGCTGGATGCACCCTCGAGTTTCTGCTTGAGGCAGAGAGAGCTGAGCTAGGCGATTCCCTGGCTGAAGGCAAAGCAGAGAGTTTTTCGGTGGAGCGAGGGCTCCATCTGCTGGCCCACAAGCATGGAAGGTGAAGCCTGGCTGCCACTGAGTTCCTGAGCAGGTTTCCAAGCTGGAGGCCCTGTGGCTCTACAAGCTCGAGAGTCCTGCCTAGGACTTGCCTCTGGCAACAGAGTGGGGGCCAAGGGCCTGTGGGCTGCAGGGTGCTCGGAAGCCGCAGGGGAGGCTTTGGGCACCCAGTGCCCTGTGATGGAAAACGCTGCAGGCCTGAGCCTCCAGGCACTCCTGCAGGGCTTTGGAGTGGGAAAGCTGTCCTTAGCAGAAGGCTCCCTGCCCAGGGCTGCAGGCCTTTGTGGCTGGCTCAGCTGCAGCTTCCTTGCAGGCTGCTGGTCCAGGGGCGTGTGTGCCCTGGTCCAGAGTGCTGTAGGAGGAGGTCCTAGCAAGGGGCGAGCAAGCCCCTTGTTCCCTTGGCAGAGACTGGGCTGTGCACACAGAGGCCTGCCAGCAGTGAAGACAGTGCGGGCAGCAAGGGGGTGTGGCAGGCAGCGCCGAGGTGGCAGGAGTCCTGCTTGAGAGTGGGGTCCTGACGGTTTTGTGCTCAGGCCCCAGTGGCCCCGGGCTCACACAGCCTCTGGACCTGCAGCTTCCCAGCAGGGTAAGAGGCAAACAGGCAAGCCCCTGGGGCCTACTCGAATGAACTGTGCTCTGTCGAGGCCCTGCTGGCTGGCAGTGGCCTAGGCCAGCACAGGCCCTAGGGCTGGCTTTGGCCTGCCATCCACGTTCCTCACTCGGGCCGTTCTGCCTGTCAGACCCACCACTCCCTCGAAGTGTGCTCCTGAGGCCCTTGGACAGTTGGGGGAAGTGGAGGCTCTCCCAGCATGGGAGGCCTGCCCAGCACATTGCTCTGGGTGCAAAGAGGATTCCCTGCACCGCGGGCACCGGGACTACATTTTTCTGCACACAGGAGACACTTGGCACACACCGTGTCTGCCCATGGAAAGCGGTGTGCCAGAGAGGCACCCACCTGGGATGTATGGCCCTCTCCCATAGACGCCCTCCATGCAGCAGGCTGTCGTGGATTCGGCTGCAGGCCTTTGTGGCTGGAGAGACAGCAGCTCCTCTGGAGGCTCTGGGTCAGTGTGCACTCCCGTTCGAGGAAACGAGGCCTGTGGGGTGAGGTCCTTACAAAGAATGGCAAGCAGCCTGCTCCTTTCGATGAGACGCGCGTGTGGTGAGAGAGGCTTGGCAGCAGAGAGGAAGCAAGAGGGGCATCCAGGGAGGGGATGGGCATGCAGCTCGGAGGCCCCAGATCTCCTGCTTCCCAACCAGGGAAGGCCGGCTAGGCCCACCAGGCCCCATTCCCAAGTGCACACCCAGCTTCTGGATCGGCCCTTTCCCAGCCCTGAAAACACACACAGGCCGTACCCTGAGCCCTGCCGAGGGGGGACCTTTGCTCCCCGGGTGGGCCGAATGGCACGACTGGGTGAGGGCAGAGAAGGCCCCAGAAGGCCTTCAGGGAGCTGCCAGAGCAGAGCAGTGCTCAGGAAAAGGCACTCTTCTTTCTGCAGGCTGGATGCACCCTCGAGTTTCTGCTTGAGGCAGAGAGAGCTGAGCTAGGCGATTCCCTGGCTGAAGGCAAAGCAGAGAGTTTTTCGGTGGAGCGAGGGCTCCATCTGCTGGCCCACAAGCATGGAAGGTGAAGCCTGGCTGCCACTGAGTTCCTGAGCAGGTTTCCAAGCTGGAGGCCCTGTGGCTCTACAAGCTCGAGAGTCCTGCCTAGGACTTGCCTCTGGCAACAGAGTAGGGGCCAAGGGCCTGTGGGCTGCAGGGTGCTCGGAAGCCGCAGGGGAGGCTTTGGGCACCCAGTGCCCTGTGATGGAAAACGCTGCAGGCCTGAGCCTCCAGGCACTCCTGCAGGGCTTTGGAGTGGGAAAGCTGTCCTTAGCAGAAGGCTCCCTGCCCAGGGCTGCAGGCCTTTGTGGCTGGCTCAGCTGCAGCTTCCTTGCAGGCTGCTGGTCCAGGGGCGTGTGTGCCCTGGTCCAGAGTGCTGTAGGAGGAGGTCCTAGCAAGGGGCGAGCAAGCCCCTTGTTCCCTTGGCAGAGACTGGGCTGTGCACACAGAGGCCTGCCAGCAGTGAAGACAGTGCGGGCAGCAAGGGGGTGTGGCAGGCAGCGCCGAGGTGGCAGGAGTCCTGCTTGAGAGTGGGGTCCTGACGGTTTTGTGCTCAGGCCCCAGTGGCCCCGGGCTCACACAGCCTCTGGACCTGCAGCTTCCCAGCAGGGTAAGAGGCAAACAGGCAAGCCCCTGGGGCCTACTCGAATGAACTGTGCTCTGTCGAGGCCCTGCTGGCTGGCAGTGGCCTAGGCCAGCACAGGCCCTAGGGCTGGCTTTGGCCTGCCATCCACGTTCCTCACTCGGGCCGTTCTGCCTGTCAGACCCACCACTCCCTCGAAGTGTGCTCCTGAGGCCCTTGGACAGTTGGGGGAAGTGGAGGCTCTCCCAGCATGGGAGGCCTGCCCAGCACATTGCTCTGGGTGCAAAGAGGATTCCCTGCACCGCGGGCACCGGGACTACATTTTTCTGCACACAGGAGACACTTGGCACACACCGTGTCTGCCCATGGAAAGCGGTGTGCCAGAGAGGCACCCACCTGGGATGTATGGCCCTCTCCCATAGACGCCCTCCATGCAGCAGGCTGTCGTGGATTCAGCTGCAGGCCTTTGTGGCTGGAGAGACAGCAGCTCCTCTGGAGGCTCTGGGTCAGTGTGCACTCCCGTTCGAGGAAACGAGGCCTGTGGGGTGAGGTCCTTGCAAAGAATGGCAAGCAGCCTGCTCCTTTCGATGAGACGCGCATGTGGTGAGAGAGGCTTGGCAGCAGAGAGGAAGCAAGAGGGGCATCCAGGGAGGGGATGGGCATGCAGCTCGGAGGCCCCAGATCTCCTGCTTCCCAACCAGGGAAGGCCGGCTAGGCCCACCAGGCCCCATTCCCAAGTGCACACCCAGCTTCTGGATCGGCCCTTTCCCAGCCCTGAAAACACACACAGGCCGTACCCTGAGCCCTGCCGAGGGGGGACCTTTGCTCCCCGGGTGGGCCGAATGGCACAACTGGGTGAGGGCAGAGAAGGCCCCAGAAGGCCTTCAGGGAGCTGCCAGAGCAGAGCAGTGCTCAGGAAAAGGCACTCTTCTTTCTGCAGGCTGGATGCACCCTCGAGTTTCTGCTTGAGGCAGAGAGAGCTGAGCTAGGCGATTCCCTGGCTGAAGGCAAAGCAGAGAGTTTTTCGGTGGAGCGAGGGCTCCATCTTCTGGCCCACAAGCATGGAAGGTGAAGCCTGGCTGCCACTGAGTTCCTGAGCAGGTTTCCAAGCTGGAGGCCCTGTGGCTCTACAAGCTCGAGAGTCCTGCCTAGGACTTGCCTCTGGCAACAGAGTGGGGGCCAAGGGCCTGTGGGCTGCAGGGTGCTCGGAAGCCGCAGGGGAGGCTTTGGGCACCCAGTGCCCTGTGATGGAAAACGCTGCAGGCCTGAGCCTCCAGGCACTCCTGCAGGGCTTTGGAGTGGGAAAGCTGTCCTTAGCAGAAGGCTCCCTGCCCAGGGCTGCAGGCCTTTGTGGCTGGCTCAGCTGCAGCTTCCTTGCAGGCTGCTGGTCCAGGGGCGTGTGTGCCCTGGTCCAGAGTGCTGTAGGAGGAGGTCCTAGCAAGGGGCGAGCAAGCCCCTTGTTCCCTTGGCAGAGACTGGGCTGTGCACACAGAGGCCTGCCAGCAGTGAAGACAGTGCGGGCAGCAAGGGGGTGTGGCAGGCAGCGCCGAGGTGGCAGGAGTCCTGCTTGAGAGTGGGGTCCTGACGGTTTTGTGCTCAGGCCCCAGTGGCCCCGGGCTCACACAGCCTCTGGACCTGCAGCTTCCCAGCAGGGTAAGAGGCAAACAGGCAAGCCCCTGGGGCCTACTCGAATGAACTGTGCTCTGTCGAGGCCCTGCTGGCTGGCAGTGGCCTAGGCCAGCACAGGCCCTAGGGCTGGCTTTGGCCTGCCATCCACGTGCCTCACTCGGGCCGTTCTGCCTGTCAGACCCACACTCCCTCGAAGTGTGCTCCTGAGGCCCTTGGACAGTTGGGGAAGTGGAGGCTCTCCCAGCACGGGAGGCCTGCCGAGCACATTGCTCTGGGTCCAAAGAGGATTCCCTGCACCGTGGGCACCGGGACTACATTTTCTGCACACAGGAGACACTTGAGACACACAGTGTTTGCCCATGGAAAGCGGTGTGCCCGAGAGCACCCGCCTGGGATGTATGGCACTCTCCCATAGGAGCCCTCCATGCAGCAGGCTGTCGTGGATTCGGCTGCAGGCCTTTGTGGCTGGAGAGACAGCAGCTCCTCTGGAGGCTCTGGGTCAGTGTGCAGTCCCGTTCGAGGAAACGAGGCCTGTGGGGTGAGGTCCTTGCAAAGAATGGCAAGCAGCCTGCTCCTTTCGATGAGACGCGCGTGTGGTGAGAGAGGCTTGGCAGCAGAGAGGAAGCAAGAGGGGCATCCAGGGAGGGGATGGGCATGCAGCTCGGAGGCCCCAGATCTCCTGCTTCCCAACCAGGGAAGGCCGGCTAGGCCCACCAGGCCCCATTCCCAAGTGCACACCCAGCTTCTGGATCGGCCCTTTCCCAGCCCTGAAAACACACACAGGCCGTACCCTGAGCCCTGCCGAGGGGGGACCTTTGCTCCCCGGGTGGGCCGAATGGCACGACTGGGTGAGGGCAGAGAAGGCCCCAGAAGGCCTTCAGGGAGCTGCCAGAGCAGAGCAGTGCTCAGGAAAAGGCACTCTTCTTTCTGCAGGCTGGATGCACCCTCGAGTTTCTGCTTGAGGCAGAGAGAGCTGAGCTAGGCGATTCCCTGGCTGAAGGCAAAGCAGAGAGTTTTTCGGTGGAGCGAGGGCTCCATCTGCTGGCCGACAAGCATGAAAGGTGAAGCCTGGCTGCCACTGAGTTCCTGAGCAGGTTTCCAAGCTGGAGGCCCTGTGGCTCTACAAGCTCGAGAGTCCTGCCTAGGACTTGCCTCTGGCAACAGAGTGGGGGCCAAGGGCCTGTGGGCTGCAGGGTGCTCGGAAGCCGCAGGGGAGGCTTTGGGCACCCAGTGCCCTGTGATGGAAAACGCTGCAGGCCTGAGCCTCCAGGCACTCCTGCAGGGCTTTGGAGTGGGAAAGCTGTCCTTAGCAGAAGGCTCCCTGCCCAGGGCTGCAGGCCTTTGTGGCTGGCTCAGCTGCAGCTTCCTTGCAGGCTGCTGGTCCAGGGGCGTGTGTGCCCTGGTCCAGAGTGCTGTAGGAGGAGGTCCTAGCAAGGGGCGAGCAAGCCCCTTGTTCCCTTGGCAGAGACTGGGCTGTGCACACAGAGGCCTGCCAGCAGTGAAGACAGTGCGGGCAGCAAGGGGGTGTGGCAGGCAGCGCCGAGGTGGCAGGAGTCCTGCTTGAGAGTGGGGTCCTGACGGTTTTGTGCTCAGGCCCCAGTGGCCCCGGGCTCACACAGCCTCTGGACCTGCAGCTTCCCAGCAGGGTAAGAGGCAAACAGGCAAGCCCCTGGGGCCTACTCGAATGAACTGTGCTCTGTCGAGGCCCTGCTGGCTGGCAGTGGCCTAGGCCAGCACAGGCCCTAGGGCTGGCTTTGGCCTGCCATCCACGTTCCTCACTCGGGCCGTTCTGCCTGTCAGACCCACCACTCCCTCGAAGTGTGCTCCTGAGGCCCTTGGACAGTTGGGGGAAGTGGAGGCTCTCCCAGCATGGGAGGCCTGCCCAGCACATTGCTCTGGGTGCAAAGAGGATTCCCTGCACCGCGGGCACCGGGACTACATTTTTCTGCACACAGGAGACACTTGGCACACACCGTGTCTGCCCATGGAAAGCGGTGTGCCAGAGAGGCACCCACCTGGGATGTATGGCCCTCTCCCATAGACGCCCTCCATGCAGCAGGCTGTCGTGGATTCGGCTGCAGGCCTTTGTGGCTGGAGAGACAGCAGCTCCTCTGGAGGCTCTGGGTCAGTGTGCACTCCCGTTCGAGGAAACGAGGCCTGTGGGGTGAGGTCCTTGCAAAGAATGGCAAGCAGCCTGCTCCTTTCGATGAGACGCGCGTGTGGTGAGAGAGGCTTGGCAGCAGAGAGGAAGCAAGAGGGGCATCCAGGGAGGGGATGGGCATGCAGCTCAGAGGCCCCAGATCTCCTGCTTCCCAACCAGGGAAGGCCGGCTAGGCCCACCAGGCCCCATTCCCAAGTGCACACCCAGCTTCTGGATCGGCCCTTTCCCAGCCCTGAAAACACACACAGGCCGTACCCTGAGCCCTGCCGAGGGGGGACCTTTGCTCCCCGGGTGGGCCGAATGGCACGACTGGGTGAGGGCAGAGAAGGCCCCAGAAGGCCTTCAGGGAGCTGCCAGAGCAGAGCAGTGCTCAGGAAAAGGCACTCTTCTTTCTGCAGGCTGGATGCACCCTCGAGTTTCTGCTTGAGGCAGAGAGAGCTGAGCTAGGCGATTCCCTGGCTGAAGGCAAAGCAGAGAGTTTTTCGGTGGAGCGAGGGCTCCATCTGCTGGCCCACAAGCATGGAAGGTGAAGCCTGGCTGCCACTGAGTTCCTGAGCAGGTTTCCAAGCTGGAGGCCCTGTGGCTCTACAAGCTCGAGAGTCCTGCCTAGGACTTGCCTCTGGCAACAGAGTAGGGGCCAAGGGCCTGTGGGCTGCAGGGTGCTCGGAAGCCGCAGGGGAGGCTTTGGGCACCCAGTGCCCTGTGATGGAAAACGCTGCAGGCCTGAGCCTCCAGGCACTCCTGCAGGGCTTTGGAGTGGGAAAGCTGTCCTTAGCAGAAGGCTCCCTGCCCAGGGCTGCAGGCCTTTGTGGCTGGCTCAGCTGCAGCTTCCTTGCAGGCTGCTGGTCCAGGGGCGTGTGTGCCCTGGTCCAGAGTGCTGTAGGAGGAGGTCCTAGCAAGGGGCGAGCAAGCCCCTTGTTCCCTTGGCAGAGACTGGGCTGTGCACACAGAGGCCTGCCAGCAGTGAAGACAGTGCGGGCAGCAAGGGGGTGTGGCAGGCAGCGCCGAGGTGGCAGGAGTCCTGCTTGAGAGTGGGGTCCTGACGGTTTTGTGCTCAGGCCCCAGTGGCCCCGGGCTCACACAGCCTCTGGACCTGCAGCTTCCCAGCAGGGTAAGAGGCAAACAGGCAAGCCCCTGGGGCCTACTCGAATGAACTGTGCTCTGTCGAGGCCCTGCTGGCTGGCAGTGGCCTAGGCCAGCACAGGCCCTAGGGCTGGCTTTGGCCTGCCATCCACGTTCCTCACTCGGGCCGTTCTGCCTGTCAGACCCACCACTCCCTCGAAGTGTGCTCCTGAGGCCCTTGGACAGTTGGGGGAAGTGGAGGCTCTCCCAGCATGGGAGGCCTGCCCAGCACATTGCTCTGGGTGCAAAGAGGATTCCCTGCACCGCGGGCACCGGGACTACATTTTTCTGCACACAGGAGACACTTGGCACACACCGTGTCTGCCCATGGAAAGCGGTGTGCCAGAGAGGCACCCACCTGGGATGTATGGCCCTCTCCCTCCATGCAGCAGGCTGTCGTGGATTCGGCTGCAGGCCTTTGTGGCTGGAGAGACAGCAGCTCCTCTGGAGGCTCTGGGTCAGTGTGCACTCCCGTTCGAGGAAACGAGGCCTGTGGGGTGAGGTCCTTGCAAAGAATGGCAAGCAGCCTGCTCCTTTCGATGAGACGCGCGTGTGGTGAGAGAGGCTTGGCAGCAGAGAGGAAGCAAGAGGGGCATCCAGGGAGGGGATGGGCATGCAGCTCGGAGGCCCCAGATCTCCTGCTTCCCAACCAGGGAAGGCCGGCTAGGCCCACCAGGCCCCATTCCCAAGTGCACACCCAGCTTCTGGATCGGCCCTTTCCCAGCCCTGAAAACACACACAGGCCGTACCCTGAGCCCTGCCGAGGGGGGACCTTTGCTCCCCGGGTGGGCCGAATGGCACGACTGGGTGAGGGCAGAGAAGGCCCCAGAAGGCCTTCAGGGAGCTGCCAGAGCAGAGCAGTGCTCAGGAAAAGGCACTCTTCTTTCTGCAGGCTGGATGCACCCTCGAGTTTCTGCTTGAGGCAGAGAGAGCTGAGCTAGGCGATTCCCTGGCTGAAGGCAAAGCAGAGAGTTTTTCGGTGGAGCGAGGGCTCCATCTGCTGGCCCACAAGCATGGAAGGTGAAGCCTGGCTGCCACTGAGTTCCTGAGCAGGTTTCCAAGCTGGAGGCCCTGTGGCTCTACAAGCTCGAGAGTCCTGCCTAGGACTTGCCTCTGGCAACAGAGTGGGGGCCAAGGGCCTGTGGGCTGCAGGGTGCTCGGAAGCCGCAGGGGAGGCTTTGGGCACCCAGTGCCCTGTGATGGAAAACGCTGCAGGCCTGAGCCTCCAGGCACTCCTGCAGGGCTTTGGAGTGGGAAAGCTGTCCTTAGCAGAAGGCTCCCTGCCCAGGGCTGCAGGCCTTTGTGGCTGGCTCAGCTGCAGCTTCCTTGCAGGCTGCTGGTCCAGGGGCGTGTGTGCCCTGGTCCAGAGTGCTGTAGGAGGAGGTCCTAGCAAGGGGCGAGCAAGCCCCTTGTTCCCTTGGCAGAGACTGGGCTGTGCACACAGAGGCCTGCCAGCAGTGAAGACAGTGCGGGCAGCAAGGGGGTGTGGCAGGCAGCGCCGAGGTGGCAGGAGTCCTGCTTGAGAGTGGGGTCCTGACGGTTTTGTGCTCAGGCCCCAGTGGCCCCGGGCTCACACAGCCTCTGGACCTGCAGCTTCCCAGCAGGGTAAGAGGCAAACAGGCAAGCCCCTGGGGCCTACTCGAATGAACTGTGCTCTGTCGAGGCCCTGCTGGCTGGCAGTGGCCTAGGCCAGCACAGGCCCTAGGGCTGGCTTTGGCCTGCCATCCACGTTCCTCACTCGGGCCGTTCTGCCTGTCAGACCCACCACTCCCTCGAAGTGTGCTCCTGAGGCCCTTGGACAGTTGGGGGAAGTGGAGGCTCTCCCAGCATGGGAGGCCTGCCCAGCACATTGCTCTGGGTGCAAAGAGGATTCCCTGCACCGCGGGCACCGGGACTACATTTTTCTGCACACAGGAGACACTTGGCACACACCGTGTCTGCCCATGGAAAGCGGTGTGCCAGAGAGGCACCCACCTGGGATGTATGGCCCTCTCCCTCCATGCAGCAGGCTGTCGTGGATTCGGCTGCAGGCCTTTGTGGCTGGAGAGACAGCAGCTCCTCTGGAGGCTCTGGGTCAGTGTGCACTCCCGTTCGAGGAAACGAGGCCTGTGGGGTGAGGTCCTTGCAAAGAATGGCAAGCAGCCTGCTCCTTTCGATGAGACGCGCGTGTGGTGAGAGAGGCTTGGCAGCAGAGAGGAAGCAAGAGGGGCATCCAGGGAGGGGATGGGCATGCAGCTCGGAGGCCCCAGATCTCCTGCTTCCCAACCAGGGAAGGCCGGCTAGGCCCACCAGGCCCCATTCCCAAGTGCACACCCAGCTTCTGGATCGGCCCTTTCCCAGCCCTGAAAACACACACAGGCCGTACCCTGAGCCCTGCCGAGGGGGGACCTTTGCTCCCCGGGTGGGCCGAATGGCACGACTGGGTGAGGGCAGAGAAGGCCCCAGAAGGCCTTCAGGGAGCTGCCAGAGCAGAGCAGTGCTCAGGAAAAGGCACTCTTCTTTCTGCAGGCTGGATGCACCCTCGAGTTTCTGCTTGAGGCAGAGAGAGCTGAGCTAGGCGATTCCCTGGCTGAAGGCAAAGCAGAGAGTTTTTCGGTGGAGCGAGGGCTCCATCTGCTGGCCCACAAGCATGGAAGGTGAAGCCTGGCTGCCACTGAGTTCCTGAGCAGGTTTCCAAGCTGGAGGCCCTGTGGCTCTACAAGCTCGAGAGTCCTGCCTAGGACTTGCCTCTGGCAACAGAGTGGGGGCCAAGGGCCTGTGGGCTGCAGGGTGCTCGGAAGCCGCAGGGGAGGCTTTGGGCACCCAGTGCCCTGTGATGGAAAACGCTGCAGGCCTGAGCCTCCAGGCACTCCTGCAGGGCTTTGGAGTGGGAAAGCTGTCCTTAGCAGAAGGCTCCCTGCCCAGGGCTGCAGGCCTTTGTGGCTGGCTCAGCTGCAGCTTCCTTGCAGGCTGCTGGTCCAGGGGCGTGTGTGCCCTGGTCCAGAGTGCTGTAGGAGGAGGTCCTAGCAAGGGGCGAGCAAGCCCCTTGTTCCCTTGGCAGAGACTGGGCTGTGCACACAGAGGCCTGCCAGCAGTGAAGACAGTGCGGGCAGCAAGGGGGTGTGGCAGGCAGCGCCGAGGTGGCAGGAGTCCTGCTTGAGAGTGGGGTCCTGACGGTTTTGTGCTCAGGCCCCAGTGGCCCCGGGCTCACACAGCCTCTGGACCTGCAGCTTCCCAGCAGGGTAAGAGGCAAACAGGCAAGCCCCTGGGGCCTACTCGAATGAACTGTGCTCTGTCGAGGCCCTGCTGGCTGGCAGTGGCCTAGGCCAGCACAGGCCCTAGGGCTGGCTTTGGCCTGCCATCCACGTTCCTCACTCGGGCCGTTCTGCCTGTCAGACCCACCACTCCCTCGAAGTGTGCTCCTGAGGCCCTTGGACAGTTGGGGGAAGTGGAGGCTCTCCCAGCATGGGAGGCCTGCCCAGCACATTGCTCTGGGTGCAAAGAGGATTCCCTGCACCGCGGGCACCGGGACTACATTTTTCTGCACACAGGAGACACTTGGCACACACCGTGTCTGCCCATGGAAAGCGGTGTGCCAGAGAGGCACCCACCTGGGATGTATGGCCCTCTCCCATAGACGCCCTCCATGCAGCAGGCTGTCGTGGATTCGGCTGCAGGCCTTTGTGGCTGGAGAGACAGCAGCTCCTCTGGAGGCTCTGGGTCAGTGTGCACTCCCGTTCGAGGAAACGAGGCCTGTGGGGTGAGGTCCTTACAAAGAATGGCAAGCAGCCTGCTCCTTTCGATGAGACGCGCGTGTGGTGAGAGAGGCTTGGCAGCAGAGAGGAAGCAAGAGGGGCATCCAGGGAGGGGATGGGCATGCAGCTCGGAGGCCCCAGATCTCCTGCTTCCCAACCAGGGAAGGCCGGCTAGGCCCACCAGGCCCCATTCCCAAGTGCACACCCAGCTTCTGGATCGGCCCTTTCCCAGCCCTGAAAACACACACAGGCCGTACCCTGAGCCCTGCCGAGGGGGGACCTTTGCTCCCCGGGTGGGCCGAATGGCACGACTGGGTGAGGGCAGAGAAGGCCCCAGAAGGCCTTCAGGGAGCTGCCAGAGCAGAGCAGTGCTCAGGAAAAGGCACTCTTCTTTCTGCAGGCTGGATGCACCCTCGAGTTTCTGCTTGAGGCAGAGAGAGCTGAGCTAGGCGATTCCCTGGCTGAAGGCAAAGCAGAGAGTTTTTCGGTGGAGCGAGGGCTCCATCTGCTGGCCCACAAGCATGGAAGGTGAAGCCTGGCTGCCACTGAGTTCCTGAGCAGGTTTCCAAGCTGGAGGCCCTGTGGCTCTACAAGCTCGAGAGTCCTGCCTAGGACTTGCCTCTGGCAACAGAGTAGGGGCCAAGGGCCTGTGGGCTGCAGGGTGCTCGGAAGCCGCAGGGGAGGCTTTGGGCACCCAGTGCCCTGTGATGGAAAACGCTGCAGGCCTGAGCCTCCAGGCACTCCTGCAGGGCTTTGGAGTGGGAAAGCTGTCCTTAGCAGAAGGCTCCCTGCCCAGGGCTGCAGGCCTTTGTGGCTGGCTCAGCTGCAGCTTCCTTGCAGGCTGCTGGTCCAGGGGCGTGTGTGCCCTGGTCCAGAGTGCTGTAGGAGGAGGTCCTAGCAAGGGGCGAGCAAGCCCCTTGTTCCCTTGGCAGAGACTGGGCTGTGCACACAGAGGCCTGCCAGCAGTGAAGACAGTGCGGGCAGCAAGGGGGTGTGGCAGGCAGCGCCGAGGTGGCAGGAGTCCTGCTTGAGAGTGGGGTCCTGACGGTTTTGTGCTCAGGCCCCAGTGGCCCCGGGCTCACACAGCCTCTGGACCTGCAGCTTCCCAGCAGGGTAAGAGGCAAACAGGCAAGCCCCTGGGGCCTACTCGAATGAACTGTGCTCTGTCGAGGCCCTGCTGGCTGGCAGTGGCCTAGGCCAGCACAGGCCCTAGGGCTGGCTTTGGCCTGCCATCCACGTTCCTCACTCGGGCCGTTCTGCCTGTCAGACCCACCACTCCCTCGAAGTGTGCTCCTGAGGCCCTTGGACAGTTGGGGGAAGTGGAGGCTCTCCCAGCATGGGAGGCCTGCCCAGCACATTGCTCTGGGTGCAAAGAGGATTCCCTGCACCGCGGGCACCGGGACTACATTTTTCTGCACACAGGAGACACTTGGCACACACCGTGTCTGCCCATGGAAAGCGGTGTGCCAGAGAGGCACCCACCTGGGATGTATGGCCCTCTCCCATAGACGCCCTCCATGCAGCAGGCTGTCGTGGATTCGGCTGCAGGCCTTTGTGGCTGGAGAGACAGCAGCTCCTCTGGAGGCTCTGGGTCAGTGTGCACTCCCGTTCGAGGAAACGAGGCCTGTGGGGTGAGGTCCTTGCAAAGAATGGCAAGCAGCCTGCTCCTTTCGATGAGACGCGCGTGTGGTGAGAGAGGCTTGGCAGCAGAGAGGAAGCAAGAGGGGCATCCAGGGAGGGGATGGGCATGCAGCTCGGAGGCCCCAGATCTCCTGCTTCCCAACCAGGGAAGGCCGGCTAGGCCCACCAGGCCCCATTCCCAAGTGCACACCCAGCTTCTGGATCGGCCCTTTCCCAGCCCTGAAAACACACACAGGCCGTACCCTGAGCCCTGCCGAGGGGGGACCTTTGCTCCCCGGGTGGGCCGAATGGCACGACTGGGTGAGGGCAGAGAAGGCCCCAGAAGGCCTTCAGGGAGCTGCCAGAGCAGAGCAGTGCTCAGGAAAAGGCACTCTTCTTTCTGCAGGCTGGATGCACCCTCGAGTTTCTGCTTGAGGCAGAGAGAGCTGAGCTAGGCGATTCCCTGGCTGAAGGCAAAGCAGAGAGTTTTTCGGTGGAGCGAGGGCTCCATCTGCTGGCCCACAAGCATGGAAGGTGAAGCCTGGCTGCCACTGAGTTCCTGAGCAGGTTTCCAAGCTGGAGGCCCTGTGGCTCTACAAGCTCGAGAGTCCTGCCTAGGACTTGCCTCTGGCAACAGAGTGGGGGCCAAGGGCCTGTGGGCTGCAGGGTGCTCGGAAGCCGCAGGGGAGGCTTTGGGCACCCAGTGCCCTGTGATGGAAAACGCTGCAGGCCTGAGCCTCCAGGCACTCCTGCAGGGCTTTGGAGTGGGAAAGCTGTCCTTAGCAGAAGGCTCCCTGCCCAGGGCTGCAGGCCTTTGTGGCTGGCTCAGCTGCAGCTTCCTTGCAGGCTGCTGGTCCAGGGGCGTGTGTGCCCTGGTCCAGAGTGCTGTAGGAGAAGGTCCTAGCAAGGGGCGAGCAAGCCCCTTGTTCCCTTGGCAGAGACTGGGCTGTGCACACAGAGGCCTGCCAGCAGTGAAGACAGTGCGGGCAGCAAGGGGGTGTGGCAGGCAGCGCCGAGGTGGCAGGAGTCCTGCTTGAGAGTGGGGTCCTGACGGTTTTGTGCTCAGGCCCCAGTGGCCCCGGGCTCACACAGCCTCTGGACCTGCAGCTTCCCAGCAGGGTAAGAGGCAAACAGGCAAGCCCCTGGGGCCTACTCGAATGAACTGTGCTCTGTCGAGGCCCTGCTGGCTGGCAGTGGCCTAGGCCAGCACAGGCCCTAGGGCTGGCTTTGGCCTGCCATCCACGTTCCTCACTCGGGCCGTTCTGCCTGTCAGACCCACCACTCCCTCGAAGTGTGCTCCTGAGGCCCTTGGACAGTTGGGGGAAGTGGAGGCTCTCCCAGCATGGGAGGCCTGCCCAGCACATTGCTCTGGGTGCAAAGAGGATTCCCTGCACCGCGGGCACCGGGACTACATTTTTCTGCACACAGGAGACACTTGGCACACACCGTGTCTGCCCATGGAAAGCGGTGTGCCAGAGAGGCACCCACCTGGGATGTATGGCCCTCTCCCATAGACGCCCTCCATGCAGCAGGCTGTCGTGGATTCGGCTGCAGGCCTTTGTGGCTGGAGAGACAGCAGCTCCTCTGGAGGCTCTGGGTCAGTGTGCACTCCCGTTCGAGGAAACGAGGCCTGTGGGGTGAGGTCCTTGCAAAGAATGGCAAGCAGCCTGCTCCTTTCGATGAGACGCGCGTGTGGTGAGAGAGGCTTGGCAGCAGAGAGGAAGCAAGAGGGGCATCCAGGGAGGGGATGGGCATGCAGCTCGGAGGCCCCAGATCTCCTGCTTCCCAACCAGGGAAGGCCGGCTAGGCCCACCAGGCCCCATTCCCAAGTGCACACCCAGCTTCTGGATCGGCCCTTTCCCAGCCCTGAAAACACACACAGGCCGTACCCTGAGCCCTGCCGAGGGGGGACCTTTGCTCCCCGGGTGGGCCGAATGGCACGACTGGGTGAGGGCAGAGAAGGCCCCAGAAGGCCTTCAGGGAGCTGCCAGAGCAGAGCAGTGCTCAGGAAAAGGCACTCTTCTTTCTGCAGGCTGGATGCACCCTCGAGTTTCTGCTTGAGGCAGAGAGAGCTGAGCTAGGCGATTCCCTGGCTGAAGGCAAAGCAGAGAGTTTTTCGGTGGAGCGAGGGCTCCATCTGCTGGCCCACAAGCATGGAAGGTGAAGCCTGGCTGCCACTGAGTTCCTGAGCAGGTTTCCAAGCTGGAGGCCCTGTGGCTCTACAAGCTCGAGAGTCCTGCCTAGGACTTGCCTCTGGCAACAGAGTGGGGGCCAAGGGCCTGTGGGCTGCAGGGTGCTCGGAAGCCGCAGGGGAGGCTTTGGGCACCCAGTGCCCTGTGATGGAAAACGCTGCAGGCCTGAGCCTCCAGGCACTCCTGCAGGGCTTTGGAGTGGGAAAGCTGTCCTTAGCAGAAGGCTCCCTGCCCAGGGCTGCAGGCCTTTGTGGCTGGCTCAGCTGCAGCTTCCTTGCAGGCTGCTGGTCCAGGGGCGTGTGTGCCCTGGTCCAGAGTGCTGTAGGAGGAGGTCCTAGCAAGGGGCGAGCAAGCCCCTTGTTCCCTTGGCAGAGACTGGGCTGTGCACACAGAGGCCTGCCAGCAGTGAAGACAGTGCGGGCAGCAAGGGGGTGTGGCAGGCAGCGCCGAGGTGGCAGGAGTCCTGCTTGAGAGTGGGGTCCTGACGGTTTTGTGCTCAGGCCCCAGTGGCCCCGGGCTCACACAGCCTCTGGACCTGCAGCTTCCCAGCAGGGTAAGAGGCAAACAGGCAAGCCCCTGGGGCCTACTCGAATGAACTGTGCTCTGTCGAGGCCCTGCTGGCTGGCAGTGGCCTAGGCCAGCACAGGCCCTAGGGCTGGCTTTGGCCTGCCATCCACGTTCCTCACTCGGGCCGTTCTGCCTGTCAGACCCACCACTCCCTCGAAGTGTGCTCCTGAGGCCCTTGGACAGTTGGGGGAAGTGGAGGCTCTCCCAGCATGGGAGGCCTGCCCAGCACATTGCTCTGGGTGCAAAGAGGATTCCCTGCACCGCGGGCACCGGGACTACATTTTTCTGCACACAGGAGACACTTGGCACACACCGTGTCTGCCCATGGAAAGCGGTGTGCCAGAGAGGCACCCACCTGGGATGTATGGCCCTCTCCCATAGACGCCCTCCATGCAGCAGGCTGTCGTGGATTCAGCTGCAGGCCTTTGTGGCTGGAGAGACAGCAGCTCCTCTGGAGGCTCTGGGTCAGTGTGCACTCCCGTTCGAGGAAACGAGGCCTGTGGGGTGAGGTCCTTGCAAAGAATGGCAAGCAGCCTGCTCCTTTCGATGAGACGCGCGTGTGGTGAGAGAGGCTTGGCAGCAGAGAGGAAGCAAGAGGGGCATCCAGGGAGGGGATGGGCATGCAGCTCGGAGGCCCCAGATCTCCTGCTTCCCAACCAGGGAAGGCCGGCTAGGCCCACCAGGCCCCATTCCCAAGTGCACACCCAGCTTCTGGATCGGCCCTTTCCCAGCCCTGAAAACACACACAGGCCGTACCCTGAGCCCTGCCGAGGGGGGACCTTTGCTCCCCGGGTGGGCCGAATGGCACGACTGGGTGAGGGCAGAGAAGGCCCCAGAAGGCCTTCAGGGAGCTGCCAGAGCAGAGCAGTGCTCAGGAAAAGGCACTCTTCTTTCTGCAGGCTGGATGCACCCTCGAGTTTCTGCTTGAGGCAGAGAGAGCTGAGCTAGGCGATTCCCTGGCTGAAGGCAAAGCAGAGAGTTTTTCGGTGGAGCGAGGGCTCCATCTGCTGGCCCACAAGCATGGAAGGTGAAGCCTGGCTGCCACTGAGTTCCTGAGCAGGTTTCCAAGCTGGAGGCCCTGTGGCTCTACAAGCTCGAGAGTCCTGCCTAGGACTTGCCTCTGGCAACAGAGTAGGGGCCAAGGGCCTGTGGGCTGCAGGGTGCTCGGAAGCCGCAGGGGAGGCTTTGGGCACCCAGTGCCCTGTGATGGAAAACGCTGCAGGCCTGAGCCTCCAGGCACTCCTGCAGGGCTTTGGAGTGGGAAAGCTGTCCTTAGCAGAAGGCTCCCTGCCCAGGGCTGCAGGCCTTTGTGGCTGGCTCAGCTGCAGCTTCCTTGCAGGCTGCTGGTCCAGGGGCGTGTGTGCCCTGGTCCAGAGTGCTGTAGGAGGAGGTCCTAGCAAGGGGCGAGCAAGCCCCTTGTTCCCTTGGCAGAGACTGGGCTGTGCACACAGAGGCCTGCCAGCAGTGAAGACAGTGCGGGCAGCAAGGGGGTGTGGCAGGCAGCGCCGAGGTGGCAGGAGTCCTGCTTGAGAGTGGGGTCCTGACGGTTTTGTGCTCAGGCCCCAGTGGCCCCGGGCTCACACAGCCTCTGGACCTGCAGCTTCCCAGCAGGGTAAGAGGCAAACAGGCAAGCCCCTGGGGCCTACTCGAATGAACTGTGCTCTGTCGAGGCCCTGCTGGCTGGCAGTGGCCTAGGCCAGCACAGGCCCTAGGGCTGGCTTTGGCCTGCCATCCACGTTCCTCACTCGGGCCGTTCTGCCTGTCAGACCCACCACTCCCTCGAAGTGTGCTCCTGAGGCCCTTGGACAGTTGGGGGAAGTGGAGGCTCTCCCAGCATGGGAGGCCTGCCCAGCACATTGCTCTGGGTGCAAAGAGGATTCCCTGCACCGCGGGCACCGGGACTACATTTTTCTGCACACAGGAGACACTTGGCACACACCGTGTCTGCCCATGGAAAGCGGTGTGCCAGAGAGGCACCCACCTGGGATGTATGGCCCTCTCCCATAGACGCCCTCCATGCAGCAGGCTGTCGTGGATTCGGCTGCAGGCCTTTGTGGCTGGAGAGACAGCAGCTCCTCTGGAGGCTCTGGGTCAGTGTGCACTCCCGTTCGAGGAAACGAGGCCTGTGGGGTGAGGTCCTTGCAAAGAATGGCAAGCAGCCTGCTCCTTTCGATGAGACGCGCGTGTGGTGAGAGAGGCTTGGCAGCAGAGAGGAAGCAAGAGGGGCATCCAGGGAGGGGATGGGCATGCAGCTCGGAGGCCCCAGATCTCCTGCTTCCCAACCAGGGAAGGCCGGCTAGGCCCACCAGGCCCCATTCCCAAGTGCACACCCAGCTTCTGGATCGGCCCTTTCCCAGCCCTGAAAACACACACAGGCCGTACCCTGAGCCCTGCCGAGGGGGGACCTTTGCTCCCCGGGTGGGCCGAATGGCACGACTGGGTGAGGGCAGAGAAGGCCCCAGAAGGCCTTCAGGGAGCTGCCAGAGCAGAGCAGTGCTCAGGAAAAGGCACTCTTCTTTCTGCAGGCTGGATGCACCCTCGAGTTTCTGCTTGAGGCAGAGAGAGCTGAGCTAGGCGATTCCCTGGCTGAAGGCAAAGCAGAGAGTTTTTCGGTGGAGCGAGGGCTCCATCTTCTGGCCCACAAGCATGGAAGGTGAAGCCTGGCTGCCACTGAGTTCCTGAGCAGGTTTCCAAGCTGGAGGCCCTGTGGCTCTACAAGCTCGAGAGTCCTGCCTAGGACTTGCCTCTGGCAACAGAGTGGGGGCCAAGGGCCTGTGGGCTGCAGGGTGCTCGGAAGCCGCAGGGGAGGCTTTGGGCACCCAGTGCCCTGTGATGGAAAACGCTGCAGGCCTGAGCCTCCAGGCACTCCTGCAGGGCTTTGGAGTGGGAAAGCTGTCCTTAGCAGAAGGCTCCCTGCCCAGGGCTGCAGGCCTTTGTGGCTGGCTCAGCTGCAGCTTCCTTGCAGGCTGCTGGTCCAGGGGCGTGTGTGCCCTGGTCCAGAGTGCTGTAGGAGGAGGTCCTAGCAAGGGGCGAGCAAGCCCCTTGTTCCCTTGGCAGAGACTGGGCTGTGCACACAGAGGCCTGCCAGCAGTGAAGACAGTGCGGGCAGCAAGGGGGTGTGGCAGGCAGCGCCGAAGTGGCAGGAGTCCTGCTTGAGAGTGGGGTCCTGACGGTTTTGTGCTCAGGCCCCAGTGGCCCCGGGCTCACACAGCCTCTGGACCTGCAGCTTCCCAGCAGGGTAAGAGGCAAACAGGCAAGCCCCTGGGGCCTACTCGAATGAACTGTGCTCTGTCGAGGCCCTGCTGGCTGGCAGTGGCCTAGGCCAGCACAGGCCCTAGGGCTGGCTTTGGCCTGCCATCCACGTTCCTCACTCGGGCCGTTCTGCCTGTCAGACCCACCACTCCCTCGAAGTGTGCTCCTGAGGCCCTTGGACAGTTGGGGGAAGTGGAGGCTCTCCCAGCATGGGAGGCCTGCCCAGCACATTGCTCTGGGTGCAAAGAGGATTCCCTGCACCGCGGGCACCGGGACTACATTTTTCTGCACACAGGAGACACTTGGCACACACCGTGTCTGCCCATGGAAAGCGGTGTGCCAGAGAGGCACCCACCTGGGATGTATGGCCCTCTCCCATAGACGCCCTCCATGCAGCAGGCTGTCGTGGATTCGGCTGCAGGCCTTTGTGGCTGGAGAGACAGCAGCTCCTCTGGAGGCTCTGGGTCAGTGTGCACTCCCGTTCGAGGAAACGAGGCCTGTGGGGTGAGGTCCTTGCAAAGAATGGCAAGCAGCCTGCTCCTTTCGATGAGACGCGCGTGTGGTGAGAGAGGCTTGGCAGCAGAGAGGAAGCAAGAGGGGCATCCAGGGAGGGGATGGGCATGCAGCTCGGAGGCCCCAGATCTCCTGCTTCCCAACCAGGGAAGGCCGGCTAGGCCCACCAGGCCCCATTCCCAAGTGCACACCCAGCTTCTGGATCGGCCCTTTCCCAGCCCTGAAAACACACACAGGCCGTACCCTGAGCCCTGCCGAGGGGGGACCTTTGCTCCCCGGGTGGGCCGAATGGCACGACTGGGTGAGGGCAGAGAAGGCCCCAGAAGGCCTTCAGGGAGCTGCCAGAGCAGAGCAGTGCTCAGGAAAAGGCACTCTTCTTTCTGCAGGCTGGATGCACCCTCGAGTTTCTGCTTGAGGCAGAGAGAGCTGAGCTAGGCGATTCCCTGGCTGAAGGCAAAGCAGAGAGTTTTTCGGTGGAGCGAGGGCTCCATCTGCTGGCCGACAAGCATGAAAGGTGAAGCCTGGCTGCCACTGAGTTCCTGAGCAGGTTTCCAAGCTGGAGGCCCTGTGGCTCTACAAGCTCGAGAGTCCTGCCTAGGACTTGCCTCTGGCAACAGAGTGGGGGCCAAGGGCCTGTGGGCTGCAGGGTGCTCGGAAGCCGCAGGGGAGGCTTTGGGCACCCAGTGCCCTGTGATGGAAAACGCTGCAGGCCTGAGCCTCCAGGCACTCCTGCAGGGCTTTGGAGTGGGAAAGCTGTCCTTAGCAGAAGGCTCCCTGCCCAGGGCTGCAGGCCTTTGTGGCTGGCTCAGCTGCAGCTTCCTTGCAGGCTGCTGGTCCAGGGGCGTGTGTGCCCTGGTCCAGAGTGCTGTAGGAGGAGGTCCTAGCAAGGGGCGAGCAAGCCCCTTGTTCCCTTGGCAGAGACTGGGCTGTGCACACAGAGGCCTGCCAGCAGTGAAGACAGTGCGGGCAGCAAGGGGGTGTGGCAGGCAGCGCCGAGGTGGCAGGAGTCCTGCTTGAGAGTGGGGTCCTGACGGTTTTGTGCTCAGGCCCCAGTGGCCCCGGGCTCACACAGCCTCTGGACCTGCAGCTTCCCAGCAGGGTAAGAGGCAAACAGGCAAGCCCCTGGGGCCTACTCGAATGAACTGTGCTCTGTCGAGGCCCTGCTGGCTGGCAGTGGCCTAGGCCAGCACAGGCCCTAGGGCTGGCTTTGGCCTGCCATCCACGTTCCTCACTCGGGCCGTTCTGCCTGTCAGACCCACCACTCCCTCGAAGTGTGCTCCTGAGGCCCTTGGACAGTTGGGGGAAGTGGAGGCTCTCCCAGCATGGGAGGCCTGCCCAGCACATTGCTCTGGGTGCAAAGAGGATTCCCTGCACCGCGGGCACCGGGACTACATTTTCTGCACACAGGAGACACTTGGCACACACCGTGTCTGCCCATGGAAAGCGGTGTGCCAGAGAGGCACCCACCTGGGATGTATGGCCCTCTCCCATAGACGCCCTCCATGCAGCAGGCTGTCGTGGATTCGGCTGCAGGCCTTTGTGGCTGGAGAGACAGCAGCTCCTCTGGAGGCTCTGGGTCAGTGTGCACTCCCGTTCGAGGAAACGAGGCCTGTGGGGTGAGGTCCTTGCAAAGAATGGCAAGCAGCCTGCTCCTTTCGATGAGACGCGCGTGTGGTGAGAGAGGCTTGGCAGCAGAGAGGAAGCAAGAGGGGCATCCAGGGAGGGGATGGGCATGCAGCTCGGAGGCCCCAGATCTCCTGCTTCCCAACCAGGGAAGGCCGGCTAGGCCCACCAGGCCCCATTCCCAAGTGCACACCCAGCTTCTGGATCGGCCCTTTCCCAGCCCTGAAAACACACACAGGCCGTACCCTGAGCCCTGCCGAGGGGGGACCTTTGCTCCCCGGGTGGGCCGAATGGCACGACTGGGTGAGGGCAGAGAAGGCCCCAGAAGGCCTTCAGGGAGCTGCCAGAGCAGAGCAGTGCTCAGGAAAAGGCACTCTTCTTTCTGCAGGCTGGATGCACCCTCGAGTTTCTGCTTGAGGCAGAGAGAGCTGAGCTAGGCGATTCCCTGGCTGAAGGCAAAGCAGAGAGTTTTTCGGTGGAGCGAGGGCTCCATCTGCTTGCCGACAAGCATGGAAGGTGAAGCCTGGCTGCCACTGAGTTCCTGAGCAGGTTTCCAAGCTGGAGGCCCTGTGGCTCTACAAGCTCGAGAGTCCTGCCTAGGACTTGCTTCTGGCAACAGAGTGGGGGCCAAGGGCCTGTGGGCTGCAGGGTGCTCGGAAGCCGCAGGGGAGGCTTTGGGCACCCAGTGCCCTGTGATGGAAAACGCTGCAGGCCTGAGCCTCCAGGCACTCCTGCAGGGCTTTGGAGTGGGAAAGCTGTCCTTAGCAGAAGGCTCCCTGCCCAGGGCTGCAGGCCTTTGTGGCTGGCTCAGCTGCAGCTTCCTTGCAGGCTGCTGGTCCAGGGGCGTGTGTGCCCTGGTCCAGAGTGCTGTAGGAGGAGGTCCTAGCAAGGGGCGAGCAAGCCCCTTGTTCCCTTGGCAGAGACTGGGCTGTGCACACAGAGGCCTGCCAGCAGTGAAGACAGTGCGGGCAGCAAGGGGGTGTGGCAGGCAGCGCCGAGGTGGCAGGAGTCCTGCTTGAGAGTGGGGTCCTGACGGTTTTGTGCTCAGGCCCCAGTGGCCCCGGGCTCACACAGCCTCTGGACCTGCAGCTTCCCAGCAGGGTAAGAGGCAAACAGGCAAGCCCCTGGGGCCTACTCGAATGAACTGTGCTCTGTCGAGGCCCTGCTGGCTGGCAGTGGCCTAGGCCAGCACAGGCCCTAGGGCTGGCTTTGGCCTGCCATCCACGTTCCTCACTCGGGCCGTTCTGCCTGTCAGACCCACCACTCCCTCGAAGTGTGCTCCTGAGGCCCTTGGACAGTTGGGGGAAGTGGAGGCTCTCCCAGCATGGGAGGCCTGCCCAGCACATTGCTCTGGGTGCAAAGAGGATTCCCTGCACCGCGGGCACCGGGACTACATTTTTCTGCACACAGGAGACACTTGGCACACACCGTGTCTGCCCATGGAAAGCGGTGTGCCAGAGAGGCACCCACCTGGGATGTATGGCCCTCTCCCATAGACGCCCTCCATGCAGCAGGCTGTCGTGGATTCGGCTGCAGGCCTTTGTGGCTGGAGAGACAGCAGCTCCTCTGGAGGCTCTGGGTCAGTGTGCACTCCCGTTCGAGGAAACGAGGCCTGTGGGGTGAGGTCCTTGCAAAGAATGGCAAGCAGCCTGCTCCTTTCGATGAGACGCGCGTGTGGTGAGAGAGGCTTGGCAGCAGAGAGGAAGCAAGAGGGGCATCCAGGGAGGGGATGGGCATGCAGCTCGGAGGCCCCAGATCTCCTGCTTCCCAACCAGGGAAGGCCGGCTAGGCCCACCAGGCCCCATTCCCAAGTGCACACCCAGCTTCTGGATCGGCCCTTTCCCAGCCCTGAAAACACACACAGGCCGTACCCTGAGCCCTGCCGAGGGGGGACCTTTGCTCCCCGGGTGGGCCGAATGGCACGACTGGGTGAGGGCAGAGAAGGCCCCAGAAGGCCTTCAGGGAGCTGCCAGAGCAGAGCAGTGCTCAGGAAAAGGCACTCTTCTTTCTGCAGGCTGGATGCACCCTCGAGTTTCTGCTTGAGGCAGAGAGAGCTGAGCTAGGCGATTCCCTGGCTGAAGGCAAAGCAGAGAGTTTTTCGGTGGAGCGAGGGCTCCATCTGCTTGCCGACAAGCATGGAAGGTGAAGCCTGGCTGCCACTGAGTTCCTGAGCAGGTTTCCAAGCTGGAGGCCCTGTGGCTCTACAAGCTCGAGAGTCCTGCCTAGGACTTGCCTCTGGCAACAGAGTGGGGGCCAAGGGCCTGTGGGCTGCAGGGTGCTCGGAAGCCGCAGGGGAGGCTTTGGGCACCCAGTGCCCTGTGATGGAAAACGCTGCAGGCCTGAGCCTCCAGGCACTCCTGCAGGGCTTTGGAGTGGGAAAGCTGTCCTTAGCAGAAGGCTCCCTGCCCAGGGCTGCAGGCCTTTGTGGCTGGCTCAGCTGCAGCTTCCTTGCAGGCTGCTGGTCCAGGGGCGTGTGTGCCCTGGTCCAGAGTGCTGTAGGAGGAGGTCCTAGCAAGGGGCGAGCAAGCCCCTTGTTCCCTTGGCAGAGACTGGGCTGTGCACACAGAGGCCTGCCAGCAGTGAAGACAGTGCGGGCAGCAAGGGGGTGTGGCAGGCAGCGCCGAGGTGGCAGGAGTCCTGCTTGAGAGTGGGGTCCTGACGGTTTTGTGCTCAGGCCCCAGTGGCCCCGGGCTCACACAGCCTCTGGACCTGCAGCTTCCCAGCAGGGTAAGAGGCAAACAGGCAAGCCCCTGGGGCCTACTCGAATGAACTGTGCTCTGTCGAGGCCCTGCTGGCTGGCAGTGGCCTAGGCCAGCACAGGCCCTAGGGCTGGCTTTGGCCTGCCATCCACGTTCCTCACTCGGGCCGTTCTGCCTGTCAGACCCACCACTCCCTCGAAGTGTGCTCCTGAGGCCCTTGGACAGTTGGGGGAAGTGGAGGCTCTCCCAGCATGGGAGGCCTGCCCAGCACATTGCTCTGGGTGCAAAGAGGATTCCCTGCACCGCGGGCACCGGGACTACATTTTTCTGCACACAGGAGACACTTGGCACACACCGTGTCTGCCCATGGAAAGCGGTGTGCCAGAGAGGCACCCACCTGGGATGTATGGCCCTCTCCCATAGACGCCCTCCATGCAGCAGGCTGTCGTGGATTCGGCTGCAGGCCTTTGTGGCTGGAGAGACAGCAGCTCCTCTGGAGGCTCTGGGTCAGTGTGCACTCCCGTTCGAGGAAACGAGGCCTGTGGGGTGAGGTCCTTGCAAAGAATGGCAAGCAGCCTGCTCCTTTCGATGAGACGCGCGTGTGGTGAGAGAGGCTTGGCAGCAGAGAGGAAGCAAGAGGGGCATCCAGGGAGGGGATGGGCATGCAGCTCGGAGGCCCCAGATCTCCTGCTTCCCAACCAGGGAAGGCCGGCTAGGCCCACCAGGCCCCATTCCCAAGTGCACACCCAGCTTCTGGATCGGCCCTTTCCCAGCCCTGAAAACACACACAGGCCGTACCCTGAGCCCTGCCGAGGGGGGACCTTTGCTCCCCGGGTGGGCCGAATGGCACGACTGGGTGAGGGCAGAGAAGGCCCCAGAAGGCCTTCAGGGAGCTGCCAGAGCAGAGCAGTGCTCAGGAAAAGGCACTCTTCTTTCTGCAGGCTGGATGCACCCTCGAGTTTCTGCTTGAGGCAGAGAGAGCTGAGCTAGGCGATTCCCTGGCTGAAGGCAAAGCAGAGAGTTTTTCGGTGGAGCGAGGGCTCCATCTGCTGGCCCACAAGCATGGAAGGTGAAGCCTGGCTGCCACTGAGTTCCTGAGCAGGTTTCCAAGCTGGAGGCCCTGTGGCTCTACAAGCTCGAGAGTCCTGCCTAGGACTTGCCTCTGGCAACAGAGTGGGGGCCAAGGGCCTGTGGGCTGCAGGGTGCTCGGAAGCCGCAGGGGAGGCTTTGGGCACCCAGTGCCCTGTGATGGAAAACGCTGCAGGCCTGAGCCTCCAGGCACTCCTGCAGGGCTTTGGAGTGGGAAAGCTGTCCTTAGCAGAAGGCTCCCTGCCCAGGGCTGCAGGCCTTTGTGGCTGGCTCAGCTGCAGCTTCCTTGCAGGCTGCTGGTCCAGGGGCGTGTGTGCCCTGGTCCAGAGTGCTGTAGGAGGAGGTCCTAGCAAGGGGCGAGCAAGCCCCTTGTTCCCTTGGCAGAGACTGGGCTGTGCACACAGAGGCCTGCCAGCAGTGAAGACAGTGCGGGCAGCAAGGGGGTGTGGCAGGCAGCGCCGAGGTGGCAGGAGTCCTGCTTGAGAGTGGGGTCCTGACGGTTTTGTGCTCAGGCCCCAGTGGCCCCGGGCTCACACAGCCTCTGGACCTGCAGCTTCCCAGCAGGGTAAGAGGCAAACAGGCAAGCCCCTGGGGCCTACTCGAATGAACTGTGCTCTGTCGAGGCCCTGCTGGCTGGCAGTGGCCTAGGCCAGCACAGGCCCTAGGGCTGGCTTTGGCCTGCCATCCACGTTCCTCACTCGGGCCGTTCTGCCTGTCAGACCCACCACTCCCTCGAAGTGTGCTCCTGAGGCCCTTGGACAGTTGGGGGAAGTGGAGGCTCTCCCAGCATGGGAGGCCTGCCCAGCACATTGCTCTGGGTGCAAAGAGGATTCCCTGCACCGCGGGCACCGGGACTACATTTTTCTGCACACAGGAGACACTTGGCACACACCGTGTCTGCCCATGGAAAGCGGTGTGCCAGAGAGGCACCCACCTGGGATGTATGGCCCTCTCCCATAGACGCCCTCCATGCAGCAGGCTGTCGTGGATTCAGCTGCAGGCCTTTGTGGCTGGAGAGACAGCAGCTCCTCTGGAGGCTCTGGGTCAGTGTGCACTCCCGTTCGAGGAAACGAGGCCTGTGGGGTGAGGTCCTTGCAAAGAATGGCAAGCAGCCTGCTCCTTTCGATGAGACGCGCGTGTGGTGAGAGAGGCTTGGCAGCAGAGAGGAAGCAAGAGGGGCATCCAGGGAGGGGATGGGCATGCAGCTCGGAGGCCCCAGATCTCCTGCTTCCCAACCAGGGAAGGCCGGCTAGGCCCACCAGGCCCCATTCCCAAGTGCACACCCAGCTTCTGGATCGGCCCTTTCCCAGCCCTGAAAACACACACAGGCCGTACCCTGAGCCCTGCCGAGGGGGGACCTTTGCTCCCCGGGTGGGCCGAATGGCACGACTGGGTGAGGGCAGAGAAGGCCCCAGAAGGCCTTCAGGGAGCTGCCAGAGCAGAGCAGTGCTCAGGAAAAGGCACTCTTCTTTCTGCAGGCTGGATGCACCCTCGAGTTTCTGCTTGAGGCAGAGAGAGCTGAGCTAGGCGATTCCCTGGCTGAAGGCAAAGCAGAGAGTTTTTCGGTGGAGCGAGGGCTCCATCTGCTGGCCGACAAGCATGGAAGGTGAAGCCTGGCTGCCACTGAGTTCCTGAGCAGGTTTCCAAGCTGGAGGCCCTGTGGCTCTACAAGCTCGAGAGTCCTGCCTAGGACTTGCCTCTGGCAACAGAGTAGGGGCCAAGGGCCTGTGGGCTGCAGGGTGCTCGGAAGCCGCAGGGGAGGCTTTGGGCACCCAGTGCCCTGTGATGGAAAACGCTGCAGGCCTGAGCCTCCAGGCACTCCTGCAGGGCTTTGGAGTGGGAAAGCTGTCCTTAGCAGAAGGCTCCCTGCCCAGGGCTGCAGGCCTTTGTGGCTGGCTCAGCTGCAGCTTCCTTGCAGGCTGCTGGTCCAGGGGCGTGTGTGCCCTGGTCCAGAGTGCTGTAGGAGGAGGTCCTAGCAAGGGGCGAGCAAGCCCCTTGTTCCCTTGGCAGAGACTGGGCTGTGCACACAGAGGCCTGCCAGCAGTGAAGACAGTGCGGGCAGCAAGGGGGTGTGGCAGGCAGCGCCGAGGTGGCAGGAGTCCTGCTTGAGAGTGGGGTCCTGACGGTTTTGTGCTCAGGCCCCAGTGGCCCCGGGCTCACACAGCCTCTGGACCTGCAGCTTCCCAGCAGGGTAAGAGGCAAACAGGCAAGCCCCTGGGGCCTACTCGAATGAACTGTGCTCTGTCGAGGCCCTGCTGGCTGGCAGTGGCCTAGGCCAGCACAGGCCCTAGGGCTGGCTTTGGCCTGCCATCCACGTTCCTCACTCGGGCCGTTCTGCCTGTCAGACCCACCACTCCCTCGAAGTGTGCTCCTGAGGCCCTTGGACAGTTGGGGGAAGTGGAGGCTCTCCCAGCATGGGAGGCCTGCCCAGCACATTGCTCTGGGTGCAAAGAGGATTCCCTGCACCGCGGGCACCGGGACTACATTTTTCTGCACACAGGAGACACTTGGCACACACCGTGTCTGCCCATGGAAAGCGGTGTGCCAGAGAGGCACCCACCTGGGATGTATGGCCCTCTCCCATAGACGCCCTCCATGCAGCAGGCTGTCGTGGATTCGGCTGCAGGCCTTTGTGGCTGGAGAGACAGCAGCTCCTCTGGAGGCTCTGGGTCAGTGTGCACTCCCGTTCGAGGAAACGAGGCCTGTGGGGTGAGGTCCTTGCAAAGAATGGCAAGCAGCCTGCTCCTTTCGATGAGACGCGCGTGTGGTGAGAGAGGCTTGGCAGCAGAGAGGAAGCAAGAGGGGCATCCAGGGAGGGGATGGGCATGCAGCTCGGAGGCCCCAGATCTCCTGCTTCCCAACCAGGGAAGGCCGGCTAGGCCCACCAGGCCCCATTCCCAAGTGCACACCCAGCTTCTGGATCGGCCCTTTCCCAGCCCTGAAAACACACACAGGCCGTACCCTGAGCCCTGCCGAGGGGGGACCTTTGCTCCCCGGGTGGGCCGAATGGCACGACTGGGTGAGGGCAGAGAAGGCCCCAGAAGGCCTTCAGGGAGCTGCCAGAGCAGAGCAGTGCTCAGGAAAAGGCACTCTTCTTTCTGCAGGCTGGATGCACCCTCGAGTTTCTGCTTGAGGCAGAGAGAGCTGAGCTAGGCGATTCCCTGGCTGAAGGCAAAGCAGAGAGTTTTTCGGTGGAGCGAGGGCTCCATCTGCTGGCCCACAAGCATGGAAGGTGAAGCCTGGCTGCCACTGAGTTCCTGAGCAGGTTTCCAAGCTGGAGGCCCTGTGGCTCTACAAGCTCGAGAGTCCTGCCTAGGACTTGCCTCTGGCAACAGAGTGGGGGCCAAGGGCCTGTGGGCTGCAGGGTGCTCGGAAGCCGCAGGGGAGGCTTTGGGCACCCAGTGCCCTGTGATGGAAAACGCTGCAGGCCTGAGCCTCCAGGCACTCCTGCAGGGCTTTGGAGTGGGAAAGCTGTCCTTAGCAGAAGGCTCCCTGCCCAGGGCTGCAGGCCTTTGTGGCTGGCTCAGCTGCAGCTTCCTTGCAGGCTGCTGGTCCAGGGGCGTGTGTGCCCTGGTCCAGAGTGCTGTAGGAGGAGGTCCTAGCAAGGGGCGAGCAAGCCCCTTGTTCCCTTGGCAGAGACTGGGCTGTGCACACAGAGGCCTGCCAGCAGTGAAGACAGTGCGGGCAGCAAGGGGGTGTGGCAGGCAGCGCCGAGGTGGCAGGAGTCCTGCTTGAGAGTGGGGTCCTGACGGTTTTGTGCTCAGGCCCCAGTGGCCCCGGGCTCACACAGCCTCTGGACCTGCAGCTTCCCAGCAGGGTAAGAGGCAAACAGGCAAGCCCCTGGGGCCTACTCGAATGAACTGTGCTCTGTCGAGGCCCTGCTGGCTGGCAGTGGCCTAGGCCAGCACAGGCCCTAGGGCTGGCTTTGGCCTGCCATCCACGTTCCTCACTCGGGCCGTTCTGCCTGTCAGACCCACCACTCCCTCGAAGTGTGCTCCTGAGGCCCTTGGACAGTTGGGGGAAGTGGAGGCTCTCCCAGCATGGGAGGCCTGCCCAGCACATTGCTCTGGGTGCAAAGAGGATTCCCTGCACCGCGGGCACCGGGACTACATTTTCTGCACACAGGAGACACTTGGCACACACCGTGTCTGCCCATGGAAAGCGGTGTGCCAGAGAGGCACCCACCTGGGATGTATGGCCCTCTCCCATAGACGCCCTCCATGCAGCAGGCTGTCGTGGATTCAGCTGCAGGCCTTTGTGGCTGGAGAGACAGCAGCTCCTCTGGAGGCTCTGGGTCAGTGTGCACTCCCGTTCGAGGAAACGAGGCCTGTGGGGTGAGGTCCTTGCAAAGAATGGCAAGCAGCCTGCTCCTTTCGATGAGACGCGCGTGTGGTGAGAGAGGCTTGGCAGCAGAGAGGAAGCAAGAGGGGCATCCAGGGAGGGGATGGGCATGCAGCTCGGAGGCCCCAGATCTCCTGCTTCCCAACCAGGGAAGGCCGGCTAGGCCCACCAGGCCCCATTCCCAAGTGCACACCCAGCTTCTGGATCGGCCCTTTCCCAGCCCTGAAAACACACACAGGCCGTACCCTGAGCCCTGCCGAGGGGGGACCTTTGCTCCCCGGGTGGGCCGAATGGCACGACTGGGTGAGGGCAGAGAAGGCCCCAGAAGGCCTTCAGGGAGCTGCCAGAGCAGAGCAGTGCTCAGGAAAAGGCACTCTTCTTTCTGCAGGCTGGATGCACCCTCGAGTTTCTGCTTGAGGCAGAGAGAGCTGAGCTAGGCGATTCCCTGGCTGAAGGCAAAGCAGAGAGTTTTTCGGTGGAGCGAGGGCTCCATCTGCTGGCCCACAAGCATGGAAGGTGAAGCCTGGCTGCCACTGAGTTCCTGAGCAGGTTTCCAAGCTGGAGGCCCTGTGGCTCTACAAGCTCGAGAGTCCTGCCTAGGACTTGCCTCTGGCAACAGAGTGGGGGCCAAGGGCCTGTGGGCTGCAGGGTGCTCGGAAGCCGCAGGGGAGGCTTTGGGCACCCAGTGCCCTGTGATGGAAAACGCTGCAGGCCTGAGCCTCCAGGCACTCCTGCAGGGCTTTGGAGTGGGAAAGCTGTCCTTAGCAGAAGGCTCCCTGCCCAGGGCTGCAGGCCTTTGTGGCTGGCTCAGCTGCAGCTTCCTTGCAGGCTGCTGGTCCAGGGGCGTGTGTGCCCTGGTCCAGAGTGCTGTAGGAGGAGGTCCTAGCAAGGGGCGAGCAAGCCCCTTGTTCCCTTGGCAGAGACTGGGCTGTGCACACAGAGGCCTGCCAGCAGTGAAGACAGTGCGGGCAGCAAGGGGGTGTGGCAGGCAGCGCCGAGGTGGCAGGAGTCCTGCTTGAGAGTGGGGTCCTGACGGTTTTGTGCTCAGGCCCCAGTGGCCCCGGGCTCACACAGCCTCTGGACCTGCAGCTTCCCAGCAGGGTAAGAGGCAAACAGGCAAGCCCCTGGGGCCTACTCGAATGAACTGTGCTCTGTCGAGGCCCTGCTGGCTGGCAGTGGCCTAGGCCAGCACAGGCCCTAGGGCTGGCTTTGGCCTGCCATCCACGTTCCTCACTCGGGCCGTTCTGCCTGTCAGACCCACCACTCCCTCGAAGTGTGCTCCTGAGGCCCTTGGACAGTTGGGGGAAGTGGAGGCTCTCCCAGCATGGGAGGCCTGCCCAGCACATTGCTCTGGGTGCAAAGAGGATTCCCTGCACCGCGGGCACCGGGACTACATTTTTCTGCACACAGGAGACACTTGGCACACACCGTGTCTGCCCATGGAAAGCGGTGTGCCAGAGAGGCACCCACCTGGGATGTATGGCCCTCTCCCATAGACGCCCTCCATGCAGCAGGCTGTCGTGGATTCAGCTGCAGGCCTTTGTGGCTGGAGAGACAGCAGCTCCTCTGGAGGCTCTGGGTCAGTGTGCACTCCCGTTCGAGGAAACGAGGCCTGTGGGGTGAGGTCCTTGCAAAGAATGGCAAGCAGCCTGCTCCTTTCGATGAGACGCGCGTGTGGTGAGAGAGGCTTGGCAGCAGAGAGGAAGCAAGAGGGGCATCCAGGGAGGGGATGGGCATGCAGCTCGGAGGCCCCAGATCTCCTGCTTCCCAACCAGGGAAGGCCGGCTAGGCCCACCAGGCCCCATTCCCAAGTGCACACCCAGCTTCTGGATCGGCCCTTTCCCAGCCCTGAAAACACACACAGGCCGTACCCTGAGCCCTGCCGAGGGGGGACCTTTGCTCCCCGGGTGGGCCGAATGGCACGACTGGGTGAGGGCAGAGAAGGCCCCAGAAGGCCTTCAGGGAGCTGCCAGAGCAGAGCAGTGCTCAGGAAAAGGCACTCTTCTTTCTGCAGGCTGGATGCACCCTCGAGTTTCTGCTTGAGGCAGAGAGAGCTGAGCTAGGCGATTCCCTGGCTGAAGGCAAAGCAGAGAGTTTTTCGGTGGAGCGAGGGCTCCATCTGCTGGCCGACAAGCATGGAAGGTGAAGCCTGGCTGCCACTGAGTTCCTGAGCAGGTTTCCAAGCTGGAGGCCCTGTGGCTCTACAAGCTCGAGAGTCCTGCCTAGGACTTGCCTCTGGCAACAGAGTAGGGGCCAAGGGCCTGTGGGCTGCAGGGTGCTCGGAAGCCGCAGGGGAGGCTTTGGGCACCCAGTGCCCTGTGATGGAAAACGCTGCAGGCCTGAGCCTCCAGGCACTCCTGCAGGGCTTTGGAGTGGGAAAGCTGTCCTTAGCAGAAGGCTCCCTGCCCAGGGCTGCAGGCCTTTGTGGCTGGCTCAGCTGCAGCTTCCTTGCAGGCTGCTGGTCCAGGGGCGTGTGTGCCCTGGTCCAGAGTGCTGTAGGAGGAGGTCCTAGCAAGGGGCGAGCAAGCCCCTTGTTCCCTTGGCAGAGACTGGGCTGTGCACACAGAGGCCTGCCAGCAGTGAAGACAGTGCGGGCAGCAAGGGGGTGTGGCAGGCAGCGCCGAGGTGGCAGGAGTCCTGCTTGAGAGTGGGGTCCTGACGGTTTTGTGCTCAGGCCCCAGTGGCCCCGGGCTCACACAGCCTCTGGACCTGCAGCTTCCCAGCAGGGTAAGAGGCAAACAGGCAAGCCCCTGGGGCCTACTCGAATGAACTGTGCTCTGTCGAGGCCCTGCTGGCTGGCAGTGGCCTAGGCCAGCACAGGCCCTAGGGCTGGCTTTGGCCTGCCATCCACGTTCCTCACTCGGGCCGTTCTGCCTGTCAGACCCACCACTCCCTCGAAGTGTGCTCCTGAGGCCCTTGGACAGTTGGGGGAAGTGGAGGCTCTCCCAGCATGGGAGGCCTGCCCAGCACATTGCTCTGGGTGCAAAGAGGATTCCCTGCACCGCGGGCACCGGGACTACATTTTTCTGCACACAGGAGACACTTGGCACACACCGTGTCTGCCCATGGAAAGCGGTGTGCCAGAGAGGCACCCACCTGGGATGTATGGCCCTCTCCCATAGACGCCCTCCATGCAGCAGGCTGTCGTGGATTCGGCTGCAGGCCTTTGTGGCTGGAGAGACAGCAGCTCCTCTGGAGGCTCTGGGTCAGTGTGCACTCCCGTTCGAGGAAACGAGGCCTGTGGGGTGAGGTCCTTGCAAAGAATGGCAAGCAGCCTGCTCCTTTCGATGAGACGCGCGTGTGGTGAGAGAGGCTTGGCAGCAGAGAGGAAGCAAGAGGGGCATCCAGGGAGGGGATGGGCATGCAGCTCGGAGGCCCCAGATCTCCTGCTTCCCAACCAGGGAAGGCCGGCTAGGCCCACCAGGCCCCATTCCCAAGTGCACACCCAGCTTCTGGATCGGCCCTTTCCCAGCCCTGAAAACACACACAGGCCGTACCCTGAGCCCTGCCGAGGGGGGACCTTTGCTCCCCGGGTGGGCCGAATGGCACGACTGGGTGAGGGCAGAGAAGGCCCCAGAAGGCCTTCAGGGAGCTGCCAGAGCAGAGCAGTGCTCAGGAAAAGGCACTCTTCTTTCTGCAGGCTGGATGCACCCTCGAGTTTCTGCTTGAGGCAGAGAGAGCTGAGCTAGGCGATTCCCTGGCTGAAGGCAAAGCAGAGAGTTTTTCGGTGGAGCGAGGGCTCCATCTGCTGGCCCACAAGCATGGAAGGTGAAGCCTGGCTGCCACTGAGTTCCTGAGCAGGTTTCCAAGCTGGAGGCCCTGTGGCTCTACAAGCTCGAGAGTCCTGCCTAGGACTTGCCTCTGGCAACAGAGTGGGGGCCAAGGGCCTGTGGGCTGCAGGGTGCTCGGAAGCCGCAGGGGAGGCTTTGGGCACCCAGTGCCCTGTGATGGAAAACGCTGCAGGCCTGAGCCTCCAGGAACTCCTGCAGGGCTTTGGAGTGGGAAAGCTGTCCTTAGCAGAAGGCTCCCTGCCCAGGGCTGCAGGCCTTTGGGGCTGGCTCAGCTGCAGCTTCCTTGCAGGCTGCTGGTCCAGGGGCGTGTGTGCCCTGGTCCAGAGTGCTGTAGGAGGAGGTCCTAGCAAGGGGCGAGCAAGCCCCTTGTTCCCTTGGCAGAGACTGGGCTGTGCACACAGAGGCCTGCCAGCAGTGAAGACAGTGCGGGCAGCAAGGGGGTGTGGCAGGCAGCGCCGAGGTGGCAGGAGTCCTGCTTGAGAGTGGGGTCCTGACGGTTTTGTGCTCAGGCCCCAGTGGCCCCGGGCTCACACAGCCTCTGGACCTGCAGCTTCCCAGCAGGGTAAGAGGCAAACAGGCAAGCCCCTGGGGCCTACTCGAATGAACTGTGCTCTGTCGAGGCCCTGCTGGCTGGCAGTGGCCTAGGCCAGCACAGGCCCTAGGGCTGGCTTTGGCCTGCCATCCACGTTCCTCACTCGGGCCGTTCTGCCTGTCAGACCCACCACTCCCTCGAAGTGTGCTCCTGAGGCCCTTGGACAGTTGGGGGAAGTGGAGGCTCTCCCAGCATGGGAGGCCTGCCCAGCACATTGCTCTGGGTGCAAAGAGGATTCCCTGCACCGCGGGCACCGGGACTACATTTTTCTGCACACAGGAGACACTTGGCACACACCGTGTCTGCCCATGGAAAGCGGTGTGCCAGAGAGGCACCCACCTGGGATGTATGGCCCTCTCCCATAGACGCCCTCCATGCAGCAGGCTGTCGTGGATTCGGCTGCAGGCCTTTGTGGCTGGAGAGACAGCAGCTCCTCTGGAGGCTCTGGGTCAGTGTGCACTCCCGTTCGAGGAAACGAGGCCTGTGGGGTGAGGTCCTTGCAAAGAATGGCAAGCAGCCTGCTCCTTTCGATGAGACGCGCGTGTGGTGAGAGAGGCTTGGCAGCAGAGAGGAAGCAAGAGGGGCATCCAGGGAGGGGATGGGCATGCAGCTCGGAGGCCCCAGATCTCCTGCTTCCCAACCAGGGAAGGCCGGCTAGGCCCACCAGGCCCCATTCCCAAGTGCACACCCAGCTTCTGGATCGGCCCTTTCCCAGCCCTGAAAACACACACAGGCCGTACCCTGAGCCCTGCCGAGGGGGGACCTTTGCTCCCCGGGTGGGCCGAATGGCACGACTGGGTGAGGGCAGAGAAGGCCCCAGAAGGCCTTCAGGGAGCTGCCAGAGCAGAGCAGTGCTCAGGAAAAGGCACTCTTCTTTCTGCAGGCTGGATGCACCCTCGAGTTTCTGCTTGAGGCAGAGAGAGCTGAGCTAGGCGATTCCCTGGCTGAAGGCAAAGCAGAGAGTTTTTCGGTGGAGCGAGGGCTCCATCTGCTGGCCCACAAGCATGGAAGGTGAAGCCTGGCTGCCACTGAGTTCCTGAGCAGGTTTCCAAGCTGGAGGCCCTGTGGCTCTACAAGCTCGAGAGTCCTGCCTAGGACTTGCCTCTGGCAACAGAGTGGGGGCCAAGGGCCTGTGGGCTGCAGGGTGCTCGGAAGCCGCAGGGGAGGCTTTGGGCACCCAGTGCCCTGTGATGGAAAACGCTGCAGGCCTGAGCCTCCAGGAACTCCTGCAGGGCTTTGGAGTGGGAAAGCTGTCCTTAGCAGAAGGCTCCCTGCCCAGGGCTGCAGGCCTTTGGGGCTGGCTCAGCTGCAGCTTCCTTGCAGGCTGCTGGTCCAGGGGCGTGTGTGCCCTGGTCCAGAGTGCTGTAGGAGGAGGTCCTAGCAAGGGGCGAGCAAGCCCCTTGTTCCCTTGGCAGAGACTGGGCTGTGCACACAGAGGCCTGCCAGCAGTGAAGACAGTGCGGGCAGCAAGGGGGTGTGGCAGGCAGCGCCGAGGTGGCAGGAGTCCTGCTTGAGAGTGGGGTCCTGACGGTTTTGTGCTCAGGCCCCAGTGGCCCCGGGCTCACACAGCCTCTGGACCTGCAGCTTCCCAGCAGGGTAAGAGGCAAACAGGCAAGCCCCTGGGGCCTACTCGAATGAACTGTGCTCTGTCGAGGCCCTGCTGGCTGGCAGTGGCCTAGGCCAGCACAGGCCCTAGGGCTGGCTTTGGCCTGCCATCCACGTTCCTCACTCGGGCCGTTCTGCCTGTCAGACCCACCACTCCCTCGAAGTGTGCTCCTGAGGCCCTTGGACAGTTGGGGGAAGTGGAGGCTCTCCCAGCATGGGAGGCCTGCCCAGCACATTGCTCTGGGTGCAAAGAGGATTCCCTGCACCGCGGGCACCGGGACTACATTTTCTGCACACAGGAGACACTTGGCACACACCGTGTCTGCCCATGGAAAGCGGTGTGCCAGAGAGGCACCCACCTGGGATGTATGGCCCTCTCCCATAGACGCCCTCCATGCAGCAGGCTGTCGTGGATTCAGCTGCAGGCCTTTGTGGCTGGAGAGACAGCAGCTCCTCTGGAGGCTCTGGGTCAGTGTGCACTCCCGTTCGAGGAAACGAGGCCTGTGGGGTGAGGTCCTTGCAAAGAATGGCAAGCAGCCTGCTCCTTTCGATGAGACGCGCGTGTGGTGAGAGAGGCTTGGCAGCAGAGAGGAAGCAAGAGGGGCATCCAGGGAGGGGATGGGCATGCAGCTCGGAGGCCCCAGATCTCCTGCTTCCCAACCAGGGAAGGCCGGCTAGGCCCACCAGGCCCCATTCCCAAGTGCACACCCAGCTTCTGGATCGGCCCTTTCCCAGCCCTGAAAACACACACAGGCCGTACCCTGAGCCCTGCCGAGGGGGGACCTTTGCTCCCCGGGTGGGCCGAATGGCACGACTGGGTGAGGGCAGAGAAGGCCCCAGAAGGCCTTCAGGGAGCTGCCAGAGCAGAGCAGTGCTCAGGAAAAGGCACTCTTCTTTCTGCAGGCTGGATGCACCCTCGAGTTTCTGCTTGAGGCAGAGAGAGCTGAGCTAGGCGATTCCCTGGCTGAAGGCAAAGCAGAGAGTTTTTCGGTGGAGCGAGGGCTCCATCTGCTGGCCCACAAGCATGGAAGGTGAAGCCTGGCTGCCACTGAGTTCCTGAGCAGGTTTCCAAGCTGGAGGCCCTGTGGCTCTACAAGCTCGAGAGTCCTGCCTAGGACTTGCCTCTGGCAACAGAGTGGGGGCCAAGGGCCTGTGGGCTGCAGGGTGCTCAGAAGCCGCAGGGGAGGCTTTGGGCACCCAGTGCCCTGTGATGGAAAACGCTGCAGGCCTGAGCCTCCAGGAACTCCTGCAGGGCTTTGGAGTGGCAAAGCTGTCCTTAGCAGAAGGCTCCCTGCCCAGGGCTGCAGGCCTTTGTGGCTGGCTCAGCTGCAGCTTCCTTGCAGGCTGCTGGTCCAGGGGCGTGTGTGCCCTGGTCCAGAGTGCTGTAGGAGGAGGTCCTAGCAAGGGGCGAGCAAGCCCCTTGTTCCCTTGGCAGAGACTGGGCTGTGCACACAGAGGCCTGCCAGCAGTGAAGACAGTGCGGGCAGCAAGAGGGTGTGGCAGGCAGCGCCGAGGTGGCAGGAGTCCTGCTTGAGAGTGGGGTCCTGACGGTTTTGTGCTCAGGCCCCAGTGGCCCCGGGCTCACACAGCCTCTGGACCTGCAGCTTCCCAGCAGGGTAAGAGGCAAACAGGCAAGCCCCTGGGGCCTACTCGAATGAACTGTGCTCTGTCGAGGCCCTGCTGGCTGGCAGTGGCCTAGGCCAGCACAGGCCCTAGGGCTGGCTTTGGCCTGCCATCCACGTTCCTCACTCGGGCCGTTCTGCCTGTCAGACCCACCACTCCCTCGAAGTGTGCTCCTGAGGCCCTTGGACAGTTGGGGGAAGTGGAGGCTCTCCCAGCATGGGAGGCCTGCCCAGCACATTGCTCTGGGTGCAAAGAGGATTCCCTGCACCGCGGGCACCGGGACTACATTTTTCTGCACACAGGAGACACTTGGCACACACCGTGTCTGCCCATGGAAAGCGGTGTGCCAGAGAGGCACCCACCTGGGATGTATGGCCCTCTCCCATAGACGCCCTCCATGCAGCAGGCTGTCGTGGATTCGGCTGCAGGCCTTTGTGGCTGGAGAGACAGCAGCTCCTCTGGAGGCTCTGGGTCAGTGTGCACTCCCGTTCGAGGAAACGAGGCCTGTGGGGTGAGGTCCTTGCAAAGAATGGCAAGCAGCCTGCTCCTTTCGATGAGACGCGCGTGTGGTGAGAGAGGCTTGGCAGCAGAGAGGAAGCAAGAGGGGCATCCAGGGAGGGGATGGGCATGCAGCTCGGAGGCCCCAGATCTCCTGCTTCCCAACCAGGGAAGGCCGGCTAGGCCCACCAGGCCCCATTCCCAAGTGCACACCCAGCTTCTGGATCGGCCCTTTCCCAGCCCTGAAAACACACACAGGCCGTACCCTGAGCCCTGCCGAGGGGGGACCTTTGCTCCCCGGGTGGGCCGAATGGCACGACTGGGTGAGGGCAGAGAAGGCCCCAGAAGGCCTTCAGGGAGCTGCCAGAGCAGAGCAGTGCTCAGGAAAAGGCACTCTTCTTTCTGCAGGCTGGATGCACCCTCGAGTTTCTGCTTGAGGCAGAGAGAGCTGAGCTAGGCGATTCCCTGGCTGAAGGCAAAGCAGAGAGTTTTTCGGTGGAGCGAGGGCTCCATCTGCTGGCCCACAAGCATGGAAGGTGAAGCCTGGCTGCCACTGAGTTCCTGAGCAGGTTTCCAAGCTGGAGGCCCTGTGGCTCTACAAGCTCGAGAGTCCTGCCTAGGACTTGCCTCTGGCAACAGAGTGGGGGCCAAGGGCCTGTGGGCTGCAGGGTGCTCGGAAGCCGCAGGGGAGGCTTTGGGCACCCAGTGCCCTGTGATGGAAAACGCTGCAGGCCTGAGCCTCCAGGAACTCCTGCAGGGCTTTGGAGTGGGAAAGCTGTCCTTAGCAGAAGGCTCCCTGCCCAGGGCTGCAGGCCTTTGTGGCTGGCTCAGCTGCAGCTTCCTTGCAGGCTGCTGGTCCAGGGGCGTGTGTGCCCTGGTCCAGAGTGCTGTAGGAGGAGGTCCTAGCAAGGGGCGAGCAAGCCCCTTGTTCCCTTGGCAGAGACTGGGCTGTGCACACAGAGGCCTGCCAGCAGTGAAGACAGTGCGGGCAGCAAGGGGGTGTGGCAGGCAGCGCCGAGGTGGCAGGAGTCCTGCTTGAGAGTGGGGTCCTGACGGTTTTGTGCTCAGGCCCCAGTGGCCCCGGGCTCACACAGCCTCTGGACCTGCAGCTTCCCAGCAGGGTAAGAGGCAAACAGGCAAGCCCCTGGGGCCTACTCGAATGAACTGTGCTCTGTCGAGGCCCTGCTGGCTGGCAGTGGCCTAGGCCAGCACAGGCCCTAGGGCTGGCTTTGGCCTGCCATCCACGTTCCTCACTCGGGCCGTTCTGCCTGTCAGACCCACCACTCCCTCGAAGTGTGCTCCTGAGGCCCTTGGACAGTTGGGGGAAGTGGAGGCTCTCCCAGCATGGGAGGCCTGCCCAGCACATTGCTCTGGGTGCAAAGAGGATTCCCTGCACCGCGGGCACCGGGACTACATTTTCTGCACACAGGAGACACTTGGCACACACCGTGTCTGCCCATGGAAAGCGGTGTGCCAGAGAGGCACCCACCTGGGATGTATGGCCCTCTCCCATAGACGCCCTCCATGCAGCAGGCTGTCGTGGATTCAGCTGCAGGCCTTTGTGGCTGGAGAGACAGCAGCTCCTCTGGAGGCTCTGGGTCAGTGTGCACTCCCGTTCGAGGAAACGAGGCCTGTGGGGTGAGGTCCTTGCAAAGAATGGCAAGCAGCCTGCTCCTTTCGATGAGACGCGCGTGTGGTGAGAGAGGCTTGGCAGCAGAGAGGAAGCAAGAGGGGCATCCAGGGAGGGGATGGGCATGCAGCTCGGAGGCCCCAGATCTCCTGCTTCCCAACCAGGGAAGGCCGGCTAGGCCCACCAGGCCCCATTCCCAAGTGCACACCCAGCTTCTGGATCGGCCCTTTCCCAGCCCTGAAAACACACACAGGCCGTACCCTGAGCCCTGCCGAGGGGGGACCTTTGCTCCCCGGGTGGGCCGAATGGCACGACTGGGTGAGGGCAGAGAAGGCCCCAGAAGGCCTTCAGGGAGCTGCCAGAGCAGAGCAGTGCTCAGGAAAAGGCACTCTTCTTTCTGCAGGCTGGATGCACCCTCGAGTTTCTGCTTGAGGCAGAGAGAGCTGAGCTAGGCGATTCCCTGGCTGAAGGCAAAGCAGAGAGTTTTTCGGTGGAGCGAGGGCTCCATCTGCTGGCCGACAAGCATGGAAGGTGAAGCCTGGCTGCCACTGAGTTCCTGAGCAGGTTTCCAAGCTGGAGGCCCTGTGGCTCTACAAGCTCGAGAGTCCTGCCTAGGACTTGCCTCTGGCAACAGAGTAGGGGCCAAGGGCCTGTGGGCTGCAGGGTGCTCGGAAGCCGCAGGGGAGGCTTTGGGCACCCAGTGCCCTGTGATGGAAAACGCTGCAGGCCTGAGCCTCCAGGCACTCCTGCAGGGCTTTGGAGTGGGAAAGCTGTCCTTAGCAGAAGGCTCCCTGCCCAGGGCTGCAGGCCTTTGGGGCTGGCTCAGCTGCAGCTTCCTTGCAGGCTGCTGGTCCAGGGGCGTGTGTGCCCTGGTCCAGAGTGCTGTAGGAGGAGGTCCTAGCAAGGGGCGAGCAAGCCCCTTGTTCCCTTGGCAGAGACTGGGCTGTGCACACAGAGGCCTGCCAGCAGTGAAGACAGTGCGGGCAGCAAGGGGGTGTGGCAGGCAGCGCCGAGGTGGCAGGAGTCCTGCTTGAGAGTGGGGTCCTGACGGTTTTGTGCTCAGGCCCCAGTGGCCCCGGGCTCACACAGCCTCTGGACCTGCAGCTTCCCAGCAGGGTAAGAGGCAAACAGGCAAGCCCCTGGGGCCTACTCGAATGAACTGTGCTCTGTCGAGGCCCTGCTGGCTGGCAGTGGCCTAGGCCAGCACAGGCCCTAGGGCTGGCTTTGGCCTGCCATCCACGTTCCTCACTCGGGCCGTTCTGCCTGTCAGACCCACCACTCCCTCGAAGTGTGCTCCTGAGGCCCTTGGACAGTTGGGGGAAGTGGAGGCTCTCCCAGCATGGGAGGCCTGCCCAGCACATTGCTCTGGGTGCAAAGAGGATTCCCTGCACCGCGGGCACCGGGACTACATTTTTCTGCACACAGGAGACACTTGGCACACACCGTGTCTGCCCATGGAAAGCGGTGTGCCAGAGAGGCACCCACCTGGGATGTATGGCCCTCTCCCATAGACGCCCTCCATGCAGCAGGCTGTCGTGGATTCGGCTGCAGGCCTTTGTGGCTGGAGAGACAGCAGCTCCTCTGGAGGCTCTGGGTCAGTGTGCACTCCCGTTCGAGGAAACGAGGCCTGTGGGGTGAGGTCCTTGCAAAGAATGGCAAGCAGCCTGCTCCTTTCGATGAGACGCGCGTGTGGTGAGAGAGGCTTGGCAGCAGAGAGGAAGCAAGAGGGGCATCCAGGGAGGGGATGGGCATGCAGCTCGGAGGCCCCAGATCTCCTGCTTCCCAACCAGGGAAGGCCGGCTAGGCCCACCAGGCCCCATTCCCAAGTGCACACCCAGCTTCTGGATCGGCCCTTTCCCAGCCCTGAAAACACACACAGGCCGTACCCTGAGCCCTGCCGAGGGGGGACCTTTGCTCCCCGGGTGGGCCGAATGGCACGACTGGGTGAGGGCAGAGAAGGCCCCAGAAGGCCTTCAGGGAGCTGCCAGAGCAGAGCAGTGCTCAGGAAAAGGCACTCTTCTTTCTGCAGGCTGGATGCACCCTCGAGTTTCTGCTTGAGGCAGAGAGAGCTGAGCTAGGCGATTCCCTGGCTGAAGGCAAAGCAGAGAGTTTTTCGGTGGAGCGAGGGCTCCATCTGCTGGCCGACAAGCATGGAAGGTGAAGCCTGGCTGCCACTGAGTTCCTGAGCAGGTTTCCAAGCTGGAGGCCCTGTGGCTCTACAAGCTCGAGAGTCCTGCCTAGGACTTGCCTCTGGCAACAGAGTAGGGGCCAAGGGCCTGTGGGCTGCAGGGTGCTCGGAAGCCGCAGGGGAGGCTTTGGGCACCCAGTGCCCTGTGATGGAAAACGCTGCAGGCCTGAGCCTCCAGGCACTCCTGCAGGGCTTTGGAGTGGGAAAGCTGTCCTTAGCAGAAGGCTCCCTGCCCAGGGCTGCAGGCCTTTGTGGCTGGCTCAGCTGCAGCTTCCTTGCAGGCTGCTGGTCCAGGGGCGTGTGTGCCCTGGTCCAGAGTGCTGTAGGAGGAGGTCCTAGCAAGGGGCGAGCAAGCCCCTTGTTCCCTTGGCAGAGACTGGGCTGTGCACACAGAGGCCTGCCAGCAGTGAAGACAGTGCGGGCAGCAAGGGGGTGTGGCAGGCAGCGCCGAGGTGGCAGGAGTCCTGCTTGAGAGTGGGGTCCTGACGGTTTTGTGCTCAGGCCCCAGTGGCCCCGGGCTCACACAGCCTCTGGACCTGCAGCTTCCCAGCAGGGTAAGAGGCAAACAGGCAAGCCCCTGGGGCCTACTCGAATGAACTGTGCTCTGTCGAGGCCCTGCTGGCTGGCAGTGGCCTAGGCCAGCACAGGCCCTAGGGCTGGCTTTGGCCTGCCATCCACGTTCCTCACTCGGGCCGTTCTGCCTGTCAGACCCACCACTCCCTCGAAGTGTGCTCCTGAGGCCCTTGGACAGTTGGGGGAAGTGGAGGCTCTCCCAGCATGGGAGGCCTGCCCAGCACATTGCTCTGGGTGCAAAGAGGATTCCCTGCACCGCGGGCACCGGGACTACATTTTCTGCACACAGGAGACACTTGGCACACACCGTGTCTGCCCATGGAAAGCGGTGTGCCAGAGAGGCACCCACCTGGGATGTATGGCCCTCTCCCATAGACGCCCTCCATGCAGCAGGCTGTCGTGGATTCAGCTGCAGGCCTTTGTGGCTGGAGAGACAGCAGCTCCTCTGGAGGCTCTGGGTCAGTGTGCACTCCCGTTCGAGGAAACGAGGCCTGTGGGGTGAGGTCCTTGCAAAGAATGGCAAGCAGCCTGCTCCTTTCGATGAGACGCGCGTGTGGTGAGAGAGGCTTGGCAGCAGAGAGGAAGCAAGAGGGGCATCCAGGGAGGGGATGGGCATGCAGCTCGGAGGCCCCAGATCTCCTGCTTCCCAACCAGGGAAGGCCGGCTAGGCCCACCAGGCCCCATTCCCAAGTGCACACCCAGCTTCTGGATCGGCCCTTTCCCAGCCCTGAAAACACACACAGGCCGTACCCTGAGCCCTGCCGAGGGGGGACCTTTGCTCCCCGGGTGGGCCGAATGGCACGACTGGGTGAGGGCAGAGAAGGCCCCAGAAGGCCTTCAGGGAGCTGCCAGAGCAGAGCAGTGCTCAGGAAAAGGCACTCTTCTTTCTGCAGGCTGGATGCACCCTCGAGTTTCTGCTTGAGGCAGAGAGAGCTGAGCTAGGCGATTCCCTGGCTGAAGGCAAAGCAGAGAGTTTTTCGGTGGAGCGAGGGCTCCATCTGCTGGCCCACAAGCATGGAAGGTGAAGCCTGGCTGCCACTGAGTTCCTGAGCAGGTTTCCAAGCTGGAGGCCCTGTGGCTCTACAAGCTCGAGAGTCCTGCCTAGGACTTGCCTCTGGCAACAGAGTGGGGGCCAAGGGCCTGTGGGCTGCAGGGTGCTCGGAAGCCGCAGGGGAGGCTTTGGGCACCCAGTGCCCTGTGATGGAAAACGCTGCAGGCCTGAGCCTCCAGGAACTCCTGCAGGGCTTTGGAGTGGCAAAGCTGTCCTTAGCAGAAGGCTCCCTGCCCAGGGCTGCAGGCCTTTGTGGCTGGCTCAGCTGCAGCTTCCTTGCAGGCTGCTGGTCCAGGGGCGTGTGTGCCCTGGTCCAGAGTGCTGTAGGAGGAGGTCCTAGCAAGGGGCGAGCAAGCCCCTTGTTCCCTTGGCAGAGACTGGGCTGTGCACACAGAGGCCTGCCAGCAGTGAAGACAGTGCGGGCAGCAAGGGGGTGTGGCAGGCAGCGCCGAGGTGGCAGGAGTCCTGCTTGAGAGTGGGGTCCTGACGGTTTTGTGCTCAGGCCCCAGTGGCCCCGGGCTCACACAGCCTCTGGACCTGCAGCTTCCCAGCAGGGTAAGAGGCAAACAGGCAAGCCCCTGGGGCCTACTCGAATGAACTGTGCTCTGTCGAGGCCCTGCTGGCTGGCAGTGGCCTAGGCCAGCACAGGCCCTAGGGCTGGCTTTGGCCTGCCATCCACGTTCCTCACTCGGGCCGTTCTGCCTGTCAGACCCACCACTCCCTCGAAGTGTGCTCCTGAGGCCCTTGGACAGTTGGGGGAAGTGGAGGCTCTCCCAGCATGGGAGGCCTGCCCAGCACATTGCTCTGGGTGCAAAGAGGATTCCCTGCACCGCGGGCACCGGGACTACATTTTCTGCACACAGGAGACACTTGGCACACACCGTGTCTGCCCATGGAAAGCGGTGTGCCAGAGAGGCACCCACCTGGGATGTATGGCCCTCTCCCATAGACGCCCTCCATGCAGCAGGCTGTCGTGGATTCAGCTGCAGGCCTTTGTGGCTGGAGAGACAGCAGCTCCTCTGGAGGCTCTGGGTCAGTGTGCACTCCCGTTCGAGGAAACGAGGCCTGTGGGGTGAGGTCCTTGCAAAGAATGGCAAGCAGCCTGCTCCTTTCGATGAGACGCGCGTGTGGTGAGAGAGGCTTGGCAGCAGAGAGGAAGCAAGAGGGGCATCCAGGGAGGGGATGGGCATGCAGCTCGGAGGCCCCAGATCTCCTGCTTCCCAACCAGGGAAGGCCGGCTAGGCCCACCAGGCCCCATTCCCAAGTGCACACCCAGCTTCTGGATCGGCCCTTTCCCAGCCCTGAAAACACACACAGGCCGTACCCTGAGCCCTGCCGAGGGGGGACCTTTGCTCCCCGGGTGGGCCGAATGGCACGACTGGGTGAGGGCAGAGAAGGCCCCAGAAGGCCTTCAGGGAGCTGCCAGAGCAGAGCAGTGCTCAGGAAAAGGCACTCTTCTTTCTGCAGGCTGGATGCACCCTCGAGTTTCTGCTTGAGGCAGAGAGAGCTGAGCTAGGCGATTCCCTGGCTGAAGGCAAAGCAGAGAGTTTTTCGGTGGAGCGAGGGCTCCATCTGCTGGCCGACAAGCATGGAAGGTGAAGCCTGGCTGCCACTGAGTTCCTGAGCAGGTTTCCAAGCTGGAGGCCCTGTGGCTCTACAAGCTCGAGAGTCCTGCCTAGGACTTGCCTCTGGCAACAGAGTAGGGGCCAAGGGCCTGTGGGCTGCAGGGTGCTCGGAAGCCGCAGGGGAGGCTTTGGGCACCCAGTGCCCTGTGATGGAAAACGCTGCAGGCCTGAGCCTCCAGGCACTCCTGCAGGGCTTTGGAGTGGGAAAGCTGTCCTTAGCAGAAGGCTCCCTGCCCAGGGCTGCAGGCCTTTGTGGCTGGCTCAGCTGCAGCTTCCTTGCAGGCTGCTGGTCCAGGGGCGTGTGTGCCCTGGTCCAGAGTGCTGTAGGAGGAGGTCCTAGCAAGGGGCGAGCAAGCCCCTTGTTCCCTTGGCAGAGACTGGGCTGTGCACACAGAGGCCTGCCAGCAGTGAAGACAGTGCGGGCAGCAAGGGGGTGTGGCAGGCAGCGCCGAGGTGGCAGGAGTCCTGCTTGAGAGTGGGGTCCTGACGGTTTTGTGCTCAGGCCCCAGTGGCCCCGGGCTCACACAGCCTCTGGACCTGCAGCTTCCCAGCAGGGTAAGAGGCAAACAGGCAAGCCCCTGGGGCCTACTCGAATGAACTGTGCTCTGTCGAGGCCCTGCTGGCTGGCAGTGGCCTAGGCCAGCACAGGCCCTAGGGCTGGCTTTGGCCTGCCATCCACGTTCCTCACTCGGGCCGTTCTGCCTGTCAGACCCACCACTCCCTCGAAGTGTGCTCCTGAGGCCCTTGGACAGTTGGGGGAAGTGGAGGCTCTCCCAGCATGGGAGGCCTGCCCAGCACATTGCTCTGGGTGCAAAGAGGATTCCCTGCACCGCGGGCACCGGGACTACATTTTCTGCACACAGGAGACACTTGGCACACACCGTGTCTGCCCATGGAAAGCGGTGTGCCAGAGAGGCACCCACCTGGGATGTATGGCCCTCTCCCATAGACGCCCTCCATGCAGCAGGCTGTCGTGGATTCAGCTGCAGGCCTTTGTGGCTGGAGAGACAGCAGCTCCTCTGGAGGCTCTGGGTCAGTGTGCACTCCCGTTCGAGGAAACGAGGCCTGTGGGGTGAGGTCCTTGCAAAGAATGGCAAGCAGCCTGCTCCTTTCGATGAGACGCGCGTGTGGTGAGAGAGGCTTGGCAGCAGAGAGGAAGCAAGAGGGGCATCCAGGGAGGGGATGGGCATGCAGCTCGGAGGCCCCAGATCTCCTGCTTCCCAACCAGGGAAGGCCGGCTAGGCCCACCAGGCCCCATTCCCAAGTGCACACCCAGCTTCTGGATCGGCCCTTTCCCAGCCCTGAAAACACACACAGGCCGTACCCTGAGCCCTGCCGAGGGGGGACCTTTGCTCCCCGGGTGGGCCGAATGGCACGACTGGGTGAGGGCAGAGAAGGCCCCAGAAGGCCTTCAGGGAGCTGCCAGAGCAGAGCAGTGCTCAGGAAAAGGCACTCTTCTTTCTGCAGGCTGGATGCACCCTCGAGTTTCTGCTTGAGGCAGAGAGAGCTGAGCTAGGCGATTCCCTGGCTGAAGGCAAAGCAGAGAGTTTTTCGGTGGAGCGAGGGCTCCATCTGCTGGCCCACAAGCATGGAAGGTGAAGCCTGGCTGCCACTGAGTTCCTGAGCAGGTTTCCAAGCTGGAGGCCCTGTGGCTCTACAAGCTCGAGAGTCCTGCCTAGGACTTGCCTCTGGCAACAGAGTGGGGGCCAAGGGCCTGTGGGCTGCAGGGTGCTCGGAAGCCGCAGGGGAGGCTTTGGGCACCCAGTGCCCTGTGATGGAAAACGCTGCAGGCCTGAGCCTCCAGGAACTCCTGCAGGGCTTTGGAGTGGCAAAGCTGTCCTTAGCAGAAGGCTCCCTGCCCAGGGCTGCAGGCCTTTGTGGCTGGCTCAGCTGCAGCTTCCTTGCAGGCTGCTGGTCCAGGGGCGTGTGTGCCCTGGTCCAGAGTGCTGTAGGAGGAGGTCCTAGCAAGGGGCGAGCAAGCCCCTTGTTCCCTTGGCAGAGACTGGGCTGTGCACACAGAGGCCTGCCAGCAGTGAAGACAGTGCGGGCAGCAAGGGGGTGTGGCAGGCAGCGCCGAGGTGGCAGGAGTCCTGCTTGAGAGTGGGGTCCTGACGGTTTTGTGCTCAGGCCCCAGTGGCCCCGGGCTCACACAGCCTCTGGACCTGCAGCTTCCCAGCAGGGTAAGAGGCAAACAGGCAAGCCCCTGGGGCCTACTCGAATGAACTGTGCTCTGTCGAGGCCCTGCTGGCTGGCAGTGGCCTAGGCCAGCACAGGCCCTAGGGCTGGCTTTGGCCTGCCATCCACGTTCCTCACTCGGGCCGTTCTGCCTGTCAGACCCACCACTCCCTCGAAGTGTGCTCCTGAGGCCCTTGGACAGTTGGGGGAAGTGGAGGCTCTCCCAGCATGGGAGGCCTGCCCAGCACATTGCTCTGGGTGCAAAGAGGATTCCCTGCACCGCGGGCACCGGGACTACATTTTCTGCACACAGGAGACACTTGGCACACACCGTGTCTGCCCATGGAAAGCGGTGTGCCAGAGAGGCACCCACCTGGGATGTATGGCCCTCTCCCATAGACGCCCTCCATGCAGCAGGCTGTCGTGGATTCAGCTGCAGGCCTTTGTGGCTGGAGAGACAGCAGCTCCTCTGGAGGCTCTGGGTCAGTGTGCACTCCCGTTCGAGGAAACGAGGCCTGTGGGGTGAGGTCCTTGCAAAGAATGGCAAGCAGCCTGCTCCTTTCGATGAGACGCGCGTGTGGTGAGAGAGGCTTGGCAGCAGAGAGGAAGCAAGAGGGGCATCCAGGGAGGGGATGGGCATGCAGCTCGGAGGCCCCAGATCTCCTGCTTCCCAACCAGGGAAGGCCGGCTAGGCCCACCAGGCCCCATTCCCAAGTGCACACCCAGCTTCTGGATCGGCCCTTTCCCAGCCCTGAAAACACACACAGGCCGTACCCTGAGCCCTGCCGAGGGGGGACCTTTGCTCCCCGGGTGGGCCGAATGGCACGACTGGGTGAGGGCAGAGAAGGCCCCAGAAGGCCTTCAGGGAGCTGCCAGAGCAGAGCAGTGCTCAGGAAAAGGCACTCTTCTTTCTGCAGGCTGGATGCACCCTCGAGTTTCTGCTTGAGGCAGAGAGAGCTGAGCTAGGCGATTCCCTGGCTGAAGGCAAAGCAGAGAGTTTTTCGGTGGAGCGAGGGCTCCATCTGCTGGCCGACAAGCATGGAAGGTGAAGCCTGGCTGCCACTGAGTTCCTGAGCAGGTTTCCAAGCTGGAGGCCCTGTGGCTCTACAAGCTCGAGAGTCCTGCCTAGGACTTGCCTCTGGCAACAGAGTAGGGGCCAAGGGCCTGTGGGCTGCAGGGTGCTCGGAAGCCGCAGGGGAGGCTTTGGGCACCCAGTGCCCTGTGATGGAAAACGCTGCAGGCCTGAGCCTCCAGGCACTCCTGCAGGGCTTTGGAGTGGGAAAGCTGTCCTTAGCAGAAGGCTCCCTGCCCAGGGCTGCAGGCCTTTGTGGCTGGCTCAGCTGCAGCTTCCTTGCAGGCTGCTGGTCCAGGGGCGTGTGTGCCCTGGTCCAGAGTGCTGTAGGAGGAGGTCCTAGCAAGGGGCGAGCAAGCCCCTTGTTCCCTTGGCAGAGACTGGGCTGTGCACACAGAGGCCTGCCAGCAGTGAAGACAGTGCGGGCAGCAAGGGGGTGTGGCAGGCAGCGCCGAGGTGGCAGGAGTCCTGCTTGAGAGTGGGGTCCTGACGGTTTTGTGCTCAGGCCCCAGTGGCCCCGGGCTCACACAGCCTCTGGACCTGCAGCTTCCCAGCAGGGTAAGAGGCAAACAGGCAAGCCCCTGGGGCCTACTCGAATGAACTGTGCTCTGTCGAGGCCCTGCTGGCTGGCAGTGGCCTAGGCCAGCACAGGCCCTAGGGCTGGCTTTGGCCTGCCATCCACGTTCCTCACTCGGGCCGTTCTGCCTGTCAGACCCACCACTCCCTCGAAGTGTGCTCCTGAGGCCCTTGGACAGTTGGGGGAAGTGGAGGCTCTCCCAGCATGGGAGGCCTGCCCAGCACATTGCTCTGGGTGCAAAGAGGATTCCCTGCACCGCGGGCACCGGGACTACATTTTTCTGCACACAGGAGACACTTGGCACACACCGTGTCTGCCCATGGAAAGCGGTGTGCCAGAGAGGCACCCACCTGGGATGTATGGCCCTCTCCCATAGACGCCCTCCATGCAGCAGGCTGTCGTGGATTCGGCTGCAGGCCTTTGTGGCTGGAGAGACAGCAGCTCCTCTGGAGGCTCTGGGTCAGTGTGCACTCCCGTTCGAGGAAACGAGGCCTGTGGGGTGAGGTCCTTGCAAAGAATGGAAAGCAGCCTGCTCCTTTCGATGAGACGCGCGTGTGGTGAGAGAGGCTTGGCAGCAGAGAGGAAGCAAGAGGGGCATCCAGGGAGGGGATGGGCATGCAGCTCGGAGGCCCCAGATCTCCTGCTTCCCAACCAGGGAAGGCCGGCTAGGCCCACCAGGCCCCATTCCCAAGTGCACACCCAGCTTCTGGATCGGCCCTTTCCCAGCCCTGAAAACACACACAGGCCGTACCCTGAGCCCTGCCGAGGGGGGACCTTTGCTCCCCGGGTGGGCCGAATGGCACGACTGGGTGAGGGCAGAGAAGGCCCCAGAAGGCCTTCAGGGAGCTGCCAGAGCAGAGCAGTGCTCAGGAAAAGGCACTCTTCTTTCTGCAGGCTGGATGCACCCTCGAGTTTCTGCTTGAGGCAGAGAGAGCTGAGCTAGGCGATTCCCTGGCTGAAGGCAAAGCAGAGAGTTTTTCGGTGGAGCGAGGGCTCCATCTGCTGGCCCACAAGCATGGAAGGTGAAGCCTGGCTGCCACTGAGTTCCTGAGCAGGTTTCCAAGCTGGAGGCCCTGTGGCTCTACAAGCTCGAGAGTCCTGCCTAGGACTTGCCTCTGGCAACAGAGTGGGGGCCAAGGGCCTGTGGGCTGCAGGGTGCTCAGAAGCCGCAGGGGAGGCTTTGGGCACCCAGTGCCCTGTGATGGAAAACGCTGCAGGCCTGAGCCTCCAGGAACTCCTGCAGGGCTTTGGAGTGGCAAAGCTGTCCTTAGCAGAAGGCTCCCTGCCCAGGGCTGCAGGCCTTTGTGGCTGGCTCAGCTGCAGCTTCCTTGCAGGCTGCTGGTCCAGGGGCGTGTGTGCCCTGGTCCAGAGTGCTGTAGGAGGAGGTCCTAGCAAGGGGCGAGCAAGCCCCTTGTTCCCTTGGCAGAGACTGGGCTGTGCACACAGAGGCCTGCCAGCAGTGAAGACAGTGCGGGCAGCAAGGGGGTGTGGCAGGCAGCGCCGAGGTGGCAGGAGTCCTGCTTGAGAGTGGGGTCCTGACGGTTTTGTGCTCAGGCCCCAGTGGCCCCGGGCTCACACAGCCTCTGGACCTGCAGCTTCCCAGCAGGGTAAGAGGCAAACAGGCAAGCCCCTGGGGCCTACTCGAATGAACTGTGCTCTGTCGAGGCCCTGCTGGCTGGCAGTGGCCTAGGCCAGCACAGGCCCTAGGGCTGGCTTTGGCCTGCCATCCACTTTCCTCACTCGGGCCGTTCTGCCTGTCAGACCCACCACTCCCTCGAAGTGTGCTCCTGAGGCCCTTGGACAGTTGGGGGAAGTGGAGGCTCTCCCAGCATGGGAGGCCTGCCCAGCACATTGCTCTGGGTGCAAAGAGGATTCCCTGCACCGCGGGCACCGGGACTACATTTTCTGCACACAGGAGACACTTGGCACACACCGTGTCTGCCCATGGAAAGCGGTGTGCCAGAGAGGCACCCACCTGGGATGTATGGCCCTCTCCCATAGACGCCCTCCATGCAGCAGGCTGTCGTGGATTCAGCTGCAGGCCTTTGTGGCTGGAGAGACAGCAGCTCCTCTGGAGGCTCTGGGTCAGTGTGCACTCCCGTTCGAGGAAACGAGGCCTGTGGGGTGAGGTCCTTGCAAAGAATGGCAAGCAGCCTGCTCCTTTCGATGAGACGCGCGTGTGGTGAGAGAGGCTTGGCAGCAGAGAAGAAGCAAGAGGGGCATCCAGGGAGGGGATGGGCATGCAGCTCGGAGGCCCCAGATCTCCTGCTTCCCAACCAGGGAAGGCCGGGTAGGCCCACCAGGCCCCATTCCCAAGTGCACACCCAGCTTCTGGATCGGCCCTTTCCCAGCCCTGAAAACACACACAGGCCGTACCCTGAGCCCTGCCGAGGGGGGACCTTTGCTCCCCGGGTGGGCCGAATGGCACGACTGGGTGAGGGCAGAGAAGGCCCCAGAAGGCCTTCAGGGAGCTGCCAGAGCAGAGCAGTGCTCAGGAAAAGGCACTCTTCTTTCTGCAGGCTGGATGCACCCTCGAGTTTCTGCTTGAGGCAGAGAGAGCTGAGCTAGGCGATTCCCTGGCTGAAGGCAAAGCAGAGAGTTTTTCGGTGGAGCGAGGGCTCCATCTGCTGGCCGACAAGCATGGAAGGTGAAGCCTGGCTGCCACTGAGTTCCTGAGCAGGTTTCCAAGCTGGAGGCCCTGTGGCTCTACAAGCTCGAGAGTCCTGCCTAGGACTTGCCTCTGGCAACAGAGTAGGGGCCAAGGGCCTGTGGGCTGCAGGGTGCTCGGAAGCCGCAGGGGAGGCTTTGGGCACCCAGTGCCCTGTGATGGAAAACGCTGCAGGCCTGAGCCTCCAGGCACTCCTGCAGGGCTTTGGAGTGGGAAAGCTGTCCTTAGCAGAAGGCTCCCTGCCCAGGGCTGCAGGCCTTTGTGGCTGGCTCAGCTGCAGCTTCCTTGCAGGCTGCTGGTCCAGGGGCGTGTGTGCCCTGGTCCAGAGTGCTGTAGGAGGAGGTCCTAGCAAGGGGCGAGCAAGCCCCTTGTTCCCTTGGCAGAGACTGGGCTGTGCACACAGAGGCCTGCCAGCAGTGAAGACAGTGCGGGCAGCAAGGGGGTGTGGCAGGCAGCGCCGAGGTGGCAGGAGTCCTGCTTGAGAGTGGGGTCCTGACGGTTTTGTGCTCAGGCCCCAGTGGCCCCGGGCTCACACAGCCTCTGGACCTGCAGCTTCCCAGCAGGGTAAGAGGCAAACAGGCAAGCCCCTGGGGCCTACTCGAATGAACTGTGCTCTGTCGAGGCCCTGCTGGCTGGCAGTGGCCTAGGCCAGCACAGGCCCTAGGGCTGGCTTTGGCCTGCCATCCACGTTCCTCACTCGGGCCGTTCTGCCTGTCAGACCCACCACTCCCTCGAAGTGTGCTCCTGAGGCCCTTGGACAGTTGGGGGAAGTGGAGGCTCTCCCAGCATGGGAGGCCTGCCCAGCACATTGCTCTGGGTGCAAAGAGGATTCCCTGCACCGCGGGCACCGGGACTACATTTTCTGCACACAGGAGACACTTGGCACACACCGTGTCTGCCCATGGAAAGCGGTGTGCCAGAGAGGCACCCACCTGGGATGTATGGCCCTCTCCCATAGACGCCCTCCATGCAGCAGGCTGTCGTGGATTCAGCTGCAGGCCTTTGTGGCTGGAGAGACAGCAGCTCCTCTGGAGGCTCTGGGTCAGTGTGCACTCCCGTTCGAGGAAACGAGGCCTGTGGGGTGAGGTCCTTGCAAAGAATGGCAAGCAGCCTGCTCCTTTCGATGAGACGCGCGTGTGGTGAGAGAGGCTTGGCAGCAGAGAGGAAGCAAGAGGGGCATCCAGGGAGGGGATGGGCATGCAGCTCGGAGGCCCCAGATCTCCTGCTTCCCAACCAGGGAAGGCCGGCTAGGCCCACCAGGCCCCATTCCCAAGTGCACACCCAGCTTCTGGATCGGCCCTTTCCCAGCCCTGAAAACACACACAGGCCGTACCCTGAGCCCTGCCGAGGGGGGACCTTTGCTCCCCGGGTGGGCCGAATGGCACGACTGGGTGAGGGCAGAGAAGGCCCCAGAAGGCCTTCAGGGAGCTGCCAGAGCAGAGCAGTGCTCAGGAAAAGGCACTCTTCTCTCTGCAGGCTGGATGCACCCTCGAGTTTCTGCTTGAGGCAGAGAGAGCTGAGCTAGGCGATTCCCTGGCTGAAGGCAAAGCAGAGAGTTTTTCGGTGGAGCGAGGGCTCCATCTGCTGGCCGACAAGCATGGAAGGTGAAGCCTGGCTGCCACTGAGTTCCTGAGCAGGTTTCCAAGCTGGAGGCCCTGTGGCTCTACAAGCTCGAGAGTCCTGCCTAGGACTTGCCTCTGGCAACAGAGTAGGGGCCAAGGGCCTGTGGGCTGCAGGGTGCTCGGAAGCCGCAGGGGAGGCTTTGGGCACCCAGTGCCCTGTGATGGAAAACGCTGCAGGCCTGAGCCTCCAGGCACTCCTGCAGGGCTTTGGAGTGGGAAAGCTGTCCTTAGCAGAAGGCTCCCTGCCCAGGGCTGCAGGCCTTTGTGGCTGGCTCAGCTGCAGCTTCCTTGCAGGCTGCTGGTCCAGGGGCGTGTGTGCCCTGGTCCAGAGTGCTGTAGGAGGAGGTCCTAGCAAGGGGCGAGCAAGCCCCTTGTTCCCTTGGCAGAGACTGGGCTGTGCACACAGAGGCCTGCCAGCAGTGAAGACAGTGCGGGCAGCAAGGGGGTGTGGCAGGCAGCGCCGAGGTGGCAGGAGTCCTGCTTGAGAGTGGGGTCCTGACGGTTTTGTGCTCAGGCCCCAGTGGCCCCGGGCTCACACAGCCTCTGGACCTGCAGCTTCCCAGCAGGGTAAGAGGCAAACAGGCAAGCCCCTGGGGCCTACTCGAATGAACTGTGCTCTGTCGAGGCCCTGCTGGCTGGCAGTGGCCTAGGCCAGCACAGGCCCTAGGGCTGGCTTTGGCCTGCCATCCACGTTCCTCACTCGGGCCGTTCTGCCTGTCAGACCCACCACTCCCTCGAAGTGTGCTCCAGAGGCCCTTGGACAGTTGGGGGAAGTGGAGGCTCTCCCAGCATGGGAGGCCTGCCCAGCACATTGCTCTGGGTGCAAAGAGGATTCCCTGCACCGCGGGCACCGGGACTACATTTTTCTGCACACAGGAGACACTTGGCACACACCGTGTCTGCCCATGGAAAGCGGTGTGCCAGAGAGGCACCCACCTGGGATGTATGGCCCTCTCCCATAGACGCCCTCCATGCAGCAGGCTGTCGTGGATTCGGCTGCAGGCCTTTGTGGCTGGAGAGACAGCAGCTCCTCTGGAGGCTCTGGGTCAGTGTGCACTCCCGTTCGAGGAAACGAGGCCTGTGGGGTGAGGTCCTTGCAAAGAATGGCAAGCAGCCTGCTCCTTTCGATGAGACGCGCGTGTGGTGAGAGAGGCTTGGCAGCAGAGAGGAAGCAAGAGGGGCATCCAGGGAGGGGATGGGCATGCAGCTCGGAGGCCCCAGATCTCCTGCTTCCCAACCAGGGAAGGCCGGCTAGGCCCACCAGGCCCCATTCCCAAGTGCACACCCAGCTTCTGGATCGGCCCTTTCCCAGCCCTGAAAACACACACAGGCCGTACCCTGAGCCCTGCCGAGGGGGGACCTTTGCTCCCCGGGTGGGCCGAATGGCACGACTGGGTGAGGGCAGAGAAGGCCCCAGAAGGCCTTCAGGGAGCTGCCAGAGCAGAGCAGTGCTCAGGAAAAGGCACTCTTCTTTCTGCAGGCTGGATGCACCCTCGAGTTTCTGCTTGAGGCAGAGAGAGCTGAGCTAGGCGATTCCCTGGCTGAAGGCAAAGCAGAGAGTTTTTCGGTGGAGCGAGGGCTCCATCTGCTGGCCCACAAGCATGGAAGGTGAAGCCTGGCTGCCACTGAGTTCCTGAGCAGGTTTCCAAGCTGGAGGCCCTGTGGCTCTACAAGCTCGAGAGTCCTGCCTAGGACTTGCCTCTGGCAACAGAGTGGGGGCCAAGGGCCTGTGGGCTGCAGGGTGCTCGGAAGCCGCAGGGGAGGCTTTGGGCACCCAGTGCCCTGTGATGGAAAACGCTGCAGGCCTGAGCCTCCAGGAACTCCTGCAGGGCTTTGGAGTGGGAAAGCTGTCCTTAGCAGAAGGCTCCCTGCCCAGGGCTGCAGGCCTTTGTGGCTGGCTCAGCTGCAGCTTCCTTGCAGGCTGCTGGTCCAGGGGCGTGTGTGCCCTGGTCCAGAGTGCTGTAGGAGGAGGTCCTAGCAAGGGGCGAGCAAGCCCCTTGTTCCCTTGGCAGAGACTGGGCTGTGCACACAGAGGCCTGCCAGCAGTGAAGACAGTGCGGGCAGCAAGGGGGTGTGGCAGGCAGCGCCGAGGTGGCAGGAGTCCTGCTTGAGAGTGGGGTCCTGACGGTTTTGTGCTCAGGCCCCAGTGGCCCCGGGCTCACACAGCCTCTGGACCTGCAGCTTCCCAGCAGGGTAAGAGGCAAACAGGCAAGCCCCTGGGGCCTACTCGAATGAACTGTGCTCTGTCGAGGCCCTGCTGGCTGGCAGTGGCCTAGGCCAGCACAGGCCCTAGGGCTGGCTTTGGCCTGCCATCCACGTTCCTCACTCGGGCCGTTCTGCCTGTCAGACCCACCACTCCCTCGAAGTGTGCTCCTGAGGCCCTTGGACAGTTGGGGGAAGTGGAGGCTCTCCCAGCATGGGAGGCCTGCCCAGCACATTGCTCTGGGTGCAAAGAGGATTCCCTGCACCGCGGGCACCGGGACTACATTTTCTGCACACAGGAGACACTTGGCACACACCGTGTCTGCCCATGGAAAGCGGTGTGCCAGAGAGGCACCCACCTGGGATGTATGGCCCTCTCCCATAGACGCCCTCCATGCAGCAGGCTGTCGTGGATTCAGCTGCAGGCCTTTGTGGCTGGAGAGACAGCAGCTCCTCTGGAGGCTCTGGGTCAGTGTGCACTCCCGTTCGAGGAAACGAGGCCTGTGGGGTGAGGTCCTTGCAAAGAATGGCAAGCAGCCTGCTCCTTTCGATGAGACGCGCGTGTGGTGAGAGAGGCTTGGCAGCAGAGAGGAAGCAAGAGGGGCATCCAGGGAGGGGATGGGCATGCAGCTCGGAGGCCCCAGATCTCCTGCTTCCCAACCAGGGAAGGCCGGCTAGGCCCACCAGGCCCCATTCCCAAGTGCACACCCAGCTTCTGGATCGGCCCTTTCCCAGCCCTGAAAACACACACAGGCCGTACCCTGAGCCCTGCCGAGGGGGGACCTTTGCTCCCCGGGTGGGCCGAATGGCACGACTGGGTGAGGGCAGAGAAGGCCCCAGAAGGCCTTCAGGGAGCTGCCAGAGCAGAGCAGTGCTCAGGAAAAGGCACTCTTCTTTCTGCAGGCTGGATGCACCCTCGAGTTTCTGCTTGAGGCAGAGAGAGCTGAGCTAGGCGATTCCCTGGCTGAAGGCAAAGCAGAGAGTTTTTCGGTGGAGCGAGGGCTCCATCTGCTGGCCGACAAGCATGGAAGGTGAAGCCTGGCTGCCACTGAGTTCCTGAGCAGGTTTCCAAGCTGGAGGCCCTGTGGCTCTACAAGCTCGAGAGTCCTGCCTAGGACTTGCCTCTGGCAACAGAGTAGGGGCCAAGGGCCTGTGGGCTGCAGGGTGCTCGGAAGCCGCAGGGGAGGCTTTGGGCACCCAGTGCCCTGTGATGGAAAACGCTGCAGGCCTGAGCCTCCAGGCACTCCTGCAGGGCTTTGGAGTGGGAAAGCTGTCCTTAGCAGAAGGCTCCCTGCCCAGGGCTGCAGGCCTTTGTGGCTGGCTCAGCTGCAGCTTCCTTGCAGGCTGCTGGTCCAGGGGCGTGTGTGCCCTGGTCCAGAGTGCTGTAGGAGGAGGTCCTAGCAAGGGGCGAGCAAGCCCCTTGTTCCCTTGGCAGAGACTGGGCTGTGCACACAGAGGCCTGCCAGCAGTGAAGACAGTGCGGGCAGCAAGGGGGTGTGGCAGGCAGCGCCGAGGTGGCAGGAGTCCTGCTTGAGAGTGGGGTCCTGACGGTTTTGTGCTCAGGCCCCAGTGGCCCCGGGCTCACACAGCCTCTGGACCTGCAGCTTCCCAGCAGGGTAAGAGGCAAACAGGCAAGCCCCTGGGGCCTACTCGAATGAACTGTGCTCTGTCGAGGCCCTGCTGGCTGGCAGTGGCCTAGGCCAGCACAGGCCCTAGGGCTGGCTTTGGCCTGCCATCCACGTTCCTCACTCGGGCCGTTCTGCCTGTCAGACCCACCACTCCCTCGAAGTGTGCTCCTGAGGCCCTTGGACAGTTGGGGGAAGTGGAGGCTCTCCCAGCATGGGAGGCCTGCCCAGCACATTGCTCTGGGTGCAAAGAGGATTCCCTGCACCGCGGGCACCGGGACTACATTTTTCTGCACACAGGAGACACTTGGCACACACCGTGTCTGCCCATGGAAAGCGGTGTGCCAGAGAGGCACCCACCTGGGATGTATGGCCCTCTCCCATAGACGCCCTCCATGCAGCAGGCTGTCGGGGATTCGGCTGCAGGCCTTTGTGGCTGGAGAGACAGCAGCTCCTCTGGAGGCTCTGGGTCAGTGTGCACTCCCGTTCGAGGAAACGAGGCCTGTGGGGTGAGGTCCTTGCAAAGAATGGCAAGCAGCCTGCTCCTTTCGATGAGACGCGCGTGTGGTGAGAGAGGCTTGGCAGCAGAGAGGAAGCAAGAGGGGCATCCAGGGAGGGGATGGGCATGCAGCTCGGAGGCCCCAGATCTCCTGCTTCCCAACCAGGGAAGGCCGGCTAGGCCCACCAGGCCCCATTCCCAAGTGCACACCCAGCTTCTGGATCGGCCCTTTCCCAGCCCTGAAAACACACACAGGCCGTACCCTGAGCCCTGCTGAGGGGGGACCTTTGCTCCCCGGGTGGGCCGAATGGCACGACTGGGTGAGGGCAGAGAAGGCCCCAGAAGGCCTTCAGGGAGCTGCCAGAGCAGAGCAGTGCTCAGGAAAAGGCACTCTTCTTTCTGCAGGCTGGATGCACCCTCGAGTTTCTGCTTGAGGCAGAGAGAGCTGAGCTAGGCGATTCCCTGGCTGAAGGCAAAGCAGAGAGTTTTTCGGTGGAGCGAGGGCTCCATCTGCTGGCCCACAAGCATGGAAGGTGAAGCCTGGCTGCCACTGAGTTCCTGAGCAGGTTTCCAAGCTGGAGGCCCTGTGGCTCTACAAGCTCGAGAGTCCTGCCTAGGACTTGCCTCTGGCAACAGAGTGGGGGCCAAGGGCCTGTGGGCTGCAGGGTGCTCGGAAGCCGCAGGGGAGGCTTTGGGCACCCAGTGCCCTGTGATGGAAAACGCTGCAGGCCTGAGCCTCCAGGAACTCCTGCAGGGCTTTGGAGTGGGAAAGCTGTCCTTAGCAGAAGGCTCCCTGCCCAGGGCTGCAGGCCTTTGTGGCTGGCTCAGCTGCAGCTTCCTTGCAGGCTGCTGGTCCAGGGGCGTGTGTGCCCTGGTCCAGAGTGCTGTAGGAGGAGGTCCTAGCAAGGGGCGAGCAAGCCCCTTGTTCCCTTGGCAGAGACTGGGCTGTGCACACAGAGGCCTGCCAGCAGTGAAGACAGTGCGGGCAGCAAGGGGGTGTGGCAGGCAGCGCCGAGGTGGCAGGAGTCCTGCTTGAGAGTGGGGTCCTGACGGTTTTGTGCTCAGGCCCCAGTGGCCCCGGGCTCACACAGCCTCTGGACCTGCAGCTTCCCAGCAGGGTAAGAGGCAAACAGGCAAGCCCCTGGGGCCTACTCGAATGAACTGTGCTCTGTCGAGGCCCTGCTGGCTGGCAGTGGCCTAGGCCAGCACAGGCCCTAGGGCTGGCTTTGGCCTGCCATCCACGTTCCTCACTCGGGCCGTTCTGCCTGTCAGACCCACCACTCCCTCGAAGTGTGCTCCTGAGGCCCTTGGACAGTTGGGGGAAGTGGAGGCTCTCCCAGCATGGGAGGCCTGCCCAGCACATTGCTCTGGGTGCAAAGAGGATTCCCTGCACCGCGGGCACCGGGACTACATTTTCTGCACACAGGAGACACTTGGCACACACCGTGTCTGCCCATGGAAAGCGGTGTGCCAGAGAGGCACCCACCTGGGATGTATGGCCCTCTCCCATAGACGCCCTCCATGCAGCAGGCTGTCGTGGATTCAGCTGCAGGCCTTTGTGGCTGGAGAGACAGCAGCTCCTCTGGAGGCTCTGGGTCAGTGTGCACTCCCGTTCGAGGAAACGAGGCCTGTGGGGTGAGGTCCTTGCAAAGAATGGCAAGCAGCCTGCTCCTTTCGATGAGACGCGCGTGTGGTGAGAGAGGCTTGGCAGCAGAGAGGAAGCAAGAGGGGCATCCAGGGAGGGGATGGGCATGCAGCTCGGAGGCCCCAGATCTCCTGCTTCCCAACCAGGGAAGGCCGGCTAGGCCCACCAGGCCCCATTCCCAAGTGCACACCCAGCTTCTGGATCGGCCCTTTCCCAGCCCTGAAAACACACACAGGCCGTACCCTGAGCCCTGCCGAGGGGGGACCTTTGCTCCCCGGGTGGGCCGAATGGCACGACTGGGTGAGGGCAGAGAAGGCCCCAGAAGGCCTTCAGGGAGCTGCCAGAGCAGAGCAGTGCTCAGGAAAAGGCACTCTTCTCTCTGCAGGCTGGATGCACCCTCGAGTTTCTGCTTGAGGCAGAGAGAGCTGAGCTAGGCGATTCCCTGGCTGAAGGCAAAGCAGAGAGTTTTTCGGTGGAGCGAGGGCTTCATCTGCTGGCCCACAAGCATGGAAGGTGAAGCCTGGCTGCCACTGAGTTCCTGAGCAGGTTTCCAAGCTGGAGGCCCTGTGGCTCTACAAGCTCGAGAGTCCTGCCTAGGACTTGCCTCTGGCAACAGAGTAGGGGCCAAGGGCCTGTGGGCTGCAGGGTGCTCGGAAGCCGCAGGGGAGGCTTTGGGCACCCAGTGCCCTGTGATGGAAAACGCTGCAGGCCTGAGCCTCCAGGCACTCCTGCAGGGCTTTGGAGTGGGAAAGCTGTCCTTAGCAGAAGGCTCCCTGCCCAGGGCTGCAGGCCTTTGTGGCTGGCTCAGCTGCAGCTTCCTTGCAGGCTGCTGGTCCAGGGGCGTGTGTGCCCTGGTCCAGAGTGCTGTAGGAGGAGGTCCTAGCAAGGGGCGAGCAAGCCCCTTGTTCCCTTGGCAGAGACTGGGCTGTGCACACAGAGGCCTGCCAGCAGTGAAGACAGTGCGGGCAGCAAGGGGGTGTGGCAGGCAGCGCCGAGGTGGCAGGAGTCCTGCTTGAGAGTGGGGTCCTGACGGTTTTGTGCTCAGGCCCCAGTGGCCCCGGGCACACACAGCCTCTGGACCTGCAGCTTCCCAGCAGGGTAAGAGGCAAACAGGCAAGCCCCTGGGGCCTACTCGAATGAACTGTGCTCTGTCGAGGCCCTGCTGGCTGGCAGTGGCCTAGGCCAGCACAGGCCCTAGGGCTGGCTTTGGCCTGCCATCCACGTTCCTCACTCGGGCCGTTCTGCCTGTCAGACCCACCACTCCCTCGAAGTGTGCTCCTGAGGCCCTTGGACAGTTGGGGGAAGTGGAGGCTCTCCCAGCATGGGAGGCCTGCCCAGCACATTGCTCTGGGTGCAAAGAGGATTCCCTGCACCGCGGGCACCGGGACTACATTTTTCTGCACACAGGAGACACTTGGCACACACCGTGTCTGCCCATGGAAAGCGGTGTGCCAGAGAGGCACCCACCTGGGATGTATGGCCCTCTCCCATAGACGCCCTCCATGCAGCAGGCTGTCGTGGATTCGGCTGCAGGCCTTTGTGGCTGGAGAGACAGCAGCTCCTCTGGAGGCTCTGGGTCAGTGTGCACTCCCGTTCGAGGAAACGAGGCCTGTGGGGTGAGGTCCTTGCAAAGAATGGCAAGCAGCCTGCTCCTTTCGATGAGACGCGCGTGTGGTGAGAGAGGCTTGGCAGCAGAGAGGAAGCAAGAGGGGCATCCAGGGAGGGGATGGGCATGCAGCTCGGAGGCCCCAGATCTCCTGCTTCCCAACCAGGGAAGGCCGGCTAGGCCCACCAGGCCCCATTCCCAAGTGCACACCCAGCTTCTGGATCGGCCCTTTCCCAGCCCTGAAAACACACACAGGCCGTACCCTGAGCCCTGCCGAGGGGGGACCTTTGCTCCCCGGGTGGGCCGAATGGCACGACTGGGTGAGGGCAGAGAAGGCCCCAGAAGGCCTTCAGGGAGCTGCCAGAGCAGAGCAGTGCTCAGGAAAAGGCACTCTTCTTTCTGCAGGCTGGATGCACCCTCGAGTTTCTGCTTGAGGCAGAGAGAGCTGAGCTAGGCGATTCCCTGGCTGAAGGCAAAGCAGAGAGTTTTTCGGTGGAGCGAGGGCTCCATCTGCTTGCCGACAAGCATGGAAGGTGAAGCCTGGCTGCCACTGAGTTCCTGAGCAGGTTTCCAAGCTGGAGGCCCTGTGGCTCTACAAGCTCGAGAGTCCTGCCTAGGACTTGCCTCTGGCAACAGAGTGGGGGCCAAGGGCCTGTGGGCTGCAGGGTGCTCGGAAGCCGCAGGGGAGGCTTTGGGCACCCAGTGCCCTGTGATGGAAAACGCTGCAGGCCTGAGCCTCCAGGCACTCCTGCAGGGCTTTGGAGTGGGAAAGCTGTCCTTAGCAGAAGGCTCCCTGCCCAGGGCTGCAGGCCTTTGTGGCTGGCTCAGCTGCAGCTTCCTTGCAGGCTGCTGGTCCAGGGGCGTGTGTGCCCTGGTCCAGAGTGCTGTAGGAGGAGGTCCTAGCAAGGGGCGAGCAAGCCCCTTGTTCCCTTGGCAGAGACTGGGCTGTGCACACAGAGGCCTGCCAGCAGTGAAGACAGTGCGGGCAGCAAGGGGGTGTGGCAGGCAGCGCCGAGGTGGCAGGAGTCCTGCTTGAGAGTGGGGTCCTGACGGTTTTGTGCTCAGGCCCCAGTGGCCCCGGGCTCACACAGCCTCTGGACCTGCAGCTTCCCAGCAGGGTAAGAGGCAAACAGGCAAGCCCCTGGGGCCTACTCGAATGAACTGTGCTCTGTCGAGGCCCTGCTGGCTGGCAGTGGCCTAGGCCAGCACAGGCCCTAGGGCTGGCTTTGGCCTGCCATCCACGTTCCTCACTCGGGCCGTTCTGCCTGTCAGACCCACCACTCCCTCGAAGTGTGCTCCTGAGGCCCTTGGACAGTTGGGGGAAGTGGAGGCTCTCCCAGCATGGGAGGCCTGCCCAGCACATTGCTCTGGGTGCAAAGAGGATTCCCTGCACCGCGGGCACCGGGACTACATTTTCTGCACACAGGAGACACTTGGCACACACCGTGTCTGCCCATGGAAAGCGGTGTGCCAGAGAGGCACCCACCTGGGATGTATGGCCCTCTCCCATAGACGCCCTCCATGCAGCAGGCTGTCGTGGATTCGGCTGCAGGCCTTTGTGGCTGGAGAGACAGCAGCTCCTCTGGAGGCTCTGGGTCAGTGTGCACTCCCGTTCGAGGAAACGAGGCCTGTGGGGTGAGGTCCTTGCAAAGAATGGCAAGCAGCCTGCTCCTTTCGATGAGACGCGCGTGTGGTGAGAGAGGCTTGGCAGCAGAGAGGAAGCAAGAGGGGCATCCAGGGAGGGGATGGGCATGCAGCTCGGAGGCCCCAGATCTCCTGCTTCCCAACCAGGGAAGGCCGGCTAGGCCCACCAGGCCCCATTCCCAAGTGCACACCCAGCTTCTGGATCGGCCCTTTCCCAGCCCTGAAAACACACACAGGCCGTACCCTGAGCCCTGCCGAGGGGGGACCTTTGCTCCCCGGGTGGGCCGAATGGCACGACTGGGTGAGGGCAGAGAAGGCCCCAGAAGGCCTTCAGGGAGCTGCCAGAGCAGAGCAGTGCTCAGGAAAAGGCACTCTTCTTTCTGCAGGCTGGATGCACCCTCGAGTTTCTGCTTGAGGCAGAGAGAGCTGAGCTAGGCGATTCCCTGGCTGAAGGCAAAGCAGAGAGTTTTTCGGTGGAGCGAGGGCTCCATCTGCTGGCCCACAAGCATGGAAGGTGAAGCCTGGCTGCCACTGAGTTCCTGAGCAGGTTTCCAAGCTGGAGGCCCTGTGGCTCTACAAGCTCGAGAGTCCTGCCTAGGACTTGCCTCTGGCAACAGAGTGGGGGCCAAGGGCCTGTGGGCTGCAGGGTGCTCGGAAGCCGCAGGGGAGGCTTTGGGCACCCAGTGCCCTGTGATGGAAAACGCTGCAGGCCTGAGCCTCCAGGAACTCCTGCAGGGCTTTGGAGTGGCAAAGCTGTCCTTAGCAGAAGGCTCCCTGCCCAGGGCTGCAGGCCTTTGTGGCTGGCTCAGCTGCAGCTTCCTTGCAGGCTGCTGGTCCAGGGGCGTGTGTGCCCTGGTCCAGAGTGCTGTAGGAGGAGGTCCTAGCAAGGGGCGAGCAAGCCCCTTGTTCCCTTGGCAGAGACTGGGCTGTGCACACAGAGGCCTGCCAGCAGTGAAGACAGTGCGGGCAGCAAGGGGGTGTGGCAGGCAGCGCCGAGGTGGCAGGAGTCCTGCTTGAGAGTGGGGTCCTGACGGTTTTGTGCTCAGGCCCCAGTGGCCCCGGGCTCACACAGCCTCTGGACCTGCAGCTTCCCAGCAGGGTAAGAGGCAAACAGGCAAGCCCCTGGGGCCTACTCGAATGAACTGTGCTCTGTCGAGGCCCTGCTGGCTGGCAGTGGCCTAGGCCAGCACAGGCCCTAGGGCTGGCTTTGGCCTGCCATCCACGTTCCTCACTCGGGCCGTTCTGCCTGTCAGACCCACCACTCCCTCGAAGTGTGCTCCTGAGGCCCTTGGACAGTTGGGGGAAGTGGAGGCTCTCCCAGCATGGGAGGCCTGCCCAGCACATTGCTCTGGGTGCAAAGAGGATTCCCTGCACCGCGGGCACCGGGACTACATTTTCTGCACACAGGAGACACTTGGCACACACCGTGTCTGCCCATGGAAAGCGGTGTGCCAGAGAGGCACCCACCTGGGATGTATGGCCCTCTCCCATAGACGCCCTCCATGCAGCAGGCTGTCGTGGATTCAGCTGCAGGCCTTTGTGGCTGGAGAGACAGCAGCTCCTCTGGAGGCTCTGGGTCAGTGTGCACTCCCGTTCGAGGAAACGAGGCCTGTGGGGTGAGGTCCTTGCAAAGAATGGCAAGCAGCCTGCTCCTTTCGATGAGACGCGCGTGTGGTGAGAGAGGCTTGGCAGCAGAGAGGAAGCAAGAGGGGCATCCAGGGAGGGGATGGGCATGCAGCTCGGAGGCCCCAGATCTCCTGCTTCCCAACCAGGGAAGGCCGGCTAGGCCCACCAGGCCCCATTCCCAAGTGCACACCCAGCTTCTGGATCGGCCCTTTCCCAGCCCTGAAAACACACACAGGCCGTACCCTGAGCCCTGCCGAGGGGGCACCTTTGCTCCCCGGGTGGGCCGAATGGCACGACTGGGTGAGGGCAGAGAAGGCCCCAGAAGGCCTTCAGGGAGCTGCCAGAGCAGAGCAGTGCTCAGGAAAAGGCACTCTTCTTTCTGCAGGCTGGATGCACCCTCGAGTTTCTGCTTGAGGCAGAGAGAGCTGAGCTAGGCGATTCCCTGGCTGAAGGCAAAGCAGAGAGTTTTTCGGTGGAGCGAGGGCTCCATCTGCTGGCCCACAAGCATGGAAGGTGAAGCCTGGCTGCCACTGAGTTCCTGAGCAGGTTTCCAAGCTGGAGGCCCTGTGGCTCTACAAGCTCGAGAGTCCTGCCTAGGACTTGCCTCTGGCAACAGAGTGGGGGCCAAGGGCCTGTGGGCTGCAGGGTGCTCAGAAGCCGCAGGGGAGGCTTTGGGCACCCAGTGCCCTGTGATGGAAAACGCTGCAGGCCTGAGCCTCCAGGAACTCCTGCAGGGCTTTGGAGTGGCAAAGCTGTCCTTAGCAGAAGGCTCCCTGCCCAGGGCTGCAGGCCTTTGTGGCTGGCTCAGCTGCAGCTTCCTTGCAGGCTGCTGGTCCAGGGGCGTGTGTGCCCTGGTCCAGAGTGCTGTAGGAGGAGGTCCTAGCAAGGGGCGAGCAAGCCCCTTGTTCCCTTGGCAGAGACTGGGCTGTGCACACAGAGGCCTGCCAGCAGTGAAGACAGTGCGGGCAGCAAGGGGGTGTGGCAGGCAGCGCCGAGGTGGCAGGAGTCCTGCTTGAGAGTGGGGTCCTGACGGTTTTGTGCTCAGGCCCCAGTGGCCCCGGGCTCACACAGCCTCTGGACCTGCAGCTTCCCAGCAGGGTAAGAGGCAAACAGGCAAGCCCCTGGGGCCTACTCGAATGAACTGTGCTCTGTCGAGGCCCTGCTGGCTGGCAGTGGCCTAGGCCAGCACAGGCCCTAGGGCTGGCTTTGGCCTGCCATCCACGTTCCTCACTCGGGCCGTTCTGCCTGTCAGACCCACCACTCCCTCGAAGTGTGCTCCTGAGGCCCTTGGACAGTTGGGGGAAGTGGAGGCTCTCCCAGCATGGGAGGCCTGCCCAGCACATTGCTCTGGGTGCAAAGAGGATTCCCTGCACCGCGGGCACCGGGACTACATTTTCTGCACACAGGAGACACTTGGCACACACCGTGTCTGCCCATGGAAAGCGGTGTGCCAGAGAGGCACCCACCTGGGATGTATGGCCCTCTCCCATAGACGCCCTCCATGCAGCAGGCTGTCGGGGATTCGGCTGCAGGCCTTTGTGGCTGGAGAGACAGCAGCTCCTCTGGAGGCTCTGGGTCAGTGTGCACTCCCGTTCGAGGAAACGAGGCCTGTGGGGTGAGGTCCTTGCAAAGAATGGCAAGCAGCCTGCTCCTTTCGATGAGACGCGCGTGTGGTGAGAGAGGCTTGGCAGCAGAGAGGAAGCAAGAGGGGCATCCAGGGAGGGGATGGGCATGCAGCTCGGAGGCCCCAGATCTCCTGCTTCCCAACCAGGGAAGGCCGGCTAGGCCCACCAGGCCCCATTCCCAAGTGCACACCCAGCTTCTGGATCGGCCCTTTCCCAGCCCTGAAAACACACACAGGCCGTACCCTGAGCCCTGCCGAGGGGGGACCTTTGCTCCCCGGGTGGGCCGAATGGCACGACTGGGTGAGGGCAGAGAAGGCCCCAGAAGGCCTTCAGGGAGCTGCCAGAGCAGAGCAGTGCTCAGGAAAAGGCACTCTTCTTTCTGCAGGCTGGATGCACCCTCGAGTTTCTGCTTGAGGCAGAGAGAGCTGAGCTAGGCGATTCCCTGGCTGAAGGCAAAGCAGAGAGTTTTTCGGTGGAGCGAGGGCTCCATCTGCTGGCCCACAAGCATGGAAGGTGAAGCCTGGCTGCCACTGAGTTCCTGAGCAGGTTTCCAAGCTGGAGGCCCTGTGGCTCTACAAGCTCGAGAGTCCTGCCTAGGACTTGCCTCTGGCAACAGAGTGGGGGCCAAGGGCCTGTGGGCTGCAGGGTGCTCGGAAGCCGCAGGGGAGGCTTTGGGCACCCAGTGCCCTGTGATGGAAAACGCTGCAGGCCTGAGCCTCCAGGAACTCCTGCAGGGCTTTGGAGTGGGAAAGCTGTCCTTAGCAGAAGGCTCCCTGCCCAGGGCTGCAGGCCTTTGTGGCTGGCTCAGCTGCAGCTTCCTTGCAGGCTGCTGGTCCAGGGGCGTGTGTGCCCTGGTCCAGAGTGCTGTAGGAGGAGGTCCTAGCAAGGGGCGAGCAAGCCCCTTGTTCCCTTGGCAGAGACTGGGCTGTGCACACAGAGGCCTGCCAGCAGTGAAGACAGTGCGGGCAGCAAGGGGGTGTGGCAGGCAGCGCCGAGGTGGCAGGAGTCCTGCTTGAGAGTGGGGTCCTGACGGTTTTGTGCTCAGGCCCCAGTGGCCCCGGGCTCACACAGCCTCTGGATCTGCAGCTTCCCAGCAGGGTAAGAGGCAAACAGGCAAGCCCCTGGGGCCTACTCGAATGAACTGTGCTCTGTCGAGGCCCTGCTGGCTGGCAGTGGCCTAGGCCAGCACAGGCCCTAGGGCTGGCTTTGGCCTGCCATCCACGTTCCTCACTCGGGCCGTTCTGCCTGTCAGACCCACCACTCCCTCGAAGTGTGCTCCTGAGGCCCTTGGACAGTTGGGGGAAGTGGAGGCTCTCCCAGCATGGGAGGCCTGCCCAGCACATTGCTCTGGGTGCAAAGAGGATTCCCTGCACCGCGGGCACCGGGACTACATTTTCTGCACACAGGAGACACTTGGCACACACCGTGTCTGCCCATGGAAAGCGGTGTGCCAGAGAGGCACCCACCTGGGATGTATGGCCCTCTCCCATAGACGCCCTCCATGCAGCAGGCTGTCGTGGATTCAGCTGCAGGCCTTTGTGGCTGGAGAGACAGCAGCTCCTCTGGAGGCTCTGGGTCAGTGTGCACTCCCGTTCGAGGAAACGAGGCCTGTGGGGTGAGGTCCTTGCAAAGAATGGCAAGCAGCCTGCTCCTTTCGATGAGACGCGCGTGTGGTGAGAGAGGCTTGGCAGCAGAGAGGAAGCAAGAGGGGCATCCAGGGAGGGGATGGGCATGCAGCTCGGAGGCCCCAGATCTCCTGCTTCCCAACCAGGGAAGGCCGGCTAGGCCCACCAGGCCCCATTCCCAAGTGCACACCCAGCTTCTGGATCGGCCCTTTCCCAGCCCTGAAAACACACACAGGCCGTACCCTGAGCCCTGCCGAGGGGGGACCTTTGCTCCCCGGGTGGGCCGAATGGCACGACTGGGTGAGGGCAGAGAAGGCCCCAGAAGGCCTTCAGGGAGCTGCCAGAGCAGAGCAGTGCTCAGGAAAAGGCACTCTTCTCTCTGCAGGCTGGATGCACCCTCGAGTTTCTGCTTGAGGCAGAGAGAGCTGAGCTAGGCGATTCCCTGGCTGAAGGCAAAGCAGAGAGTTTTTCGGTGGAGCGAGGGCTTCATCTGCTGGCCCACAAGCATGGAAGGTGAAGCCTGGCTGCCACTGAGTTCCTGAGCAGGTTTCCAAGCTGGAGGCCCTGTGGCTCTACAAGCTCGAGAGTCCTGCCTAGGACTTGCCTCTGGCAACAGAGTAGGGGCCAAGGGCCTGTGGGCTGCAGGGTGCTCGGAAGCCGCAGGGGAGGCTTTGGGCACCCAGTGCCCTGTGATGGAAAACGCTGCAGGCCTGAGCCTCCAGGCACTCCTGCAGGGCTTTGGAGTGGGAAAGCTGTCCTTAGCAGAAGGCTCCCTGCCCAGGGCTGCAGGCCTTTGTGGCTGGCTCAGCTGCAGCTTCCTTGCAGGCTGCTGGTCCAGGGGCGTGTGTGCCCTGGTCCAGAGTGCTGTAGGAGGAGGTCCTAGCAAGGGGCGAGCAAGCCCCTTGTTCCCTTGGCAGAGACTGGGCTGTGCACACAGAGGCCTGCCAGCAGTGAAGACAGTGCGGGCAGCAAGGGGGTGTGGCAGGCAGCGCCGAGGTGGCAGGAGTCCTGCTTGAGAGTGGGGTCCTGACGGTTTTGTGCTCAGGCCCCAGTGGCCCCGGGCACACACAGCCTCTGGACCTGCAGCTTCCCAGCAGGGTAAGAGGCAAACAGGCAAGCCCCTGGGGCCTACTCGAATGAACTGTGCTCTGTCGAGGCCCTGCTGGCTGGCAGTGGCCTAGGCCAGCACAGGCCCTAGGGCTGGCTTTGGCCTGCCATCCACGTTCCTCACTCGGGCCGTTCTGCCTGTCAGACCCACCACTCCCTCGAAGTGTGCTCCTGAGGCCCTTGGACAGTTGGGGGAAGTGGAGGCTCTCCCAGCATGGGAGGCCTGCCCAGCACATTGCTCTGGGTGCAAAGAGGATTCCCTGCACCGCGGGCACCGGGACTACATTTTTCTGCACACAGGAGACACTTGGCACACACCGTGTCTGCCCATGGAAAGCGGTGTGCCAGAGAGGCACCCACCTGGGATGTATGGCCCTCTCCCATAGACGCCCTCCATGCAGCAGGCTGTCGTGGATTCGGCTGCAGGCCTTTGTGGCTGGAGAGACAGCAGCTCCTCTGGAGGCTCTGGGTCAGTGTGCACTCCCGTTCGAGGAAACGAGGCCTGTGGGGTGAGGTCCTTGCAAAGAATGGCAAGCAGCCTGCTCCTTTCGATGAGACGCGCGTGTGGTGAGAGAGGCTTGGCAGCAGAGAGGAAGCAAGAGGGGCATCCAGGGAGGGGATGGGCATGCAGCTCGGAGGCCCCAGATCTCCTGCTTCCCAACCAGGGAAGGCCGGCTAGGCCCACCAGGCCCCATTCCCAAGTGCACACCCAGCTTCTGGATCGGCCCTTTCCCAGCCCTGAAAACACACACAGGCCGTACCCTGAGCCCTGCCGAGGGGGGACCTTTGCTCCCCGGGTGGGCCGAATGGCACGACTGGGTGAGGGCAGAGAAGGCCCCAGAAGGCCTTCAGGGAGCTGCCAGAGCAGAGCAGTGCTCAGGAAAAGGCACTCTTCTTTCTGCAGGCTGGATGCACCCTCGAGTTTCTGCTTGAGGCAGAGAGAGCTGAGCTAGGCGATTCCCTGGCTGAAGGCAAAGCAGAGAGTTTTTCGGTGGAGCGAGGGCTCCATCTGCTTGCCGACAAGCATGGAAGGTGAAGCCTGGCTGCCACTGAGTTCCTGAGCAGGTTTCCAAGCTGGAGGCCCTGTGGCTCTACAAGCTCGAGAGTCCTGCCTAGGACTTGCCTCTGGCAACAGAGTGGGGGCCAAGGGCCTGTGGGCTGCAGGGTGCTCGGAAGCCGCAGGGGAGGCTTTGGGCACCCAGTGCCCTGTGATGGAAAACGCTGCAGGCCTGAGCCTCCAGGAACTCCTGCAGGGCTTTGGAGTGGCAAAGCTGTCCTTAGCAGAAGGCTCCCTGCCCAGGGCTGCAGGCCTTTGTGGCTGGCTCAGCTGCAGCTTCCTTGCAGGCTGCTGGTCCAGGGGCGTGTGTGCCCTGGTCCAGAGTGCTGTAGGAGGAGGTCCTAGCAAGGGGCGAGCAAGCCCCTTGTTCCCTTGGCAGAGACTGGGCTGTGCACACAGAGGCCTGCCAGCAGTGAAGACAGTGCGGGCAGCAAGGGGGTGTGGCAGGCAGCGCCGAGGTGGCAGGAGTCCTGCTTGAGAGTGGGGTCCTGACGGTTTTGTGCTCAGGCCCCAGTGGCCCCGGGCTCACACAGCCTCTGGACCTGCAGCTTCCCAGCAGGGTAAGAGGCAAACAGGCAAGCCCCTGGGGCCTACTCGAATGAACTGTGCTCTGTCGAGGCCCTGCTGGCTGGCAGTGGCCTAGGCCAGCACAGGCCCTAGGGCTGGCTTTGGCCTGCCATCCACGTTCCTCACTCGGGCCGTTCTGCCTGTCAGACCCACCACTCCCTCGAAGTGTGCTCCTGAGGCCCTTGGACAGTTGGGGGAAGTGGAGGCTCTCCCAGCATGGGAGGCCTGCCCAGCACATTGCTCTGGGTGCAAAGAGGATTCCCTGCACCGCGGGCACCGGGACTACATTTTCTGCACACAGGAGACACTTGGCACACACCGTGTCTGCCCATGGAAAGCGGTGTGCCAGAGAGGCACCCACCTGGGATGTATGGCCCTCTCCCATAGACGCCCTCCATGCAGCAGGCTGTCGTGGATTCAGCTGCAGGCCTTTGTGGCTGGAGAGACAGCAGCTCCTCTGGAGGCTCTGGGTCAGTGTGCACTCCCGTTCGAGGAAACGAGGCCTGTGGGGTGAGGTCCTTGCAAAGAATGGCAAGCAGCCTGCTCCTTTCGATGAGACGCGCGTGTGGTGAGAGAGGCTTGGCAGCAGAGAGGAAGCAAGAGGGGCATCCAGGGAGGGGATGGGCATGCAGCTCGGAGGCCCCAGATCTCCTGCTTCCCAACCAGGGAAGGCCGGCTAGGCCCACCAGGCCCCATTCCCAAGTGCACACCCAGCTTCTGGATCGGCCCTTTCCCAGCCCTGAAAACACACACAGGCCGTACCCTGAGCCCTGCCGAGGGGGGACCTTTGCTCCCCGGGTGGGCCGAATGGCACGACTGGGTGAGGGCAGAGAAGGCCCCAGAAGGCCTTCAGGGAGCTGCCAGAGCAGAGCAGTGCTCAGGAAAAGGCACTCTTCTTTCTGCAGGCTGGATGCACCCTCGAGTTTCTGCTTGAGGCAGAGAGAGCTGAGCTAGGCGATTCCCTGGCTGAAGGCAAAGCAGAGAGTTTTTCGGTGGAGCGAGGGCTCCATCTGCTGGCCCACAAGCATGGAAGGTGAAGCCTGGCTGCCACTGAGTTCCTGAGCAGGTTTCCAAGCTGGAGGCCCTGTGGCTCTACAAGCTCGAGAGTCCTGCCTAGGACTTGCCTCTGGCAACAGAGTGGGGGCCAAGGGCCTGTGGGCTGCAGGGTGCTCGGAAGCCGCAGGGGAGGCTTTGGGCACCCAGTGCCCTGTGATGGAAAACGCTGCAGGCCTGAGCCTCCAGGCACTCCTGCAGGGCTTTGGAGTGGCAAAGCTGTCCTTAGCAGAAGGCTCCCTGCCCAGGGCTGCAGGCCTTTGTGGCTGGCTCAGCTGCAGCTTCCTTGCAGGCTGCTGGTCCAGGGGCGTGTGTGCCCTGGTCCAGAGTGCTGTAGGAGGAGGTCCTAGCAAGGGGCGAGCAAGCCCCTTGTTCCCTTGGCAGAGACTGGGCTGTGCACACAGAGGCCTGCCAGCAGTGAAGACAGTGCGGGCAGCAAGGGGGTGTGGCAGGCAGCGCCGAGGTGGCAGGAGTCCTGCTTGAGAGTGGGGTCCTGACGGTTTTGTGCTCAGGCCCCAGTGGCCCCGGGCTCACACAGCCTCTGGACCTGCAGCTTCCCAGCAGGGTAAGAGGCAAACAGGCAAGCCCCTGGGGCCTACTCGAATGAACTGTGCTCTGTCGAGGCCCTGCTGGCTGGCAGTGGCCTAGGCCAGCACAGGCCCTAGGGCTGGCTTTGGCCTGCCATCCACGTTCCTCACTCGGGCCGTTCTGCCTGTCAGACCCACCACTCCCTCGAAGTGTGCTCCTGAGGCCCTTGGACAGTTGGGGGAAGTGGAGGCTCTCCCAGCATGGGAGGCCTGCCCAGCACATTGCTCTGGGTGCAAAGAGGATTCCCTGCACCGCGGGCACCGGGACTACATTTTCTGCACACAGGAGACACTTGGCACACACCGTGTCTGCCCATGGAAAGCGGTGTGCCAGAGAGGCACCCACCTGGGATGTATGGCCCTCTCCCATAGACGCCCTCCATGCAGCAGGCTGTCGTGGATTCAGCTGCAGGCCTTTGTGGCTGGAGAGACAGCAGCTCCTCTGGAGGCTCTGGGTCAGTGTGCACTCCCGTTCGAGGAAACGAGGCCTGTGGGGTGAGGTCCTTGCAAAGAATGGCAAGCAGCCTGCTCCTTTCGATGAGACGCGCGTGTGGTGAGAGAGGCTTGGCAGCAGAGAGGAAGCAAGAGGGGCATCCAGGGAGGGGATGGGCATGCAGCTCGGAGGCCCCAGATCTCCTGCTTCCCAACCAGGGAAGGCCGGCTAGGCCCACCAGGCCCCATTCCCAAGTGCACACCCAGCTTCTGGATCGGCCCTTTCCCAGCCCTGAAAACACACACAGACCGTACCCTGAGCCCTGCCGAGGGGGGACCTTTGCTCCCCGGGTGGGCCGAATGGCACGACTGGGTGAGGGCAGAGAAGGCCCCAGAAGGCCTTCAGGGAGCTGCCAGAGCAGAGCAGTGCTCAGGAAAAGGCACTCTTCTCTCTGCAGGCTGGATGCACCCTCGAGTTTCTGCTTGAGGCAGAGAGAGCTGAGCTAGGCGATTCCCTGGCTGAAGGCAAAGCAGAGAGTTTTTCGGTGGAGCGAGGGCTCCATCTGCTGGCCGACAAGCATGGAAGGTGAAGCCTGGCTGCCACTGAGTTCCTGAGCAGGTTTCCAAGCTGGAGGCCCTGTGGCTCTACAAGCTCGAGAGTCCTGCCTAGGACTTGCCTCTGGCAACAGAGTAGGGGCCAAGGGCCTGTGGGCTGCAGGGTGCTCGGAAGCCGCAGGGGAGGCTTTGGGCACCCAGTGCCCTGTGATGGAAAACGCTGCAGGCCTGAGCCTCCAGGCACTCCTGCAGGGCTTTGGAGTGGGAAAGCTGTCCTTAGCAGAAGGCTCCCTGCCCAGGGCTGCAGGCCTTTGTGGCTGGCTCAGCTGCAGCTTCCTTGCAGGCTGCTGGTCCAGGGGCGTGTGTGCCCTGGTCCAGAGTGCTGTAGGAGGAGGTCCTAGCAAGGGGCGAGCAAGCCCCTTGTTCCCTTGGCAGAGACTGGGCTGTGCACACAGAGGCCTGCCAGCAGTGAAGACAGTGCGGGCAGCAAGGGGGTGTGGCAGGCATCGCCGAGGTGGCAGGAGTCCTGCTTGAGAGTGGGGTCCTGACGGTTTTGTGCTCAGGCCCCAGTGGCCCCGGGCTCACACAGCCTCTGGACCTGCAGCTTCCCAGCAGGGTAAGAGGCAAACAGGCAAGCCCCTGGGGCCTACTCGAATGAACTGTGCTCTGTCGAGGCCCTGCTGGCTGGCAGTGGCCTAGGCCAGCACAGGCCCTAGGGCTGGCTTTGGCCTGCCATCCACGTTCCTCACTCGGGCCGTTCTGCCTGTCAGACCCACCACTCCCTCGAAGTGTGCTCCTGAGGCCCTTGGACAGTTGGGGGAAGTGGAGGCTCTCCCAGCATGGGAGGCCTGCCCAGCACATTGCTCTGGGTGCAAAGAGGATTCCCTGCACCGCGGGCACCGGGACTACATTTTTCTGCACACAGGAGACACTTGGCACACACCGTGTCTGCCCATGGAAAGCGGTGTGCCAGAGAGGCACCCACCTGGCATGTATGGCCCTCTCCCATAGACGCCCTCCATGCAGCAGGCTGTCGTGGATTCGGCTGCAGGCCTTTGTGGCTGGAGAGACAGCAGCTCCTCTGGAGGCTCTGGGTCAGTGTGCACTCCCGTTCGAGGAAACGAGGCCTGTGGGGTGAGGTCCTTGCAAAGAATGGCAAGCAGCCTGCTCCTTTCGATGAGACGCGCGTGTGGTGAGAGAGGCTTGGCAGCAGAGAGGAAGCAAGAGGGGCATCCAGGGAGGGGATGGGCATGCAGCTCGGAGGCCCCAGATCTCCTGCTTCCCAACCAGGGAAGGCCGGCTAGGCCCACCAGGCCCCATTCCCAAGTGCACACCCAGCTTCTGGATCGGCCCTTTCCCAGCCCTGAAAACACACACAGGCCGTACCCTGAGCCCTGCCGAGGGGGGACCTTTGCTCCCCGGGTGGGCCGAATGGCACGACTGGGTGAGGGCAGAGAAGGCCCCAGAAGGCCTTCAGGGAGCTGCCAGAGCAGAGCAGTGCTCAGGAAAAGGCACTCTTCTTTCTGCAGGCTGGATGCACCCTCGAGTTTCTGCTTGAGGCAGAGAGAGCTGAGCTAGGCGATTCCCTGGCTGAAGGCAAAGCAGAGAGTTTTTCGGTGGAGCGAGGGCTCCATCTGCTTGCCGACAAGCATGGAAGGTGAAGCCTGGCTGCCACTGAGTTCCTGAGCAGGTTTCCAAGCTGGAGGCCCTGTGGCTCTACAAGCTCGAGAGTCCTGCCTAGGACTTGCCTCTGGCAACAGAGTGGGGGCCAAGGGCCTGTGGGCTGCAGGGTGCTCGGAAGCCGCAGGGGAGGCTTTGGGCACCCAGTGCCCTGTGATGGAAAACGCTGCAGGCCTGAGCCTCCAGGCACTCCTGCAGGGCTTTGGAGTGGCAAAGCTGTCCTTAGCAGAAGGCTCCCTGCCCAGGGCTGCAGGCCTTTGTGGCTGGCTCAGCTGCAGCTTCCTTGCAGGCTGCTGGTCCAGGGGCGTGTGTGCCCTGGTCCAGAGTGCTGTAGGAGGAGGTCCTAGCAAGGGGCGAGCAAGCCCCTTGTTCCCTTGGCAGAGACTGGGCTGTGCACACAGAGGCCTGCCAGCAGTGAAGACAGTGCGGGCAGCAAGGGGGTGTGGCAGGCAGCGCCGAGGTGGCAGGAGTCCTGCTTGAGAGTGGGGTCCTGACGGTTTTGTGCTCAGGCCCCAGTGGCCCCGGGCTCACACAGCCTCTGGACCTGCAGCTTCCCAGCAGGGTAAGAGGCAAACAGGCAAGCCCCTGGGGCCTACTCGAATGAACTGTGCTCTGTCGAGGCCCTGCTGGCTGGCAGTGGCCTAGGCCAGCACAGGCCCTAGGGCTGGCTTTGGCCTGCCATCCACGTTCCTCACTCGGGCCGTTCTGCCTGTCAGACCCACCACTCCCTCGAAGTGTGCTCCTGAGGCCCTTGGACAGTTGGGGGAAGTGGAGGCTCTCCCAGCATGGGAGGCCTGCCCAGCACATTGCTCTGGGTGCAAAGAGGATTCCCTGCACCGCGGGCACCGGGACTACATTTTCTGCACACAGGAGACACTTGGCACACACCGTGTGTGCCCATGGAAAGCGGTGTGCCAGAGAGGCACCCACCTGGGATGTATGGCCCTCTCCCATAGACGCCCTCCATGCAGCAGGCTGTCGTGGATTCGGCTGCAGGCCTTTGTGGCTGGAGAGACAGCAGCTCCTCTGGAGGCTCTGGGTCAGTGTGCACTCCCGTTCGAGGAAACGAGGCCTGTGGGGTGAGGTCCTTGCAAAGAATGGCAAGCAGCCTGCTCCTTTCGATGAGACGCGCGTGTGGTGAGAGAGGCTTGGCAGCAGAGAGGAAGCAAGAGGGGCATCCAGGGAGGGGATGGGCATGCAGCTCGGAGGCCCCAGATCTCCTGCTTCCCAACCAGGGAAGGCCGGCTAGGCCCACCAGGCCCCATTCCCAAGTGCACACCCAGCTTCTGGATCGGCCCTTTCCCAGCCCTGAAAACACACACAGGCCGTACCCTGAGCCCTGCCGAGGGGGGACCTTTGCTCCCCGGGTGGGCCGAATGGCACGACTGGGTGAGGGCAGAGAAGGCCCCAGAAGGCCTTCAGGGAGCTGCCAGAGCAGAGCAGTGCTCAGGAAAAGGCACTCTTCTCTCTGCAGGCTGGATGCACCCTCGAGTTTCTGCTTGAGGCAGAGAGAGCTGAGCTAGGCGATTCCCTGGCTGAAGGCAAAGCAGAGAGTTTTTCGGTGGAGCGAGGGCTTCATCTGCTGGCCCACAAGCATGGAAGGTGAAGCCTGGCTGCCACTGAGTTCCTGAGCAGGTTTCCAAGCTGGAGGCCCTGTGGCTCTACAAGCTCGAGAGTCCTGCCTAGGACTTGCCTCTGGCAACAGAGTAGGGGCCAAGGGCCTGTGGGCTGCAGGGTGCTCGGAAGCCGCAGGGGAGGCTTTGGGCACCCAGTGCCCTGTGATGGAAAACGCTGCAGGCCTGAGCCTCCAGGCACTCCTGCAGGGCTTTGGAGTGGGAAAGCTGTCCTTAGCAGAAGGCTCCCTGCCCAGGGCTGCAGGCCTTTGTGGCTGGCTCAGCTGCAGCTTCCTTGCAGGCTGCTGGTCCAGGGGCGTGTGTGCCCTGGTCCAGAGTGCTGTAGGAGGAGGTCCTAGCAAGGGGCGAGCAAGCCCCTTGTTCCCTTGGCAGAGACTGGGCTGTGCACACAGAGGCCTGCCAGCAGTGAAGACAGTGCGGGCAGCAAGGGGGTGTGGCAGGCAGCGCCGAGGTGGCAGGAGTCCTGCTTGAGAGTGGGGTCCTGACGGTTTTGTGCTCAGGCCCCAGTGGCCCCGGGCACACACAGCCTCTGGACCTGCAGCTTCCCAGCAGGGTAAGAGGCAAACAGGCAAGCCCCTGGGGCCTACTCGAATGAACTGTGCTCTGTCGAGGCCCTGCTGGCTGGCAGTGGCCTAGGCCAGCACAGGCCCTAGGGCTGGCTTTGGCCTGCCATCCACGTTCCTCACTCGGGCCGTTCTGCCTGTCAGACCCACCACTCCCTCGAAGTGTGCTCCTGAGGCCCTTGGACAGTTGGGGGAAGTGGAGGCTCTCCCAGCATGGGAGGCCTGCCCAGCACATTGCTCTGGGTGCAAAGAGGATTCCCTGCACCGCGGGCACCGGGACTACATTTTTCTGCACACAGGAGACACTTGGCACACACCGTGTCTGCCCATGGAAAGCGGTGTGCCAGAGAGGCACCCACCTGGGATGTATGGCCCTCTCCCATAGACGCCCTCCATGCAGCAGGCTGTCGTGGATTCGGCTGCAGGCCTTTGTGGCTGGAGAGACAGCAGCTCCTCTGGAGGCTCTGGGTCAGTGTGCACTCCCGTTCGAGGAAACGAGGCCTGTGGGGTGAGGTCCTTGCAAAGAATGGCAAGCAGCCTGCTCCTTTCGATGAGACGCGCGTGTGGTGAGAGAGGCTTGGCAGCAGAGAGGAAGCAAGAGGGGCATCCAGGGAGGGGATGGGCATGCAGCTCGGAGGCCCCAGATCTCCTGCTTCCCAACCAGGGAAGGCCGGCTAGGCCCACCAGGCCCCATTCCCAAGTGCACACCCAGCTTCTGGATCGGCCCTTTCCCAGCCCTGAAAACACACACAGGCCGTACCCTGAGCCCTGCCGAGGGGGGACCTTTGCTCCCCGGGTGGGCCGAATGGCACGACTGGGTGAGGGCAGAGAAGGCCCCAGAAGGCCTTCAGGGAGCTGCCAGAGCAGAGCAGTGCTCAGGAAAAGGCACTCTTCTTTCTGCAGGCTGGATGCACCCTCGAGTTTCTGCTTGAGGCAGAGAGAGCTGAGCTAGGCGATTCCCTGGCTGAAGGCAAAGCAGAGAGTTTTTCGGTGGAGCGAGGGCTCCATCTGCTTGCCGACAAGCATGGAAGGTGAAGCCTGGCTGCCACTGAGTTCCTGAGCAGGTTTCCAAGCTGGAGGCCCTGTGGCTCTACAAGCTCGAGAGTCCTGCCTAGGACTTGCCTCTGGCAACAGAGTGGGGGCCAAGGGCCTGTGGGCTGCAGGGTGCTCGGAAGCCGCAGGGGAGGCTTTGGGCACCCAGTGCCCTGTGATGGAAAACGCTGCAGGCCTGAGCCTCCAGGAACTCCTGCAGGGCTTTGGAGTGGCAAAGCTGTCCTTAGCAGAAGGCTCCCTGCCCAGGGCTGCAGGCCTTTGTGGCTGGCTCAGCTGCAGCTTCCTTGCAGGCTGCTGGTCCAGGGGCGTGTGTGCCCTGGTCCAGAGTGCTGTAGGAGGAGGTCCTAGCAAGGGGCGAGCAAGCCCCTTGTTCCCTTGGCAGAGACTGGGCTGTGCACACAGAGGCCTGCCAGCAGTGAAGACAGTGCGGGCAGCAAGGGGGTGTGGCAGGCAGCGCCGAGGTGGCAGGAGTCCTGCTTGAGAGTGGGGTCCTGACGGTTTTGTGCTCAGGCCCCAGTGGCCCCGGGCTCACACAGCCTCTGGACCTGCAGCTTCCCAGCAGGGTAAGAGGCAAACAGGCAAGCCCCTGGGGCCTACTCGAATGAACTGTGCTCTGTCGAGGCCCTGCTGGCTGGCAGTGGCCTAGGCCAGCACAGGCCCTAGGGCTGGCTTTGGCCTGCCATCCACGTTCCTCACTCGGGCCGTTCTGCCTGTCAGACCCACCACTCCCTCGAAGTGTGCTCCTGAGGCCCTTGGACAGTTGGGGGAAGTGGAGGCTCTCCCAGCATGGGAGGCCTGCCCAGCACATTGCTCTGGGTGCAAAGAGGATTCCCTGCACCGCGGGCACCGGGACTACATTTTCTGCACACAGGAGACACTTGGCACACACCGTGTCTGCCCATGGAAAGCGGTGTGCCAGAGAGGCACCCACCTGGGATGTATGGCCCTCTCCCATAGACGCCCTCCATGCAGCAGGCTGTCGTGGATTCAGCTGCAGGCCTTTGTGGCTGGAGAGACAGCAGCTCCTCTGGAGGCTCTGGGTCAGTGTGCACTCCCGTTCGAGGAAACGAGGCCTGTGGGGTGAGGTCCTTGCAAAGAATGGCAAGCAGCCTGCTCCTTTCGATGAGACGCGCGTGTGGTGAGAGAGGCTTGGCAGCAGAGAGGAAGCAAGAGGGGCATCCAGGGAGGGGATGGGCATGCAGCTCGGAGGCCCCAGATCTCCTGCTTCCCAACCAGGGAAGGCCGGCTAGGCCCACCAGGCCCCATTCCCAAGTGCACACCCAGCTTCTGGATCGGCCCTTTCCCAGCCCTGAAAACACACACAGGCCGTACCCTGAGCCCTGCCGAGGGGGGACCTTTGCTCCCCGGGTGGGCCGAATGGCACGACTGGGTGAGGGCAGAGAAGGCCCCAGAAGGCCTTCAGGGAGCTGCCAGAGCAGAGCAGTGCTCAGGAAAAGGCACTCTTCTTTCTGCAGGCTGGATGCACCCTCGAGTTTCTGCTTGAGGCAGAGAGAGCTGAGCTAGGCGATTCCCTGGCTGAAGGCAAAGCAGAGAGTTTTTCGGTGGAGCGAGGGCTCCATCTGCTGGCCCACAAGCATGGAAGGTGAAGCCTGGCTGCCACTGAGTTCCTGAGCAGGTTTCCAAGCTGGAGGCCCTGTGGCTCTACAAGCTCGAGAGTCCTGCCTAGGACTTGCCTCTGGCAACAGAGTGGGGGCCAAGGGCCTGTGGGCTGCAGGGTGCTCGGAAGCCGCAGGGGAGGCTTTGGGCACCCAGTGCCCTGTGATGGAAAACGCTGCAGGCCTGAGCCTCCAGGCACTCCTGCAGGGCTTTGGAGTGGCAAAGCTGTCCTTAGCAGAAGGCTCCCTGCCCAGGGCTGCAGGCCTTTGTGGCTGGCTCAGCTGCAGCTTCCTTGCAGGCTGCTGGTCCAGGGGCGTGTGTGCCCTGGTCCAGAGTGCTGTAGGAGGAGGTCCTAGCAAGGGGCGAGCAAGCCCCTTGTTCCCTTGGCAGAGACTGGGCTGTGCACACAGAGGCCTGCCAGCAGTGAAGACAGTGCGGGCAGCAAGGGGGTGTGGCAGGCAGCGCCGAGGTGGCAGGAGTCCTGCTTGAGAGTGGGGTCCTGACGGTTTTGTGCTCAGGCCCCAGTGGCCCCGGGCTCACACAGCCTCTGGACCTGCAGCTTCCCAGCAGGGTAAGAGGCAAACAGGCAAGCCCCTGGGGCCTACTCGAATGAACTGTGCTCTGTCGAGGCCCTGCTGGCTGGCAGTGGCCTAGGCCAGCACAGGCCCTAGGGCTGGCTTTGGCCTGCCATCCACGTTCCTCACTCGGGCCGTTCTGCCTGTCAGACCCACCACTCCCTCGAAGTGTGCTCCTGAGGCCCTTGGACAGTTGGGGGAAGTGGAGGCTCTCCCAGCATGGGAGGCCTGCCCAGCACATTGCTCTGGGTGCAAAGAGGATTCCCTGCACCGCGGGCACCGGGACTACATTTTCTGCACACAGGAGACACTTGGCACACACCGTGTCTGCCCATGGAAAGCGGTGTGCCAGAGAGGCACCCACCTGGGATGTATGGCCCTCTCCCATAGACGCCCTCCATGCAGCAGGCTGTCGTGGATTCAGCTGCAGGCCTTTGTGGCTGGAGAGACAGCAGCTCCTCTGGAGGCTCTGGGTCAGTGTGCACTCCCGTTCGAGGAAACGAGGCCTGTGGGGTGAGGTCCTTGCAAAGAATGGCAAGCAGCCTGCTCCTTTCGATGAGACGCGCGTGTGGTGAGAGAGGCTTGGCAGCAGAGAGGAAGCAAGAGGGGCATCCAGGGAGGGGATGGGCATGCAGCTCGGAGGCCCCAGATCTCCTGCTTCCCAACCAGGGAAGGCCGGCTAGGCCCACCAGGCCCCATTCCCAAGTGCACACCCAGCTTCTGGATCGGCCCTTTCCCAGCCCTGAAAACACACACAGACCGTACCCTGAGCCCTGCCGAGGGGGGACCTTTGCTCCCCGGGTGGGCCGAATGGCACGACTGGGTGAGGGCAGAGAAGGCCCCAGAAGGCCTTCAGGGAGCTGCCAGAGCAGAGCAGTGCTCAGGAAAAGGCACTCTTCTCTCTGCAGGCTGGATGCACCCTCGAGTTTCTGCTTGAGGCAGAGAGAGCTGAGCTAGGCGATTCCCTGGCTGAAGGCAAAGCAGAGAGTTTTTCGGTGGAGCGAGGGCTCCATCTGCTGGCCGACAAGCATGGAAGGTGAAGCCTGGCTGCCACTGAGTTCCTGAGCAGGTTTCCAAGCTGGAGGCCCTGTGGCTCTACAAGCTCGAGAGTCCTGCCTAGGACTTGCCTCTGGCAACAGAGTAGGGGCCAAGGGCCTGTGGGCTGCAGGGTGCTCGGAAGCCGCAGGGGAGGCTTTGGGCACCCAGTGCCCTGTGATGGAAAACGCTGCAGGCCTGAGCCTCCAGGCACTCCTGCAGGGCTTTGGAGTGGGAAAGCTGTCCTTAGCAGAAGGCTCCCTGCCCAGGGCTGCAGGCCTTTGTGGCTGGCTCAGCTGCAGCTTCCTTGCAGGCTGCTGGTCCAGGGGCGTGTGTGCCCTGGTCCAGAGTGCTGTAGGAGGAGGTCCTAGCAAGGGGCGAGCAAGCCCCTTGTTCCCTTGGCAGAGACTGGGCTGTGCACACAGAGGCCTGCCAGCAGTGAAGACAGTGCGGGCAGCAAGGGGGTGTGGCAGGCATCGCCGAGGTGGCAGGAGTCCTGCTTGAGAGTGGGGTCCTGACGGTTTTGTGCTCAGGCCCCAGTGGCCCCGGGCTCACACAGCCTCTGGACCTGCAGCTTCCCAGCAGGGTAAGAGGCAAACAGGCAAGCCCCTGGGGCCTACTCGAATGAACTGTGCTCTGTCGAGGCCCTGCTGGCTGGCAGTGGCCTAGGCCAGCACAGGCCCTAGGGCTGGCTTTGGCCTGCCATCCACGTTCCTCACTCGGGCCGTTCTGCCTGTCAGACCCACCACTCCCTCGAAGTGTGCTCCTGAGGCCCTTGGACAGTTGGGGGAAGTGGAGGCTCTCCCAGCATGGGAGGCCTGCCCAGCACATTGCTCTGGGTGCAAAGAGGATTCCCTGCACCGCGGGCACCGGGACTACATTTTTCTGCACACAGGAGACACTTGGCACACACCGTGTCTGCCCATGGAAAGCGGTGTGCCAGAGAGGCACCCACCTGGGATGTATGGCCCTCTCCCATAGACGCCCTCCATGCAGCAGGCTGTCGTGGATTCGGCTGCAGGCCTTTGTGGCTGGAGAGACAGCAGCTCCTCTGGAGGCTCTGGGTCAGTGTGCACTCCCGTTCGAGGAAACGAGGCCTGTGGGGTGAGGTCCTTGCAAAGAATGGCAAGCAGCCTGCTCCTTTCGATGAGACGCGCGTGTGGTGAGAGAGGCTTGGCAGCAGAGAGGAAGCAAGAGGGGCATCCAGGGAGGGGATGGGCATGCAGCTCGGAGGCCCCAGATCTCCTGCTTCCCAACCAGGGAAGGCCGGCTAGGCCCACCAGGCCCCATTCCCAAGTGCACACCCAGCTTCTGGATCGGCCCTTTCCCAGCCCTGAAAACACACACAGGCCGTACCCTGAGCCCTGCCGAGGGGGGACCTTTGCTCCCCGGGTGGGCCGAATGGCACGACTGGGTGAGGGCAGAGAAGGCCCCAGAAGGCCTTCAGGGAGCTGCCAGAGCAGAGCAGTGCTCAGGAAAAGGCACTCTTCTTTCTGCAGGCTGGATGCACCCTCGAGTTTCTGCTTGAGGCAGAGAGAGCTGAGCTAGGCGATTCCCTGGCTGAAGGCAAAGCAGAGAGTTTTTCGGTGGAGCGAGGGCTCCATCTGCTTGCCGACAAGCATGGAAGGTGAAGCCTGGCTGCCACTGAGTTCCTGAGCAGGTTTCCAAGCTGGAGGCCCTGTGGCTCTACAAGCTCGAGAGTCCTGCCTAGGACTTGCCTCTGGCAACAGAGTGGGGGCCAAGGGCCTGTGGGCTGCAGGGTGCTCGGAAGCCGCAGGGGAGGCTTTGGGCACCCAGTGCCCTGTGATGGAAAACGCTGCAGGCCTGAGCCTCCAGGCACTCCTGCAGGGCTTTGGAGTGGCAAAGCTGTCCTTAGCAGAAGGCTCCCTGCCCAGGGCTGCAGGCCTTTGTGGCTGGCTCAGCTGCAGCTTCCTTGCAGGCTGCTGGTCCAGGGGCGTGTGTGCCCTGGTCCAGAGTGCTGTAGGAGGAGGTCCTAGCAAGGGGCGAGCAAGCCCCTTGTTCCCTTGGCAGAGACTGGGCTGTGCACACAGAGGCCTGCCAGCAGTGAAGACAGTGCGGGCAGCAAGGGGGTGTGGCAGGCAGCGCCGAGGTGGCAGGAGTCCTGCTTGAGAGTGGGGTCCTGACGGTTTTGTGCTCAGGCCCCAGTGGCCCCGGGCTCACACAGCCTCTGGACCTGCAGCTTCCCAGCAGGGTAAGAGGCAAACAGGCAAGCCCCTGGGGCCTACTCGAATGAACTGTGCTCTGTCGAGGCCCTGCTGGCTGGCAGTGGCCTAGGCCAGCACAGGCCCTAGGGCTGGCTTTGGCCTGCCATCCACGTTCCTCACTCGGGCCGTTCTGCCTGTCAGACCCACCACTCCCTCGAAGTGTGCTCCTGAGGCCCTTGGACAGTTGGGGGAAGTGGAGGCTCTCCCAGCATGGGAGGCCTGCCCAGCACATTGCTCTGGGTGCAAAGAGGATTCCCTGCACCGCGGGCACCGGGACTACATTTTCTGCACACAGGAGACACTTGGCACACACCGTGTGTGCCCATGGAAAGCGGTGTGCCAGAGAGGCACCCACCTGGGATGTATGGCCCTCTCCCATAGACGCCCTCCATGCAGCAGGCTGTCGTGGATTCGGCTGCAGGCCTTTGTGGCTGGAGAGACAGCAGCTCCTCTGGAGGCTCTGGGTCAGTGTGCACTCCCGTTCGAGGAAACGAGGCCTGTGGGGTGAGGTCCTTGCAAAGAATGGCAAGCAGCCTGCTCCTTTCGATGAGACGCGCGTGTGGTGAGAGAGGCTTGGCAGCAGAGAGGAAGCAAGAGGGGCATCCAGGGAGGGGATGGGCATGCAGCTCGGAGGCCCCAGATCTCCTGCTTCCCAACCAGGGAAGGCCGGCTAGGCCCACCAGGCCCCATTCCCAAGTGCACACCCAGCTTCTGGATCGGCCCTTTCCCAGCCCTGAAAACACACACAGGCCGTACCCTGAGCCCTGCCGAGGGGGGACCTTTGCTCCCCGGGTGGGCCGAATGGCACGACTGGGTGAGGGCAGAGAAGGCCCCAGAAGGCCTTCAGGGAGCTGCCAGAGCAGAGCAGTGCTCAGGAAAAGGCACTCTTCTTTCTGCAGGCTGGATGCACCCTCGAGTTTCTGCTTGAGGCAGAGAGAGCTGAGCTAGGCGATTCCCTGGCTGAAGGCAAAGCAGAGAGTTTTTCGGTGGAGCGAGGGCTCCATCTGCTGGCCCACAAGCATGGAAGGTGAAGCCTGGCTGCCACTGAGTTCCTGAGCAGGTTTCCAAGCTGGAGGCCCTGTGGCTCTACAAGCTCGAGAGTCCTGCCTAGGACTTGCCTCTGGCAACAGAGTGGGGGCCAAGGGCCTGTGGGCTGCAGGGTGCTCGGAAGCCGCAGGGGAGGCTTTGGGCACCCAGTGCCCTGTGATGGAAAACGCTGTAGGCCTGAGCCTCCAGGAACTCCTGCAGGGCTTTGGAGTGGGAAAGCTGTCCTTAGCAGAAGGCTCCCTGCCCAGGGCTGCAGGCCTTTGTGGCTGGCTCAGCTGCAGCTTCCTTGCAGGCTGCTGGTCCAGGGGCGTGTGTGCCCTGGTCCAGAGTGCTGTAGGAGGAGGTCCTAGCAAGGGGCGAGCAAGCCCCTTGTTCCCTTGGCAGAGACTGGGCTGTGCACACAGAGGCCTGCCAGCAGTGAAGACAGTGCGGGCAGCAAGGGGGTGTGGCAGGCAGCGCCGAGGTGGCAGGAGTCCTGCTTGAGAGTGGGGTCCTGACGGTTTTGTGCTCAGGCCCCAGTGGCCCCGGGCTCACACAGCCTCTGGACCTGCAGCTTCCCAGCAGGGTAAGAGGCAAACAGGCAAGCCCCTGGGGCCTACTCGAATGAACTGTGCTCTGTCGAGGCCCTGCTGGCTGGCAGTGGCCTAGGCCAGCACAGGCCCTAGGGCTGGCTTTGGCCTGCCATCCACGTTCCTCACTCGGGCCGTTCTGCCTGTCAGACCCACCACTCCCTCGAAGTGTGCTCCTGAGGCCCTTGGACAGTTGGGGGAAGTGGAGGCTCTCCCAGCATGGGAGGCCTGCCCAGCACATTGCTCTGGGTGCAAAGAGGATTCCCTGCACCGCGGGCACCGGGACTACATTTTCTGCACACAGGAGACACTTGGCACACACCGTGTCTGCCCATGGAAAGCGGTGTGCCAGAGAGGCACCCACCTGGGATGTATGGCCCTCTCCCATAGACGCCCTCCATGCAGCAGGCTGTCGTGGATTCAGCTGCAGGCCTTTGTGGCTGGAGAGACAGCAGCTCCTCTGGAGGCTCTGGGTCAGTGTGCACTCCCGTTCGAGGAAACGAGGCCTGTGGGGTGAGGTCCTTGCAAAGAATGGCAAGCAGCCTGCTCCTTTCGATGAGACGCGCGTGTGGTGAGAGAGGCTTGGCAGCAGAGAGGAAGCAAGAGGGGCATCCAGGGAGGGGATGGGCATGCAGCTCGGAGGCCCCAGATCTCCTGCTTCCCAACCAGGGAAGGCCGGCTAGGCCCACCAGGCCCCATTCCCAAGTGCACACCCAGCTTCTGGATCGGCCCTTTCCCAGCCCTGAAAACACACACAGGCCGTACCCTGAGCCCTGCCGAGGGGGGACCTTTGCTCCCCGGGTGGGCCGAATGGCACGACTGGGTGAGGGCAGAGAAGGCCCCAGAAGGCCTTCAGGGAGCTGCCAGAGCAGAGCAGTGCTCAGGAAAAGGCACTCTTCTCTCTGCAGGCTGGATGCACCCTCGAGTTTCTGCTTGAGGCAGAGAGAGCTGAGCTAGGCGATTCCCTGGCTGAAGGCAAAGCAGAGAGTTTTTCGGTGGAGCGAGGGCTCCATCTGCTGGCCGACAAGCATGGAAGGTGAAGCCTGGCTGCCACTGAGTTCCTGAGCAGGTTTCCAAGCTGGAGGCCCTGTGGCTCTACAAGCTCGAGAGTCCTGCCTAGGACTTGCCTCTGGCAACAGAGTAGGGGCCAAGGGCCTGTGGGCTGCAGGGTGCTCGGAAGCCGCAGGGGAGGCTTTGGGCACCCAGTGCCCTGTGATGGAAAACGCTGCAGGCCTGAGCCTCCAGGCACTCCTGCAGGGCTTTGGAGTGGGAAAGCTGTCCTTAGCAGAAGTCTCCCTGCCCAGGGCTGCAGGCCTTTGTGGCTGGCTCAGCTGCAGCTTCCTTGCAGGCTGCTGGTCCAGGGGCGTGTGTGCCCTGGTCCAGAGTGCTGTAGGAGGAGGTCCTAGCAAGGGGCGAGCAAGCCCCTTGTTCCCTTGGCAGAGACTGGGCTGTGCACACAGAGGCCTGCCAGCAGTGAAGACAGTGCGGGCAGCAAGGGGGTGTGGCAGGCATCGCCGAGGTGGCAGGAGTCCTGCTTGAGAGTGGGGTCCTGACGGTTTTGTGCTCAGGCCCCAGTGGCCCCGGGCTCACACAGCCTCTGGACCTGCAGCTTCCCAGCAGGGTAAGAGGCAAACAGGCAAGCCCCTGGGGCCTACTCGAATGAACTGTGCTCTGTCGAGGCCCTGCTGGCTGGCAGTGGCCTAGGCCAGCACAGGCCCTAGGGCTGGCTTTGGCCTGCCATCCACGTTCCTCACTCGGGCCGTTCTGCCTGTCAGACCCACCACTCCCTCGAAGTGTGCTCCTGAGGCCCTTGGACAGTTGGGGGAAGTGGAGGCTCTCCCAGCATGGGAGGCCTGCCCAGCACATTGCTCTGGGTGCAAAGAGGATTCCCTGCACCGCGGGCACCGGGACTACATTTTTCTGCACACAGGAGACACTTGGCACACACCGTGTCTGCCCATGGAAAGCGGTGTGCCAGAGAGGCACCCACCTGGGATGTATGGCCCTCTCCCATAGACGCCCTCCATGCAGCAGGCTGTCGTGGATTCGGCTGCAGGCCTTTGTGGCTGGAGAGACAGCAGCTCCTCTGGAGGCTCTGGGTCAGTGTGCACTCCCGTTCGAGGAAACGAGGCCTGTGGGGTGAGGTCCTTGCAAAGAATGGCAAGCAGCCTGCTCCTTTCGATGAGACGCGCGTGTGGTGAGAGAGGCTTGGCAGCAGAGAGGAAGCAAGAGGGGCATCCAGGGAGGGGATGGGCATGCAGCTCGGAGGCCCCAGATCTCCTGCTTCCCAACCAGGGAAGGCCGGCTAGGCCCACCAGGCCCCATTCCCAAGTGCACACCCAGCTTCTGGATCGGCCCTTTCCCAGCCCTGAAAACACACACAGGCCGTACCCTGAGCCCTGCCGAGGGGGGACCTTTGCTCCCCGGGTGGGCCGAATGGCACGACTGGGTGAGGGCAGAGAAGGCCCCAGAAGGCCTTCAGGGAGCTGCCAGAGCAGAGCAGTGCTCAGGAAAAGGCACTCTTCTTTCTGCAGGCTGGATGCACCCTCGAGTTTCTGCTTGAGGCAGAGAGAGCTGAGCTAGGCGATTCCCTGGCTGAAGGCAAAGCAGAGAGTTTTTCGGTGGAGCGAGGGCTCCATCTGCTTGCCGACAAGCATGGAAGGTGAAGCCTGGCTGCCACTGAGTTCCTGAGCAGGTTTCCAAGCTGGAGGCCCTGTGGCTCTACAAGCTCGAGAGTCCTGCCTAGGACTTGCCTCTGGCAACAGAGTGGGGGCCAAGGGCCTGTGGGCTGCAGGGTGCTCGGAAGCCGCAGGGGAGGCTTTGGGCACCCAGTGCCCTGTGATGGAAAACGCTGCAGGCCTGAGCCTCCAGGCACTCCTGCAGGGCTTTGGAGTGGCAAAGCTGTCCTTAGCAGAAGGCTCCCTGCCCAGGGCTGCAGGCCTTTGTGGCTGGCTCAGCTGCAGCTTCCTTGCAGGCTGCTGGTCCAGGGGCGTGTGTGCCCTGGTCCAGAGTGCTGTAGGAGGAGGTCCTAGCAAGGGGCGAGCAAGCCCCTTGTTCCCTTGGCAGAGACTGGGCTGTGCACACAGAGGCCTGCCAGCAGTGAAGACAGTGCGGGCAGCAAGGGGGTGTGGCAGGCAGCGCCGAGGTGGCAGGAGTCCTGCTTGAGAGTGGGGTCCTGACGGTTTTGTGCTCAGGCCCCAGTGGCCCCGGGCTCACACAGCCTCTGGACCTGCAGCTTCCCAGCAGGGTAAGAGGCAAACAGGCAAGCCCCTGGGGCCTACTCGAATGAACTGTGCTCTGTCGAGGCCCTGCTGGCTGGCAGTGGCCTAGGCCAGCACAGGCCCTAGGGCTGGCTTTGGCCTGCCATCCACGTTCCTCACTCGGGCCGTTCTGCCTGTCAGACCCACCACTCCCTCGAAGTGTGCTCCTGAGGCCCTTGGACAGTTGGGGGAAGTGGAGGCTCTCCCAGCATGGGAGGCCTGCCCAGCACATTGCTCTGGGTGCAAAGAGGATTCCCTGCACCGCGGGCACCGGGACTACATTTTCTGCACACAGGAGACACTTGGCACACACCGTGTCTGCCCATGGAAAGCGGTGTGCCAGAGAGGCACCCACCTGGGATGTATGGCCCTCTCCCATAGACGCCCTCCATGCAGCAGGCTGTCGTGGATTCAGCTGCAGGCCTTTGTGGCTGGAGAGACAGCAGCTCCTCTGGAGGCTCTGGGTCAGTGTGCACTCCCGTTCGAGGAAACGAGGCCTGTGGGGTGAGGTCCTTGCAAAGAATGGCAAGCAGCCTGCTCCTTTCGATGAGACGCGCGTGTGGTGAGAGAGGCTTGGCAGCAGAGAAGAAGCAAGAGGGGCATCCAGGGAGGGGATGGGCATGCAGCTCGGAGGCCCCAGATCTCCTGCTTCCCAACCAGGGAAGGCCGGGTAGGCCCACCAGGCCCCATTCCCAAGTGCACACCCAGCTTCTGGATCGGCCCTTTCCCAGCCCTGAAAACACACACAGGCCGTACCCTGAGCCCTGCCGAGGGGGGACCTTTGCTCCCCGGGTGGGCCGAATGGCACGACTGGGTGAGGGCAGAGAAGGCCCCAGAAGGCCTTCAGGGAGCTGCCAGAGCAGAGCAGTGCTCAGGAAAAGGCACTCTTCTCTCTGCAGGCTGGATGCACCCTCGAGTTTCTGCTTGAGGCAGAGAGAGCTGAGCTAGGCGATTCCCTGGCTGAAGGCAAAGCAGAGAGTTTTTCGGTGGAGCGAGGGCTCCATCTGCTGGCCGACAAGCATGGAAGGTGAAGCCTGGCTGCCACTGAGTTCCTGAGCAGGTTTCCAAGCTGGAGGCCCTGTGGCTCTACAAGCTCGAGAGTCCTGCCTAGGACTTGCCTCTGGCAACAGAGTAGGGGCCAAGGGCCTGTGGGCTGCAGGGTGCTCGGAAGCCGCAGGGGAGGCTTTGGGCACCCAGTGCCCTGTGATGGAAAACGCTGCAGGCCTGAGCCTCCCGGCACTCCTGCAGGGCTTTGGAGTGGGAAAGCTGTCCTTAGCAGAAGGCTCCCTGCCCAGGGCTGCAGGCCTTTGTGGCTGGCTCAGCTGCAGCTTCCTTGCAGGCTGCTGGTCCAGGGGCGTGTGTGCCCTGGTCCAGAGTGCTGTAGGAGGAGGTCCTAGCAAGGGGCGAGCAAGCCCCTTGTTCCCTTGGCAGAGACTGGGCTGTGCACACAGAGGCCTGCCAGCAGTGAAGACAGTGCGGGCAGCAAGGGGGTGTGGCAGGCAGCGCCGAGGTGGCAGGAGTCCTGCTTGAGAGTGGGGTCCTGACGGTTTTGTGCTCAGGCCCCAGTGGCCCCGGGCTCACACAGCCTCTGGACCTGCAGCTTCCCAGCAGGGTAAGAGGCAAACAGGCAAGCCCCTGGGGCCTACTCGAATGAACTGTGCTCTGTCGAGGCCCTGCTGGCTGGCAGTGGCCTAGGCCAGCACAGGCCCTAGGGCTGGCTTTGGCCTGCCATCCACGTTCCTCACTCGGGCCGTTCTGCCTGTCAGACCCACCACTCCCTCGAAGTGTGCTCCTGAGGCCCTTGGACAGTTGGGGGAAGTGGAGGCTCTCCCAGCATGGGAGGCCTGCCCAGCACATTGCTCTGGGTGCAAAGAGGATTCCCTGCACCGCGGGCACCGGGACTACATTTTTCTGCACACAGGAGACACTTGGCACACACCGTGTCTGCCCATGGAAAGCGGTGTGCCAGAGAGGCACCCACCTGGGATGTATGGCCCTCTCCCATAGACGCCCTCCATGCAGCAGGCTGTCGTGGATTCAGCTGCAGGCCTTTGTGGCTGGAGAGACAGCAGCTCCTCTGGAGGCTCTGGGTCAGTGTGCACTCCCGTTCGAGGAAACGAGGCCTGTGGGGTGAGGTCCTTGCAAAGAATGGCAAGCAGCCTGCTCCTTTCGATGAGACGCGCGTGTGGTGAGAGAGGCTTGGCAGCAGAGAGGAAGCAAGAGGGGCATCCAGGGAGGGGATGGGCATGCAGCTCGGAGGCCCCAGATCTCCTGCTTCCCAACCAGGGAAGGCCGGCTAGGCCCACCAGGCCCCATTCCCAAGTGCACACCCAGCTTCTGGATCGGCCCTTTCCCAGCCCTGAAAACACACACAGGCCGTACCCTGAGCCCTGCCGAGGGGGGACCTTTGCTCCCCGGGTGGGCCGAATGGCACGACTGGGTGAGGGCAGAGAAGGCCCCAGAAGGCCTTCAGGGAGCTGCCAGAGCAGAGCAGTGCTCAGGAAAAGGCACTCTTCTTTCTGCAGGCTGGATGCACCCTCGAGTTTCTGCTTGAGGCAGAGAGAGCTGAGCTAGGCGATTCCCTGGCTGAAGGCAAAGCAGAGAGTTTTTCGGTGGAGCGAGGGCTCCATCTGCTTGCCGACAAGCATGGAAGGTGAAGCCTGGCTGCCACTGAGTTCCTGAGCAGGTTTCCAAGCTGGAGGCCCTGTGGCTCTACAAGCTCGAGAGTCCTGCCTAGGACTTGCCTCTGGCAACAGAGTGGGGGCCAAGGGCCTGTGGGCTGCAGGGTGCTCGGAAGCCGCAGGGGAGGCTTTGGGCACCCAGTGCCCTGTGATGGAAAACGCTGCAGGCCTGAGCCTCCAGGCACTCCTGCAGGGCTTTGGAGTGGGAAAGCTGTCCTTAGCAGAAGGCTCCCTGCCCAGGGCTGCAGGCCTTTGTGGCTGGCTCAGCTGCAGCTTCCTTGCAGGCTGCTGGTCCAGGGGCGTGTGTGCCCTGGTCCAGAGTGCTGTAGGAGGAGGTCCTAGCAAGGGGCGAGCAAGCCCCTTGTTCCCTTGGCAGAGACTGGGCTGTGCACACAGAGGCCTGCCAGCAGTGAAGACAGTGCGGGCAGCAAGGGGGTGTGGCAGGCATCGCCGAGGTGGCAGGAGTCCTGCTTGAGAGTGGGGTCCTGACGGTTTTGTGCTCAGGCCCCAGTGGCCCCGGGCTCACACAGCCTCTGGACCTGCAGCTTCCCAGCAGGGTAAGAGGCAAACAGGCAAGCCCCTGGGGCCTACTCGAATGAACTGTGCTCTGTCGAGGCCCTGCTGGCTGGCAGTGGCCTAGGCCAGCACAGGCCCTAGGGCTGGCTTTGGCCTGCCATCCACGTTCCTCACTCGGGCCGTTCTGCCTGTCAGACCCACCACTCCCTCGAAGTGTGCTCCTGAGGCCCTTGGACAGTTGGGGGAAGTGGAGGCTCTCCCAGCATGGGAGGCCTGCCCAGCACATTGCTCTGGGTGCAAAGAGGATTCCCTGCACCGCGGGCACCGGGACTACATTTTTCTGCACACAGGAGACACTTGGCACACACCGTGTCTGCCCATGGAAAGCGGTGTGCCAGAGAGGCACCCACCTGGGATGTATGGCCCTCTCCCATAGACGCCCTCCATGCAGCAGGCTGTCGTGGATTCGGCTGCAGGCCTTTGTGGCTGGAGAGACAGCAGCTCCTCTGGAGGCTCTGGGTCAGTGTGCACTCCCGTTCGAGGAAACGAGGCCTGTGGGGTGAGGTCCTTGCAAAGAATGGCAAGCAGCCTGCTCCTTTCGATGAGACGCGCGTGTGGTGAGAGAGGCTTGGCAGCAGAGAGGAAGCAAGAGGGGCATCCAGGGAGGGGATGGGCATGCAGCTCGGAGGCCCCAGATCTCCTGCTTCCCAACCAGGGAAGGCCGGCTAGGCCCACCAGGCCCCATTCCCAAGTGCACACCCAGCTTCTGGATCGGCCCTTTCCCAGCCCTGAAAACACACACAGGCCGTACCCTGAGCCCTGCCGAGGGGGGACCTTTGCTCCCCGGGTGGGCCGAATGGCACGACTGGGTGAGGGCAGAGAAGGCCCCAGAAGGCCTTCAGGGAGCTGCCAGAGCAGAGCAGTGCTCAGGAAAAGGCACTCTTCTTTCTGCAGGCTGGATGCACCCTCGAGTTTCTGCTTGAGGCAGAGAGAGCTGAGCTAGGCGATTCCCTGGCTGAAGGCAAAGCAGAGAGTTTTTCGGTGGAGCGAGGGCTCCATCTGCTTGCCGACAAGCATGGAAGGTGAAGCCTGGCTGCCACTGAGTTCCTGAGCAGGTTTCCAAGCTGGAGGCCCTGTGGCTCTACAAGCTCGAGAGTCCTGCCTAGGACTTGCCTCTGGCAACAGAGTGGGGGCCAAGGGCCTGTGGGCTGCAGGGTGCTCGGAAGCCGCAGGGGAGGCTTTGGGCACCCAGTGCCCTGTGATGGAAAACGCTGCAGGCCTGAGCCTCCAGGCACTCCTGCAGGGCTTTGGAGTGGGAAAGCTGTCCTTAGCAGAAGGCTCCCTGCCCAGGGCTGCAGGCCTTTGTGGCTGGCTCAGCTGCAGCTTCCTTGCAGGCTGCTGGTCCAGGGGCGTGTGTGCCCTGGTCCAGAGTGCTGTAGGAGGAGGTCCTAGCAAGGGGCGAGCAAGCCCCTTGTTCCCTTGGCAGAGACTGGGCTGTGCACACAGAGGCCTGCCAGCAGTGAAGACAGTGCGGGCAGCAAGGGGGTGTGGCAGGCAGCGCCGAGGTGGCAGGAGTCCTGCTTGAGAGTGGGGTCCTGACGGTTTTGTGCTCAGGCCCCAGTGGCCCCGGGCTCACACAGCCTCTGAACCTGCAGCTTCCCAGCAGGGTAAGAGGCAAACAGGCAAGCCCCTGGGGCCTACTCGAATGAACTGTGCTCTGTCGAGGCCCTGCTGGCTGGCAGTGGCCTAGGCCAGCACAGGCCCTAGGGCTGGCTTTGGCCTGCCATCCACGTTCCTCACTCGGGCCGTTCTGCCTGTCAGACCCACCACTCCCTCGAAGTGTGCTCCTGAGGCCCTTGGACAGTTGGGGGAAGTGGAGGCTCTCCCAGCATGGGAGGCCTGCCCAGCACATTGCTCTGGGTGCAAAGAGGATTCCCTGCACCGCGGGCACCGGGACTACATTTTCTGCACACAGGAGACACTTGGCACACACCGTGTCTGCCCATGGAAAGCGGTGTGCCAGAGAGGCACCCACCTGGGATGTATGGCCCTCTCCCATAGACGCCCTCCATGCAGCAGGCTGTCGTGGATTCAGCTGCAGGCCTTTGTGGCTGGAGAGACAGCAGCTCCTCTGGAGGCTCTGGGTCAGTGTGCACTCCCGTTCGAGGAAACGAGGCCTGTGGGGTGAGGTCCTTGCAAAGAATGGCAAGCAGCCTGCTCCTTTCGATGAGACGCGCGTGTGGTGAGAGAGGCTTGGCAGCAGAGAAGAAGCAAGAGGGGCATCCAGGGAGGGGATGGGCATGCAGCTCGGAGGCCCCAGATCTCCTGCTTCCCAACCAGGGAAGGCCGGCTAGGCCCACCAGGCCCCATTCCCAAGTGCACACCCAGCTTCTGGATCGGCCCTTTCCCAGCCCTGAAAACACACACAGGCCGTACCCTGAGCCCTGCCGAGGGGGGACCTTTGCTCCCCGGGTGGGCCGAATGGCACGACTGGGTGAGGGCAGAGAAGGCCCCAGAAGGCCTTCAGGGAGCTGCCAGAGCAGAGCAGTGCTCAGGAAAAGGCACTCTTCTTTCTGCAGGCTGGATGCACCCTCGAGTTTCTGCTTGAGGCAGAGAGAGCTGAGCTAGGCGATTCCCTGGCTGAAGGCAAAGCAGAGAGTTTTTCGGTGGAGCGAGGGCTCCATCTGCTGGCCCACAAGCATGGAAGGTGAAGCCTGGCTGCCACTGAGTTCCTGAGCAGGTTTCCAAGCTGGAGGCCCTGTGGCTCTACAAGCTCGAGAGTCCTGCCTAGGACTTGCCTCTGGCAACAGAGTGGGGGCCAAGGGCCTGTGGGCTGCAGGGTGCTCGGAAGCCGCAGGGGAGGCTTTGGGCACCCAGTGCCCTGTGATGGAAAACGCTGCAGGCCTGAGCCTCCAGGCACTCCTGCAGGGCTTTGGAGTGGGAAAGCTGTCCTTAGCAGAAGGCTCCCTGCCCAGGGCTGCAGGCCTTTGTGGCTGGCTCAGCTGCAGCTTCCTTGCAGGCTGCTGGTCCAGGGGCGTGTGTGCCCTGGTCCAGAGTGCTGTAGGAGGAGGTCCTAGCAAGGGGCGAGCAAGCCCCTTGTTCCCTTGGCAGAGACTGGGCTGTGCACACAGAGGCCTGCCAGCAGTGAAGACAGTGCGGGCAGCAAGGGGGTGTGGCAGGCAGCGCCGAGGTGGCAGGAGTCCTGCTTGAGAGTGGGGTCCTGACGGTTTTGTGCTCAGGCCCCAGTGGCCCCGGGCTCACACAGCCTCTGGACCTGCAGCTTCCCAGCAGGGTAAGAGGCAAACAGGCAAGCCCCTGGGGCCTACTCGAATGAACTGTGCTCTGTCGAGGCCCTGCTGGCTGGCAGTGGCCTAGGCCAGCACAGGCCCTAGGGCTGGCTTTGGCCTGCCATCCACGTTCCTCACTCGGGCCGTTCTGCCTGTCAGACCCACCACTCCCTCGAAGTGTGCTCCTGAGGCCCTTGGACAGTTGGGGGAAGTGGAGGCTCTCCCAGCATGGGAGGCCTGCCCAGCACATTGCTCTGGGTGCAAAGAGGATTCCCTGCACCGCGGGCACCGGGACTACATTTTTCTGCACACAGGAGACACTTGGCACACACCGTGTCTGCCCATGGAAAGCGGTGTGCCAGAGAGGCACCCACCTGGGATGTATGGCCCTCTCCCATAGACGCCCTCCATGCAGCAGGCTGTCGTGGATTCGGCTGCAGGCCTTTGTGGCTGGAGAGACAGCAGCTCCTCTGGAGGCTCTGGGTCAGTGTGCACTCCCGTTCGAGGAAACGAGGCCTGTGGGGTGAGGTCCTTGCAAAGAATGGCAAGCAGCCTGCTCCTTTCGATGAGACGCGCGTGTGGTGAGAGAGGCTTGGCAGCAGAGAGGAAGCAAGAGGGGCATCCAGGGAGGGGATGGGCATGCAGCTCGGAGGCCCCAGATCTCCTGCTTCCCAACCAGGGAAGGCCGGCTAGGCCCACCAGGCCCCATTCCCAAGTGCACACCCAGCTTCTGGATCGGCCCTTTCCCAGCCCTGAAAACACACACAGGCCGTACCCTGAGCCCTGCCGAGGGGGGACCTTTGCTCCCCGGGTGGGCCGAATATCACGACTGGGTGAGGGCAGAGAAGGCCCCAGAAGGCCTTCAGGGAGCTGCCAGAGCAGAGCAGTGCTCAGGAAAAGGCACTCTTCTTTCTGCAGGCTGGATGCACCCTCGAGTTTCTGCTTGAGGCAGAGAGAGCTGAGCTAGGCGATTCCCTGGCTGAAGGCAAAGCAGAGAGTTTTTCGGTGGAGCGAGGGCTCCATCTGCTTGCCGACAAGCATGGAAGGTGAAGCCTGGCTGCCACTGAGTTCCTGAGCAGGTTTCCAAGCTGGAGGCCCTGTGGCTCTACAAGCTCGAGAGTCCTGCCTAGGACTTGCCTCTGGCAACAGAGTGGGGGCCAAGGGCCTGTGGGCTGCAGGGTGCTCGGAAGCCGCAGGGGAGGCTTTGGGCACCCAGTGCCCTGTGATGGAAAACGCTGCAGGCCTGAGCCTCCAGGCACTCCTGCAGGGCTTTGGAGTGGGAAAGCTGTCCTTAGCAGAAGGCTCCCTGCCCAGGGCTGCAGGCCTTTGTGGCTGGCTCAGCTGCAGCTTCCTTGCAGGCTGCTGGTCCAGGGGCGTGTGTGCCCTGGTCCAGAGTGCTGTAGGAGGAGGTCCTAGCAAGGGGCGAGCAAGCCCCTTGTTCCCTTGGCAGAGACTGGGCTGTGCACACAGAGGCCTGCCAGCAGTGAAGACAGTGCGGGCAGCAAGGGGGTGTGGCAGGCAGCGCCGAGGTGGCAGGAGTCCTGCTTGAGAGTGGGGTCCTGACGGTTTTGTGCTCAGGCCCCAGTGGCCCCGGGCTCACACAGCCTCTGGACCTGCAGCTTCCCAGCAGGGTAAGAGGCAAACAGGCAAGCCCCTGGGGCCTACTCGAATGAACTGTGCTCTGTCGAGGCCCTGCTGGCTGGCAGTGGCCTAGGCCAGCACAGGCCCTAGGGCTGGCTTTGGCCTGCCATCCACGTTCCTCACTCGGGCCGTTCTGCCTGTCAGACCCACCACTCCCTCGAAGTGTGCTCCTGAGGCCCTTGGACAGTTGGGGGAAGTGGAGGCTCTCCCAGCATGGGAGGCCTGCCCAGCACATTGCTCTGGGTGCAAAGAGGATTCCCTGCACCGCGGGCACCGGGACTACATTTTCTGCACACAGGAGACACTTGGCACACACCGTGTCTGCCCATGGAAAGCGGTGTGCCAGAGAGGCACCCACCTGGGATGTATGGCCCTCTCCCATAGACGCCCTCCATGCAGCAGGCTGTCGTGGATTCAGCTGCAGGCCTTTGTGGCTGGAGAGACAGCAGCTCCTCTGGAGGCTCTGGGTCAGTGTGCACTCCCGTTCGAGGAAACGAGGCCTGTGGGGTGAGGTCCTTGCAAAGAATGGCAAGCAGCCTGCTCCTTTCGATGAGACGCGCGTGTGGTGAGAGAGGCTTGGCAGCAGAGAGGAAGCAAGAGGGGCATCCAGGGAGGGGATGGGCATGCAGCTCGGAGGCCCCAGATCTCCTGCTTCCCAACCAGGGAAGGCCGGCTAGGCCCACCAGGCCCCATTCCCAAGTGCACACCCAGCTTCTGGATCGGCCCTTTCCCAGCCCTGAAAACACACACAGGCCGTACCCTGAGCCCTGCCGAGGGGGGACCTTTGCTCCCCGGGTGGGCCGAATGGCACGACTGGGTGAGGGCAGAGAAGGCCCCAGAAGGCCTTCAGGGAGCTGCCAGAGCAGAGCAGTGCTCAGGAAAAGGCACTCTTCTTTCTGCAGGCTGGATGCACCCTCGAGTTTCTGCTTGAGGCAGAGAGAGCTGAGCTAGGCGATTCCCTGGCTGAAGGCAAAGCAGAGAGTTTTTCGGTGGAGCGAGGGCTCCATCTGCTGGCCCACAAGCATGGAAGGTGAAGCCTGGCTGCCACTGAGTTCCTGAGCAGGTTTCCAAGCTGGAGGCCCTGTGGCTCTACAAGCTCGAGAGTCCTGCCTAGGACTTGCCTCTGGCAACAGAGTGGGGGCCAAGGGCCTGTGGGCTGCAGGGTGCTCGGAAGCCGCAGGGGAGGCTTTGGGCACCCAGTGCCCTGTGATGGAAAACGCTGCAGGCCTGAGCCTCCAGGCACTCCTGCAGGGCTTTGGAGTGGGAAAGCTGTCCTTAGCAGAAGGCTCCCTGCCCAGGGCTGCAGGCCTTTGTGGCTGGCTCAGCTGCAGCTTCCTTGCAGGCTGCTGGTCCAGGGGCGTGTGTGCCCTGGTCCAGAGTGCTGTAGGAGGAGGTCCTAGCAAGGGGCGAGCAAGCCCCTTGTTCCCTTGGCAGAGACTGGGCTGTGCACACAGAGGCCTGCCAGCAGTGAAGACAGTGCGGGCAGCAAGGGGGTGTGGCAGGCAGCGCCGAGGTGGCAGGAGTCCTGCTTGAGAGTGGGGTCCTGACGGTTTTGTGCTCAGGCCCCAGTGGCCCCGGGCTCACACAGCCTCTGGACCTGCAGCTTCCCAGCAGGGTAAGAGGCAAACAGGCAAGCCCCTGGGGCCTACTCGAATGAACTGTGCTCTGTCGAGGCCCTGCTGGCTGGCAGTGGCCTAGGCCAGCACAGGCCCTAGGGCTGGCTTTGGCCTGCCATCCACGTTCCTCACTCGGGCCGTTCTGCCTGTCAGACCCACCACTCCCTCGAAGTGTGCTCCTGAGGCCCTTGGACAGTTGGGGGAAGTGGAGGCTCTCCCAGCATGGGAGGCCTGCCCAGCACATTGCTCTGGGTGCAAAGAGGATTCCCTGCACCGCGGGCACCGGGACTACATTTTTCTGCACACAGGAGACACTTGGCACACACCGTGTCTGCCCATGGAAAGCGGTGTGCCAGAGAGGCACCCACCTGGGATGTATGGCCCTCTCCCATAGACGCCCTCCATGCAGCAGGCTGTCGTGGATTCAGCTGCAGGCCTTTGTGGCTGGAGAGACAGCAGCTCCTCTGGAGGCTCTGGGTCAGTGTGCACACCCGTTCGAGGAAACGAGGCCTGTGGGGTGAGGTCCTTGCAAAGAATGGCAAGCAGCCTGCTCCTTTCGATGAGACGCGCGTGTGGTGAGAGAGGCTTGGCAGCAGAGAGGAAGCAAGAGGGGCATCCAGGGAGGGGATGGGCATGCAGCTCGGAGGCCCCAGATCTCCTGCTTCCCAACCAGGGAAGGCCGGCTAGGCCCACCAGGCCCCATTCCCAAGTGCACACCCAGCTTCTGGATCGGCCCTTTCCCAGCCCTGAAAACACACACAGGCCGTACCCTGAGCCCTGCCGAGGGGGGACCTTTGCTCCCCGGGTGGGCCGAATGGCACGACTGGGTGAGGGCAGAGAAGGCCCCAGAAGGCCTTCAGGGAGCTGCCAGAGCAGAGCAGTGCTCAGGAAAAGGCACTCTTCTTTCTGCAGGCTGGATGCACCCTCGAGTTTCTGCTTGAGGCAGAGAGAGCTGAGCTAGGCGATTCCCTGGCTGAAGGCAAAGCAGAGAGTTTTTCGGTGGAGCGAGGGCTCCATCTGCTGGCCCACAAGCATGGAAGGTGAAGCCTGGCTGCCACTGAGTTCCTGAGCAGGTTTCCAAGCTGGAGGCCCTGTGGCTCTACAAGCTCGAGAGTCCTGCCTAGGACTTGCCTCTGGCAACAGAGTAGGGGCCAAGGGCCTGTGGGCTGCAGGGTGCTCGGAAGCCGCAGGGGAGGCTTTGGGCACCCAGTGCCCTGTGATGGAAAACGCTGCAGGCCTGAGCCTCCAGGCACTCCTGCAGGGCTTTGGAGTGGGAAAGCTGTCCTTAGCAGAAGGCTCCCTGCCCAGGGCTGCAGGCCTTTGTGGCTGGCTCAGCTGCAGCTTCCTTGCAGGCTGCTGGTCCAGGGGCGTGTGTGCCCTGGTCCAGAGTGCTGTAGGAGGAGGTCCTAGCAAGGGGCGAGCAAGCCCCTTGTTCCCTTGGCAGAGACTGGGCTGTGCACACAGAGGCCTGCCAGCAGTGAAGACAGTGCGGGCAGCAAGGGGGTGTGGCAGGCAGCGCCGAGGTGGCAGGAGTCCTGCTTGAGAGTGGGGTCCTGACGGTTTTGTGCTCAGGCCCCAGTGGCCCCGGGCTCACACAGCCTCTGGACCTGCAGCTTCCCAGCAGGGTAAGAGGCAAACAGGCAAGCCCCTGGGGCCTACTCGAATGAACTGTGCTCTGTCGAGGCCCTGCTGGCTGGCAGTGGCCTAGGCCAGCACAGGCCCTAGGGCTGGCTTTGGCCTGCCATCCACGTTCCTCACTCGGGCCGTTCTGCCTGTCAGACCCACCACTCCCTCGAAGTGTGCTCCTGAGGCCCTTGGACAGTTGGGGGAAGTGGAGGCTCTCCCAGCATGGGAGGCCTGCCCAGCACATTGCTCTGGGTGCAAAGAGGATTCCCTGCACCGCGGGCACCGGGACTACATTTTTCTGCACACAGGAGACACTTGGCACACACCGTGTCTGCCCATGGAAAGCGGTGTGCCAGAGAGGCACCCACCTGGGATGTATGGCCCTCTCCCATAGACGCCCTCCATGCAGCAGGCTGTCGTGGATTCGGCTGCAGGCCTTTGTGGCTGGAGAGACAGCAGCTCCTCTGGAGGCTCTGGGTCAGTGTGCACTCCCGTTCGAGGAAACGAGGCCTGTGGGGTGAGGTCCTTGCAAAGAATGGCAAGCAGCCTGCTCCTTTCGATGAGACGCGCGTGTGGTGAGAGAGGCTTGGCAGCAGAGAGGAAGCAAGAGGGGCATCCAGGGAGGGGATGGGCATGCAGCTCGGAGGCCCCAGATCTCCTGCTTCCCAACCAGGGAAGGCCGGCTAGGCCCACCAGGCCCCATTCCCAAGTGCACACCCAGCTTCTGGATCGGCCCTTTCCCAGCCCTGAAAACACACACAGGCCGTACCCTGAGCCCTGCCGAGGGGGGACCTTTGCTCCCCGGGTGGGCCGAATGGCACGACTGGGTGAGGGCAGAGAAGGCCCCAGAAGGCCTTCAGGGAGCTGCCAGAGCAGAGCAGTGCTCAGGAAAAGGCACTCTTCTTTCTGCAGGCTGGATGCACCCTCGAGTTTCTGCTTGAGGCAGAGAGAGCTGAGCTAGGCGATTCCCTGGCTGAAGGCAAAGCAGAGAGTTTTTCGGTGGAGCGAGGGCTCCATCTGCTGGCCCACAAGCATGGAAGGTGAAGCCTGGCTGCCACTGAGTTCCTGAGCAGGTTTCCAAGCTGGAGGCCCTGTGGCTCTACAAGCTCGAGAGTCCTGCCTAGGACTTGCCTCTGGCAACAGAGTGGGGGCCAAGGGCCTGTGGGCTGCAGGGTGCTCGGAAGCCGCAGGGGAGGCTTTGGGCACCCAGTGCCCTGTGATGGAAAACGCTGCAGGCCTGAGCCTCCAGGAACTCCTGCAGGGCTTTGGAGTGGGAAAGCTGTCCTTAGCAGAAGGCTCCCTGCCCAGGGCTGCAGGCCTTTGTGGCTGGCTCAGCTGCAGCTTCCTTGCAGGCTGCTGGTCCAGGGGCGTGTGTGCCCTGGTCCAGAGTGCTGTAGGAGGAGGTCCTAGCAAGGGGCGAGCAAGCCCCTTGTTCCCTTGGCAGAGACTGGGCTGTGCACACAGAGGCCTGCCAGCAGTGAAGACAGTGCGGGCAGCAAGGGGGTGTGGCAGGCAGCGCCGAGGTGGCAGGAGTCCTGCTTGAGAGTGGGGTCCTGACGGTTTTGTGCTCAGGCCCCAGTGGCCCCGGGCTCACACAGCCTCTGGACCTGCAGCTTCCCAGCAGGGTAAGAGGCAAACAGGCAAGCCCCTGGGGCCTACTCGAATGAACTGTGCTCTGTCGAGGCCCTGCTGGCTGGCAGTGGCCTAGGCCAGCACAGGCCCTAGGGCTGGCTTTGGCCTGCCATCCACGTTCCTCACTCGGGCCGTTCTGCCTGTCAGACCCACCACTCCCTCGAAGTGTGCTCCTGAGGCCCTTGGACAGTTGGGGGAAGTGGAGGCTCTCCCAGCATGGGAGGCCTGCCCAGCACATTGCTCTGGGTGCAAAGAGGATTCCCTGCACCGCGGGCACCGGGACTACATTTTCTGCACACAGGAGACACTTGGCACACACCGTGTCTGCCCATGGAAAGCGGTGTGCCAGAGAGGCACCCACCTGGGATGTATGGCCCTCTCCCATAGACGCCCTCCATGCAGCAGGCTGTCGTGGATTCAGCTGCAGGCCTTTGTGGCTGGAGAGACAGCAGCTCCTCTGGAGGCTCTGGGTCAGTGTGCACTCCCGTTCGAGGAAACGAGGCCTGTGGGGTGAGGTCCTTGCAAAGAATGGCAAGCAGCCTGCTCCTTTCGATGAGACGCGCGTGTGGTGAGAGAGGCTTGGCAGCAGAGAGGAAGCAAGAGGGGCATCCAGGGAGGGGATGGGCATGCAGCTCGGAGGCCCCAGATCTCCTGCTTCCCAACCAGGGAAGGCCGGCTAGGCCCACCAGGCCCCATTCCCAAGTGCACACCCAGCTTCTGGATCGGCCCTTTCCCAGCCCTGAAAACACACACAGGCCGTACCCTGAGCCCTGCCGAGGGGGGACCTTTGCTCCCCGGGTGGGCCGAATGGCACGACTGGGTGAGGGCAGAGAAGGCCCCAGAAGGCCTTCAGGGAGCTGCCAGAGCAGAGCAGTGCTCAGGAAAAGGCACTCTTCTTTCTGCAGGCTGGATGCACCCTCGAGTTTCTGCTTGAGGCAGAGAGAGCTGAGCTAGGCGATTCCCTGGCTGAAGGCAAAGCAGAGAGTTTTTCGGTGGAGCGAGGGCTCCATCTGCTGGCCCACAAGCATGGAAGGTGAAGCCTGGCTGCCACTGAGTTCCTGAGCAGGTTTCCAAGCTGGAGGCCCTGTGGCTCTACAAGCTCGAGAGTCCTGCCTAGGACTTGCCTCTGGCAACAGAGTGGGGGCCAAGGGCCTGTGGGCTGCAGGGTGCTCGGAAGCCGCAGGGGAGGCTTTGGGCACCCAGTGCCCTGTGATGGAAAACGCTGCAGGCCTGAGCCTCCAGGCACTCCTGCAGGGCTTTGGAGTGGGAAAGCTGTCCTTAGCAGAAGGCTCCCTGCCCAGGGCTGCAGGCCTTTGTGGCTGGCTCAGCTGCAGCTTCCTTGCAGGCTGCTGGTCCAGGGGCGTGTGTGCCCTGGTCCAGAGTGCTGTAGGAGGAGGTCCTAGCAAGGGGCGAGCAAGCCCCTTGTTCCCTTGGCAGAGACTGGGCTGTGCACACAGAGGCCTGCCAGCAGTGAAGACAGTGCGGGCAGCAAGGGGGTGTGGCAGGCAGCGCCGAGGTGGCAGGAGTCCTGCTTGAGAGTGGGGTCCTGACGGTTTTGTGCTCAGGCCCCAGTGGCCCCGGGCTCACACAGCCTCTGGACCTGCAGCTTCCCAGCAGGGTAAGAGGCAAACAGGCAAGCCCCTGGGGCCTACTCGAATGAACTGTGCTCTGTCGAGGCCCTGCTGGCTGGCAGTGGCCTAGGCCAGCACAGGCCCTAGGGCTGGCTTTGGCCTGCCATCCACGTTCCTCACTCGGGCCGTTCTGCCTGTCAGACCCACCACTCCCTCGAAGTGTGCTCCTGAGGCCCTTGGACAGTTGGGGGAAGTGGAGGCTCTCCCAGCATGGGAGGCCTGCCCAGCACATTGCTCTGGGTGCAAAGAGGATTCCCTGCACCGCGGGCACCGGGACTACATTTTTCTGCACACAGGAGACACTTGGCACACACCGTGTCTGCCCATGGAAAGCGGTGTGCCAGAGAGGCACCCACCTGGGATGTATGGCCCTCTCCCATAGACGCCCTCCATGCAGCAGGCTGTCGTGGATTCAGCTGCAGGCCTTTGTGGCTGGAGAGACAGCAGCTCCTCTGGAGGCTCTGGGTCAGTGTGCACTCCCGTTCGAGGAAACGAGGCCTGTGGGGTGAGGTCCTTGCAAAGAATGGCAAGCAGCCTGCTCCTTTCGATGAGACGCGCGTGTGGTGAGAGAGGCTTGGCAGCAGAGAGGAAGCAAGAGGGGCATCCAGGGAGGGGATGGGCATGCAGCTCGGAGGCCCCAGATCTCCTGCTTCCCAACCAGGGAAGGCCGGCTAGGCCCACCAGGCCCCATTCCCAAGTGCACACCCAGCTTCTGGATCGGCCCTTTCCCAGCCCTGAAAACACACACAGGCCGTACCCTGAGCCCTGCCGAGGGGGGACCTTTGCTCCCCGGGTGGGCCGAATGGCACGACTGGGTGAGGGCAGAGAAGGCCCCAGAAGGCCTTCAGGGAGCTGCCAGAGCAGAGCAGTGCTCAGGAAAAGGCACTCTTCTTTCTGCAGGCTGGATGCACCCTCGAGTTTCTGCTTGAGGCAGAGAGAGCTGAGCTAGGCGATTCCCTGGCTGAAGGCAAAGCAGAGAGTTTTTCGGTGGAGCGAGGGCTCCATCTGCTGGCCGACAAGCATGGAAGGTGAAGCCTGGCTGCCACTGAGTTCCTGAGCAGGTTTCCAAGCTGGAGGCCCTGTGGCTCTACAAGCTCGAGAGTCCTGCCTAGGACTTGCCTCTGGCAACAGAGTAGGGGCCAAGGGCCTGTGGGCTGCAGGGTGCTCGGAAGCCGCAGGGGAGGCTTTGGGCACCCAGTGCCCTGTGATGGAAAACGCTGCAGGCCTGAGCCTCCAGGCACTCCTGCAGGGCTTTGGAGTGGGAAAGCTGTCCTTAGCAGAAGGCTCCCTGCCCAGGGCTGCAGGCCTTTGTGGCTGGCTCAGCTGCAGCTTCCTTGCAGGCTGCTGGTCCAGGGGCGTGTGTGCCCTGGTCCAGAGTGCTGTAGGAGGAGGTCCTAGCAAGGGGCGAGCAAGCCCCTTGTTCCCTTGGCAGAGACTGGGCTGTGCACACAGAGGCCTGCCAGCAGTGAAGACAGTGCGGGCAGCAAGGGGGTGTGGCAGGCAGCGCCGAGGTGGCAGGAGTCCTGCTTGAGAGTGGGGTCCTGACGGTTTTGTGCTCAGGCCCCAGTGGCCCCGGGCTCACACAGCCTCTGGACCTGCAGCTTCCCAGCAGGGTAAGAGGCAAACAGGCAAGCCCCTGGGGCCTACTCGAATGAACTGTGCTCTGTCGAGGCCCTGCTGGCTGGCAGTGGCCTAGGCCAGCACAGGCCCTAGGGCTGGCTTTGGCCTGCCATCCACGTTCCTCACTCGGGCCGTTCTGCCTGTCAGACCCACCACTCCCTCGAAGTGTGCTCCTGAGGCCCTTGGACAGTTGGGGGAAGTGGAGGCTCTCCCAGCATGGGAGGCCTGCCCAGCACATTGCTCTGGGTGCAAAGAGGATTCCCTGCACCGCGGGCACCGGGACTACATTTTTCTGCACACAGGAGACACTTGGCACACACCGTGTCTGCCCATGGAAAGCGGTGTGCCAGAGAGGCACCCACCTGGGATGTATGGCCCTCTCCCATAGACGCCCTCCATGCAGCAGGCTGTCGTGGATTCGGCTGCAGGCCTTTGTGGCTGGAGAGACAGCAGCTCCTCTGGAGGCTCTGGGTCAGTGTGCACTCCCGTTCGAGGAAACGAGGCCTGTGGGGTGAGGTCCTTGCAAAGAATGGCAAGCAGCCTGCTCCTTTCGATGAGACGCGCGTGTGGTGAGAGAGGCTTGGCAGCAGAGAGGAAGCAAGAGGGGCATCCAGGGAGGGGATGGGCATGCAGCTCGGAGGCCCCAGATCTCCTGCTTCCCAACCAGGGAAGGCCGGCTAGGCCCACCAGGCCCCATTCCCAAGTGCACACCCAGCTTCTGGATCGGCCCTTTCCCAGCCCTGAAAACACACACAGGCCGTACCCTGAGCCCTGCCGAGGGGGGACCTTTGCTCCCCGGGTGGGCCGAATGGCACGACTGGGTGAGGGCAGAGAAGGCCCCAGAAGGCCTTCAGGGAGCTGCCAGAGCAGAGCAGTGCTCAGGAAAAGGCACTCTTCTTTCTGCAGGCTGGATGCACCCTCGAGTTTCTGCTTGAGGCAGAGAGAGCTGAGCTAGGCGATTCCCTGGCTGAAGGCAAAGCAGAGAGTTTTTCGGTGGAGCGAGGGCTCCATCTGCTGGCCCACAAGCATGGAAGGTGAAGCCTGGCTGCCACTGAGTTCCTGAGCAGGTTTCCAAGCTGGAGGCCCTGTGGCTCTACAAGCTCGAGAGTCCTGCCTAGGACTTGCCTCTGGCAACAGAGTGGGGGCCAAGGGCCTGTGGGCTGCAGGGTGCTCGGAAGCCGCAGGGGAGGCTTTGGGCACCCAGTGCCCTGTGATGGAAAACGCTGCAGGCCTGAGCCTCCAGGAACTCCTGCAGGGCTTTGGAGTGGGAAAGCTGTCCTTAGCAGAAGGCTCCCTGCCCAGGGCTGCAGGCCTTTGTGGCTGGCTCAGCTGCAGCTTCCTTGCAGGCTGCTGGTCCAGGGGCGTGTGTGCCCTGGTCCAGAGTGCTGTAGGAGGAGGTCCTAGCAAGGGGCGAGCAAGCCCCTTGTTCCCTTGGCAGAGACTGGGCTGTGCACACAGAGGCCTGCCAGCAGTGAAGACAGTGCGGGCAGCAAGGGGGTGTGGCAGGCAGCGCCGAGGTGGCAGGAGTCCTGCTTGAGAGTGGGGTCCTGACGGTTTTGTGCTCAGGCCCCAGTGGCCCCGGGCTCACACAGCCTCTGGACCTGCAGCTTCCCAGCAGGGTAAGAGGCAAACAGGCAAGCCCCTGGGGCCTACTCGAATGAACTGTGCTCTGTCGAGGCCCTGCTGGCTGGCAGTGGCCTAGGCCAGCACAGGCCCTAGGGCTGGCTTTGGCCTGCCATCCACGTTCCTCACTCGGGCCGTTCTGCCTGTCAGACCCACCACTCCCTCGAAGTGTGCTCCTGAGGCCCTTGGACAGTTGGGGGAAGTGGAGGCTCTCCCAGCATGGGAGGCCTGCCCAGCACATTGCTCTGGGTGCAAAGAGGATTCCCTGCACCGCGGGCACCGGGACTACATTTTCTGCACACAGGAGACACTTGGCACACACCGTGTCTGCCCATGGAAAGCGGTGTGCCAGAGAGGCACCCACCTGGGATGTATGGCCCTCTCCCATAGACGCCCTCCATGCAGCAGGCTGTCGTGGATTCAGCTGCAGGCCTTTGTGGCTGGAGAGACAGCAGCTCCTCTGGAGGCTCTGGGTCAGTGTGCACTCCCGTTCGAGGAAACGAGGCCTGTGGGGTGAGGTCCTTGCAAAGAATGGCAAGCAGCCTGCTCCTTTCGATGAGACGCGCGTGTGGTGAGAGAGGCTTGGCAGCAGAGAGGAAGCAAGAGGGGCATCCAGGGAGGGGATGGGCATGCAGCTCGGAGGCCCCAGATCTCCTGCTTCCCAACCAGGGAAGGCCGGCTAGGCCCACCAGGCCCCATTCCCAAGTGCACACCCAGCTTCTGGATCGGCCCTTTCCCAGCCCTGAAAACACACACAGGCCGTACCCTGAGCCCTGCCGAGGGGGGACCTTTGCTCCCCGGGTGGGCCGAATGGCACGACTGGGTGAGGGCAGAGAAGGCCCCAGAAGGCCTTCAGGGAGCTGCCAGAGCAGAGCAGTGCTCAGGAAAAGGCACTCTTCTTTCTGCAGGCTGGATGCACCCTCGAGTTTCTGCTTGAGGCAGAGAGAGCTGAGCTAGGCGATTCCCTGGCTGAAGGCAAAGCAGAGAGTTTTTCGGTGGAGCGAGGGCTCCATCTGCTGGCCCACAAGCATGGAAGGTGAAGCCTGGCTGCCACTGAGTTCCTGAGCAGGTTTCCAAGCTGGAGGCCCTGTGGCTCTACAAGCTCGAGAGTCCTGCCTAGGACTTGCCTCTGGCAACAGAGTGGGGGCCAAGGGCCTGTGGGCTGCAGGGTGCTCAGAAGCCGCAGGGGAGGCTTTGGGCACCCAGTGCCCTGTGATGGAAAACGCTGCAGGCCTGAGCCTCCAGGAACTCCTGCAGGGCTTTGGAGTGGCAAAGCTGTCCTTAGCAGAAGGCTCCCTGCCCAGGGCTGCAGGCCTTTGTGGCTGGCTCAGCTGCAGCTTCCTTGCAGGCTGCTGGTCCAGGGGCGTGTGTGCCCTGGTCCAGAGTGCTGTAGGAGGAGGTCCTAGCAAGGGGCGAGCAAGCCCCTTGTTCCCTTGGCAGAGACTGGGCTGTGCACACAGAGGCCTGCCAGCAGTGAAGACAGTGCGGGCAGCAAGGGGGTGTGGCAGGCAGCGCCGAGGTGGCAGGAGTCCTGCTTGAGAGTGGGGTCCTGACGGTTTTGTGCTCAGGCCCCAGTGGCCCCGGGCTCACACAGCCTCTGGACCTGCAGCTTCCCAGCAGGGTAAGAGGCAAACAGGCAAGCCCCTGGGGCCTACTCGAATGAACTGTGCTCTGTCGAGGCCCTGCTGGCTGGCAGTGGCCTAGGCCAGCACAGGCCCTAGGGCTGGCTTTGGCCTGCCATCCACGTTCCTCACTCGGGCCGTTCTGCCTGTCAGACCCACCACTCCCTCGAAGTGTGCTCCTGAGGCCCTTGGACAGTTGGGGGAAGTGGAGGCTCTCCCAGCATGGGAGGCCTGCCCAGCACATTGCTCTGGGTGCAAAGAGGATTCCCTGCACCGCGGGCACCGGGACTACATTTTCTGCACACAGGAGACACTTGGCACACACCGTGTCTGCCCATGGAAAGCGGTGTGCCAGAGAGGCACCCACCTGGGATGTATGGCCCTCTCCCATAGACGCCCTCCATGCAGCAGGCTGTCGTGGATTCAGCTGCAGGCCTTTGTGGCTGGAGAGACAGCAGCTCCTCTGGAGGCTCTGGGTCAGTGTGCACTCCCGTTCGAGGAAACGAGGCCTGTGGGGTGAGGTCCTTGCAAAGAATGGCAAGCAGCCTGCTCCTTTCGATGAGACGCGCGTGTGGTGAGAGAGGCTTGGCAGCAGAGAAGAAGCAAGAGGGGCATCCAGGGAGGGGATGGGCATGCAGCTCGGAGGCCCCAGATCTCCTGCTTCCCAACCAGGGAAGGCCGGGTAGGCCCACCAGGCCCCATTCCCAAGTGCACACCCAGCTTCTGGATCGGCCCTTTCCCAGCCCTGAAAACACACACAGGCCGTACCCTGAGCCCTGCCGAGGGGGGACCTTTGCTCCCCGGGTGGGCCGAATGGCACGACTGGGTGAGGGCAGAGAAGGCCCCAGAAGGCCTTCAGGGAGCTGCCAGAGCAGAGCAGTGCTCAGGAAAAGGCACTCTTCTCTCTGCAGGCTGGATGCACCCTCGAGTTTCTGCTTGAGGCAGAGAGAGCTGAGCTAGGCGATTCCCTGGCTGAAGGCAAAGCAGAGAGTTTTTCGGTGGAGCGAGGGCTTCATCTGCTGGCCCACAAGCATGGAAGGTGAAGCCTGGCTGCCACTGAGTTCCTGAGCAGGTTTCCAAGCTGGAGGCCCTGTGGCTCTACAAGCTCGAGAGTCCTGCCTAGGACTTGCCTCTGGCAACAGAGTGGGGGCCAAGGGCCTGTGGGCTGCAGGGTGCTCGGAAGCCGCAGGGGAGGCTTTGGGCACCCAGTGCCCTGTGATGGAAAACGCTGCAGGCCTGAGCCTCCAGGCACTCCTGCAGGGCTTTGGAGTGGGAAAGCTGTCCTTAGCAGAAGGCTCCCTGCCCAGGGCTGCAGGCCTTTGTGGCTGGCTCAGCTGCAGCTTCCTTGCAGGCTGCTGGTCCAGGGGCGTGTGTGCCCTGGTCCAGAGTGCTGTAGGAGGAGGTCCTAGCAAGGGGCGAGCAAGCCCCTTGTTCCCTTGGCAGAGACTGGGCTGTGCACACAGAGGCCTGCCAGCAGTGAAGACAGTGCGGGCAGCAAGGGGGTGTGGCAGGCAGCGCCGAGGTGGCAGGAGTCCTGCTTGAGAGTGGGGTCCTGACGGTTTTGTGCTCAGGCCCCAGTGGCCCCGGGCTCACACAGCCTCTGGACCTGCAGCTTCCCAGCAGGGTAAGAGGCAAACAGGCAAGCCCCTGGGGCCTACTCGAATGAACTGTGCTCTGTCGAGGCCCTGCTGGCTGGCAGTGGCCTAGGCCAGCACAGGCCCTAGGGCTGGCTTTGGCCTGCCATCCACGTTCCTCACTCGGGCCGTTCTGCCTGTCAGACCCACCACTCCCTCGAAGTGTGCTCCTGAGGCCCTTGGACAGTTGGGGGAAGTGGAGGCTCTCCCAGCATGGGAGGCCTGCCCAGCACATTGCTCTGGGTGCAAAGAGGATTCCCTGCACCGCGGGCACCGGGACTACATTTTTCTGCACACAGGAGACACTTGGCACACACCGTGTCTGCCCATGGAAAGCGGTGTGCCAGAGAGGCACCCACCTGGGATGTATGGCCCTCTCCCATAGACGCCCTCCATGCAGCAGGCTGTCGTGGATTCGGCTGCAGGCCTTTGTGGCTGGAGAGACAGCAGCTCCTCTGGAGGCTCTGGGTCAGTGTGCACTCCCGTTCGAGGAAACGAGGCCTGTGGGGTGAGGTCCTTGCAAAGAATGGCAAGCAGCCTGCTCCTTTCGATGAGACGCGCGTGTGGTGAGAGAGGCTTGGCAGCAGAGAGGAAGCAAGAGGGGCATCCAGGGAGGGGATGGGCATGCAGCTCGGAGGCCCCAGATCTCCTGCTTCCCAACCAGGGAAGGCCGGCTAGGCCCACCAGGCCCCATTCCCAAGTGCACACCCAGCTTCTGGATCGGCCCTTTCCCAGCCCTGAAAACACACACAGGCCGTACCCTGAGCCCTGCCGAGGGGGGACCTTTGCTCCCCGGGTGGGCCGAATGGCACGACTGGGTGAGGGCAGAGAAGGCCCCAGAAGGCCTTCAGGGAGCTGCCAGAGCAGAGCAGTGCTCAGGAAAAGGCACTCTTCTTTCTGCAGGCTGGATGCACCCTCGAGTTTCTGCTTGAGGCAGAGAGAGCTGAGCTAGGCGATTCCCTGGCTGAAGGCAAAGCAGAGAGTTTTTCGGTGGAGCGAGGGCTCCATCTGCTGGCCCACAAGCATGGAAGGTGAAGCCTGGCTGCCACTGAGTTCCTGAGCAGGTTTCCAAGCTGGAGGCCCTGTGGCTCTACAAGCTCGAGAGTCCTGCCTAGGACTTGCCTCTGGCAACAGAGTGGGGGCCAAGGGCCTGTGGGCTGCAGGGTGCTCGGAAGCCGCAGGGGAGGCTTTGGGCACCCAGTGCCCTGTGATGGAAAACGCTGCAGGCCTGAGCCTCCAGGAACTCCTGCAGGGCTTTGGAGTGGGAAAGCTGTCCTTAGCAGAAGGCTCCCTGCCCAGGGCTGCAGGCCTTTGTGGCTGGCTCAGCTGCAGCTTCCTTGCAGGCTGCTGGTCCAGGGGCGTGTGTGCCCTGGTCCAGAGTGCTGTAGGAGGAGGTCCTAGCAAGGGGCGAGCAAGCCCCTTGTTCCCTTGGCAGAGACTGGGCTGTGCACACAGAGGCCTGCCAGCAGTGAAGACAGTGCGGGCAGCAAGGGGGTGTGGCAGGCAGCGCCGAGGTGGCAGGAGTCCTGCTTGAGAGTGGGGTCCTGACGGTTTTGTGCTCAGGCCCCAGTGGCCCCGGGCTCACACAGCCTCTGGACCTGCAGCTTCCCAGCAGGGTAAGAGGCAAACAGGCAAGCCCCTGGGGCCTACTCGAATGAACTGTGCTCTGTCGAGGCCCTGCTGGCTGGCAGTGGCCTAGGCCAGCACAGGCCCTAGGGCTGGCTTTGGCCTGCCATCCACGTTCCTCACTCGGGCCGTTCTGCCTGTCAGACCCACCACTCCCTCGAAGTGTGCTCCTGAGGCCCTTGGACAGTTGGGGGAAGTGGAGGCTCTCCCAGCATGGGAGGCCTGCCCAGCACATTGCTCTGGGTGCAAAGAGGATTCCCTGCACCGCGGGCACCGGGGACTACATTTTCTGCACACAGGAGACACTTGGCACACACCGTGTCTGCCCATGGAAAGCGGTGTGCCAGAGAGGGCACCCACCTGGGATGTATGGCCCTCTCCCATAGACGCCCTCCATGCAGCAGGCTGTCGTGGATTCAGCTGCAGGCCTTTGTGGCTGGAGAGACAGCAGCTCCTCTGGAGGCTCTGGGTCAGTGTGCACTCCCGTTCGAGGAAACGAGGCCTGTGGGGTGAGGTCCTTGCAAAGAATGGCAAGCAGCCTGCTCCTTTCGATGAGACGCGCGTGTGGTGAGAGAGGCTTGGCAGCAGAGAGGAAGCAAGAGGGGCATCCAGGGAGGGGATGGGCATGCAGCTCGGAGGCCCCAGATCTCCTGCTTCCCAACCAGGGAAGGCCGGCTAGGCCCACCAGGCCCCATTCCCAAGTGCACACCCAGCTTCTGGATCGGCCCTTTCCCAGCCCTGAAAACACACACAGGCCGTACCCTGAGCCCTGCCGAGGGGGGACCTTTGCTCCCCGGGTGGGCCGAATGGCACGACTGGGTGAGGGCAGAGAAGGCCCCAGAAGGCCTTCAGGGAGCTGCCAGAGCAGAGCAGTGCTCAGGAAAAGGCACTCTTCTTTCTGCAGGCTGGATGCACCCTCGAGTTTCTGCTTGACAGAGAGAGCTGAGCTAGGCGATTCCCTGGCTGAAGGCAAAGCAGAGAGTTTTTCGGTGGAGCGAGGGCTCCATCTGCTGGCCCACAAGCATGGAAGGTGAAGCCTGGCTGCCACTGAGTTCCTGAGCAGGTTTCCAAGCTGGAGGCCCTGTGGCTCTACAAGCTCGAGAGTCCTGCCTAGGACTTGCCTCTGGCAACAGAGTGGGGGCCAAGGGCCTGTGGGCTGCAGGGTGCTCAGAAGCCGCAGGGGAGGCTTTGGGCACCCAGTGCCCTGTGATGGAAAACGCTGCAGGCCTGAGCCTCCAGGAACTCCTGCAGGGCTTTGGAGTGGCAAAGCTGTCCTTAGCAGAAGGCTCCCTGCCCAGGGCTGCAGGCCTTTGTGGCTGGCTCAGCTGCAGCTTCCTTGCAGGCTGCTGGTCCAGGGGCGTGTGTGCCCTGGTCCAGAGTGCTGTAGGAGGAGGTCCTAGCAAGGGGCGAGCAAGCCCCTTGTTCCCTTGGCAGAGACTGGGCTGTGCACACAGAGGCCTGCCAGCAGTGAAGACAGTGCGGGCAGCAAGGGGGTGTGGCAGGCAGCGCCGAGGTGGCAGGAGTCCTGCTTGAGAGTGGGGTCCTGACGGTTTTGTGCTCAGGCCCCAGTGGCCCCGGGCTCACACAGCCTCTGGACCTGCAGCTTCCCAGCAGGGTAAGAGGCAAACAGGCAAGCCCCTGGGGCCTACTCGAATGAACTGTGCTCTGTCGAGGCCCTGCTGGCTGGCAGTGGCCTAGGCCAGCACAGGCCCTAGGGCTGGCTTTGGCCTGCCATCCACGTTCCTCACTCGGGCCGTTCTGCCTGTCAGACCCACCACTCCCTCGAAGTGTGCTCCTGAGGCCCTTGGACAGTTGGGGGAAGTGGAGGCTCTCCCAGCATGGGAGGCCTGCCCAGCACATTGCTCTGGGTGCAAAGAGGATTCCCTGCACCGCGGGCACCGGGACTACATTTTCTGCACACAGGAGACACTTGGCACACACCGTGTCTGCCCATGGAAAGCGGTGTGCCAGAGAGGCACCCACCTGGGATGTATGGCCCTCTCCCATAGACGCCCTCCATGCAGCAGGCTGTCGTGGATTCAGCTGCAGGCCTTTGTGGCTGGAGAGACAGCAGCTCCTCTGGAGGCTCTGGGTCAGTGTGCACTCCCGTTCGAGGAAACGAGGCCTGTGGGGTGAGGTCCTTGCAAAGAATGGCAAGCAGCCTGCTCCTTTCGATGAGACGCGCGTGTGGTGAGAGAGGCTTGGCAGCAGAGAAGAAGCAAGAGGGGCATCCAGGGAGGGGATGGGCATGCAGCTCGGAGGCCCCAGATCTCCTGCTTCCCAACCAGGGAAGGCCGGGTAGGCCCACCAGGCCCCATTCCCAAGTGCACACCCAGCTTCTGGATCGGCCCTTTCCCAGCCCTGAAAACACACACAGGCCGTACCCTGAGCCCTGCCGAGGGGGGACCTTTGCTCCCCGGGTGGGCCGAATGGCACGACTGGGTGAGGGCAGAGAAGGCCCCAGAAGGCCTTCAGGGAGCTGCCAGAGCAGAGCAGTGCTCAGGAAAAGGCACTCTTCTCTCTGCAGGCTGGATGCACCCTCGAGTTTCTGCTTGAGGCAGAGAGAGCTGAGCTAGGCGATTCCCTGGCTGAAGGCAAAGCAGAGAGTTTTTCGGTGGAGCGAGGGCTTCATCTGCTGGCCCACAAGCATGGAAGGTGAAGCCTGGCTGCCACTGAGTTCCTGAGCAGGTTTCCAAGCTGGAGGCCCTGTGGCTCTACAAGCTCGAGAGTCCTGCCTAGGACTTGCCTCTGGCAACAGAGTGGGGGCCAAGGGCCTGTGGGCTGCAGGGTGCTCGGAAGCCGCAGGGGAGGCTTTGGGCACCCAGTGCCCTGTGATGGAAAACGCTGCAGGCCTGAGCCTCCAGGCACTCCTGCAGGGCTTTGGAGTGGGAAAGCTGTCCTTAGCAGAAGGCTCCCTGCCCAGGGCTGCAGGCCTTTGTGGCTGGCTCAGCTGCAGCTTCCTTGCAGGCTGCTGGTCCAGGGGCGTGTGTGCCCTGGTCCAGAGTGCTGTAGGAGGAGGTCCTAGCAAGGGGCGAGCAAGCCCCTTGTTCCCTTGGCAGAGACTGGGCTGTGCACACAGAGGCCTGCCAGCAGTGAAGACAGTGCGGGCAGCAAGGGGGTGTGGCAGGCAGCGCCGAGGTGGCAGGAGTCCTGCTTGAGAGTGGGGTCCTGACGGTTTTGTGCTCAGGCCCCAGTGGCCCCGGGCTCACACAGCCTCTGGACCTGCAGCTTCCCAGCAGGGTAAGAGGCAAACAGGCAAGCCCCTGGGGCCTACTCGAATGAACTGTGCTCTGTCGAGGCCCTGCTGGCTGGCAGTGGCCTAGGCCAGCACAGGCCCTAGGGCTGGCTTTGGCCTGCCATCCACGTTCCTCACTCGGGCCGTTCTGCCTGTCAGACCCACCACTCCCTCGAAGTGTGCTCCTGAGGCCCTTGGACAGTTGGGGGAAGTGGAGGCTCTCCCAGCATGGGAGGCCTGCCCAGCACATTGCTCTGGGTGCAAAGAGGATTCCCTGCACCGCGGGCACCGGGACTACATTTTTCTGCACACAGGAGACACTTGGCACACACCGTGTCTGCCCATGGAAAGCGGTGTGCCAGAGAGGCACCCACCTGGGATGTATGGCCCTCTCCCATAGACGCCCTCCATGCAGCAGGCTGTCGTGGATTCGGCTGCAGGCCTTTGTGGCTGGAGAGACAGCAGCTCCTCTGGAGGCTCTGGGTCAGTGTGCACTCCCGTTCGAGGAAACGAGGCCTGTGGGGTGAGGTCCTTGCAAAGAATGGCAAGCAGCCTGCTCCTTTCGATGAGACGCGCGTGTGGTGAGAGAGGCTTGGCAGCAGAGAGGAAGCAAGAGGGGCATCCAGGGAGGGGATGGGCATGCAGCTCGGAGGCCCCAGATCTCCTGCTTCCCAACCAGGGAAGGCCGGCTAGGCCCACCAGGCCCCATTCCCAAGTGCACACCCAGCTTCTGGATCGGCCCTTTCCCAGCCCTGAAAACACACACAGGCCGTACCCTGAGCCCTGCCGAGGGGGGACCTTTGCTCCCCGGGTGGGCCGAATGGCACGACTGGGTGAGGGCAGAGAAGGCCCCAGAAGGCCTTCAGGGAGCTGCCAGAGCAGAGCAGTGCTCAGGAAAAGGCACTCTTCTTTCTGCAGGCTGGATGCACCCTCGAGTTTCTGCTTGAGGCAGAGAGAGCTGAGCTAGGCGATTCCCTGGCTGAAGGCAAAGCAGAGAGTTTTTCGGTGGAGCGAGGGCTCCATCTGCTGGCCCACAAGCATGGAAGGTGAAGCCTGGCTGCCACTGAGTTCCTGAGCAGGTTTCCAAGCTGGAGGCCCTGTGGCTCTACAAGCTCGAGAGTCCTGCCTAGGACTTGCCTCTGGCAACAGAGTGGGGGCCAAGGGCCTGTGGGCTGCAGGGTGCTCGGAAGCCGCAGGGGAGGCTTTGGGCACCCAGTGCCCTGTGATGGAAAACACTGCAGGCCTGAGCCTCCAGGAACTCCTGCAGGGCTTTGGAGTGGCAAAGCTGTCCTTAGCAGAAGGCTCCCTGCCCAGGGCTGCAGGCCTTTGTGGCTGGCTCAGCTGCAGCTTCCTTGCAGGCTGCTGGTCCAGGGGCGTGTGTGCCCTGGTCCAGAGTGCTGTAGGAGGAGGTCCTAGCAAGGGGCGAGCAAGCCCCTTGTTCCCTTGGCAGAGACTGGGCTGTGCACACAGAGGCCTGCCAGCAGTGAAGACAGTGCGGGCAGCAAGGGGGTGTGGCAGGCAGCGCCGAGGTGGCAGGAGTCCTGCTTGAGAGTGGGGTCCTGACGGTTTTGTGCTCAGGCCCCAGTGGCCCCGGGCTCACACAGCCTCTGGACCTGCAGCTTCCCAGCAGGGTAAGAGGCAAACAGGCAAGCCCCTGGGGCCTACTCGAATGAACTGTGCTCTGTCGAGGCCCTGCTGGCTGGCAGTGGCCTAGGCCAGCACAGGCCCTAGGGCTGGCTTTGGCCTGCCATCCACGTTCCTCACTCGGGCCGTTCTGCCTGTCAGACCCACCACTCCCTCGAAGTGTGCTCCTGAGGCCCTTGGACAGTTGGGGGAAGTGGAGGCTCTCCCAGCATGGGAGGCCTGCCCAGCACATTGCTCTGGGTGCAAAGAGGATTCCCTGCACCGCGGGCACCGGGACTACATTTTCTGCACACAGGAGACACTTGGCACACACCGTGTCTGCCCATGGAAAGCGGTGTGCCAGAGAGGCACCCACCTGGGATGTATGGCCCTCTCCCATAGACGCCCTCCATGCAGCAGGCTGTCGTGGATTCAGCTGCAGGCCTTTGTGGCTGGAGAGACAGCAGCTCCTCTGGAGGCTCTGGGTCAGTGTGCACTCCCGTTCGAGGAAACGAGGCCTGTGGGGTGAGGTCCTTGCAAAGAATGGCAAGCAGCCTGCTCCTTTCGATGAGACGCGCGTGTGGTGAGAGAGGCTTGGCAGCAGAGAGGAAGCAAGAGGGGCATCCAGGGAGGGGATGGGCATGCAGCTCGGAGGCCCCAGATCTCCTGCTTCCCAACCAGGGAAGGCCGGCTAGGCCCACCAGGCCCCATTCCCAAGTGCACACCCAGCTTCTGGATCGGCCCTTTCCCAGCCCTGAAAACACACACAGGCCGTACCCTGAGCCCTGCCGAGGGGGGACCTTTGCTCCCCGGGTGGGCCGAATGGCACGACTGGGTGAGGGCAGAGAAGGCCCCAGAAGGCCTTCAGGGAGCTGCCAGAGCAGAGCAGTGCTCAGGAAAAGGCACTCTTCTTTCTGCAGGCTGGATGCACCCTCGAGTTTCTGCTTGAGGCAGAGAGAGCTGAGCTAGGCGATTCCCTGGCTGAAGGCAAAGCAGAGAGTTTTTCGGTGGAGCGAGGGCTCCATCTGCTGGCCCACAAGCATGGAAGGTGAAGCCTGGCTGCCACTGAGTTCCTGAGCAGGTTTCCAAGCTGGAGGCCCTGTGGCTCTACAAGCTCGAGAGTCCTGCCTAGGACTTGCCTCTGGCAACAGAGTGGGGGCCAAGGGCCTGTGGGCTGCAGGGTGCTCAGAAGCCGCAGGGGAGGCTTTGGGCACCCAGTGCCCTGTGATGGAAAACGCTGCAGGCCTGAGCCTCCAGGAACTCCTGCAGGGCTTTGGAGTGGCAAAGCTGTCCTTAGCAGAAGGCTCCCTGCCCAGGGCTGCAGGCCTTTGTGGCTGGCTCAGCTGCAGCTTCCTTGCAGGCTGCTGGTCCAGGGGCGTGTGTGCCCTGGTCCAGAGTGCTGTAGGAGGAGGTCCTAGCAAGGGGCGAGCAAGCCCCTTGTTCCCTTGGCAGAGACTGGGCTGTGCACACAGAGGCCTGCCAGCAGTGAAGACAGTGCGGGCAGCAAGGGGGTGTGGCAGGCAGCGCCGAGGTGGCAGGAGTCCTGCTTGAGAGTGGGGTCCTGACGGTTTTGTGCTCAGGCCCCAGTGGCCCCGGGCTCACACAGCCTCTGGACCTGCAGCTTCCCAGCAGGGTAAGAGGCAAACAGGCAAGCCCCTGGGGCCTACTCGAATGAACTGTGCTCTGTCGAGGCCCTGCTGGCTGGCAGTGGCCTAGGCCAGCACAGGCCCTAGGGCTGGCTTTGGCCTGCCATCCACTTTCCTCACTCGGGCCGTTCTGCCTGTCAGACCCACCACTCCCTCGAAGTGTGCTCCTGAGGCCCTTGGACAGTTGGGGGAAGTGGAGGCTCTCCCAGCATGGGAGGCCTGCCCAGCACATTGCTCTGGGTGCAAAGAGGATTCCCTGCACCGCGGGCACCGGGACTACATTTTCTGCACACAGGAGACACTTGGCACACACCGTGTCTGCCCATGGAAAGCGGTGTGCCAGAGAGGCACCCACCTGGGATGTATGGCCCTCTCCCATAGACGCCCTCCATGCAGCAGGCTGTCGTGGATTCAGCTGCAGGCCTTTGTGGCTGGAGAGACAGCAGCTCCTCTGGAGGCTCTGGGTCAGTGTGCACTCCCGTTCGAGGAAACGAGGCCTGTGGGGTGAGGTCCTTGCAAAGAATGGCAAGCAGCCTGCTCCTTTCGATGAGACGCGCGTGTGGTGAGAGAGGCTTGGCAGCAGAGAGGAAGCAAGAGGGGCATCCAGGGAGGGGATGGGCATGCAGCTCGGAGGCCCCAGATCTCCTGCTTCCCAACCAGGGAAGGCCGGCTAGGCCCACCAGGCCCCATTCCCAAGTGCACACCCAGCTTCTGGATCGGCCCTTTCCCAGCCCTGAAAACACACACAGGCCGTACCCTGAGCCCTGCCGAGGGGGGACCTTTGCTCCCCGGGTGGGCCGAATGGCACGACTGGGTGAGGGCAGAGAAGGCCCCAGAAGGCCTTCAGGGAGCTGCCAGAGCAGAGCAGTGCTCAGGAAAAGGCACTCTTCTTTCTGCAGGCTGGATGCACCCTCGAGTTTCTGCTTGAGGCAGAGAGAGCTGAGCTAGGCGATTCCCTGGCTGAAGGCAAAGCAGAGAGTTTTTCGGTGGAGCGAGGGCTCCATCTGCTGGCCCACAAGCATGGAAGGTGAAGCCTGGCTGCCACTGAGTTCCTGAGCAGGTTTCCAAGCTGGAGGCCCTGTGGCTCTACAAGCTCGAGAGTCCTGCCTAGGACTTGCCTCTGGCAACAGAGTGGGGGCCAAGGGCCTGTGGGCTGCAGGGTGCTCGGAAGCCGCAGGGGAGGCTTTGGGCACCCAGTGCCCTGTGATGGAAAACGCTGCAGGCCTGAGCCTCCAGGAACTCCTGCAGGGCTTTGGAGTGGGAAAGCTGTCCTTAGCAGAAGGCTCCCTGCCCAGGGCTGCAGGCCTTTGTGGCTGGCTCAGCTGCAGCTTCCTTGCAGGCTGCTGGTCCAGGGGCGTGTGTGCCCTGGTCCAGAGTGCTGTAGGAGGAGGTCCTAGCAAGGGGCGAGCAAGCCCCTTGTTCCCTTGGCAGAGACTGGGCTGTGCACACAGAGGCCTGCCAGCAGTGAAGACAGTGCGGGCAGCAAGGGGGTGTGGCAGGCAGCGCCGAGGTGGCAGGAGTCCTGCTTGAGAGTGGGGTCCTGACGGTTTTGTGCTCAGGCCCCAGTGGCCCCGGGCTCACACAGCCTCTGGACCTGCAGCTTCCCAGCAGGGTAAGAGGCAAACAGGCAAGCCCCTGGGGCCTACTCGAATGAACTGTGCTCTGTCGAGGCCCTGCTGGCTGGCAGTGGCCTAGGCCAGCACAGGCCCTAGGGCTGGCTTTGGCCTGCCATCCACGTTCCTCACTCGGGCCGTTCTGCCTGTCAGACCCACCACTCCCTCGAAGTGTGCTCCTGAGGCCCTTGGACAGTTGGGGGAAGTGGAGGCTCTCCCAGCATGGGAGGCCTGCCCAGCACATTGCTCTGGGTGCAAAGAGGATTCCCTGCACCGCGGGCACCGGGACTACATTTTCTGCACACAGGAGACACTTGGCACACACCGTGTCTGCCCATGGAAAGCGGTGTGCCAGAGAGGCACCCACCTGGGATGTATGGCCCTCTCCCATAGACGCCCTCCATGCAGCAGGCTGTCGTGGATTCAGCTGCAGGCCTTTGTGGCTGGAGAGACAGCAGCTCCTCTGGAGGCTCTGGGTCAGTGTGCACTCCCGTTCGAGGAAACGAGGCCTGTGGGGTGAGGTCCTTGCAAAGAATGGCAAGCAGCCTGCTCCTTTCGATGAGACGCGCGTGTGGTGAGAGAGGCTTGGCAGCAGAGAGGAAGCAAGAGGGGCATCCAGGGAGGGGATGGGCATGCAGCTCGGAGGCCCCAGATCTCCTGCTTCCCAACCAGGGAAGGCCGGCTAGGCCCACCAGGCCCCATTCCCAAGTGCACACCCAGCTTCTGGATCGGCCCTTTCCCAGCCCTGAAAACACACACAGGCCGTACCCTGAGCCCTGCCGAGGGGGGACCTTTGCTCCCCGGGTGGGCCGAATGGCACGACTGGGTGAGGGCAGAGAAGGCCCCAGAAGGCCTTCAGGGAGCTGCCAGAGCAGAGCAGTGCTCAGGAAAAGGCACTCTTCTTTCTGCAGGCTGGATGCACCCTCGAGTTTCTGCTTGAGGCAGAGAGAGCTGAGCTAGGCGATTCCCTGGCTGAAGGCAAAGCAGAGAGTTTTTCGGTGGAGCGAGGGCTCCATCTGCTGGCCCACAAGCATGGAAGGTGAAGCCTGGCTGCCACTGAGTTCCTGAGCAGGTTTCCAAGCTGGAGGCCCTGTGGCTCTACAAGCTCGAGAGTCCTGCCTAGGACTTGCCTCTGGCAACAGAGTGGGGGCCAAGGGCCTGTGGGCTGCAGGGTGCTCAGAAGCCGCAGGGGAGGCTTTGGGCACCCAGTGCCCTGTGATGGAAAACGCTGCAGGCCTGAGCCTCCAGGAACTCCTGCAGGGCTTTGGAGTGGCAAAGCTGTCCTTAGCAGAAGGCTCCCTGCCCAGGGCTGCAGGCCTTTGTGGCTGGCTCAGCTGCAGCTTCCTTGCAGGCTGCTGGTCCAGGGGCGTGTGTGCCCTGGTCCAGAGTGCTGTAGGAGGAGGTCCTAGCAAGGGGCGAGCAAGCCCCTTGTTCCCTTGGCAGAGACTGGGCTGTGCACACAGAGGCCTGCCAGCAGTGAAGACAGTGCGGGCAGCAAGGGGGTGTGGCAGGCAGCGCCGAGGTGGCAGGAGTCCTGCTTGAGAGTGGGGTCCTGACGGTTTTGTGCTCAGGCCCCAGTGGCCCCGGGCTCACACAGCCTCTGGACCTGCAGCTTCCCAGCAGGGTAAGAGGCAAACAGGCAAGCCCCTGGGGCCTACTCGAATGAACTGTGCTCTGTCGAGGCCCTGCTGGCTGGCAGTGGCCTAGGCCAGCACAGGCCCTAGGGCTGGCTTTGGCCTGCCATCCACGTTCCTCACTCGGGCCGTTCTGCCTGTCAGACCCACCACTCCCTCGAAGTGTGCTCCTGAGGCCCTTGGACAGTTGGGGGAAGTGGAGGCTCTCCCAGCATGGGAGGCCTGCCCAGCACATTGCTCTGGGTGCAAAGAGGATTCCCTGCACCGCGGGCACCGGGACTACATTTTCTGCACACAGGAGACACTTGGCACACACCGTGTCTGCCCATGGAAAGCGGTGTGCCAGAGAGGCACCCACCTGGGATGTATGGCCCTCTCCCATAGACGCCCTCCATGCAGCAGGCTGTCGTGGATTCAGCTGCAGGCCTTTGTGGCTGGAGAGACAGCAGCTCCTCTGGAGGCTCTGGGTCAGTGTGCACTCCCGTTCGAGGAAACGAGGCCTGTGGGGTGAGGTCCTTGCAAAGAATGGCAAGCAGCCTGCTCCTTTCGATGAGACGCGCGTGTGGTGAGAGAGGCTTGGCAGCAGAGAAGAAGCAAGAGGGGCATCCAGGGAGGGGATGGGCATGCAGCTCGGAGGCCCCAGATCTCCTGCTTCCCAACCAGGGAAGGCCGGGTAGGCCCACCAGGCCCCATTCCCAAGTGCACACCCAGCTTCTGGATCGGCCCTTTCCCAGCCCTGAAAACACACACAGGCCGTACCCTGAGCCCTGCCGAGGGGGGACCTTTGCTCCCCGGGTGGGCCGAATGGCACGACTGGGTGAGGGCAGAGAAGGCCCCAGAAGGCCTTCAGGGAGCTGCCAGAGCAGAGCAGTGCTCAGGAAAAGGCACTCTTCTCTCTGCAGGCGGGATGCACCCTCGAGTTTCTGCTTGAGGCAGAGAGAGCTGAGCTAGGCGATTCCCTGGCTGAAGGCAAAGCAGAGAGTTTTTCGGTGGAGCGAGGGCTCCATCTGCTGGCCGACAAGCATGGAAGGTGAAGCCTGGCTGCCACTGAGTTCCTGAGCAGGTTTCCAAGCTGGAGGCCCTGTGGCTCTACAAGCTCGAGAGTCCTGCCTAGGACTTGCCTCTGGCAACAGAGTAGGGGCCAAGGGCCTGTGGGCTGCAGGGTGCTCGGAAGCCGCAGGGGAGGCTTTGGGCACCCAGTGCCCTGTGATGGAAAACGCTGCAGGCCTGAGCCTCCAGGCACTCCTGCAGGGCTTTGGAGTGGGAAAGCTGTCCTTAGCAGAAGGCTCCCTGCCCAGGGCTGCAGGCCTTTGTGGCTGGCTCAGCTGCAGCTTCCTTGCAGGCTGCTGGTCCAGGGGCGTGTGTGCCCTGGTCCAGAGTGCTGTAGGAGGAGGTCCTAGCAAGGGGCGAGCAAGCCCCTTGTTCCCTTGGCAGAGACTGGGCTGTGCACACAGAGGCCTGCCAGCAGTGAAGACAGTGCGGGCAGCAAGGGGGTGTGGCAGGCAGCGCCGAGGTGGCAGGAGTCCTGCTTGAGAGTGGGGTCCTGACGGTTTTGTGCTCAGGCCCCAGTGGCCCCGGGCTCACACAGCCTCTGGACCTGCAGCTTCCCAGCAGGGTAAGAGGCAAACAGGCAAGCCCCTGGGGCCTACTCGAATGAACTGTGCTCTGTCGAGGCCCTGCTGGCTGGCAGTGGCCTAGGCCAGCACAGGCCCTAGGGCTGGCTTTGGCCTGCCATCCACGTTCCTCACTCGGGCCGTTCTGCCTGTCAGACCCACCACTCCCTCGAAGTGTGCTCCTGAGGCCCTTGGACAGTTGGGGGAAGTGGAGGCTCTCCCAGCATGGGAGGCCTACCCAGCACATTGCTCTGGGTGCAAAGAGGATTCCCTGCACCGCGGGCACCGGGACTACATTTTTCTGCACACAGGAGACACTTGGCACACACCGTGTCTGCCCATGGAAAGCGGTGTGCCAGAGAGGCACCCACCTGGGATGTATGGCCCTCTCCCATAGACGCCCTCCATGCAGCAGGCTGTCGTGGATTCGGCTGCAGGCCTTTGTGGCTGGAGAGACAGCAGCTCCTCTGGAGGCTCTGGGTCAGTGTGCACTCCCGTTCGAGGAAACGAGGCCTGTGGGGTGAGGTCCTTGCAAAGAATGGCAAGCAGCCTGCTCCTTTCGATGAGACGCGCGTGTGGTGAGAGAGGCTTGGCAGCAGAGAGGAAGCAAGAGGGGCATCCAGGGAGGGGATGGGCATGCAGCTCGGAGGCCCCAGATCTCCTGCTTCCCAACCAGGGAAGGCCGGCTAGGCCCACCAGGCCCCATTCCCAAGTGCACACCCAGCTTCTGGATCGGCCCTTTCCCAGCCCTGAAAACACACACAGGCCGTACCCTGAGCCCTGCCGAGGGGGGACCTTTGCTCCCCGGGTGGGCCGAATGGCACGACTGGGTGAGGGCAGAGAAGGCCCCAGAAGGCCTTCAGGGAGCTGCCAGAGCAGAGCAGTGCTCAGGAAAAGGCACTCTTCTTTCTGCAGGCTGGATGCACCCTCGAGTTTCTGCTTGAGGCAGAGAGAGCTGAGCTAGGCGATTCCCTGGCTGAAGGCAAAGCAGAGAGTTTTTCGGTGGAGCGAGGGCTCCATCTGCTGGCCCACAAGCATGGAAGGTGAAGCCTGGCTGCCACTGAGTTCCTGAGCAGGTTTCCAAGCTGGAGGCCCTGTGGCTCTACAAGCTCGAGAGTCCTGCCTAGGACTTGCCTCTGGCAACAGAGTGGGGGCCAAGGGCCTGTGGGCTGCAGGGTGCTCGGAAGCCGCAGGGGAGGCTTTGGGTACCCAGTGCCCTGTGATGGAAAACGCTGCAGGCCTGAGCCTCCAGGCACTCCTGCAGGGCTTTGGAGTGGGAAAGCTGTCCTTAGCAGAAGGCTCCCTGCCCAGGGCTGCAGGCCTTTGTGGCTGGCTCAGCTGCAGCTTCCTTGCAGGCTGCTGGTCCAGGGGCGTGTGTGCCCTGGTCCAGAGTGCTGTAGGAGGAGGTCCTAGCAAGGGGCGAGCAAGCCCCTTGTTCCCTTGGCAGAGACTGGGCTGTGCACACAGAGGCCTGCCAGCAGTGAAGACAGTGCGGGCAGCAAGGGGGTGTGGCAGGCAGCGCCGAGGTGGCAGGAGTCCTGCTTGAGAGTGGGGTCCTGACGGTTTTGTGCTCAGGCCCCAGTGGCCCCGGGCTCACACAGCCTCTGGACCTGCAGCTTCCCAGCAGGGTAAGAGGCAAACAGGCAAGCCCCTGGGGCCTACTCGAATGAACTGTGCTCTGTCGAGGCCCTGCTGGCTGGCAGTGGCCTAGGCCAGCACAGGCCCTAGGGCTGGCTTTGGCCTGCCATCCACGTTCCTCACTCGGGCCGTTCTGCCTGTCAGACCCACCACTCCCTCGAAGTGTGCTCCTGAGGCCCTTGGACAGTTGGGGGAAGTGGAGGCTCTCCCAGCATGGGAGGCCTGCCCAGCACATTGCTCTGGGTGCAAAGAGGATTCCCTGCACCGCGGGCACCGGGACTACATTTTCTGCACACAGGAGACACTTGGCACACACCGTGTCTGCCCATGGAAAGCGGTGTGCCAGAGAGGCACCCACCTGGGATGTATGGCCCTCTCCCATAGACGCCCTCCATGCAGCAGGCTGTCGTGGATTCAGCTGCAGGCCTTTGTGGCTGGAGAGACAGCAGCTCCTCTGGAGGCTCTGGGTCAGTGTGCACTCCCGTTCGAGGAAACGAGGCCTGTGGGGTGAGGTCCTTGCAAAGAATGGCAAGCAGCCTGCTCCTTTCGATGAGACGCGCGTGTGGTGAGAGAGGCTTGGCAGCAGAGAGGAAGCAAGAGGGGCATCCAGGGAGGGGATGGGCATGCAGCTCGGAGGCCCCAGATCTCCTGCTTCCCAACCAGGGAAGGCCGGCTAGGCCCACCAGGCCCCATTCCCAAGTGCACACCCAGCTTCTGGATCGGCCCTTTCCCAGCCCTGAAAACACACACAGGCCGTACCCTGAGCCCTGCCGAGGGGGGACCTTTGCTCCCCGGGTGGGCCGAATGGCACGACTGGGTGAGGGCAGAGAAGGCCCCAGAAGGCCTTCAGGGAGCTGCCAGAGCAGAGCAGTGCTCAGGAAAAGGCACTCTTCTTTCTGCAGGCTGGATGCACCCTCGAGTTTCTGCTTGAGGCAGAGAGAGCTGAGCTAGGCGATTCCCTGGCTGAAGGCAAAGCAGAGAGTTTTTCGGTGGAGCGAGGGCTCCATCTGCTGGCCCACAAGCATGGAAGGTGAAGCCTGGCTGCCACTGAGTTCCTGAGCAGGTTTCCAAGCTGGAGGCCCTGTGGCTCTACAAGCTCGAGAGTCCTGCCTAGGACTTGCCTCTGGCAACAGAGTGGGGGCCAAGGGCCTGTGGGCTGCAGGGTGCTCAGAAGCCGCAGGGGAGGCTTTGGGCACCCAGTGCCCTGTGATGGAAAACGCTGCAGGCCTGAGCCTCCAGGAACTCCTGCAGGGCTTTGGAGTGGCAAAGCTGTCCTTAGCAGAAGGCTCCCTGCCCAGGGCTGCAGGCCTTTGTGGCTGGCTCAGCTGCAGCTTCCTTGCAGGCTGCTGGTCCAGGGGCGTGTGTGCCCTGGTCCAGAGTGCTGTAGGAGGAGGTCCTAGCAAGGGGCGAGCAAGCCCCTTGTTCCCTTGGCAGAGACTGGGCTGTGCACACAGAGGCCTGCCAGCAGTGAAGACAGTGCGGGCAGCAAGGGGGTGTGGCAGGCAGCGCCGAGGTGGCAGGAGTCCTGCTTGAGAGTGGGGTCCTGACGGTTTTGTGCTCAGGCCCCAGTGGCCCCGGGCTCACACAGCCTCTGGACCTGCAGCTTCCCAGCAGGGCAAGAGGCAAACAGGCAAGCCCCTGGGGCCTACTCGAATGAACTGTGCTCTGTCGAGGCCCTGCTGGCTGGCGGTGGCCTAGGCCAGCACAGGCCCTAGGGCTGGCTTTGGCCTGCCATCCACGTTCCTCACTCGGGCCGTTCTGCCTGTCAGACCCACCACTCCCTCGAAGTGTGCTCCTGAGGCCCTTGGACAGTTGGGGGAAGTGGAGGCTCTCCCAGCATGGGAGGCCTGCCCAGCACATTGCTCTGGGTGCAAAGAGGATTCCCTGCACCGCGGGCACCGGGACTACATTTTCTGCACACAGGAGACACTTGGCACACACCGTGTCTGCCCATGGAAAGCGGTGTGCCAGAGAGGCACCCACCTGGGATGTATGGCCCTCTCCCATAGACGCCCTCCATGCAGCAGGCTGTCGTGGATTCAGCTGCAGGCCTTTGTGGCTGGAGAGACAGCAGCTCCTCTGGAGGCTCTGGGTCAGTGTGCACTCCCGTTCGAGGAAACGAGGCCTGTGGGGTGAGGTCCTTGCAAAGAATGGCAAGCAGCCTGCTCCTTTCGATGAGACGCGCGTGTGGTGAGAGAGGCTTGGCAGCAGAGAAGAAGCAAGAGGGGCATCCAGGGAGGGGATGGGCATGCAGCTCGGAGGCCCCAGATCTCCTGCTTCCCAACCAGGGAAGGCCGGGTAGGCCCACCAGGCCCCATTCCCAAGTGCACACCCAGCTTCTGGATCGGCCCTTTCCCAGCCCTGAAAACACACACAGGCCGTACCCTGAGCCCTGCCGAGGGGGGACCTTTGCTCCCCGGGTGGGCCGAATGGCACGACTGGGTGAGGGCAGAGAAGGCCCCAGAAGGCCTTCAGGGAGCTGCCAGAGCAGAGCAGTGCTCAGGAAAAGGCACTCTTCTCTCTGCAGGCTGGATGCACCCTCGAGTTTCTGCTTGAGGCAGAGAGAGCTGAGCTAGGCGATTCCCTGGCTGAAGGCAAAGCAGAGAGTTTTTCGGTGGAGCGAGGGCTCCATCTGCTGGCCCACAAGCATGGAAGGTGAAGCCTGGCTGCCACTGAGTTCCTGAGCAGGTTTCCAAGCTGGAGGCCCTGTGGCTCTACAAGCTCGAGAGTCCTGCCTAGGACTTGCCTCTGGCAACAGAGTAGGGGCCAAGGGCCTGTGGGCTGCAGGGTGCTCGGAAGCCGCAGGGGAGGCTTTGGGCACCCAGTGCCCTGTGATGGAAAACGCTGCAGGCCTGAGCCTCCAGGCACTCCTGCAGGGCTTTGGAGTGGGAAAGCTGTCCTTAGCAGAAGGCTCCCTGCCCAGGGCTGCAGGCCTTTGTGGCTGGCTCAGCTGCAGCTTCCTTGCAGGCTGCTGGTCCAGGGGCGTGTGTGCCCTGGTCCAGAGTGCTGTAGGAGGAGGTCCTAGCAAGGGGCGAGCAAGCCCCTTGTTCCCTTGGCAGAGACTGGGCTGTGCACACAGAGGCCTGCCAGCAGTGAAGACAGTGCGGGCAGCAAGGGGGTGTGGCAGGCAGCGCCGAGGTGGCAGGAGTCCTGCTTGAGAGTGGGGTCCTGACGGTTTTGTGCTCAGGCCCCAGTGGCCCCGGGCTCACACAGCCTCTGGACCTGCAGCTTCCCAGCAGGGTAAGAGGCAAACAGGCAAGCCCCTGGGGCCTACTCGAATGAACTGTGCTCTGTCGAGGCCCTGCTGGCTGGCAGTGGCCTAGGCCAGCACAGGCCCTAGGGCTGGCTTTGGCCTGCCATCCACGTTCCTCACTCGGGCCGTTCTGCCTGTCAGACCCACCACTCCCTCGAAGTGTGCTCCTGAGGCCCTTGGACAGTTGGGGGAAGTGGAGGCTCTCCCAGCATGGGAGGCCTGCCCAGCACATTGCTCTGGGTGCAAAGAGGATTCCCTGCACCGCGGGCACCGGGACTACATTTTTCTGCACACAGGAGACACTTGGCACACACCGTGTCTGCCCATGGAAAGCGGTGTGCCAGAGAGGCACCCACCTGGGATGTATGGCCCTCTCCCATAGACGCCCTCCATGCAGCAGGCTGTCGTGGATTCGGCTGCAGGCCTTTGTGGCTGGAGAGACAGCAGCTCCTCTGGAGGCTCTGGGTCAGTGTGCACTCCCGTTCGAGGAAACGAGGCCTGTGGGGTGAGGTCCTTGCAAAGAATGGCAAGCAGCCTGCTCCTTTCGATGAGACGCGCGTGTGGTGAGAGAGGCTTGGCAGCAGAGAGGAAGCAAGAGGGGCATCCAGGGAGGGGATGGGCATGCAGCTCGGAGGCCCCAGATCTCCTGCTTCCCAACCAGGGAAGGCCGGCTAGGCCCACCAGGCCCCATTCCCAAGTGCACACCCAGCTTCTGGATCGGCCCTTTCCCAGCCCTGAAAACACACACAGGCCGTACCCTGAGCCCTGCCGAGGGGGGACCTTTGCTCCCCGGGTGGGCCGAATGGCACGACTGGGTGAGGGCAGAGAAGGCCCCAGAAGGCCTTCAGGGAGCTGCCAGAGCAGAGCAGTGCTCAGGAAAAGGCACTCTTCTTTCTGCAGGCTGGATGCACCCTCGAGTTTCTGCTTGAGGCAGAGAGAGCTGAGCTAGGCGATTCCCTGGCTGAAGGCAAAGCAGAGAGTTTTTCGGTGGAGCGAGGGCTCCATCTGCTGGCCCACAAGCATGGAAGGTGAAGCCTGGCTGCCACTGAGTTCCTGAGCAGGTTTCCAAGCTGGAGGCCCTGTGGCTCTACAAGCTCGAGAGTCCTGCCTAGGACTTGCCTCTGGCAACAGAGTGGGGGCCAAGGGCCTGTGGGCTGCAGGGTGTTCGGAAGCCGCAGGGGAGGCTTTGGGCACCCAGTGCCCTGTGATGGAAAACGCTGCAGGCCTGAGCCTCCAGGCACTCCTGCAGGGCTTTGGAGTGGGAAAGCTGTCCTTAGCAGAAGGCTCCCTGCCCAGGGCTGCAGGCCTTTGTGGCTGGCTCAGCTGCAGCTTCCTTGCAGGCTGCTGGTCCAGGGGCGTGTGTGCCCTGGTCCAGAGTGCTGTAGGAGGAGGTCCTAGCAAGGGGCGAGCAAGCCCCTTGTTCCCTTGGCAGAGACTGGGCTGTGCACACAGAGGCCTGCCAGCAGTGAAGACAGTGCGGGCAGCAAGGGGGTGTGGCAGGCAGCGCCGAGGTGGCAGGAGTCCTGCTTGAGAGTGGGGTCCTGACGGTTTTGTGCTCAGGCCCCAGTGGCCCCGGGCTCACACAGCCTCTGGACCTGCAGCTTCCCAGCAGGGTAAGAGGCAAACAGGCAAGCCCCTGGGGCCTACTCGAATGAACTGTGCTCTGTCGAGGCCCTGCTGGCTGGCAGTGGCCTAGGCCAGCACAGGCCCTAGGGCTGGCTTTGGCCTGCCATCCACGTTCCTCACTCGGGCCGTTCTGCCTGTCAGACCCACCACTCCCTCGAAGTGTGCTCCTGAGGCCCTTGGACAGTTGGGGGAAGTGGAGGCTCTCCCAGCATGGGAGGCCTGCCCAGCACATTGCTCTGGGTGCAAAGAGGATTCCCTGCACCGCGGGCACCGGGACTACATTTTCTGCACACAGGAGACACTTGGCACACACCGTGTCTGCCCATGGAAAGCGGTGTGCCAGAGAGGCACCCACCTGGGATGTATGGCCCTCTCCCATAGACGCCCTCCATGCAGCAGGCTGTCGTGGATTCAGCTGCAGGCCTTTGTGGCTGGAGAGACAGCAGCTCCTCTGGAGGCTCTGGGTCAGTGTGCACTCCCGTTCGAGGAAACGAGGCCTGTGGGGTGAGGTCCTTGCAAAGAATGGCAAGCAGCCTGCTCCTTTCGATGAGACGCGCGTGTGGTGAGAGAGGCTTGGCAGCAGAGAGGAAGCAAGAGGGGCATCCAGGGAGGGGATGGGCATGCAGCTCGGAGGCCCCAGATCTCCTGCTTCCCAACCAGGGAAGGCCGGCTAGGCCCACCAGGCCCCATTCCCAAGTGCACACCCAGCTTCTGGATCGGCCCTTTCCCAGCCCTGAAAACACACACAGGCCGTACCCTGAGCCCTGCCGAGGGGGGACCTTTGCTCCCCGGGTGGGCCGAATGGCACGACTGGGTGAGGGCAGAGAAGGCCCCAGAAGGCCTTCAGGGAGCTGCCAGAGCAGAGCAGTGCTCAGGAAAAGGCACTCTTCTTTCTGCAGGCTGGATGCACCCTCGAGTTTCTGCTTGAGGCAGAGAGAGCTGAGCTAGGCGATTCCCTGGCTGAAGGCAAAGCAGAGAGTTTTTCGGTGGAGCGAGGGCTCCATCTGCTGGCCCACAAGCATGGAAGGTGAAGCCTGGCTGCCACTGAGTTCCTGAGCAGGTTTCCAAGCTGGAGGCCCTGTGGCTCTACAAGCTCGAGAGTCCTGCCTAGGACTTGCCTCTGGCAACAGAGTGGGGGCCAAGGGCCTGTGGGCTGCAGGGTGCTCGGAAGCCGCAGGGGAGGCTTTGGGCACCCAGTGCCCTGTGATGGAAAACGCTGCAGGCCTGAGCCTCCAGGCACTCCTGCAGGGCTTTGGAGTGGGAAAGCTGTCCTTAGCAGAAGGCTCCCTGCCCAGGGCTGCAGGCCTTTGTGGCTGGCTCAGCTGCAGCTTCCTTGCAGGCTGCTGGTCCAGGGGCGTGTGTGCCCTGGTCCAGAGTGCTGTAGGAGGAGGTCCTAGCAAGGGGCGAGCAAGCCCCTTGTTCCCTTGGCAGAGACTGGGCTGTGCACACAGAGGCCTGCCAGCAGTGAAGACAGTGCGGGCAGCAAGGGGGTGTGGCAGGCAGCGCCGAGGTGGCAGGAGTCCTGCTTGAGAGTGGGGTCCTGACGGTTTTGTGCTCAGGCCCCAGTGGCCCCGGGCTCACACAGCCTCTGGACCTGCAGCTTCCCAGCAGGGTAAGAGGCAAACAGGCAAGCCCCTGGGGCCTACTCGAATGAACTGTGCTCTGTCGAGGCCCTGCTGGCTGGCAGTGGCCTAGGCCAGCACAGGCCCTAGGGCTGGCTTTGGCCTGCCATCCACGTTCCTCACTCGGGCCGTTCTGCCTGTCAGACCCACCACTCCCTCGAAGTGTGCTCCTGAGGCCCTTGGACAGTTGGGGGAAGTGGAGGCTCTCCCAGCATGGGAGGCCTGCCCAGCACATTGCTCTGGGTGCAAAGAGGATTCCCTGCACCGCGGGCACCGGGACTACATTTTCTGCACACAGGAGACACTTGGCACACACCGTGTCTGCCCATGGAAAGCGGTGTGCCAGAGAGGCACCCACCTGGGATGTATGGCCCTCTCCCATAGACGCCCTCCATGCAGCAGGCTGTCGTGGATTCAGCTGCAGGCCTTTGTGGCTGGAGAGACAGCAGCTCCTCTGGAGGCTCTGGGTCAGTGTGCACTCCCGTTCGAGGAAACGAGGCCTGTGGGGTGAGGTCCTTGCAAAGAATGGCAAGCAGCCTGCTCCTTTCGATGAGACGCGCGTGTGGTGAGAGAGGCTTGGCAGCAGAGAGGAAGCAAGAGGGGCATCCAGGGAGGGGATGGGCATGCAGCTCGGAGGCCCCAGATCTCCTGCTTCCCAACCAGGGAAGGCCGGCTAGGCCCACCAGGCCCCATTCCCAAGTGCACACCCAGCTTCTGGATCGGCCCTTTCCCAGCCCTGAAAACACACACAGGCCGTACCCTGAGCCCTGCCGAGGGGGGACCTTTGCTCCCCGGGTGGGCCGAATGGCACGACTGGGTGAGGGCAGAGAAGGCCCCAGAAGGCCTTCAGGGAGCTGCCAGAGCAGAGCAGTGCTCAGGAAAAGGCACTCTTCTTTCTGCAGGCTGGATGCACCCTCGAGTTTCTGCTTGAGGCAGAGAGAGCTGAGCTAGGCGATTCCCTGGCTGAAGGCAAAGCAGAGAGTTTTTCGGTGGAGCGAGGGCTCCATCTGCTGGCCGACAAGCATGGAAGGTGAAGCCTGGCTGCCACTGAGTTCCTGAGCAGGTTTCCAAGCTGGAGGCCCTGTGGCTCTACAAGCTCGAGAGTCCTGCCTAGGACTTGCCTCTGGCAACAGAGTGGGGGCCAAGGGCCTGTGGGCTGCAGGGTGCTCGGAAGCCGCAGGGGAGGCTTTGGGCACCCAGTGCCCTGTGATGGAAAACGCTGCAGGCCTGAGCCTCCAGGCACTCCTGCAGGGCTTTGGAGTGGGAAAGCTGTCCTTAGCAGAAGGCTCCCTGCCCAGGGCTGCAGGCCTTTGTGGCTGGCTCAGCTGCAGCTTCCTTGCAGGCTGCTGGTCCAGGGGCGTGTGTGCCCTGGTCCAGAGTGCTGTAGGAGGAGGTCCTAGCAAGGGGCGAGCAAGCCCCTTGTTCCCTTGGCAGAGACTGGGCTGTGCACACAGAGGCCTGCCAGCAGTGAAGACAGTGCGGGCAGCAAGGGGGTGTGGCAGGCAGCGCCGAGGTGGCAGGAGTCCTGCTTGAGAGTGGGGTCCTGACGGTTTTGTGCTCAGGCCCCAGTGGCCCCGGGCTCACACAGCCTCTGGACCTGCAGCTTCCCAGCAGGGTAAGAGGCAAACAGGCAAGCCCCTGGGGCCTACTCGAATGAACTGTGCTCTGTCGAGGCCCTGCTGGCTGGCAGTGGCCTAGGCCAGCACAGGCCCTAGGGCTGGCTTTGGCCTGCCATCCACGTTCCTCACTCGGGCCGTTCTGCCTGTCAGACCCACCACTCCCTCGAAGTGTGCTCCTGAGGCCCTTGGACAGTTGGGGGAAGTGGAGGCTCTCCCAGCATGGGAGGCCTGCCCAGCACATTGCTCTGGGTGCAAAGAGGATTCCCTGCACCGCGGGCACCGGGACTACATTTTTCTGCACACAGGAGACACTTGGCACACACCGTGTCTGCCCATGGAAAGCGGTGTGCCAGAGAGGCACCCACCTGGGATGTATGGCCCTCTCCCATAGACGCCCTCCATGCAGCAGGCTGTCGTGGATTCGGCTGCAGGCCTTTGTGGCTGGAGAGACAGCAGCTCCTCTGGAGGCTCTGGGTCAGTGTGCACTCCCGTTCGAGGAAACGAGGCCTGTGGGGTGAGGTCCTTGCAAAGAATGGCAAGCAGCCTGCTCCTTTCGATGAGACGCGCGTGTGGTGAGAGAGGCTTGGCAGCAGAGAGGAAGCAAGAGGGGCATCCAGGGAGGGGATGGGCATGCAGCTCGGAGGCCCCAGATCTCCTGCTTCCCAACCAGGGAAGGCCGGCTAGGCCCACCAGGCCCCATTCCCAAGTGCACACCCAGCTTCTGGATCGGCCCTTTCCCAGCCCTGAAAACACACACAGGCCGTACCCTGAGCCCTGCCGAGGGGGGACCTTTGCTCCCCGGGTGGGCCGAATGGCACGACTGGGTGAGGGCAGAGAAGGCCCCAGAAGGCCTTCAGGGAGCTGCCAGAGCAGAGCAGTGCTCAGGAAAAGGCACTCTTCTTTCTGCAGGCTGGATGCACCCTCGAGTTTCTGCTTGAGGCAGAGAGAGCTGAGCTAGGCGATTCCCTGGCTGAAGGCAAAGCAGAGAGTTTTTCGGTGGAGCGAGGGCTCCATCTGCTGGCCCACAAGCATGGAAGGTGAAGCCTGGCTGCCACTGAGTTCCTGAGCAGGTTTCCAAGCTGGAGGCCCTGTGGCTCTACAAGCTCGAGAGTCCTGCCTAGGACTTGCCTCTGGCAACAGAGTGGGGGCCAAGGGCCTGTGGGCTGCAGGGTGTTCGGAAGCCGCAGGGGAGGCTTTGGGCACCCAGTGCCCTGTGATGGAAAACGCTGCAGGCCTGAGCCTCCAGGCACTCCTGCAGGGCTTTGGAGTGGGAAAGCTGTCCTTAGCAGAAGGCTCCCTGCCCAGGGCTGCAGGCCTTTGTGGCTGGCTCAGCTGCAGCTTCCTTGCAGGCTGCTGGTCCAGGGGCGTGTGTGCCCTGGTCCAGAGTGCTGTAGGAGGAGGTCCTAGCAAGGGGCGAGCAAGCCCCTTGTTCCCTTGGCAGAGACTGGGCTGTGCACACAGAGGCCTGCCAGCAGTGAAGACAGTGCGGGCAGCAAGGGGGTGTGGCAGGCAGCGCCGAGGTGGCAGGAGTCCTGCTTGAGAGTGGGGTCCTGACGGTTTTGTGCTCAGGCCCCAGTGGCCCCGGGCTCACACAGCCTCTGGACCTGCAGCTTCCCAGCAGGGTAAGAGGCAAACAGGCAAGCCCCTGGGGCCTACTCGAATGAACTGTGCTCTGTCGAGGCCCTGCTGGCTGGCAGTGGCCTAGGCCAGCACAGGCCCTAGGGCTGGCTTTGGCCTGCCATCCACGTTCCTCACTCGGGCCGTTCTGCCTGTCAGACCCACCACTCCCTCGAAGTGTGCTCCTGAGGCCCTTGGACAGTTGGGGGAAGTGGAGGCTCTCCCAGCATGGGAGGCCTGCCCAGCACATTGCTCTGGGTGCAAAGAGGATTCCCTGCACCGCGGGCACCGGGACTACATTTTCTGCACACAGGAGACACTTGGCACACACCGTGTCTGCCCATGGAAAGCGGTGTGCCAGAGAGGCACCCACCTGGGATGTATGGCCCTCTCCCATAGACGCCCTCCATGCAGCAGGCTGTCGTGGATTCAGCTGCAGGCCTTTGTGGCTGGAGAGACAGCAGCTCCTCTGGAGGCTCTGGGTCAGTGTGCACTCCCGTTCGAGGAAACGAGGCCTGTGGGGTGAGGTCCTTGCAAAGAATGGCAAGCAGCCTGCTCCTTTCGATGAGACGCGCGTGTGGTGAGAGAGGCTTGGCAGCAGAGAGGAAGCAAGAGGGGCATCCAGGGAGGGGATGGGCATGCAGCTCGGAGGCCCCAGATCTCCTGCTTCCCAACCAGGGAAGGCCGGCTAGGCCCACCAGGCCCCATTCCCAAGTGCACACCCAGCTTCTGGATCGGCCCTTTCCCAGCCCTGAAAACACACACAGGCCGTACCCTGAGCCCTGCCGAGGGGGGACCTTTGCTCCCCGGGTGGGCCGAATGGCACGACTGGGTGAGGGCAGAGAAGGCCCCAGAAGGCCTTCAGGGAGCTGCCAGAGCAGAGCAGTGCTCAGGAAAAGGCACTCTTCTTTCTGCAGGCTGGATGCACCCTCGAGTTTCTGCTTGAGGCAGAGAGAGCTGAGCTAGGCGATTCCCTGGCTGAAGGCAAAGCAGAGAGTTTTTCGGTGGAGCGAGGGCTCCATCTGCTGGCCCACAAGCATGGAAGGTGAAGCCTGGCTGCCACTGAGTTCCTGAGCAGGTTTCCAAGCTGGAGGCCCTGTGGCTCTACAAGCTCGAGAGTCCTGCCTAGGACTTGCCTCTGGCAACAGAGTGGGGGCCAAGGGCCTGTGGGCTGCAGGGTGCTCGGAAGCCGCAGGGGAGGCTTTGGGCACCCAGTGCCCTGTGATGGAAAACGCTGCAGGCCTGAGCCTCCAGGCACTCCTGCAGGGCTTTGGAGTGGGAAAGCTGTCCTTAGCAGAAGGCTCCCTGCCCAGGGCTGCAGGCCTTTGTGGCTGGCTCAGCTGCAGCTTCCTTGCAGGCTGCTGGTCCAGGGGCGTGTGTGCCCTGGTCCAGAGTGCTGTAGGAGGAGGTCCTAGCAAGGGGCGAGCAAGCCCCTTGTTCCCTTGGCAGAGACTGGGCTGTGCACACAGAGGCCTGCCAGCAGTGAAGACAGTGCGGGCAGCAAGGGGGTGTGGCAGGCAGCGCCGAGGTGGCAGGAGTCCTGCTTGAGAGTGGGGTCCTGACGGTTTTGTGCTCAGGCCCCAGTGGCCCCGGGCTCACACAGCCTCTGGACCTGCAGCTTCCCAGCAGGGTAAGAGGCAAACAGGCAAGCCCCTGGGGCCTACTCGAATGAACTGTGCTCTGTCGAGGCCCTGCTGGCTGGCAGTGGCCTAGGCCAGCACAGGCCCTAGGGCTGGCTTTGGCCTGCCATCCACGTTCCTCACTCGGGCCGTTCTGCCTGTCAGACCCACCACTCCCTCGAAGTGTGCTCCTGAGGCCCTTGGACAGTTGGGGGAAGTGGAGGCTCTCCCAGCATGGGAGGCCTGCCCAGCACATTGCTCTGGGTGCAAAGAGGATTCCCTGCACCGCGGGCACCGGGACTACATTTTCTGCACACAGGAGACACTTGGCACACACCGTGTCTGCCCATGGAAAGCGGTGTGCCAGAGAGGCACCCACCTGGGATGTATGGCCCTCTCCCATAGACGCCCTCCATGCAGCAGGCTGTCGTGGATTCAGCTGCAGGCCTTTGTGGCTGGAGAGACAGCAGCTCCTCTGGAGGCTCTGGGTCAGTGTGCACTCCCGTTCGAGGAAACGAGGCCTGTGGGGTGAGGTCCTTGCAAAGAATGGCAAGCAGCCTGCTCCTTTCGATGAGACGCGCGTGTGGTGAGAGAGGCTTGGCAGCAGAGAGGAAGCAAGAGGGGCATCCAGGGAGGGGATGGGCATGCAGCTCGGAGGCCCCAGATCTCCTGCTTCCCAACCAGGGAAGGCCGGCTAGGCCCACCAGGCCCCATTCCCAAGTGCACACCCAGCTTCTGGATCGGCCCTTTCCCAGCCCTGAAAACACACACAGGCCGTACCCTGAGCCCTGCCGAGGGGGGACCTTTGCTCCCCGGGTGGGCCGAATGGCACGACTGGGTGAGGGCAGAGAAGGCCCCAGAAGGCCTTCAGGGAGCTGCCAGAGCAGAGCAGTGCTCAGGAAAAGGCACTCTTCTTTCTGCAGGCTGGATGCACCCTCGAGTTTCTGCTTGAGGCAGAGAGAGCTGAGCTAGGCGATTCCCTGGCTGAAGGCAAAGCAGAGAGTTTTTCGGTGGAGCGAGGGCTCCATCTGCTGGCCGACAAGCATGGAAGGTGAAGCCTGGCTGCCACTGAGTTCCTGAGCAGGTTTCCAAGCTGGAGGCCCTGTGGCTCTACAAGCTCGAGAGTCCTGCCTAGGACTTGCCTCTGGCAACAGAGTAGGGGCCAAGGGCCTGTGGGCTGCAGGGTGCTCGGAAGCCGCAGGGGAGGCTTTGGGCACCCAGTGCCCTGTGATGGAAAACGCTGCAGGCCTGAGCCTCCAGGCACTCCTGCAGGGCTTTGGAGTGGGAAAGCTGTCCTTAGCAGAAGGCTCCCTGCCCAGGGCTGCAGGCCTTTGTGGCTGGCTCAGCTGCAGCTTCCTTGCAGGCTGCTGGTCCAGGGGCGTGTGTGCCCTGGTCCAGAGTGCTGTAGGAGGAGGTCCTAGCAAGGGGCGAGCAAGCCCCTTGTTCCCTTGGCAGAGACTGGGCTGTGCACACAGAGGCCTGCCAGCAGTGAAGACAGTGCGGGCAGCAAGGGGGTGTGGCAGGCAGCGCCGAGGTGGCAGGAGTCCTGCTTGAGAGTGGGGTCCTGACGGTTTTGTGCTCAGGCCCCAGTGGCCCCGGGCTCACACAGCCTCTGGACCTGCAGCTTCCCAGCAGGGTAAGAGGCAAACAGGCAAGCCCCTGGGGCCTACTCGAATGAACTGTGCTCTGTCGAGGCCCTGCTGGCTGGCAGTGGCCTAGGCCAGCACAGGCCCTAGGGCTGGCTTTGGCCTGCCATCCACGTTCCTCACTCGGGCCGTTCTGCCTGTCAGACCCACCACTCCCTCGAAGTGTGCTCCTGAGGCCCTTGGACAGTTGGGGGAAGTGGAGGCTCTCCCAGCATGGGAGGCCTGCCCAGCACATTGCTCTGGGTGCAAAGAGGATTCCCTGCACCGCGGGCACCGGGACTACATTTTTCTGCACACAGGAGACACTTGGCACACACCGTGTCTGCCCATGGAAAGCGGTGTGCCAGAGAGGCACCCACCTGGGATGTATGGCCCTCTCCCATAGACGCCCTCCATGCAGCAGGCTGTCGTGGATTCGGCTGCAGGCCTTTGTGGCTGGAGAGACAGCAGCTCCTCTGGAGGCTCTGGGTCAGTGTGCACTCCCGTTCGAGGAAACGAGGCCTGTGGGGTGAGGTCCTTGCAAAGAATGGCAAGCAGCCTGCTCCTTTCGATGAGACGCGCGTGTGGTGAGAGAGGCTTGGCAGCAGAGAGGAAGCAAGAGGGGCATCCAGGGAGGGGATGGGCATGCAGCTCGGAGGCCCCAGATCTCCTGCTTCCCAACCAGGGAAGGCCGGCTAGGCCCACCAGGCCCCATTCCCAAGTGCACACCCAGCTTCTGGATCGGCCCTTTCCCAGCCCTGAAAACACACACAGGCCGTACCCTGAGCCCTGCCGAGGGGGGACCTTTGCTCCCCGGGTGGGCCGAATGGCACGACTGGGTGAGGGCAGAGAAGGCCCCAGAAGGCCTTCAGGGAGCTGCCAGAGCAGAGCAGTGCTCAGGAAAAGGCACTCTTCTTTCTGCAGGCTGGATGCACCCTCGAGTTTCTGCTTGAGGCAGAGAGAGCTGAGCTAGGCGATTCCCTGGCTGAAGGCAAAGCAGAGAGTTTTTCGGTGGAGCGAGGGCTCCATCTGCTGGCCCACAAGCATGGAAGGTGAAGCCTGGCTGCCACTGAGTTCCTGAGCAGGTTTCCAAGCTGGAGGCCCTGTGGCTCTACAAGCTCGAGAGTCCTGCCTAGGACTTGCCTCTGGCAACAGAGTGGGGGCCAAGGGCCTGTGGGCTGCAGGGTGTTCGGAAGCCGCAGGGGAGGCTTTGGGCACCCAGTGCCCTGTGATGGAAAACGCTGCAGGCCTGAGCCTCCAGGCACTCCTGCAGGGCTTTGGAGTGGGAAAGCTGTCCTTAGCAGAAGGCTCCCTGCCCAGGGCTGCAGGCCTTTGTGGCTGGCTCAGCTGCAGCTTCCTTGCAGGCTGCTGGTCCAGGGGCGTGTGTGCCCTGGTCCAGAGTGCTGTAGGAGGAGGTCCTAGCAAGGGGCGAGCAAGCCCCTTGTTCCCTTGGCAGAGACTGGGCTGTGCACACAGAGGCCTGCCAGCAGTGAAGACAGTGCGGGCAGCAAGGGGGTGTGGCAGGCAGCGCCGAGGTGGCAGGAGTCCTGCTTGAGAGTGGGGTCCTGACGGTTTTGTGCTCAGGCCCCAGTGGCCCCGGGCTCACACAGCCTCTGGACCTGCAGCTTCCCAGCAGGGTAAGAGGCAAACAGGCAAGCCCCTGGGGCCTACTCGAATGAACTGTGCTCTGTCGAGGCCCTGCTGGCTGGCAGTGGCCTAGGCCAGCACAGGCCCTAGGGCTGGCTTTGGCCTGCCATCCACGTTCCTCACTCGGGCCGTTCTGCCTGTCAGACCCACCACTCCCTCGAAGTGTGCTCCTGAGGCCCTTGGACAGTTGGGGGAAGTGGAGGCTCTCCCAGCATGGGAGGCCTGCCCAGCACATTGCTCTGGGTGCAAAGAGGATTCCCTGCACCGCGGGCACCGGGACTACATTTTCTGCACACAGGAGACACTTGGCACACACCGTGTCTGCCCATGGAAAGCGGTGTGCCAGAGAGGCACCCACCTGGGATGTATGGCCCTCTCCCATAGACGCCCTCCATGCAGCAGGCTGTCGTGGATTCGGCTGCAGGCCTTTGTGGCTGGAGAGACAGCAGCTCCTCTGGAGGCTCTGGGTCAGTGTGCACTCCCGTTCGAGGAAACGAGGCCTGTGGGGTGAGGTCCTTGCAAAGAATGGCAAGCAGCCTGCTCCTTTCGATGAGACGCGCGTGTGGTGAGAGAGGCTTGGCAGCAGAGAGGAAGCAAGAGGGGCATCCAGGGAGGGGATGGGCATGCAGCTCGGAGGCCCCAGATCTCCTGCTTCCCAACCAGGGAAGGCCGGCTAGGCCCACCAGGCCCCATTCCCAAGTGCACACCCAGCTTCTGGATCGGCCCTTTCCCAGCCCTGAAAACACACACAGGCCGTACCCTGAGCCCTGCCGAGGGGGGACCTTTGCTCCCCGGGTGGGCCGAATGGCACGACTGGGTGAGGGCAGAGAAGGCCCCAGAAGGCCTTCAGGGAGCTGCCAGAGCAGAGCAGTGCTCAGGAAAAGGCACTCTTCTTTCTGCAGGCTGGATGCACCCTCGAGTTTCTGCTTGAGGCAGAGAGAGCTGAGCTAGGCGATTCCCTGGCTGAAGGCAAAGCAGAGAGTTTTTCGGTGGAGCGAGGGCTCCATCTGCTGGCCCACAAGCATGGAAGGTGAAGCCTGGCTGCCACTGAGTTCCTGAGCAGGTTTCCAAGCTGGAGGCCCTGTGGCTCTACAAGCTCGAGAGTCCTGCCTAGGACTTGCCTCTGGCAACAGAGTGGGGGCCAAGGGCCTGTGGGCTGCAGGGTGCTCGGAAGCCGCAGGGGAGGCTTTGGGCACCCAGTGCCCTGTGATGGAAAACGCTGCAGGCCTGAGCCTCCAGGCACTCCTGCAGGGCTTTGGAGTGGGAAAGCTGTCCTTAGCAGAAGGCTCCCTGCCCAGGGCTGCAGGCCTTTGTGGCTGGCTCAGCTGCAGCTTCCTTGCAGGCTGCTGGTCCAGGGGCGTGTGTGCCCTGGTCCAGAGTGCTGTAGGAGGAGGTCCTAGCAAGGGGCGAGCAAGCCCCTTGTTCCCTTGGCAGAGACTGGGCTGTGCACACAGAGGCCTGCCAGCAGTGAAGACAGTGCGGGCAGCAAGGGGGTGTGGCAGGCAGCGCCGAGGTGGCAGGAGTCCTGCTTGAGAGTGGGGTCCTGACGGTTTTGTGCTCAGGCCCCAGTGGCCCCGGGCTCACACAGCCTCTGGACCTGCAGCTTCCCAGCAGGGTAAGAGGCAAACAGGCAAGCCCCTGGGGCCTACTCGAATGAACTGTGCTCTGTCGAGGCCCTGCTGGCTGGCAGTGGCCTAGGCCAGCACAGGCCCTAGGGCTGGCTTTGGCCTGCCATCCACGTTCCTCACTCGGGCCGTTCTGCCTGTCAGACCCACCACTCCCTCGAAGTGTGCTCCTGAGGCCCTTGGACAGTTGGGGGAAGTGGAGGCTCTCCCAGCATGGGAGGCCTGCCCAGCACATTGCTCTGGGTGCAAAGAGGATTCCCTGCACCGCGGGCACCGGGACTACATTTTCTGCACACAGGAGACACTTGGCACACACCGTGTCTGCCCATGGAAAGCGGTGTGCCAGAGAGGCACCCACCTGGGATGTATGGCCCTCTCCCATAGACGCCCTCCATGCAGCAGGCTGTCGTGGATTCGGCTGCAGGCCTTTGTGGCTGGAGAGACAGCAGCTCCTCTGGAGGCTCTGGGTCAGTGTGCACTCCCGTTCGAGGAAACGAGGCCTGTGGGGTGAGGTCCTTGCAAAGAATGGCAAGCAGCCTGCTCCTTTCGATGAGACGCGCGTGTGGTGAGAGAGGCTTGGCAGCAGAGAGGAAGCAAGAGGGGCATCCAGGGAGGGGATGGGCATGCAGCTCGGAGGCCCCAGATCTCCTGCTTCCCAACCAGGGAAGGCCGGCTAGGCCCACCAGGCCCCATTCCCAAGTGCACACCCAGCTTCTGGATCGGCCCTTTCCCAGCCCTGAAAACACACACAGGCCGTACCCTGAGCCCTGCCGAGGGGGGACCTTTGCTCCCCGGGTGGGCCGAATGGCACGACTGGGTGAGGGCAGAGAAGGCCCCAGAAGGCCTTCAGGGAGCTGCCAGAGCAGAGCAGTGCTCAGGAAAAGGCACTCTTCTTTCTGCAGGCTGGATGCACCCTCGAGTTTCTGCTTGAGGCAGAGAGAGCTGAGCTAGGCGATTCCCTGGCTGAAGGCAAAGCAGAGAGTTTTTCGGTGGAGCGAGGGCTCCATCTGCTGGCCGACAAGCATGGAAGGTGAAGCCTGGCTGCCACTGAGTTCCTGAGCAGGTTTCCAAGCTGGAGGCCCTGTGGCTCTACAAGCTCGAGAGTCCTGCCTAGGACTTGCCTCTGGCAACAGAGTAGGGGCCAAGGGCCTGTGGGCTGCAGGGTGCTCGGAAGCCGCAGGGGAGGCTTTGGGCACCCAGTGCCCTGTGATGGAAAACGCTGCAGGCCTGAGCCTCCAGGCACTCCTGCAGGGCTTTGGAGTGGGAAAGCTGTCCTTAGCAGAAGGCTCCCTGCCCAGGGCTGCAGGCCTTTGTGGCTGGCTCAGCTGCAGCTTCCTTGCAGGCTGCTGGTCCAGGGGCGTGTGTGCCCTGGTCCAGAGTGCTGTAGGAGGAGGTCCTAGCAAGGGGCGAGCAAGCCCCTTGTTCCCTTGGCAGAGACTGGGCTGTGCACACAGAGGCCTGCCAGCAGTGAAGACAGTGCGGGCAGCAAGGGGGTGTGGCAGGCAGCGCCGAGGTGGCAGGAGTCCTGCTTGAGAGTGGGGTCCTGACGGTTTTGTGCTCAGGCCCCAGTGGCCCCGGGCTCACACAGCCTCTGGACCTGCAGCTTCCCAGCAGGGTAAGAGGCAAACAGGCAAGCCCCTGGGGCCTACTCGAATGAACTGTGCTCTGTCGAGGCCCTGCTGGCTGGCAGTGGCCTAGGCCAGCACAGGCCCTAGGGCTGGCTTTGGCCTGCCATCCACGTTCCTCACTCGGGCCGTTCTGCCTGTCAGACCCACCACTCCCTCGAAGTGTGCTCCTGAGGCCCTTGGACAGTTGGGGGAAGTGGAGGCTCTCCCAGCATGGGAGGCCTGCCCAGCACATTGCTCTGGGTGCAAAGAGGATTCCCTGCACCGCGGGCACCGGGACTACATTTTTCTGCACACAGGAGACACTTGGCACACACCGTGTCTGCCCATGGAAAGCGGTGTGCCAGAGAGGCACCCACCTGGGATGTATGGCCCTCTCCCATAGACGCCCTCCATGCAGCAGGCTGTCGTGGATTCGGCTGCAGGCCTTTGTGGCTGGAGAGACAGCAGCTCCTCTGGAGGCTCTGGGTCAGTGTGCACTCCCGTTCGAGGAAACGAGGCCTGTGGGGTGAGGTCCTTGCAAAGAATGGCAAGCAGCCTGCTCCTTTCGATGAGACGCGCGTGTGGTGAGAGAGGCTTGGCAGCAGAGAGGAAGCAAGAGGGGCATCCAGGGAGGGGATGGGCATGCAGCTCGGAGGCCCCAGATCTCCTGCTTCCCAACCAGGGAAGGCCGGCTAGGCCCACCAGGCCCCATTCCCAAGTGCACACCCAGCTTCTGGATCGGCCCTTTCCCAGCCCTGAAAACACACACAGGCCGTACCCTGAGCCCTGCCGAGGGGGGACCTTTGCTCCCCGGGTGGGCCGAATGGCACGACTGGGTGAGGGCAGAGAAGGCCCCAGAAGGCCTTCAGGGAGCTGCCAGAGCAGAGCAGTGCTCAGGAAAAGGCACTCTTCTTTCTGCAGGCTGGATGCACCCTCGAGTTTCTGCTTGAGGCAGAGAGAGCTGAGCTAGGCGATTCCCTGGCTGAAGGCAAAGCAGAGAGTTTTTCGGTGGAGCGAGGGCTCCATCTGCTGGCCCACAAGCATGGAAGGTGAAGCCTGGCTGCCACTGAGTTCCTGAGCAGGTTTCCAAGCTGGAGGCCCTGTGGCTCTACAAGCTCGAGAGTCCTGCCTAGGACTTGCCTCTGGCAACAGAGTGGGGGCCAAGGGCCTGTGGGCTGCAGGGTGTTCGGAAGCCGCAGGGGAGGCTTTGGGCACCCAGTGCCCTGTGATGGAAAACGCTGCAGGCCTGAGCCTCCAGGCACTCCTGCAGGGCTTTGGAGTGGGAAAGCTGTCCTTAGCAGAAGGCTCCCTGCCCAGGGCTGCAGGCCTTTGTGGCTGGCTCAGCTGCAGCTTCCTTGCAGGCTGCTGGTCCAGGGGCGTGTGTGCCCTGGTCCAGAGTGCTGTAGGAGGAGGTCCTAGCAAGGGGCGAGCAAGCCCCTTGTTCCCTTGGCAGAGACTGGGCTGTGCACACAGAGGCCTGCCAGCAGTGAAGACAGTGCGGGCAGCAAGGGGGTGTGGCAGGCAGCGCCGAGGTGGCAGGAGTCCTGCTTGAGAGTGGGGTCCTGACGGTTTTGTGCTCAGGCCCCAGTGGCCCCGGGCTCACACAGCCTCTGGACCTGCAGCTTCCCAGCAGGGTAAGAGGCAAACAGGCAAGCCCCTGGGGCCTACTCGAATGAACTGTGCTCTGTCGAGGCCCTGCTGGCTGGCAGTGGCCTAGGCCAGCACAGGCCCTAGGGCTGGCTTTGGCCTGCCATCCACGTTCCTCACTCGGGCCGTTCTGCCTGTCAGACCCACCACTCCCTCGAAGTGTGCTCCTGAGGCCCTTGGACAGTTGGGGGAAGTGGAGGCTCTCCCAGCATGGGAGGCCTGCCCAGCACATTGCTCTGGGTGCAAAGAGGATTCCCTGCACCGCGGGCACCGGGACTACATTTTCTGCACACAGGAGACACTTGGCACACACCGTGTCTGCCCATGGAAAGCGGTGTGCCAGAGAGGCACCCACCTGGGATGTATGGCCCTCTCCCATAGACGCCCTCCATGCAGCAGGCTGTCGTGGATTCGGCTGCAGGCCTTTGTGGCTGGAGAGACAGCAGCTCCTCTGGAGGCTCTGGGTCAGTGTGCACTCCCGTTCGAGGAAACGAGGCCTGTGGGGTGAGGTCCTTGCAAAGAATGGCAAGCAGCCTGCTCCTTTCGATGAGACGCGCGTGTGGTGAGAGAGGCTTGGCAGCAGAGAGGAAGCAAGAGGGGCATCCAGGGAGGGGATGGGCATGCAGCTCGGAGGCCCCAGATCTCCTGCTTCCCAACCAGGGAAGGCCGGCTAGGCCCACCAGGCCCCATTCCCAAGTGCACACCCAGCTTCTGGATCGGCCCTTTCCCAGCCCTGAAAACACACACAGGCCGTACCCTGAGCCCTGCCGAGGGGGGACCTTTGCTCCCCGGGTGGGCCGAATGGCACGACTGGGTGAGGGCAGAGAAGGCCCCAGAAGGCCTTCAGGGAGCTGCCAGAGCAGAGCAGTGCTCAGGAAAAGGCACTCTTCTTTCTGCAGGCTGGATGCACCCTCGAGTTTCTGCTTGAGGCAGAGAGAGCTGAGCTAGGCGATTCCCTGGCTGAAGGCAAAGCAGAGAGTTTTTCGGTGGAGCGAGGGCTCCATCTGCTGGCCCACAAGCATGGAAGGTGAAGCCTGGCTGCCACTGAGTTCCTGAGCAGGTTTCCAAGCTGGAGGCCCTGTGGCTCTACAAGCTCGAGAGTCCTGCCTAGGACTTGCCTCTGGCAACAGAGTGGGGGCCAAGGGCCTGTGGGCTGCAGGGTGCTCGGAAGCCGCAGGGGAGGCTTTGGGCACCCAGTGCCCTGTGATGGAAAACGCTGCAGGCCTGAGCCTCCAGGCACTCCTGCAGGGCTTTGGAGTGGGAAAGCTGTCCTTAGCAGAAGGCTCCCTGCCCAGGGCTGCAGGCCTTTGTGGCTGGCTCAGCTGCAGCTTCCTTGCAGGCTGCTGGTCCAGGGGCGTGTGTGCCCTGGTCCAGAGTGCTGTAGGAGGAGGTCCTAGCAAGGGGCGAGCAAGCCCCTTGTTCCCTTGGCAGAGACTGGGCTGTGCACACAGAGGCCTGCCAGCAGTGAAGACAGTGCGGGCAGCAAGGGGGTGTGGCAGGCAGCGCCGAGGTGGCAGGAGTCCTGCTTGAGAGTGGGGTCCTGACGGTTTTGTGCTCAGGCCCCAGTGGCCCCGGGCTCACACAGCCTCTGGACCTGCAGCTTCCCAGCAGGGTAAGAGGCAAACAGGCAAGCCCCTGGGGCCTACTCGAATGAACTGTGCTCTGTCGAGGCCCTGCTGGCTGGCAGTGGCCTAGGCCAGCACAGGCCCTAGGGCTGGCTTTGGCCTGCCATCCACGTTCCTCACTCGGGCCGTTCTGCCTGTCAGACCCACCACTCCCTCGAAGTGTGCTCCTGAGGCCCTTGGACAGTTGGGGGAAGTGGAGGCTCTCCCAGCATGGGAGGCCTGCCCAGCACATTGCTCTGGGTGCAAAGAGGATTCCCTGCACCGCGGGCACCGGGACTACATTTTCTGCACACAGGAGACACTTGGCACACACCGTGTCTGCCCATGGAAAGCGGTGTGCCAGAGAGGCACCCACCTGGGATGTATGGCCCTCTCCCATAGACGCCCTCCATGCAGCAGGCTGTCGTGGATTCAGCTGCAGGCCTTTGTGGCTGGAGAGACAGCAGCTCCTCTGGAGGCTCTGGGTCAGTGTGCACTCCCGTTCGAGGAAACGAGGCCTGTGGGGTGAGGTCCTTGCAAAGAATGGCAAGCAGCCTGCTCCTTTCGATGAGACGCGCGTGTGGTGAGAGAGGCTTGGCAGCAGAGAGGAAGCAAGAGGGGCATCCAGGGAGGGGATGGGCATGCAGCTCGGAGGCCCCAGATCTCCTGCTTCCCAACCAGGGAAGGCCGGCTAGGCCCACCAGGCCCCATTCCCAAGTGCACACCCAGCTTCTGGATCGGCCCTTTCCCAGCCCTGAAAACACACACAGGCCGTACCCTGAGCCCTGCCGAGGGGGGACCTTTGCTCCCCGGGTGGGCCGAATGGCACGACTGGGTGAGGGCAGAGAAGGCCCCAGAAGGCCTTCAGGGAGCTGCCAGAGCAGAGCAGTGCTCAGGAAAAGGCACTCTTCTTTCTGCAGGCTGGATGCACCCTCGAGTTTCTGCTTGAGGCAGAGAGAGCTGAGCTAGGCGATTAACTGGCTGAAGGCAAAGCAGAGAGTTTTTCGGTGGAGCGAGGGCTCCATCTGCTGGCCGACAAGCATGGAAGGTGAAGCCTGGCTGCCACTGAGTTCCTGAGCAGGTTTCCAAGCTGGAGGCCCTGTGGCTCTACAAGCTCGAGAGTCCTGCCTAGGACTTGCCTCTGGCAACAGAGTAGGGGCCAAGGGCCTGTGGGCTGCAGGGTGCTCGGAAGCCGCAGGGGAGGCTTTGGGCACCCAGTGCCCTGTGATGGAAAACGCTGCAGGCCTGAGCCTCCAGGCACTCCTGCAGGGCTTTGGAGTGGGAAAGCTGTCCTTAGCAGAAGGCTCCCTGCCCAGGGCTGCAGGCCTTTGTGGCTGGCTCAGCTGCAGCTTCCTTGCAGGCTGCTGGTCCAGGGGCGTGTGTGCCCTGGTCCAGAGTGCTGTAGGAGGAGGTCCTAGCAAGGGGCGAGCAAGCCCCTTGTTCCCTTGGCAGAGACTGGGCTGTGCACACAGAGGCCTGCCAGCAGTGAAGACAGTGCGGGCAGCAAGGGGGTGTGGCAGGCAGCGCCGAGGTGGCAGGAGTCCTGCTTGAGAGTGGGGTCCTGACGGTTTTGTGCTCAGGCCCCAGTGGCCCCGGGCTCACACAGCCTCTGGACCTGCAGCTTCCCAGCAGGGTAAGAGGCAAACAGGCAAGCCCCTGGGGCCTACTCGAATGAACTGTGCTCTGTCGAGGCCCTGCTGGCTGGCAGTGGCCTAGGCCAGCACAGGCCCTAGGGCTGGCTTTGGCCTGCCATCCACGTTCCTCACTCGGGCCGTTCTGCCTGTCAGACCCACCACTCCCTCGAAGTGTGCTCCTGAGGCCCTTGGACAGTTGGGGGAAGTGGAGGCTCTCCCAGCATGGGAGGCCTGCCCAGCACATTGCTCTGGGTGCAAAGAGGATTCCCTGCACCGCGGGCACCGGGACTACATTTTCTGCACACAGGAGACACTTGGCACACACCGTGTCTGCCCATGGAAAGCGGTGTGCCAGAGAGGCACCCACCTGGGATGTATGGCCCTCTCCCATAGACGCCCTCCATGCAGCAGGCTGTCGTGGATTCGGCTGCAGGCCTTTGTGGCTGGAGAGACAGCAGCTCCTCTGGAGGCTCTGGGTCAGTGTGCACTCCCGTTCGAGGAAACGAGGCCTGTGGGGTGAGGTCCTTGCAAAGAATGGCAAGCAGCCTGCTCCTTTCGATGAGACGCGCGTGTGGTGAGAGAGGCTTGGCAGCAGAGAGGAAGCAAGAGGGGCATCCAGGGAGGGGATGGGCATGCAGCTCGGAGGCCCCAGATCTCCTGCTTCCCAACCAGGGAAGGCCGGCTAGGCCCACCAGGCCCCATTCCCAAGTGCACACCCAGCTTCTGGATCGGCCCTTTCCCAGCCCTGAAAACACACACAGGCCGTACCCTGAGCCCTGCCGAGGGGGGACCTTTGCTCCCCGGGTGGGCCGAATGGCACGACTGGGTGAGGGCAGAGAAGGCCCCAGAAGGCCTTCAGGGAGCTGCCAGAGCAGAGCAGTGCTCAGGAAAAGGCACTCTTCTTTCTGCAGGCTGGATGCACCCTCGAGTTTCTGCTTGAGGCAGAGAGAGCTGAGCTAGGCGATTCCCTGGCTGAAGGCAAAGCAGAGAGTTTTTCGGTGGAGCGAGGGCTCCATCTGCTGGCCCACAAGCATGGAAGGTGAAGCCTGGCTGCCACTGAGTTCCTGAGCAGGTTTCCAAGCTGGAGGCCCTGTGGCTCTACAAGCTCGAGAGTCCTGCCTAGGACTTGCCTCTGGCAACAGAGTGGGGGCCAAGGGCCTGTGGGCTGCAGGGTGCTCAGAAGCCGCAGGGGAGGCTTTGGGCACCCAGTGCCCTGTGATGGAAAACGCTGCAGGCCTGAGCCTCCAGGCACTCCTGCAGGGCTTTGGAGTGGCAAAGCTGTCCTTAGCAGAAGGCTCCCTGCCCAGGGCTGCAGGCCTTTGTGGCTGGCTCAGCTGCAGCTTCCTTGCAGGCTGCTGGTCCAGGGGCGTGTGTGCCCTGGTCCAGAGTGCTGTAGGAGGAGGTCCTAGCAAGGGGCGAGCAAGCCCCTTGTTCCCTTGGCAGAGACTGGGCTGTGCACACAGAGGCCTGCCAGCAGTGAAGACAGTGCGGGCAGCAAGGGGGTGTGGCAGGCAGCGCCGAGGTGGCAGGAGTCCTGCTTGAGAGTGGGGTCCTGACGGTTTTGTGCTCAGGCCCCAGTGGCCCCGGGCTCACACAGCCTCTGGACCTGCAGCTTCCCAGCAGGGTAAGAGGCAAACAGGCAAGCCCCTGGGGCCTACTCGAATGAACTGTGCTCTGTCGAGGCCCTGCTGGCTGGCAGTGGCCTAGGCCAGCACAGGCCCTAGGGCTGGCTTTGGCCTGCCATCCACGTTCCTCACTCGGGCCGTTCTGCCTGTCAGACCCACCACTCCCTCGAAGTGTGCTCCTGAGGCCCTTGGACAGTTGGGGGAAGTGGAGGCTCTCCCAGCATGGGAGGCCTGCCCAGCACATTGCTCTGGGTGCAAAGAGGATTCCCTGCACCGCGGGCACCGGGACTACATTTTCTGCACACAGGAGACACTTGGCACACACCATGTCTGCCCATGGAAAGCGGTGTGCCAGAGAGGCACCCACCTGGGATGTATGGCCCTCTCCCATAGACGCCCTCCATGCAGCAGGCTGTCGTGGATTCGGCTGCAGGCCTTTGTGGCTGGAGAGACAGCAGCTCCTCTGGAGGCTCTGGGTCAGTGTGCACTCCCGTTCGAGGAAACGAGGCCTGTGGGGTGAGGTCCTTGCAAAGAATGGCAAGCAGCCTGCTCCTTTCGATGAGACGCGCGTGTGGTGAGAGAGGCTTGGCAGCAGAGAGGAAGCAAGAGGGGCATCCAGGGAGGGGATGGGCATGCAGCTCGGAGGCCCCAGATCTCCTGCTTCCCAACCAGGGAAGGCCGGCTAGGCCCACCAGGCCCCATTCCCAAGTGCACACCCAGCTTCTGGATCGGCCCTTTCCCAGCCCTGAAAACACACACAGGCCGTACCCTGAGCCCTGCCGAGGGGGGACCTTTGCTCCCCGGGTGGGCCGAATGGCACGACTGGGTGAGGGCAGAGAAGGCCCCAGAAGGCCTTCAGGGAGCTGCCAGAGCAGAGCAGTGCTCAGGAAAAGGCACTCTTCTTTCTGCAGGCTGGATGCACCCTCGAGTTTCTGCTTGAGGCAGAGAGAGCTGAGCTAGGCGATTCCCTGGCTGAAGGCAAAGCAGAGAGTTTTTCGGTGGAGCGAGGGCTCCATCTGCTGGCCCACAAGCATGGAAGGTGAAGCCTGGCTGCCACTGAGTTCCTGAGCAGGTTTCCAAGCTGGAGGCCCTGTGGCTCTACAAGCTCGAGAGTCCTGCCTAGGACTTGCCTCTGGCAACAGAGTGGGGGCCAAGGGCCTGTGGGCTGCAGGGTGCTCGGAAGCCGCAGGGGAGGCTTTGGGCACCCAGTGCCCTGTGATGGAAAACGCTGCAGGCCTGAGCCTCCAGGAACTCCTGCAGGGCTTTGGAGTGGGAAAGCTGTCCTTAGCAGAAGGCTCCCTGCCCAGGGCTGCAGGCCTTTGTGGCTGGCTCAGCTGCAGCTTCCTTGCAGGCTGCTGGTCCAGGGGCGTGTGTGCCCTGGTCCAGAGTGCTGTAGGAGGAGGTCCTAGCAAGGGGCGAGCAAGCCCCTTGTTCCCTTGGCAGAGACTGGGCTGTGCACACAGAGGCCTGCCAGCAGTGAAGACAGTGCGGGCAGCAAGGGGGTGTGGCAGGCAGCGCCGAGGTGGCAGGAGTCCTGCTTGAGAGTGGGGTCCTGACGGTTTTGTGCTCAGGCCCCAGTGGCCCCGGGCTCACACAGCCTCTGGACCTGCAGCTTCCCAGCAGGGTAAGAGGCAAACAGGCAAGCCCCTGGGGCCTACTCGAATGAACTGTGCTCTGTCGAGGCCCTGCTGGCTGGCAGTGGCCTAGGCCAGCACAGGCCCTAGGGCTGGCTTTGGCCTGCCATCCACGTTCCTCACTCGGGCCGTTCTGCCTGTCAGACCCACCACTCCCTCGAAGTGTGCTCCTGAGGCCCTTGGACAGTTGGGGGAAGTGGAGGCTCTCCCAGCATGGGAGGCCTGCCCAGCACATTGCTCTGGGTGCAAAGAGGATTCCCTGCACCGCGGGCACTGGGACTACATTTTCTGCACACAGGAGACACTTGGCACACACCGTGTCTGCCCATGGAAAGCGGTGTGCCAGAGAGGCACCCACCTGGGATGTATGGCCCTCTCCCATAGACGCCCTCCATGCAGCAGGCTGTCGTGGATTCAGCTGCAGGCCTTTGTGGCTGGAGAGACAGCAGCTCCTCTGGAGGCTCTGGGTCAGTGTGCACTCCCGTTCGAGGAAACGAGGCCTGTGGGGTGAGGTCCTTGCAAAGAATGGCAAGCAGCCTGCTCCTTTCGATGAGACGCGCGTGTGGTGAGAGAGGCTTGGCAGCAGAGAGGAAGCAAGAGGGGCATCCAGGGAGGGGATGGGCATGCAGCTCGGAGGCCCCAGATCTCCTGCTTCCCAACCAGGGAAGGCCGGCTAGGCCCACCAGGCCCCATTCCCAAGTGCACACCCAGCTTCTGGATCGGCCCTTTCCCAGCCCTGAAAACACACACAGGCCGTACCCTGAGCCCTGCCGAGGGGGGACCTTTGCTCCCCGGGTGGGCCGAATGGCACGACTGGGTGAGGGCAGAGAAGGCCCCAGAAGGCCTTCAGGGAGCTGCCAGAGCAGAGCAGTGCTCAGGAAAAGGCACTCTTCTTTCTGCAGGCTGGATGCACCCTCGAGTTTCTGCTTGAGGCAGAGAGAGCTGAGCTAGGCGATTCCCTGGCTGAAGGCAAAGCAGAGAGTTTTTCGGTGGAGCGAGGGCTCCATCTGCTGGCCCACAAGCATGGAAGGTGAAGCCTGGCTGCCACTGAGTTCCTGAGCAGGTTTCCAAGCTGGAGGCCCTGTGGCTCTACAAGCTCGAGAGTCCTGCCTAGGACTTGCCTCTGGCAACAGAGTGGGGGCCAAGGGCCTGTGGGCTGCAGGGTGCTCAGAAGCCGCAGGGGAGGCTTTGGGCACCCAGTGCCCTGTGATGGAAAACGCTGCAGGCCTGAGCCTCCAGGAACTCCTGCAGGGCTTTGGAGTGGCAAAGCTGTCCTTAGCAGAAGGCTCCCTGCCCAGGGCTGCAGGCCTTTGTGGCTGGCTCAGCTGCAGCTTCCTTGCAGGCTGCTGGTCCAGGGGCGTGTGTGCCCTGGTCCAGAGTGCTGTAGGAGGAGGTCCTAGCAAGGGGCGAGCAAGCCCCTTGTTCCCTTGGCAGAGACTGGGCTGTGCACACAGAGGCCTGCCAGCAGTGAAGACAGTGCGGGCAGCAAGGGGGTGTGGCAGGCAGCGCCGAGGTGGCAGGAGTCCTGCTTGAGAGTGGGGTCCTGACGGTTTTGTGCTCAGGCCCCAGTGGCCCCGGGCTCACACAGCCTCTGGACCTGCAGCTTCCCAGCAGGGTAAGAGGCAAACAGGCAAGCCCCTGGGGCCTACTCGAATGAACTGTGCTCTGTCGAGGCCCTGCTGGCTGGCAGTGGCCTAGGCCAGCACAGGCCCTAGGGCTGGCTTTGGCCTGCCATCCACGTTCCTCACTCGGGCCGTTCTGCCTGTCAGACCCACCACTCCCTCGAAGTGTGCTCCTGAGGCCCTTGGACAGTTGGGGGAAGTGGAGGCTCTCCTAGCATGGGAGGCCTGCCCAGCACATTGCTCTGGGTGCAAAGAGGATTCCCTGCACCGCGGGCACCGGGACTACATTTTCTGCACACAGGAGACACTTGGCACACACCGTGTCTGCCCATGGAAAGCGGTGTGCCAGAGAGGCACCCACCTGGGATGTATGGCCCTCTCCCATAGACGCCCTCCATGCAGCAGGCTGTCGTGGATTCAGCTGCAGGCCTTTGTGGCTGGAGAGACAGCAGCTCCTCTGGAGGCTCTGGGTCAGTGTGCACTCCCGTTCGAGGAAACGAGGCCTGTGGGGTGAGGTCCTTGCAAAGAATGGCAAGCAGCCTGCTCCTTTCGATGAGACGCGCGTGTGGTGAGAGAGGCTTGGCAGCAGAGAAGAAGCAAGAGGGGCATCCAGGGAGGGGATGGGCATGCAGCTCGGAGGCCCCAGATCTCCTGCTTCCCAACCAGGGAAGGCCGGGTAGGCCCACCAGGCCCCATTCCCAAGTGCACACCCAGCTTCTGGATCGGCCCTTTCCCAGCCCTGAAAACACACACAGGCCGTACCCTGAGCCCTGCCGAGGGGGGACCTTTGCTCCCCGGGTGGGCCGAATGGCACGACTGGGTGAGGGCAGAGAAGGCCCCAGAAGGCCTTCAGGGAGCTGCCAGAGCAGAGCAGTGCTCAGGAAAAGGCACTCTTCTCTCTGCAGGCTGGATGCACCCTCGAGTTTCTGCTTGAGGCAGAGAGAGCTGAGCTAGGCGATTCCCTGGCTGAAGGCAAAGCAGAGAGTTTTTCGGTGGAGCGAGGGCTCCATCTGCTGGCCGACAAGCATGGAAGGTGAAGCCTGGCTGCCACTGAGTTCCTGAGCAGGTTTCCAAGCTGGAGGCCCTGTGGCTCTACAAGCTCGAGAGTCCTGCCTAGGACTTGCCTCTGGCAACAGAGTAGGGGCCAAGGGCCTGTGGGCTGCAGGGTGCTCGGAAGCCGCAGGGGAGGCTTTGGGCACCCAGTGCCCTGTGATGGAAAACGCTGCAGGCCTGAGCCTCCAGGCACTCCTGCAGGGCTTTGGAGTGGGAAAGCTGTCCTTAGCAGAAGGCTCCCTGCCCAGGGCTGCAGGCCTTTGTGGCTGGCTCAGCTGCAGCTTCCTTGCAGGCTGCTGGTCCAGGGGCGTGTGTGCCCTGGTCCAGAGTGCTGTAGGAGGAGGTCCTAGCAAGGGGCGAGCAAGCCCCTTGTTCCCTTGGCAGAGACTGGGCTGTGCACACAGAGGCCTGCCAGCAGTGAAGACAGTGCGGGCAGCAAGGGGGTGTGGCAGGCAGCGCCGAGGTGGCAGGAGTCCTGCTTGAGAGTGGGGTCCTGACGGTTTTGTGCTCAGGCCCCAGTGGCCCCGGGCTCACACAGCCTCTGGACCTGCAGCTTCCCAGCAGGGTAAGAGGCAAACAGGCAAGCCCCTGGGGCCTACTCGAATGAACTGTGCTCTGTCGAGGCCCTGCTGGCTGGCAGTGGCCTAGGCCAGCACAGGCCCTAGGGCTGGCTTTGGCCTGCCATCCACGTTCCTCACTCGGGCCGTTCTGCCTGTCAGACCCACCACTCCCTCGAAGTGTGCTCCTGAGGCCCTTGGACAGTTGGGGGAAGTGGAGGCTCTCCCAGCATGGGAGGCCTGCCCAGCACATTGCTCTGGGTGCAAAGAGGATTCCCTGCACCGCGGGCACCGGGACTACATTTTTCTGCACACAGGAGACACTTGGCACACACCGTGTCTGCCCATGGAAAGCGGTGTGCCAGAGAGGCACCCACCTGGGATGTATGGCCCTCTCCCATAGACGCCCTCCATGCAGCAGGCTGTCGTGGATTCGGCTGCAGGCCTTTGTGGCTGGAGAGACAGCAGCTCCTCTGGAGGCTCTGGGTCAGTGTGCACTCCCGTTCGAGGAAACGAGGCCTGTGGGGTGAGGTCCTTGCAAAGAATGGCAAGCAGCCTGCTCCTTTCGATGAGACGCGCGTGTGGTGAGAGAGGCTTGGCAGCAGAGAGGAAGCAAGAGGGGCATCCAGGGAGGGGATGGGCATGCAGCTCGGAGGCCCCAGATCTCCTGCTTCCCAACCAGGGAAGGCCGGCTAGGCCCACCAGGCCCCATTCCCAAGTGCACACCCAGCTTCTGGATCGGCCCTTTCCCAGCCCTGAAAACACACACAGGCCGTACCCTGAGCCCTGCCGAGGGGGGACCTTTGCTCCCCGGGTGGGCCGAATGGCACGACTGGGTGAGGGCAGAGAAGGCCCCAGAAGGCCTTCAGGGAGCTGCCAGAGCAGAGCAGTGCTCAGGAAAAGGCACTCTTCTTTCTGCAGGCTGGATGCACCCTCGAGTTTCTGCTTGAGGCAGAGAGAGCTGAGCTAGGCGATTCCCTGGCTGAAGGCAAAGCAGAGAGTTTTTCGGTGGAGCGAGGGCTCCATCTGCTGGCCCACAAGCATGGAAGGTGAAGCCTGGCTGCCACTGAGTTCCTGAGCAGGTTTCCAAGCTGGAGGCCCTGTGGCTCTACAAGCTCGAGAGTCCTGCCTAGGACTTGCCTCTGGCAACAGAGTGGGGGCCAAGGGCCTGTGGGCTGCAGGGTGCTCAGAAGCCGCAGGGGAGGCTTTGGGCACCCAGTGCCCTGTGATGGAAAACGCTGCAGGCCTGAGCCTCCAGGCACTCCTGCAGGGCTTTGGAGTGGCAAAGCTGTCCTTAGCAGAAGGCTCCCTGCCCAGGGCTGCAGGCCTTTGTGGCTGGCTCAGCTGCAGCTTCCTTGCAGGCTGCTGGTCCAGGGGCGTGTGTGCCCTGGTCCAGAGTGCTGTAGGAGGAGGTCCTAGCAAGGGGCGAGCAAGCCCCTTGTTCCCTTGGCAGAGACTGGGCTGTGCACACAGAGGCCTGCCAGCAGTGAAGACAGTGCGGGCAGCAAGGGGGTGTGGCAGGCAGCGCCGAGGTGGCAGGAGTCCTGCTTGAGAGTGGGGTCCTGACGGTTTTGTGCTCAGGCCCCAGTGGCCCCGGGCTCACACAGCCTCTGGACCTGCAGCTTCCCAGCAGGGTAAGAGGCAAACAGGCAAGCCCCTGGGGCCTACTCGAATGAACTGTGCTCTGTCGAGGCCCTGCTGGCTGGCAGTGGCCTAGGCCAGCACAGGCCCTAGGGCTGGCTTTGGCCTGCCATCCACGTTCCTCACTCGGGCCGTTCTGCCTGTCAGACCCACCACTCCCTCGAAGTGTGCTCCTGAGGCCCTTGGACAGTTGGGGGAAGTGGAGGCTCTCCCAGCATGGGAGGCCTGCCCAGCACATTGCTCTGGGTGCAAAGAGGATTCCCTGCACCGCGGGCACCGGGACTACATTTTCTGCACACAGGAGACACTTGGCACACACCATGTCTGCCCATGGAAAGCGGTGTGCCAGAGAGGCACCCACCTGGGATGTATGGCCCTCTCCCATAGACGCCCTCCATGCAGCAGGCTGTCGTGGATTCGGCTGCAGGCCTTTGTGGCTGGAGAGACAGCAGCTCCTCTGGAGGCTCTGGGTCAGTGTGCACTCCCGTTCGAGGAAACGAGGCCTGTGGGGTGAGGTCCTTGCAAAGAATGGCAAGCAGCCTGCTCCTTTCGATGAGACGCGCGTGTGGTGAGAGAGGCTTGGCAGCAGAGAGGAAGCAAGAGGGGCATCCAGGGAGGGGATGGGCATGCAGCTCGGAGGCCCCAGATCTCCTGCTTCCCAACCAGGGAAGGCCGGCTAGGCCCACCAGGCCCCATTCCCAAGTGCACACCCAGCTTCTGGATCGGCCCTTTCCCAGCCCTGAAAACACACACAGGCCGTACCCTGAGCCCTGCCGAGGGGGGACCTTTGCTCCCCGGGTGGGCCGAATGGCACGACTGGGTGAGGGCAGAGAAGGCCCCAGAAGGCCTTCAGGGAGCTGCCAGAGCAGAGCAGTGCTCAGGAAAAGGCACTCTTCTTTCTGCAGGCTGGATGCACCCTCGAGTTTCTGCTTGAGGCAGAGAGAGCTGAGCTAGGCGATTCCCTGGCTGAAGGCAAAGCAGAGAGTTTTTCGGTGGAGCGAGGGCTCCATCTGCTGGCCCACAAGCATGGAAGGTGAAGCCTGGCTGCCACTGAGTTCCTGAGCAGGTTTCCAAGCTGGAGGCCCTGTGGCTCTACAAGCTCGAGAGTCCTGCCTAGGACTTGCCTCTGGCAACAGAGTGGGGGCCAAGGGCCTGTGGGCTGCAGGGTGCTCGGAAGCCGCAGGGGAGGCTTTGGGCACCCAGTGCCCTGTGATGGAAAACGCTGCAGGCCTGAGCCTCCAGGAACTCCTGCAGGGCTTTGGAGTGGGAAAGCTGTCCTTAGCAGAAGGCTCCCTGCCCAGGGCTGCAGGCCTTTGTGGCTGGCTCAGCTGCAGCTTCCTTGCAGGCTGCTGGTCCAGGGGCGTGTGTGCCCTGGTCCAGAGTGCTGTAGGAGGAGGTCCTAGCAAGGGGCGAGCAAGCCCCTTGTTCCCTTGGCAGAGACTGGGCTGTGCACACAGAGGCCTGCCAGCAGTGAAGACAGTGCGGGCAGCAAGGGGGTGTGGCAGGCAGCGCCGAGGTGGCAGGAGTCCTGCTTGAGAGTGGGGTCCTGACGGTTTTGTGCTCAGGCCCCAGTGGCCCCGGGCTCACACAGCCTCTGGACCTGCAGCTTCCCAGCAGGGTAAGAGGCAAACAGGCAAGCCCCTGGGGCCTACTCGAATGAACTGTGCTCTGTCGAGGCCCTGCTGGCTGGCAGTGGCCTAGGCCAGCACAGGCCCTAGGGCTGGCTTTGGCCTGCCATCCACGTTCCTCACTCGGGCCGTTCTGCCTGTCAGACCCACCACTCCCTCGAAGTGTGCTCCTGAGGCCCTTGGACAGTTGGGGGAAGTGGAGGCTCTCCCAGCATGGGAGGCCTGCCCAGCACATTGCTCTGGGTGCAAAGAGGATTCCCTGCACCGCGGGCACTGGGACTACATTTTCTGCACACAGGAGACACTTGGCACACACCGTGTCTGCCCATGGAAAGCGGTGTGCCAGAGAGGCACCCACCTGGGATGTATGGCCCTCTCCCATAGACGCCCTCCATGCAGCAGGCTGTCGTGGATTCAGCTGCAGGCCTTTGTGGCTGGAGAGACAGCAGCTCCTCTGGAGGCTCTGGGTCAGTGTGCACTCCCGTTCGAGGAAACGAGGCCTGTGGGGTGAGGTCCTTGCAAAGAATGGCAAGCAGCCTGCTCCTTTCGATGAGACGCGCGTGTGGTGAGAGAGGCTTGGCAGCAGAGAGGAAGCAAGAGGGGCATCCAGGGAGGGGATGGGCATGCAGCTCGGAGGCCCCAGATCTCCTGCTTCCCAACCAGGGAAGGCCGGCTAGGCCCACCAGGCCCCATTCCCAAGTGCACACCCAGCTTCTGGATCGGCCCTTTCCCAGCCCTGAAAACACACACAGGCCGTACCCTGAGCCCTGCCGAGGGGGGACCTTTGCTCCCCGGGTGGGCCGAATGGCACGACTGGGTGAGGGCAGAGAAGGCCCCAGAAGGCCTTCAGGGAGCTGCCAGAGCAGAGCAGTGCTCAGGAAAAGGCACTCTTCTTTCTGCAGGCTGGATGCACCCTCGAGTTTCTGCTTGAGGCAGAGAGAGCTGAGCTAGGCGATTCCCTGGCTGAAGGCAAAGCAGAGAGTTTTTCGGTGGAGCGAGGGCTCCATCTGCTGGCCCACAAGCATGGAAGGTGAAGCCTGGCTGCCACTGAGTTCCTGAGCAGGTTTCCAAGCTGGAGGCCCTGTGGCTCTACAAGCTCGAGAGTCCTGCCTAGGACTTGCCTCTGGCAACAGAGTGGGGGCCAAGGGCCTGTGGGCTGCAGGGTGCTCGGAAGCCGCAGGGGAGGCTTTGGGCACCCAGTGCCCTGTGATGGAAAACGCTGCAGGCCTGAGCCTCCAGGAACTCCTGCAGGGCTTTGGAGTGGGAAAGCTGTCCTTAGCAGAAGGCTCCCTGCCCAGGGCTGCAGGCCTTTGTGGCTGGCTCAGCTGCAGCTTCCTTGCAGGCTGCTGGTCCAGGGGCGTGTGTGCCCTGGTCCAGAGTGCTGTAGGAGGAGGTCCTAGCAAGGGGCGAGCAAGCCCCTTGTTCCCTTGGCAGAGACTGGGCTGTGCACACAGAGGCCTGCCAGCAGTGAAGACAGTGCGGGCAGCAAGGGGGTGTGGCAGGCAGCGCCGAGGTGGCAGGAGTCCTGCTTGAGAGTGGGGTCCTGACGGTTTTGTGCTCAGGCCCCAGTGGCCCCGGGCTCACACAGCCTCTGGACCTGCAGCTTCCCAGCAGGGTAAGAGGCAAACAGGCAAGCCCCTGGGGCCTACTCGAATGAACTGTGCTCTGTCGAGGCCCTGCTGGCTGGCAGTGGCCTAGGCCAGCACAGGCCCTAGGGCTGGCTTTGGCCTGCCATCCACGTTCCTCACTCGGGCCGTTCTGCCTGTCAGACCCACCACTCCCTCGAAGTGTGCTCCTGAGGCCCTTGGACAGTTGGGGGAAGTGGAGGCTCTCCCAGCATGGGAGGCCTGCCCAGCACATTGCTCTGGGTGCAAAGAGGATTCCCTGCACCGCGGGCACTGGGACTACATTTTCTGCACACAGGAGACACTTGGCACACACCGTGTCTGCCCATGGAAAGCGGTGTGCCAGAGAGGCACCCACCTGGGATGTATGGCCCTCTCCCATAGACGCCCTCCATGCAGCAGGCTGTCGTGGATTCAGCTGCAGGCCTTTGTGGCTGGAGAGACAGCAGCTCCTCTGGAGGCTCTGGGTCAGTGTGCACTCCCGTTCGAGGAAACGAGGCCTGTGGGGTGAGGTCCTTGCAAAGAATGGCAAGCAGCCTGCTCCTTTCGATGAGACGCGCGTGTGGTGAGAGAGGCTTGGCAGCAGAGAAGAAGCAAGAGGGGCATCCAGGGAGGGGATGGGCATGCAGCTCGGAGGCCCCAGATCTCCTGCTTCCCAACCAGGGAAGGCCGGGTAGGCCCACCAGGCCCCATTCCCAAGTGCACACCCAGCTTCTGGATCGGCCCTTTCCCAGCCCTGAAAACACACACAGGCCGTACCCTGAGCCCTGCCGAGGGGGGACCTTTGCTCCCCGGGTGGGCCGAATGGCACGACTGGGTGAGGGCAGAGAAGGCCCCAGAAGGCCTTCAGGGAGCTGCCAGAGCAGAGCAGTGCTCAGGAAAAGGCACTCTTCTCTCTGCAGGCTGGATGCACCCTCGAGTTTCTGCTTGAGGCAGAGAGAGCTGAGCTAGGCGATTCCCTGGCTGAAGGCAAAGCAGAGAGTTTTTCGGTGGAGCGAGGGCTCCATCTGCTGGCCGACAAGCATGGAAGGTGAAGCCTGGCTGCCACTGAGTTCCTGAGCAGGTTTCCAAGCTGGAGGCCCTGTGGCTCTACAAGCTCGAGAGTCCTGCCTAGGACTTGCCTCTGGCAACAGAGTAGGGGCCAAGGGCCTGTGGGCTGCAGGGTGCTCGGAAGCCGCAGGGGAGGCTTTGGGCACCCAGTGCCCTGTGATGGAAAACGCTGCAGGCCTGAGCCTCCAGGCACTCCTGCAGGGCTTTGGAGTGGGAAAGCTGTCCTTAGCAGAAGGCTCCCTGCCCAGGGCTGCAGGCCTTTGTGGCTGGCTCAGCTGCAGCTTCCTTGCAGGCTGCTGGTCCAGGGGCGTGTGTGCCCTGGTCCAGAGTGCTGTAGGAGGAGGTCCTAGCAAGGGGCGAGCAAGCCCCTTGTTCCCTTGGCAGAGACTGGGCTGTGCACACAGAGGCCTGCCAGCAGTGAAGACAGTGCGGGCAGCAAGGGGGTGTGGCAGGCAGCGCCGAGGTGGCAGGAGTCCTGCTTGAGAGTGGGGTCCTGACGGTTTTGTGCTCAGGCCCCAGTGGCCCCGGGCTCACACAGCCTCTGGACCTGCAGCTTCCCAGCAGGGTAAGAGGCAAACAGGCAAGCCCCTGGGGCCTACTCGAATGAACTGTGCTCTGTCGAGGCCCTGCTGGCTGGCAGTGGCCTAGGCCAGCACAGGCCCTAGGGCTGGCTTTGGCCTGCCATCCACGTTCCTCACTCGGGCCGTTCTGCCTGTCAGACCCACCACTCCCTCGAAGTGTGCTCCTGAGGCCCTTGGACAGTTGGGGGAAGTGGAGGCTCTCCCAGCATGGGAGGCCTGCCCAGCACATTGCTCTGGGTGCAAAGAGGATTCCCTGCACCGCGGGCACCGGGACTACATTTTTCTGCACACAGGAGACACTTGGCACACACCGTGTCTGCCCATGGAAAGCGGTGTGCCAGAGAGGCACCCACCTGGGATGTATGGCCCTCTCCCATAGACGCCCTCCATGCAGCAGGCTGTCGTGGATTCGGCTGCAGGCCTTTGTGGCTGGAGAGACAGCAGCTCCTCTGGAGGCTCTGGGTCAGTGTGCACTCCCGTTCGAGGAAACGAGGCCTGTGGGGTGAGGTCCTTGCAAAGAATGGCAAGCAGCCTGCTCCTTTCGATGAGACGCGCGTGTGGTGAGAGAGGCTTGGCAGCAGAGAGGAAGCAAGAGGGGCATCCAGGGAGGGGATGGGCATGCAGCTCGGAGGCCCCAGATCTCCTGCTTCCCAACCAGGGAAGGCCGGCTAGGCCCACCAGGCCCCATTCCCAAGTGCACACCCAGCTTCTGGATCGGCCCTTTCCCAGCCCTGAAAACACACACAGGCCGTACCCTGAGCCCTGCCGAGGGGGGACCTTTGCTCCCCGGGTGGGCCGAATGGCACGACTGGGTGAGGGCAGAGAAGGCCCCAGAAGGCCTTCAGGGAGCTGCCAGAGCAGAGCAGTGCTCAGGAAAAGGCACTCTTCTTTCTGCAGGCTGGATGCACCCTCGAGTTTCTGCTTGAGGCAGAGAGAGCTGAGCTAGGCGATTCCCTGGCTGAAGGCAAAGCAGAGAGTTTTTCGGTGGAGCGAGGGCTCCATCTGCTGGCCCACAAGCATGGAAGGTGAAGCCTGGCTGCCACTGAGTTCCTGAGCAGGTTTCCAAGCTGGAGGCCCTGTGGCTCTACAAGCTCGAGAGTCCTGCCTAGGACTTGCCTCTGGCAACAGAGTGGGGGCCAAGGGCCTGTGGGCTGCAGGGTGTTCGGAAGCCGCAGGGGAGGCTTTGGGCACCCAGTGCCCTGTGATGGAAAACGCTGCAGGCCTGAGCCTCCAGGCACTCCTGCAGGGCTTTGGAGTGGGAAAGCTGTCCTTAGCAGAAGGCTCCCTGCCCAGGGCTGCAGGCCTTTGTGGCTGGCTCAGCTGCAGCTTCCTTGCAGGCTGCTGGTCCAGGGGCGTGTGTGCCCTGGTCCAGAGTGCTGTAGGAGGAGGTCCTAGCAAGGGGCGAGCAAGCCCCTTGTTCCCTTGGCAGAGACTGGGCTGTGCACACAGAGGCCTGCCAGCAGTGAAGACAGTGCGGGCAGCAAGGGGGTGTGGCAGGCAGCGCCGAGGTGGCAGGAGTCCTGCTTGAGAGTGGGGTCCTGACGGTTTTGTGCTCAGGCCCCAGTGGCCCCGGGCTCACACAGCCTCTGGACCTGCAGCTTCCCAGCAGGGTAAGAGGCAAACAGGCAAGCCCCTGGGGCCTACTCGAATGAACTGTGCTCTGTCGAGGCCCTGCTGGCTGGCAGTGGCCTAGGCCAGCACAGGCCCTAGGGCTGGCTTTGGCCTGCCATCCACTTTCCTCACTCGGGCCGTTCTGCCTGTCAGACCCACCACTCCCTCGAAGTGTGCTCCTGAGGCCCTTGGACAGTTGGGGGAAGTGGAGGCTCTCCCAGCATGGGAGGCCTGCCCAGCACATTGCTCTGGGTGCAAAGAGGATTCCCTGCACCGCGGGCACCGGGACTACATTTTCTGCACACAGGAGACACTTGGCACACACCGTGTCTGCCCATGGAAAGCGGTGTGCCAGAGAGGCACCCACCTGGGATGTATGGCCCTCTCCCATAGACGCCCTCCATGCAGCAGGCTGTCATGGATTCAGCTGCAGGCCTTTGTTGCTGTAGAGACAGCAGCTCCTCTGGAGGCTCTGGGTCAGTGTGCACTCCCGTTCGAGGAAACGAGGCCTGTGGGGTGAGGTCCTTGCAAAGAATGGCAAGCAGCCTGCTCCTTTCGATGAGACGCGCGTGTGGTGAGAGAGGCTTGGCAGCAGAGAAGAAGCAAGAGGGGCATCCAGGGAGGGGATGGGCATGCAGCTCGGAGGCCCCAGATCTCCTGCTTCCCAACCAGGGAAGGCCGGCTAGGCCCACCAGGCCCCATTCCCAAGTGCACACCCAGCTTCTGGATCGGCCCTTTCCCAGCCCTGAAAACACACACAGGCCGTACCCTGAGCCCTGCCGAGGGGGGACCTTTGCTCCCCGGGTGGGCCGAATGGCACGACTGGGTGAGGGCAGAGAAGGCCCCAGAAGGCCTTCAGGGAGCTGCCAGAGCAGAGCAGTGCTCAGGAAAAGGCACTCTTCTCTCTGCAGGCTGGATGCACCCTCGAGTTTCTGCTTGAGGCAGAGAGAGCTGAGCTAGGCGATTCCCTGGCTGAAGGCAAAGCAGAGAGTTTTTCGGTGGAGCGAGGGCTCCATCTGCTGGCCCACAAGCATGGAAGGTGAAGCCTGGCTGCCACTGAGTTCCTGAGCAGGTTTCCAAGCTGGAGGCCCTGTGGCTCTACAAGCTCGAGAGTCCTGCCTAGGACTTGCCTCTGGCAACAGAGTGGGGGCCAAGGGCCTGTGGGCTGCAGGGTGCTCGGAAGCCGCAGGGGAGGCTTTGGGCACCCAGTGCCCTGTGATGGAAAACGCTGCAGGCCTGAGCCTCCAGGAACTCCTGCAGGGCTTTGGAGTGGGAAAGCTGTCCTTAGCAGAAGGCTCCCTGCCCAGGGCTGCAGGCCTTTGTGGCTGGCTCAGCTGCAGCTTCCTTGCAGGCTGCTGGTCCAGGGGCGTGTGTGCCCTGGTCCAGAGTGCTGTAGGAGGAGGTCCTAGCAAGGGGCGAGCAAGCCCCTTGTTCCCTTGGCAGAGACTGGGCTGTGCACACAGAGGCCTGCCAGCAGTGAAGACAGTGCGGGCAGCAAGGGGGTGTGGCAGGCAGCGCCGAGGTGGCAGGAGTCCTGCTTGAGAGTGGGGTCCTGACGGTTTTGTGCTCAGGCCCCAGTGGCCCCGGGCTCACACAGCCTCTGGACCTGCAGCTTCCCAGCAGGCCAAGAGGCAAACAGGCAAGCCCCTGGGGCCTACTCGAATGAACTGTGCTCTGTCGAGGCCCTGCTGGCTGGCAGTGGCCTAGGCCAGCACAGGCCCTAGGGCTGGCTTTGGCCTGCCATCCACGTTCCTCACTCGGGCCGTTCTGCCTGTCAGACCCACCACTCCCTCGAAGTGTGCTCCTGAGGCCCTTGGACAGTTGGGGGAAGTGGAGGCTCTCCCAGCATGGGAGGCCTGCCCAGCACATTGCTCTGGATGCAAAGAGGATTCCCTGCACCGCGGGCACCGGGACTACATTTTCTGCACACAGGAGACACTTGACACACACCGTGTCTGCCCATGGAAAGCGGTGTGCCAGAGAGGCACCCACCTGGGATGTATGGCCCTCTCCCATAGACGCCCTCCATGCAGCAGGCTGTCGTGGATTCGGCTGCAGGCCTTTGTGGCTGGAGAGACAGCAGCTCCTCTGGAGGCTCTGGGTCAGTGTGCACTCCCGTTCGAGGAAACGAGGCCTGTGGGGTGAGGTCCTTGCAAAGAATGGCAAGCAGCCTGCTCCTTTCGATGAGACGCGCGTGTGGTGAGAGAGGCTTGGCAGCAGAGAGGAAGCAAGAGGGGCATCCAGGGAGGGGATGGGCATGCAGCTCGGAGGCCCCAGATCTCCTGCTTCCCAACCAGGGAAGGCCGGCTAGGCCCACCAGGCCCCATTCCCAAGTGCACACCCAGCTTCTGGATCGGCCCTTTCCCAGCCCTGAAAACACACACAGGCCGTACCCTGAGCCCTGCCGAGGGGGGACCTTTGCTCCCCGGGTGGGCCGAATGGCACGACTGGGTGAGGGCAGAGAAGGCCCCAGAAGGCCTTCAGGGAGCTGCCAGAGCAGAGCAGTGCTCAGGAAAAGGCACTCTTCTTTCTGCAGGCTGGATGCACCCTCGAGTTTCTGCTTGAGGCAGAGAGAGCTGAGCTAGGCGATTCCCTGGCTGAAGGCAAAGCAGAGAGTTTTTCGGTGGAGCGAGGGCTCCATCTGCTGGCCCACAAGCATGGAAGGTGAAGCCTGGCTGCCACTGAGTTCCTGAGCAGGTTTCCAAGCTGGAGGCCCTGTGGCTCTACAAGCTCGAGAGTCCTGCCTAGGACTTGCCTCTGGCAACAGAGTGGGGGCCAAGGGCCTGTGGGCTGCAGGGTGCTCGGAAGCCGCAGGGGAGGCTTTGGGCACCCAGTGCCCTGTGATGGAAAACGCTGCAGGCCTGAGCCTCCAGGAACTCCTGCAGGGCTTTGGAGTGGGAAAGCTGTCCTTAGCAGAAGGCTCCCTGCCCAGGGCTGCAGGCCTTTGTGGCTGGCTCAGCTGCAGCTTCCTTGCAGGCTGCTGGTCCAGGGGCGTGTGTGCCCTGGTCCAGAGTGCTGTAGGAGGAGGTCCTAGCAAGGGGCGAGCAAGCCCCTTGTTCCCTTGGCAGAGACTGGGCTGTGCACACAGAGGCCTGCCAGCAGTGAAGACAGTGCGGGCAGCAAGGGGGTGTGGCAGGCAGCGCCGAGGTGGCAGGAGTCCTGCTTGAGAGTGGGGTCCTGACGGTTTTGTGCTCAGGCCCCAGTGGCCCCGGGCTCACACAGCCTCTGGACCTGCAGCTTCCCAGCAGGGTAAGAGGCAAACAGGCAAGCCCCTGGGGCCTACTCGAATGAACTGTGCTCTGTCGAGGCCCTGCTGGCTGGCAGTGGCCTAGGCCAGCACAGGCCCTAGGGCTGGCTTTGGCCTGCCATCCACGTTCCTCACTCGGGCCGTTCTGCCTGTCAGACCCACCACTCCCTCGAAGTGTGCTCCTGAGGCCCTTGGACAGTTGGGGGAAGTGGAGGCTCTCCCAGCATGGGAGGCCTGCCCAGCACATTGCTCTGGGTGCAAAGAGGATTCCCTGCACCGCGGGCACCGGGACTACATTTTCTGCACACAGGAGACACTTGGCACACACCGTGTCTGCCCATGGAAAGCGGTGTGCCAGAGAGGCACCCACCTGGGATGTATGGCCCTCTCCCATAGACGCCCTCCATGCAGCAGGCTGTCGTGGATTCAGCTGCAGGCCTTTGTGGCTGGAGAGACAGCAGCTCCTCTGGAGGCTCTGGGTCAGTGTGCACTCCCGTTCGAGGAAACGAGGCCTGTGGGGTGAGGTCCTTGCAAAGAATGGCAAGCAGCCTGCTCCTTTCGATGAGACGCGCGTGTGGTGAGAGAGGCTTGGCAGCAGAGAGGAAGCAAGAGGGGCATCCAGGGAGGGGATGGGCATGCAGCTCGGAGGCCCCAGATCTCCTGCTTCCCAACCAGGGAAGGCCGGCTAGGCCCACCAGGCCCCATTCCCAAGTGCACACCCAGCTTCTGGATCGGCCCTTTCCCAGCCCTGAAAACACACACAGGCCGTACCCTGAGCCCTGCCGAGGGGGGACCTTTGCTCCCCGGGTGGGCCGAATGGCACGACTGGGTGAGGGCAGAGAAGGCCCCAGAAGGCCTTCAGGGAGCTGCCAGAGCAGAGCAGTGCTCAGGAAAAGGCACTCTTCTTTCTGCAGGCTGGATGCACCCTCGAGTTTCTGCTTGAGGCAGAGAGAGCTGAGCTAGGCGATTCCCTGGCTGAAGGCAAAGCAGAGAGTTTTTCGGTGGAGCGAGGGCTCCATCTGCTGGCCCACAAGCATGGAAGGTGAAGCCTGGCTGCCACTGAGTTCCTGAGCAGGTTTCCAAGCTGGAGGCCCTGTGGCTCTACAAGCTCGAGAGTCCTGCCTAGGACTTGCCTCTGGCAACAGAGTGGGGGCCAAGGGCCTGTGGGCTGCAGGGTGCTCGGAAGCCGCAGGGGAGGCTTTGGGCACCCAGTGCCCTGTGATGGAAAACGCTGCAGGCCTGAGCCTCCAGGAACTCCTGCAGGGCTTTGGAGTGGCAAAGCTGTCCTTAGCAGAAGGCTCCCTGCCCAGGGCTGCAGGCCTTTGTGGCTGGCTCAGCTGCAGCTTCCTTGCAGGCTGCTGGTCCAGGGGCGTGTGTGCCCTGGTCCAGAGTGCTGTAGGAGGAGGTCCTAGCAAGGGGCGAGCAAGCCCCTTGTTCCCTTGGCAGAGACTGGGCTGTGCACACAGAGGCCTGCCAGCAGTGAAGACAGTGCGGGCAGCAAGGGGGTGTGGCAGGCAGCGCCGAGGTGGCAGGAGTCCTGCTTGAGAGTGGGGTCCTGACGGTTTTGTGCTCAGGCCCCAGTGGCCCCGGGCTCACACAGCCTCTGGACCTGCAGCTTCCCAGCAGGGTAAGAGGCAAACAGGCAAGCCCCTGGGGCCTACTCGAATGAACTGTGCTCTGTCGAGGCCCTGCTGGCTGGCAGTGGCCTAGGCCAGCACAGGCCCTAGGGCTGGCTTTGGCCTGCCATCCACGTTCCTCACTCGGGCCGTTCTGCCTGTCAGACCCACCACTCCCTCGAAGTGTGCTCCTGAGGCCCTTGGACAGTTGGGGGAAGTGGAGGCTCTCCCAGCATGGGAGGCCTGCCCAGCACATTGCTCTGGGTGCAAAGAGGATTCCCTGCACCGCGGGCACCGGGACTACATTTTCTGCACACAGGAGACACTTGGCACACACCGTGTCTGCCCATGGAAAGCGGTGTGCCAGAGAGGCACCCACCTGGGATGTATGGCCCTCTCCCATAGACGCCCTCCATGCAGCAGGCTGTCGTGGATTCAGCTGCAGGCCTTTGTGGCTGGAGAGACAGCAGCTCCTCTGGAGGCTCTGGGTCAGTGTGCACTCCCGTTCGAGGAAACGAGGCCTGTGGGGTGAGGTCCTTGCAAAGAATGGCAAGCAGCCTGCTCCTTTCGATGAGACGCGCGTGTGGTGAGAGAGGCTTGGCAGCAGAGAGGAAGCAAGAGGGGCATCCAGGGAGGGGATGGGCATGCAGCTCGGAGGCCCCAGATCTCCTGCTTCCCAACCAGGGAAGGCCGGCTAGGCCCACCAGGCCCCATTCCCAAGTGCACACCCAGCTTCTGGATCGGCCCTTTCCCAGCCCTGAAAACACACACAGGCCGTACCCTGAGCCCTGCCGAGGGGGGCCCTTTGCTCCCCGGGTGGGCCGAATGGCACGACTGGGTGAGGGCAGAGAAGGCCCCAGAAGGCCTTCAGGGAGCTGCCAGAGCAGAGCAGTGCTCAGGAAAAGGCACTCTTCTTTCTGCAGGCTGGATGCACCCTCGAGTTTCTGCTTGAGGCAGAGAGAGCTGAGCTAGGCGATTCCCTGGCTGAAGGCAAAGCAGAGAGTTTTTCGGTGGAGCGAGGGCTCCATCTGCTGGCCCACAAGCATGGAAGGTGAAGCCTGGCTGCCACTGAGTTCCTGAGCAGGTTTCCAAGCTGGAGGCCCTGTGGCTCTACAAGCTCGAGAGTCCTGCCTAGGACTTGCCTCTGGCAACAGAGTGGGGGCCAAGGGCCTGTGGGCTGCAGGGTGCTCAGAAGCCGCAGGGGAGGCTTTGGGCACCCAGTGCCCTGTGATGGAAAACGCTGCAGGCCTGAGCCTCCAGGAACTCCTGCAGGGCTTTGGAGTGGCAAAGCTGTCCTTAGCAGAAGGCTCCCTGCCCAGGGCTGCAGGCCTTTGTGGCTGGCTCAGCTGCAGCTTCCTTGCAGGCTGCTGGTCCAGGGGCGTGTGTGCCCTGGTCCAGAGTGCTGTAGGAGGAGGTCCTAGCAAGGGGCGAGCAAGCCCCTTGTTCCCTTGGCAGAGACTGGGCTGTGCACACAGAGGCCTGCCAGCAGTGAAGACAGTGCGGGCAGCAAGGGGGTGTGGCAGGCAGCGCCGAGGTGGCAGGAGTCCTGCTTGAGAGTGGGGTCCTGACGGTTTTGTGCTCAGGCCCCAGTGGCCCCGGGCTCACACAGCCTCTGGACCTGCAGCTTCCCAGCAGGGTAAGAGGCAAACAGGCAAGCCCCTGGGGCCTACTCGAATGAACTGTGCTCTGTCGAGGCCCTGCTGGCTGGCAGTGGCCTAGGCCAGCACAGGCCCTAGGGCTGGCTTTGGCCTGCCATCCACGTTCCTCACTCGGGCCGTTCTGCCTGTCAGACCCACCACTCCCTCGAAGTGTGCTCCTGAGGCCCTTGGACAGTTGGGGGAAGTGGAGGCTCTCCCAGCATGGGAGGCCTGCCCAGCACATTGCTCTGGGTGCAAAGAGGATTCCCTGCACCGCGGGCACCGGGACTACATTTTCTGCACACAGGAGACACTTGGCACACACCGTGTCTGCCCATGGAAAGCGGTGTGCCAGAGAGGCACCCACCTGGGATGTATGGCCCTCTCCCATAGACGCCCTCCATGCAGCAGGCTGTCGTGGATTCAACTGCAGGCCTTTGTGGCTGGAGAGACAGCAGCTCCTCTGGAGGCTCTGGGTCAGTGTGCACTCCCGTTCGAGGAAACGAGGCCTGTGGGGTGAGGTCCTTGCAAAGAATGGCAAGCAGCCTGCTCCTTTCGATGAGACGCGCGTGTGGTGAGAGAGGCTTGGCAGCAGAGAAGAAGCAAGAGGGGCATCCAGGGAGGGGATGGGCATGCAGCTCGGAGGCCCCAGATCTCCTGCTTCCCAACCAGGGAAGGCCGGGTAGGCCCACCAGGCCCCATTCCCAAGTGCACACCCAGCTTCTGGATCGGCCCTTTCCCAGCCCTGAAAACACACACAGGCCGTACCCTGAGCCCTGCCGAGGGGGGACCTTTGCTCCCCGGGTGGGCCGAATGGCACGACTGGGTGAGGGCAGAGAAGGCCCCAGAAGGCCTTCAGGGAGCTGCCAGAGCAGAGCAGTGCTCAGGAAAAGGCACTCTTCTCTCTGCAGGCTGGATGCACCCTCGAGTTTCTGCTTGAGGCAGAGAGAGCTGAGCTAGGCGATTCCCTGGCTGAAGGCAAAGCAGAGAGTTTTTCGGTGGAGCGAGGGCTCCATCTGCTGGCCCACAAGCATGGAAGGTGAAGCCTGGCTGCCACTGAGTTCCTGAGCAGGTTTCCAAGCTGGAGGCCCTGTGGCTCTACAAGCTCGAGAGTCCTGCCTAGGACTTGCCTCTGGCAACAGAGTAGGGGCCAAGGGCCTGTGGGCTGCAGGGTGCTCGGAAGCCGCAGGGGAGGCTTTGGGCACCCAGTGCCCTGTGATGGAAAACGCTGCAGGCCTGAGCCTCCAGGCACTCCTGCAGGGCTTTGGAGTGGGAAAGCTGTCCTTAGCAGAAGGCTCCCTGCCCAGGGCTGCAGGCCTTTGTGGCTGGCTCAGCTGCAGCTTCCTTGCAGGCTGCTGGTCCAGGGGCGTGTGTGCCCTGGTCCAGAGTGCTGTAGGAGGAGGTCCTAGCAAGGGGCGAGCAAGCCCCTTGTTCCCTTGGCAGAGACTGGGCTGTGCACACAGAGGCCTGCCAGCAGTGAAGACAGTGCGGGCAGCAAGGGGGTGTGGCAGGCAGCGCCGAGGTGGCAGGAGTCCTGCTTGAGAGTGGGGTCCTGACGGTTTTGTGCTCAGGCCCCAGTGGCCCCGGGCTCACACAGCCTCTGGACCTGCAGCTTCCCAGCAGGGTAAGAGGCAAACAGGCAAGCCCCTGGGGCCTACTCGAATGAACTGTGCTCTGTCGAGGCCCTGCTGGCTGGCAGTGGCCTAGGCCAGCACAGGCCCTAGGGCTGGCTTTGGCCTGCCATCCACGTTCCTCACTCGGGCCGTTCTGCCTGTCAGACCCACCACTCCCTCGAAGTGTGCTCCTGAGGCCCTTGGACAGTTGGGGGAAGTGGAGGCTCTCCCAGCATGGGAGGCCTGCCCAGCACATTGCTCTGGGTGCAAAGAGGATTCCCTGCACCGCGGGCACCGGGACTACATTTTCTGCACACAGGAGACACTTGGCACACACCGTGTCTGCCCATGGAAAGCGGTGTGCCAGAGAGGCACCCACCTGGGATGTATGGCCCTCTCCCATAGACGCCCTCCATGCAGCAGGCTGTCGTGGATTCAGCTGCAGGCCTTTGTGGCTGGAGAGACAGCAGCTCCTCTGGAGGCTCTGGGTCAGTGTGCACTCCCGTTCGAGGAAACGAGGCCTGTGGGGTGAGGTCCTTGCAAAGAATGGCAAGCAGCCTGCTCCTTTCGATGAGACGCGCGTGTGGTGAGAGAGGCTTGGCAGCAGAGAGGAAGCAAGAGGGGCATCCAGGGAGGGGATGGGCATGCAGCTCGGAGGCCCCAGATCTCCTGCTTCCCAACCAGGGAAGGCCGGCTAGGCCCACCAGGCCCCATTCCCAAGTGCACACCCAGCTTCTGGATCGGCCCTTTCCCAGCCCTGAAAACACACACAGGCCGTACCCTGAGCCCTGCCGAGGGGGGACCTTTGCTCCCCGGGTGGGCCGAATGGCACGACTGGGTGAGGGCAGAGAAGGCCCCAGAAGGCCTTCAGGGAGCTGCCAGAGCAGAGCAGTGCTCAGGAAAAGGCACTCTTCTTTCTGCAGGCTGGATGCACCCTCGAGTTTCTGCTTGAGGCAGAGAGAGCTGAGCTAGGCGATTCCCTGGCTGAAGGCAAAGCAGAGAGTTTTTCGGTGGAGCGAGGGCTCCATCTGCTGGCCCACAAGCATGGAAGGTGAAGCCTGGCTGCCACTGAGTTCCTGAGCAGGTTTCCAAGCTGGAGGCCCTGTGGCTCTACAAGCTCGAGAGTCCTGCCTAGGACTTGCCTCTGGCAACAGAGTGGGGGCCAAGGGCCTGTGGGCTGCAGGGTGTTCGGAAGCCGCAGGGGAGGCTTTGGGCACCCAGTGCCCTGTGATGGAAAACGCTGCAGGCCTGAGCCTCCAGGCACTCCTGCAGGGCTTTGGAGTGGGAAAGCTGTCCTTAGCAGAAGGCTCCCTGCCCAGGGCTGCAGGCCTTTGTGGCTGGCTCAGCTGCAGCTTCCTTGCAGGCTGCTGGTCCAGGGGCGTGTGTGCCCTGGTCCAGAGTGCTGTAGGAGGAGGTCCTAGCAAGGGGCGAGCAAGCCCCTTGTTCCCTTGGCAGAGACTGGGCTGTGCACACAGAGGCCTGCCAGCAGTGAAGACAGTGCGGGCAGCAAGGGGGTGTGGCAGGCAGCGCCGAGGTGGCAGGAGTCCTGCTTGAGAGTGGGGTCCTGACGGTTTTGTGCTCAGGCCCCAGTGGCCCCGGGCTCACACAGCCTCTGGACCTGCAGCTTCCCAGCAGGGTAAGAGGCAAACAGGCAAGCCCCTGGGGCCTACTCGAATGAACTGTGCTCTGTCGAGGCCCTGCTGGCTGGCAGTGGCCTAGGCCAGCACAGGCCCTAGGGCTGGCTTTGGCCTGCCATCCACGTTCCTCACTCGGGCCGTTCTGCCTGTCAGACCCACCACTCCCTCGAAGTGTGCTCCTGAGGCCCTTGGACAGTTGGGGGAAGTGGAGGCTCTCCCAGCATGGGAGGCCTGCCCAGCACATTGCTCTGGGTGCAAAGAGGATTCCCTGCACCGCGGGCACCGGGACTACATTTTCTGCACACAGGAGACACTTGGCACACACCGTGTCTGCCCATGGAAAGCGGTGTGCCAGAGAGGCACCCACCTGGGATGTATGGCCCTCTCCCATAGACGCCCTCCATGCAGCAGGCTGTCGTGGATTCAGCTGCAGGCCTTTGTGGCTGGAGAGACAGCAGCTCCTCTGGAGGCTCTGGGTCAGTGTGCACTCCCGTTCGAGGAAACGAGGCCTGTGGGGTGAGGTCCTTGCAAAGAATGGCAAGCAGCCTGCTCCTTTCGATGAGACGCGCGTGTGGTGAGAGAGGCTTGGCAGCAGAGAGGAAGCAAGAGGGGCATCCAGGGAGGGGATGGGCATGCAGCTCGGAGGCCCCAGATCTCCTGCTTCCCAACCAGGGAAGGCCGGCTAGGCCCACCAGGCCCCATTCCCAAGTGCACACCCAGCTTCTGGATCGGCCCTTTCCCAGCCCTGAAAACACACACAGGCCGTACCCTGAGCCCTGCCGAGGGGGGACCTTTGCTCCCCGGGTGGGCCGAATGGCACGACTGGGTGAGGGCAGAGAAGGCCCCAGAAGGCCTTCAGGGAGCTGCCAGAGCAGAGCAGTGCTCAGGAAAAGGCACTCTTCTTTCTGCAGGCTGGATGCACCCTCGAGTTTCTGCTTGAGGCAGAGAGAGCTGAGCTAGGCGATTCCCTGGCTGAAGGCAAAGCAGAGAGTTTTTCGGTGGAGCGAGGGCTCCATCTGCTGGCCCACAAGCATGGAAGGTGAAGCCTGGCTGCCACTGAGTTCCTGAGCAGGTTTCCAAGCTGGAGGCCCTGTGGCTCTACAAGCTCGAGAGTCCTGCCTAGGACTTGCCTCTGGCAACAGAGTGGGGGCCAAGGGCCTGTGGGCTGCAGGGTGCTCAGAAGCCGCAGGGGAGGCTTTGGGCACCCAGTGCCCTGTGATGGAAAACGCTGCAGGCCTGAGCCTCCAGGAACTCCTGCAGGGCTTTGGAGTGGCAAAGCTGTCCTTAGCAGAAGGCTCCCTGCCCAGGGCTGCAGGCCTTTGTGGCTGGCTCAGCTGCAGCTTCCTTGCAGGCTGCTGGTCCAGGGGCGTGTGTGCCCTGGTCCAGAGTGCTGTAGGAGGAGGTCCTAGCAAGGGGCGAGCAAGCCCCTTGTTCCCTTGGCAGAGACTGGGCTGTGCACACAGAGGCCTGCCAGCAGTGAAGACAGTGCGGGCAGCAAGGGGGTGTGGCAGGCAGCGCCGAGGTGGCAGGAGTCCTGCTTGAGAGTGGGGTCCTGACGGTTTTGTGCTCAGGCCCCAGTGGCCCCGGGCTCACACAGCCTCTGGACCTGCAGCTTCCCAGCAGGGTAAGAGGCAAACAGGCAAGCCCCTGGGGCCTACTCGAATGAACTGTGCTCTGTCGAGGCCCTGCTGGCTGGCAGTGGCCTAGGCCAGCACAGGCCCTAGGGCTGGCTTTGGCCTGCCATCCACTTTCCTCACTCGGGCCGTTCTGCCTGTCAGACCCACCACTCCCTCGAAGTGTGCTCCTGAGGCCCTTGGACAGTTGGGGGAAGTGGAGGCTCTCCCAGCATGGGAGGCCTGCCCAGCACATTGCTCTGGGTGCAAAGAGGATTCCCTGCACCGCGGGCACCGGGACTACATTTTCTGCACACAGGAGACACTTGACACACACCGTGTCTGCCCATGGAAAGCGGTGTGCCAGAGAGGCACCCACCTGGGATGTATGGCCCTCTCCCATAGACGCCCTCCATGCAGCAGGCTGTCGTGGATTCGGCTGCAGGCCTTTGTGGCTGGAGAGACAGCAGCTCCTCTGGAGGCTCTGGGTCAGTGTGCACTCCCGTTCGAGGAAACGAGGCCTGTGGGGTGAGGTCCTTGCAAAGAATGGCAAGCAGCCTGCTCCTTTCGATGAGACGCGCGTGTGGTGAGAGAGGCTTGGCAGCAGAGAGGAAGCAAGAGGGGCATCCAGGGAGGGGATGGGCATGCAGCTCGGAGGCCCCAGATCTCCTGCTTCCCAACCAGGGAAGGCCGGCTAGGCCCACCAGGCCCCATTCCCAAGTGCACACCCAGCTTCTGGATCGGCCCTTTCCCAGCCCTGAAAACACACACAGGCCGTACCCTGAGCCCTGCCGAGGGGGGACCTTTGCTCCCCGGGTGGGCCGAATGGCACGACTGGGTGAGGGCAGAGAAGGCCCCAGAAGGCCTTCAGGGAGCTGCCAGAGCAGAGCAGTGCTCAGGAAAAGGCACTCTTCTTTCTGCAGGCTGGATGCACCCTCGAGTTTCTGCTTGAGGCAGAGAGAGCTGAGCTAGGCGATTCCCTGGCTGAAGGCAAAGCAGAGAGTTTTTCGGTGGAGCGAGGGCTCCATCTGCTGGCCCACAAGCATGGAAGGTGAAGCCTGGCTGCCACTGAGTTCCTGAGCAGGTTTCCAAGCTGGAGGCCCTGTGGCTCTACAAGCTCGAGAGTCCTGCCTAGGACTTGCCTCTGGCAACAGAGTGGGGGCCAAGGGCCTGTGGGCTGCAGGGTGCTCGGAAGCCGCAGGGGAGGCTTTGGGCACCCAGTGCCCTGTGATGGAAAACGCTGCAGGCCTGAGCCTCCAGGAACTCCTGCAGGGCTTTGGAGTGGCAAAGCTGTCCTTAGCAGAAGGCTCCCTGCCCAGGGCTGCAGGCCTTTGTGGCTGGCTCAGCTGCAGCTTCCTTGCAGGCTGCTGGTCCAGGGGCGTGTGTGCCCTGGTCCAGAGTGCTGTAGGAGGAGGTCCTAGCAAGGGGCGAGCAAGCCCCTTGTTCCCTTGGCAGAGACTGGGCTGTGCACACAGAGGCCTGCCAGCAGTGAAGACAGTGCGGGCAGCAAGGGGGTGTGGCAGGCAGCGCCGAGGTGGCAGGAGTCCTGCTTGAGAGTGGGGTCCTGACGGTTTTGTGCTCAGGCCCCAGTGGCCCCGGGCTCACACAGCCTCTGGACCTGCAGCTTCCCAGCAGGGTAAGAGGCAAACAGGCAAGCCCCTGGGGCCTACTCGAATGAACTGTGCTCTGTCGAGGCCCTGCTGGCTGGCAGTGGCCTAGGCCAGCACAGGCCCTAGGGCTGGCTTTGGCCTGCCATCCACGTTCCTCACTCGGGCCGTTCTGCCTGTCAGACCCACCACTCCCTCGAAGTGTGCTCCTGAGGCCCTTGGACAGTTGGGGGAAGTGGAGGCTCTCCCAGCATGGGAGGCCTGCCCAGCACATTGCTCTGGGTGCAAAGAGGATTCCCTGCACCGCGGGCACCGGGACTACATTTTCTGCACACAGGAGACACTTGGCACACACCGTGTCTGCCCATGGAAAGCGGTGTGCCAGAGAGGCACCCACCTGGGATGTATGGCCCTCTCCCATAGACGCCCTCCATGCAGCAGGCTGTCGTGGATTCAGCTGCAGGCCTTTGTGGCTGGAGAGACAGCAGCTCCTCTGGAGGCTCTGGGTCAGTGTGCACTCCCGTTCGAGGAAACGAGGCCTGTGGGGTGAGGTCCTTGCAAAGAATGGCAAGCAGCCTGCTCCTTTCGATGAGACGCGCGTGTGGTGAGAGAGGCTTGGCAGCAGAGAGGAAGCAAGAGGGGCATCCAGGGAGGGGATGGGCATGCAGCTCGGAGGCCCCAGATCTCCTGCTTCCCAACCAGGGAAGGCCGGCTAGGCCCACCAGGCCCCATTCCCAAGTGCACACCCAGCTTCTGGATCGGCCCTTTCCCAGCCCTGAAAACACACACAGGCCGTACCCTGAGCCCTGCCGAGGGGGGACCTTTGCTCCCCGGGTGGGCCGAATGGCACGACTGGGTGAGGGCAGAGAAGGCCCCAGAAGGCCTTCAGGGAGCTGCCAGAGCAGAGCAGTGCTCAGGAAAAGGCACTCTTCTTTCTGCAGGCTGGATGCACCCTCGAGTTTCTGCTTGAGGCAGAGAGAGCTGAGCTAGGCGATTCCCTGGCTGAAGGCAAAGCAGAGAGTTTTTCGGTGGAGCGAGGGCTCCATCTGCTGGCCCACAAGCATGGAAGGTGAAGCCTGGCTGCCACTGAGTTCCTGAGCAGGTTTCCAAGCTGGAGGCCCTGTGGCTCTACAAGCTCGAGAGTCCTGCCTAGGACTTGCCTCTGGCAACAGAGTGGGGGCCAAGGGCCTGTGGGCTGCAGGGTGCTCGGAAGCCGCAGGGGAGGCTTTGGGCACCCAGTGCCCTGTGATGGAAAACGCTGCAGGCCTGAGCCTCCAGGAACTCCTGCAGGGCTTTGGAGTGGGAAAGCTGTCCTTAGCAGAAGGCTCCCTGCCCAGGGCTGCAGGCCTTTGTGGCTGGCTCAGCTGCAGCTTCCTTGCAGGCTGCTGGTCCAGGGGCGTGTGTGCCCTGGTCCAGAGTGCTGTAGGAGGAGGTCCTAGCAAGGGGCGAGCAAGCCCCTTGTTCCCTTGGCAGAGACTGGGCTGTGCACACAGAGGCCTGCCAGCAGTGAAGACAGTGCGGGCAGCAAGGGGGTGTGGCAGGCAGCGCCGAGGTGGCAGGAGTCCTGCTTGAGAGTGGGGTCCTGACGGTTTTGTGCTCAGGCCCCAGTGGCCCCGGGCTCACACAGCCTCTGGACCTGCAGCTTCCCAGCAGGGCAAGAGGCAAACAGGCAAGCCCCTGGGGCCTACTCGAATGAACTGTGCTCTGTCGAGGCCCTGCTGGCTGGCAGTGGCCTAGGCCAGCACAGGCCCTAGGGCTGGCTTTGGCCTGCCATCCACGTTCCTCACTCGGGCCGTTCTGCCTGTCAGACCCACCACTCCCTCGAAGTGTGCTCCTGAGGCCCTTGGACAGTTGGGGGAAGTGGAGGCTCTCCCAGCATGGGAGGCCTGCCCAGCACATTGCTCTGGGTGCAAAGAGGATTCCCTGCACCGCGGGCACCGGGACTACATTTTCTGCACACAGGAGACACTTGGCACACACCGTGTCTGCCCATGGAAAGCGGTGTGCCAGAGAGGCACCCACCTGAGATGTATGGCCCTCTCCCATAGACGCCCTCCATGCAGCAGGCTGTCGTGGATTCAGCTGCAGGCCTTTGTGGCTGGAGAGACAGCAGCTCCTCTGGAGGCTCTGGGTCAGTGTGCACTCCCGTTCGAGGAAACGAGGCCTGTGGGGTGAGGTCCTTGCAAAGAATGGCAAGCAGCCTGCTCCTTTCGATGAGACGCGCGTGTGGTGAGAGAGGCTTGGCAGCAGAGAGGAAGCAAGAGGGGCATCCAGGGAGGGGATGGGCATGCAGCTCGGAGGCCCCAGATCTCCTGCTTCCCAACCAGGGAAGGCCGGCTAGGCCCACCAGGCCCCATTCCCAAGTGCACACCCAGCTTCTGGATCGGCCCTTTCCCAGCCCTGAAAACACACACAGGCCGTACCCTGAGCCCTGCCGAGGGGGGACCTTTGCTCCCCGGGTGGGCCGAATGGCACGACTGGGTGAGGGCAGAGAAGGCCCCAGAAGGCCTTCAGGGAGCTGCCAGAGCAGAGCAGTGCTCAGGAAAAGGCACTCTTCTTTCTGCAGGCTGGATGCACCCTCGAGTTTCTGCTTGAGGCAGAGAGAGCTGAGCTAGGCGATTCCCTGGCTGAAGGCAAAGCAGAGAGTTTTTCGGTGGAGCGAGGGCTCCATCTGCTGGCCCACAAGCATGGAAGGTGAAGCCTGGCTGCCACTGAGTTCCTGAGCAGGTTTCCAAGCTGGAGGCCCTGTGGCTCTACAAGCTCGAGAGTCCTGCCTAGGACTTGCCTCTGGCAACAGAGTGGGGGCCAAGGGCCTGTGGGCTGCAGGGTGCTCGGAAGCCGCAGGGGAGGCTTTGGGCACCCAGTGCCCTGTGATGGAAAACGCTGCAGGCCTGAGCCTCCAGGAACTCCTGCAGGGCTTTGGAGTGGCAAAGCTGTCCTTAGCAGAAGGCTCCCTGCCCAGGGCTGCAGGCCTTTGTGGCTGGCTCAGCTGCAGCTTCCTTGCAGGCTGCTGGTCCAGGGGCGTGTGTGCCCTGGTCCAGAGTGCTGTAGGAGGAGGTCCTAGCAAGGGGCGAGCAAGCCCCTTGTTCCCTTGGCAGAGACTGGGCTGTGCACACAGAGGCCTGCCAGCAGTGAAGACAGTGCGGGCAGCAAGGGGGTGTGGCAGGCAGCGCCGAGGTGGCAGGAGTCCTGCTTGAGAGTGGGGTCCTGACGGTTTTGTGCTCAGGCCCCAGTGGCCCCGGGCTCACAAAGCCTCTGGACCTGCAGCTTCCCAGCAGGGCAAGAGGCAAACAGGCAAGCCCCTGGGGCCTACTCGAATGAACTGTGCTCTGTCGAGGCCCTGCTGGCTGGCAGTGGCCTAGGCCAGCACAGGCCCTAGGGCTGGCTTTGGCCTGCCATCCACGTTCCTCACTCGGGCCGTTCTGCCTGTCAGACCCACCACTCCCTCGAAGTGTGCTCCTGAGGCCCTTGGACAGTTGGGGGAAGTGGAGGCTCTCCCAGCATGGGAGGCCTGCCCAGCACATTGCTCTGGGTGCAAAGAGGATTCCCTGCACCGCGGGCACCGGGACTACATTTTCTGCACACAGGAGACACTTGGCACACACCGTGTCTGCCCATGGAAAGCGGTGTGCCAGAGAGGCACCCACCTGGGATGTATGGCCCTCTCCCATAGACGCCCTCCATGCAGCAGGCTGTCGTGGATTCAGCTGCAGGCCTTTGTGGCTGGAGAGACAGCAGCTCCTCTGGAGGCTCTGGGTCAGTGTGCACTCCCGTTCGAGGAAACGAGGCCTGTGGGGTGAGGTCCTTGCAAAGAATGGCAAGCAGCCTGCTCCTTTCGATGAGACGCGCGTGTGGTGAGAGAGGCTTGGCAGCAGAGAGGAAGCAAGAGGGGCATCCAGGGAGGGGATGGGCATGCAGCTCGGAGGCCCCAGATCTCCTGCTTCCCAACCAGGGAAGGCCGGCTAGGCCCACCAGGCCCCATTCCCAAGTGCACACCCAGCTTCTGGATCGGCCCTTTCCCAGCCCTGAAAACACACACAGGCCGTACCCTGAGCCCTGCCGAGGGGGGACCTTTGCTCCCCGGGTGGGCCGAATGGCACGACTGGGTGAGGGCAGAGAAGGCCCCAGAAGGCCTTCAGGGAGCTGCCAGAGCAGAGCAGTGCTCAGGAAAAGGCACTCTTCTTTCTGCAGGCTGGATGCACCCTCGAGTTTCTGCTTGAGGCAGAGAGAGCTGAGCTAGGCGATTCCCTGGCTGAAGGCAAAGCAGAGAGTTTTTCGGTGGAGCGAGGGCTCCATCTGCTGGCCCACAAGCATGGAAGGTGAAGCCTGGCTGCCACTGAGTTCCTGAGCAGGTTTCCAAGCTGGAGGCCCTGTGGCTCTACAAGCTCGAGAGTCCTGCCTAGGACTTGCCTCTGGCAACAGAGTGGGGGCCAAGGGCCTGTGGGCTGCAGGGTGCTCAGAAGCCGCAGGGGAGGCTTTGGGCACCCAGTGCCCTGTGATGGAAAACGCTGCAGGCCTGAGCCTCCAGGAACTCCTGCAGGGCTTTGGAGTGGCAAAGCTGTCCTTAGCAGAAGGCTCCCTGCCCAGGGCTGCAGGCCTTTGTGGCTGGCTCAGCTGCAGCTTCCTTGCAGGCTGCTGGTCCAGGGGCGTGTGTGCCCTGGTCCAGAGTGCTGTAGGAGGAGGTCCTAGCAAGGGGCGAGCAAGCCCCTTGTTCCCTTGGCAGAGACTGGGCTGTGCACACAGAGGCCTGCCAGCAGTGAAGACAGTGCGGGCAGCAAGGGGGTGTGGCAGGCAGCGCCGAGGTGGCAGGAGTCCTGCTTGAGAGTGGGGTCCTGACGGTTTTGTGCTCAGGCCCCAGTGGCCCCGGGCTCACAAAGCCTCTGGACCTGCAGCTTCCCAGCAGGGCAAGAGGCAAACAGGCAAGGCCCTGGGGCCTACTCGAATGAACTGTGCTCTGTCGAGGCCCTGCTGGCTGGCAGTGGCCTAGGCCAGCACAGGCCCTAGGGCTGGCTTTGGCCTGCCATCCACGTTCCTCACTCGGGCCGTTCTGCCTGTCAGACCCACCACTCCCTCGAAGTGTGCTCCTGAGGCCCTTGGACAGTTGGGGGAAGTGGAGGCTCTCCCAGCATGGGAGGCCTGCCCAGCACATTGCTCTGGGTGCAAAGAGGATTCCCTGCACCGCGGGCACCGGGACTACATTTTCTGCACACAGGAGACACTTGGCACACACCGTGTCTGCCCATGGAAAGCGGTGTGCCAGAGAGGCACCCACCTGGGATGTATGGCCCTCTCCCATAGACGCCCTCCATGCAGCAGGCTGTCGTGGATTCAGCTGCAGGCCTTTGTGGCTGGAGAGACAGCAGCTCCTCTGGAGGCTCTGGGTCAGTGTGCACTCCCGTTCGAGGAAACGAGGCCTGTGGGGTGAGGTCCTTGCAAAGAATGGCAAGCAGCCTGCTCCTTTCGATGAGACGCGCGTGTGGTGAGAGAGGCTTGGCAGCAGAGAGGAAGCAAGAGGGGCATCCAGGGAGGGGATGGGCATGCAGCTCGGAGGCCCCAGATCTCCTGCTTCCCAACCAGGGAAGGCCGGCTAGGCCCACCAGGCCCCATTCCCAAGTGCACACCCAGCTTCTGGATCGGCCCTTTCCCAGCCCTGAAAACACACACAGGCCGTACCCTGAGCCCTGCCGAGGGGGGACCTTTGCTCCCCGGGTGGGCCGAATGGCACGACTGGGTGAGGGCAGAGAAGGCCCCAGAAGGCCTTCAGGGAGCTGCCAGAGCAGAGCAGTGCTCAGGAAAAGGCACTCTTCTTTCTGCAGGCTGGATGCACCCTCGAGTTTCTGCTTGAGGCAGAGAGAGCTGAGCTAGGCGATTCCCTGGCTGAAGGCAAAGCAGAGAGTTTTTCGGTGGAGCGAGGGCTCCATCTGCTGGCCCACAAGCATGGAAGGTGAAGCCTGGCTGCCACTGAGTTCCTGAGCAGGTTTCCAAGCTGGAGGCCCTGTGGCTCTACAAGCTCGAGAGTCCTGCCTAGGACTTGCCTCTGGCAACAGAGTGGGGGCCAAGGGCCTGTGGGCTGCAGGGTGTTCGGAAGCCGCAGGGGAGGCTTTGGGCACCCAGTGCCCTGTGATGGAAAACGCTGCAGGCCTGAGCCTCCAGGCACTCCTGCAGGGCTTTGGAGTGGGAAAGCTGTCCTTAGCAGAAGGCTCCCTGCCCAGGGCTGCAGGCCTTTGTGGCTGGCTCAGCTGCAGCTTCCTTGCAGGCTGCTGGTCCAGGGGCGTGTGTGCCCTGGTCCAGAGTGCTGTAGGAGGAGGTCCTAGCAAGGGGCGAGCAAGCCCCTTGTTCCCTTGGCAGAGACTGGGCTGTGCACACAGAGGCCTGCCAGCAGTGAAGACAGTGCGGGCAGCAAGGGGGTGTGGCAGGCAGCGCCGAGGTGGCAGGAGTCCTGCTTGAGAGTGGGGTCCTGACGGTTTTGTGCTCAGGCCCCAGTGGCCCCGGGCTCACACAGCCTCTGGACCTGCAGCTTCCCAGCAGGGTAAGAGGCAAACAGGCAAGCCCCTGGGGCCTACTCGAATGAACTGTGCTCTGTCGAGGCCCTGCTGGCTGGCAGTGGCCTAGGCCAGCACAGGCCCTAGGGCTGGCTTTGGCCTGCCATCCACTTTCCTCACTCGGGCCGTTCTGCCTGTCAGACCCACCACTCCCTCGAAGTGTGCTCCTGAGGCCCTTGGACAGTTGGGGGAAGTGGAGGCTCTCCCAGCATGGGAGGCCTGCCCAGCACATTGCTCTGGGTGCAAAGAGGATTCCCTGCACCGCGGGCACTGGGACTACATTTTCTGCACACAGGAGACACTTGACACACACCGTGTCTGCCCATGGAAAGCGGTGTGCCAGAGAGGCACCCACCTGGGATGTATGGCCCTCTCCCATAGACGCCCTCCATGCAGCAGGCTGTCGTGGATTCGGCTGCAGGCCTTTGTGGCTGGAGAGACAGCAGCTCCTCTGGAGGCTCTGGGTCAGTGTGCACTCCCGTTCGAGGAAACGAGGCCTGTGGGGTGAGGTCCTTGCAAAGAATGGCAAGCAGCCTGCTCCTTTCGATGAGACGCGCGTGTGGTGAGAGAGGCTTGGCAGCAGAGAGGAAGCAAGAGGGGCATCCAGGGAGGGGATGGGCATGCAGCTCGGAGGCCCCAGATCTCCTGCTTCCCAACCAGGGAAGGCCGGCTAGGCCCACCAGGCCCCATTCCCAAGTGCACACCCAGCTTCTGGATCGGCCCTTTCCCAGCCCTGAAAACACACACAGGCCGTACCCTGAGCCCTGCCGAGGGGGGACCTTTGCTCCCCGGGTGGGCCGAATGGCACGACTGGGTGAGGGCAGAGAAGGCCCCAGAAGGCCTTCAGGGAGCTGCCAGAGCAGAGCAGTGCTCAGGAAAAGGCACTCTTCTTTCTGCAGGCTGGATGCACCCTCGAGTTTCTGCTTGAGGCAGAGAGAGCTGAGCTAGGCGATTCCCTGGCTGAAGGCAAAGCAGAGAGTTTTTCGGTGGAGCGAGGGCTCCATCTGCTGGCCCACAAGCATGGAAGGTGAAGCCTGGCTGCCACTGAGTTCCTGAGCAGGTTTCCAAGCTGGAGGCCCTGTGGCTCTACAAGCTCGAGAGTCCTGCCTAGGACTTGCCTCTGGCAACAGAGTGGGGGCCAAGGGCCTGTGGGCTGCAGGGTGCTCGGAAGCCGCAGGGGAGGCTTTGGGCACCCAGTGCCCTGTGATGGAAAACGCTGCAGGCCTGAGCCTCCAGGAACTCCTGCAGGGCTTTGGAGTGGCAAAGCTGTCCTTAGCAGAAGGCTCCCTGCCCAGGGCTGCAGGCCTTTGTGGCTGGCTCAGCTGCAGCTTCCTTGCAGGCTGCTGGTCCAGGGGCGTGTGTGCCCTGGTCCAGAGTGCTGTAGGAGGAGGTCCTAGCAAGGGGCGAGCAAGCCCCTTGTTCCCTTGGCAGAGACTGGGCTGTGCACACAGAGGCCTGCCAGCAGTGAAGACAGTGCGGGCAGCAAGGGGGTGTGGCAGGCAGCGCCGAGGTGGCAGGAGTCCTGCTTGAGAGTGGGGTCCTGACGGTTTTGTGCTCAGGCCCCAGTGGCCCCGGGCTCACACAGCCTCTGGACCTGCAGCTTCCCAGCAGGGCAAGAGGCAAACAGGCAAGCCCCTGGGGCCTACTCGAATGAACTGTGCTCTGTCGAGGCCCTGCTGGCTGGCAGTGGCCTAGGCCAGCACAGGCCCTAGGGCTGGCTTTGGCCTGCCATCCACGTTCCTCACTCGGGCCGTTCTGCCTGTCAGACCCACCACTCCCTCGAAGTGTGCTCCTGAGGCCCTTGGACAGTTGGGGGAAGTGGAGGCTCTCCCAGCATGGGAGGCCTGCCCAGCACATTGCTCTGGGTGCAAAGAGGATTCCCTGCACCGCGGGCACCGGGACTACATTTTCTGCACACAGGAGACACTTGGCACACACCGTGTCTGCCCATGGAAAGCGGTGTGCCAGAGAGGCACCCACCTGGGATGTATGGCCCTCTCCCATAGACGCCCTCCATGCAGCAGGCTGTCGTGGATTCAGCTGCAGGCCTTTGTGGCTGGAGAGACAGCAGCTCCTCTGGAGGCTCTGGGTCAGTGTGCACTCCCGTTCGAGGAAACGAGGCCTGTGGGGTGAGGTCCTTGCAAAGAATGGCAAGCAGCCTGCTCCTTTCGATGAGACGCGCGTGTGGTGAGAGAGGCTTGGCAGCAGAGAGGAAGCAAGAGGGGCATCCAGGGAGGGGATGGGCATGCAGCTCGGAGGCCCCAGATCTCCTGCTTCCCAACCAGGGAAGGCCGGCTAGGCCCACCAGGCCCCATTCCCAAGTGCACACCCAGCTTCTGGATCGGCCCTTTCCCAGCCCTGAAAACACACACAGGCCGTACCCTGAGCCCTGCCGAGGGGGGACCTTTGCTCCCCGGGTGGGCCGAATGGCACGACTGGGTGAGGGCAGAGAAGGCCCCAGAAGGCCTTCAGGGAGCTGCCAGAGCAGAGCAGTGCTCAGGAAAAGGCACTCTTCTTTCTGCAGGCTGGATGCACCCTCGAGTTTCTGCTTGAGGCAGAGAGAGCTGAGCTAGGCGATTCCCTGGCTGAAGGCAAAGCAGAGAGTTTTTCGGTGGAGCGAGGGCTCCATCTGCTGGCCCACAAGCATGGAAGGTGAAGCCTGGCTGCCACTGAGTTCCTGAGCAGGTTTCCAAGCTGGAGGCCCTGTGGCTCTACAAGCTCGAGAGTCCTGCCTAGGACTTGCCTCTGGCAACAGAGTGGGGGCCAAGGGCCTGTGGGCTGCAGGGTGCTCGGAAGCCGCAGGGGAGGCTTTGGGCACCCAGTGCCCTGTGATGGAAAACGCTGCAGGCCTGAGCCTCCAGGAACTCCTGCAGGGCTTTGGAGTGGGAAAGCTGTCCTTAGCAGAAGGCTCCCTGCCCAGGGCTGCAGGCCTTTGTGGCTGGCTCAGCTGCAGCTTCCTTGCAGGCTGCTGGTCCAGGGGCGTGTGTGCCCTGGTCCAGAGTGCTGTAGGAGGAGGTCCTAGCAAGGGGCGAGCAAGCCCCTTGTTCCCTTGGCAGAGACTGGGCTGTGCACACAGAGGCCTGCCAGCAGTGAAGACAGTGCGGGCAGCAAGGGGGTGTGGCAGGCAGCGCCGAGGTGGCAGGAGTCCTGCTTGAGAGTGGGGTCCTGACGGTTTTGTGCTCAGGCCCCAGTGGCCCCGGGCTCACACAGCCTCTGGACCTGCAGCTTCCCAGCAGGGTAAGAGGCAAACAGGCAAGCCCCTGGGGCCTACTCGAATGAACTGTGCTCTGTCGAGGCCCTGCTGGCTGGCAGTGGCCTAGGCCAGCACAGGCCCTAGGGCTGGCTTTGGCCTGCCATCCACTTTCCTCACTCGGGCCGTTCTGCCTGTCAGACCCACCACTCCCTCGAAGTGTGCTCCTGAGGCCCTTGGACAGTTGGGGGAAGTGGAGGCTCTCCCAGCATGGGAGGCCTGCCCAGCACATTGCTCTGGGTGCAAAGAGGATTCCCTGCACCGCGGGCACTGGGACTACATTTTCTGCACACAGGAGACACTTGACACACACCGTGTCTGCCCATGGAAAGCGGTGTGCCAGAGAGGCACCCACCTGGGATGTATGGCCCTCTCCCATAGACGCCCTCCATGCAGCAGGCTGTCGTGGATTCGGCTGCAGGCCTTTGTGGCTGGAGAGACAGCAGCTCCTCTGGAGGCTCTGGGTCAGTGTGCACTCCCGTTCGAGGAAACGAGGCCTGTGGGGTGAGGTCCTTGCAAAGAATGGCAAGCAGCCTGCTCCTTTCGATGAGACGCGCGTGTGGTGAGAGAGGCTTGGCAGCAGAGAGGAAGCAAGAGGGGCATCCAGGGAGGGGATGGGCATGCAGCTCGGAGGCCCCAGATCTCCTGCTTCCCAACCAGGGAAGGCCGGCTAGGCCCACCAGGCCCCATTCCCAAGTGCACACCCAGCTTCTGGATCGGCCCTTTCCCAGCCCTGAAAACACACACAGGCCGTACCCTGAGCCCTGCCGAGGGGGGACCTTTGCTCCCCGGGTGGGCCGAATGGCACGACTGGGTGAGGGCAGAGAAGGCCCCAGAAGGCCTTCAGGGAGCTGCCAGAGCAGAGCAGTGCTCAGGAAAAGGCACTCTTCTTTCTGCAGGCTGGATGCACCCTCGAGTTTCTGCTTGAGGCAGAGAGAGCTGAGCTAGGCGATTCCCTGGCTGAAGGCAAAGCAGAGAGTTTTTCGGTGGAGCGAGGGCTCCATCTGCTGGCCCACAAGCATGGAAGGTGAAGCCTGGCTGCCACTGAGTTCCTGAGCAGGTTTCCAAGCTGGAGGCCCTGTGGCTCTACAAGCTCGAGAGTCCTGCCTAGGACTTGCCTCTGGCAACAGAGTGGGGGCCAAGGGCCTGTGGGCTGCAGGGTGCTCGGAAGCCGCAGGGGAGGCTTTGGGCACCCAGTGCCCTGTGATGGAAAACGCTGCAGGCCTGAGCCTCCAGGAACTCCTGCAGGGCTTTGGAGTGGCAAAGCTGTCCTTAGCAGAAGGCTCCCTGCCCAGGGCTGCAGGCCTTTGTGGCTGGCTCAGCTGCAGCTTCCTTGCAGGCTGCTGGTCCAGGGGCGTGTGTGCCCTGGTCCAGAGTGCTGTAGGAGGAGGTCCTAGCAAGGGGCGAGCAAGCCCCTTGTTCCCTTGGCAGAGACTGGGCTGTGCACACAGAGGCCTGCCAGCAGTGAAGACAGTGCGGGCAGCAAGGGGGTGTGGCAGGCAGCGCCGAGGTGGCAGGAGTCCTGCTTGAGAGTGGGGTCCTGACGGTTTTGTGCTCAGGCCCCAGTGGCCCCGGGCTCACACAGCCTCTGGACCTGCAGCTTCCCAGCAGGGCAAGAGGCAAACAGGCAAGCCCCTGGGGCCTACTCGAATGAACTGTGCTCTGTCGAGGCCCTGCTGGCTGGCAGTGGCCTAGGCCAGCACAGGCCCTAGGGCTGGCTTTGGCCTGCCATCCACGTTCCTCACTCGGGCCGTTCTGCCTGTCAGACCCACCACTCCCTCGAAGTGTGCTCCTGAGGCCCTTGGACAGTTGGGGGAAGTGGAGGCTCTCCCAGCATGGGAGGCCTGCCCAGCACATTGCTCTGGGTGCAAAGAGGATTCCCTGCACCGCGGGCACCGGGACTACATTTTCTGCACACAGGAGACACTTGGCACACACCGTGTCTGCCCATGGAAAGCGGTGTGCCAGAGAGGCACCCACCTGGGATGTATGGCCCTCTCCCATAGACGCCCTCCATGCAGCAGGCTGTCGTGGATTCAGCTGCAGGCCTTTGTGGCTGGAGAGACAGCAGCTCCTCTGGAGGCTCTGGGTCAGTGTGCACTCCCGTTCGAGGAAACGAGGCCTGTGGGGTGAGGTCCTTGCAAAGAATGGCAAGCAGCCTGCTCCTTTCGATGAGACGCGCGTGTGGTGAGAGAGGCTTGGCAGCAGAGAGGAAGCAAGAGGGGCATCCAGGGAGGGGATGGGCATGCAGCTCGGAGGCCCCAGATCTCCTGCTTCCCAACCAGGGAAGGCCGGCTAGGCCCACCAGGCCCCATTCCCAAGTGCACACCCAGCTTCTGGATCGGCCCTTTCCCAGCCCTGAAAACACACACAGGCCGTACCCTGAGCCCTGCCGAGGGGGGACCTTTGCTCCCCGGGTGGGCCGAATGGCACGACTGGGTGAGGGCAGAGAAGGCCCCAGAAGGCCTTCAGGGAGCTGCCAGAGCAGAGCAGTGCTCAGGAAAAGGCACTCTTCTTTCTGCAGGCTGGATGCACCCTCGAGTTTCTGCTTGAGGCAGAGAGAGCTGAGCTAGGCGATTCCCTGGCTGAAGGCAAAGCAGAGAGTTTTTCGGTGGAGCGAGGGCTCCATCTGCTGGCCCACAAGCATGGAAGGTGAAGCCTGGCTGCCACTGAGTTCCTGAGCAGGTTTCCAAGCTGGAGGCCCTGTGGCTCTACAAGCTCGAGAGTCCTGCCTAGGACTTGCCTCTGGCAACAGAGTGGGGGCCAAGGGCCTGTGGGCTGCAGGGTGCTCGGAAGCCGCAGGGGAGGCTTTGGGCACCCAGTGCCCTGTGATGGAAAACGCTGCAGGCCTGAGCCTCCAGGAACTCCTGCAGGGCTTTGGAGTGGGAAAGCTGTCCTTAGCAGAAGGCTCCCTGCCCAGGGCTGCAGGCCTTTGTGGCTGGCTCAGCTGCAGCTTCCTTGCAGGCTGCTGGTCCAGGGGCGTGTGTGCCCTGGTCCAGAGTGCTGTAGGAGGAGGTCCTAGCAAGGGGCGAGCAAGCCCCTTGTTCCCTTGGCAGAGACTGGGCTGTGCACACAGAGGCCTGCCAGCAGTGAAGACAGTGCGGGCAGCAAGGGGGTGTGGCAGGCAGCGCCGAGGTGGCAGGAGTCCTGCTTGAGAGTGGGGTCCTGACGGTTTTGTGCTCAGGCCCCAGTGGCCCCGGGCTCACACAGCCTCTGGACCTGCAGCTTCCCAGCAGGGCAAGAGGCAAACAGGCAAGCCCCTGGGGCCTACTCGAATGAACTGTGCTCTGTCGAGGCCCTGCTGGCTGGCAGTGGCCTAGGCCAGCACAGGCCCTAGGGCTGGCTTTGGCCTGCCATCCACGTTCCTCACTCGGGCCGTTCTGCCTGTCAGACCCACCACTCCCTCGAAGTGTGCTCCTGAGGCCCTTGGACAGTTGGGGGAAGTGGAGGCTCTCCCAGCATGGGAGGCCTGCCCAGCACATTGCTCTGGGTGCAAAGAGGATTCCCTGCACCGCGGGCACCGGGACTACATTTTCTGCACACAGGAGACACTTGGCACACACCGTGTCTGCCCATGGAAAGCGGTGTGCCAGAGAGGCACCCACCTGGGATGTATGGCCCTCTCCCATAGACGCCCTCCATGCAGCAGGCTGTCGTGGATTCAGCTGCAGGCCTTTGTGGCTGGAGAGACAGCAGCTCCTCTGGAGGCTCTGGGTCAGTGTGCACTCCCGTTCGAGGAAACGAGGCCTGTGGGGTGAGGTCCTTGCAAAGAATGGCAAGCAGCCTGCTCCTTTCGATGAGACGCGCGTGTGGTGAGAGAGGCTTGGCAGCAGAGAGGAAGCAAGAGGGGCATCCAGGGAGGGGATGGGCATGCAGCTCGGAGGCCCCAGATCTCCTGCTTCCCAACCAGGGAAGGCCGGCTAGGCCCACCAGGCCCCATTCCCAAGTGCACACCCAGCTTCTGGATCGGCCCTTTCCCAGCCCTGAAAACACACACAGGCCGTACCCTGAGCCCTGCCGAGGGGGGACCTTTGCTCCCCGGGTGGGCCGAATGGCACGACTGGGTGAGGGCAGAGAAGGCCCCAGAAGGCCTTCAGGGAGCTGCCAGAGCAGAGCAGTGCTCAGGAAAAGGCACTCTTCTTTCTGCAGGCTGGATGCACCCTCGAGTTTCTGCTTGAGGCAGAGAGAGCTGAGCTAGGCGATTCCCTGGCTGAAGGCAAAGCAGAGAGTTTTTCGGTGGAGCGAGGGCTCCATCTGCTGGCCCACAAGCATGGAAGGTGAAGCCTGGCTGCCACTGAGTTCCTGAGCAGGTTTCCAAGCTGGAGGCCCTGTGGCTCTACAAGCTCGAGAGTCCTGCCTAGGACTTGCCTCTGGCAACAGAGTGGGGGCCAAGGGCCTGTGGGCTGCAGGGTGCTCGGAAGCCGCAGGGGAGGCTTTGGGCACCCAGTGCCCTGTGATGGAAAACGCTGCAGGCCTGAGCCTCCAGGAACTCCTGCAGGGCTTTGGAGTGGCAAAGCTGTCCTTAGCAGAAGGCTCCCTGCCCAGGGCTGCAGGCCTTTGTGGCTGGCTCAGCTGCAGCTTCCTTGCAGGCTGCTGGTCCAGGGGCGTGTGTGCCCTGGTCCAGAGTGCTGTAGGAGGAGGTCCTAGCAAGGGGCGAGCAAGCCCCTTGTTCCCTTGGCAGAGACTGGGCTGTGCACACAGAGGCCTGCCAGCAGTGAAGACAGTGCGGGCAGCAAGGGGGTGTGGCAGGCAGCGCCGAGGTGGCAGGAGTCCTGCTTGAGAGTGGGGTCCTGACGGTTTTGTGCTCAGGCCCCAGTGGCCCCGGGCTCACAAAGCCTCTGGACCTGCAGCTTCCCAGCAGGGCAAGAGGCAAACAGGCAAGCCCCTGGGGCCTACTCGAATGAACTGTGCTCTGTCGAGGCCCTGCTGGCTGGCAGTGGCCTAGGCCAGCACAGGCCCTAGGGCTGGCTTTGGCCTGCCATCCACGTTCCTCACTCGGGCCGTTCTGCCTGTCAGACCCACCACTCCCTCGAAGTGTGCTCCTGAGGCCCTTGGACAGTTGGGGGAAGTGGAGGCTCTCCCAGCATGGGAGGCCTGCCCAGCACATTGCTCTGGGTGCAAAGAGGATTCCCTGCACCGCGGGCACCGGGACTACATTTTCTGCACACAGGAGACACTTGGCACACACCGTGTCTGCCCATGGAAAGCGGTGTGCCAGAGAGGCACCCACCTGGGATGTATGGCCCTCTCCCATAGACGCCCTCCATGCAGCAGGCTGTCGTGGATTCAGCTGCAGGCCTTTGTGGCTGGAGAGACAGCAGCTCCTCTGGAGGCTCTGGGTCAGTGTGCACTCCCGTTCGAGGAAACGAGGCCTGTGGGGTGAGGTCCTTGCAAAGAATGGCAAGCAGCCTGCTCCTTTCGATGAGACGCGCGTGTGGTGAGAGAGGCTTGGCAGCAGAGAGGAAGCAAGAGGGGCATCCAGGGAGGGGATGGGCATGCAGCTCGGAGGCCCCAGATCTCCTGCTTCCCAACCAGGGAAGGCCGGCTAGGCCCACCAGGCCCCATTCCCAAGTGCACACCCAGCTTCTGGATCGGCCCTTTCCCAGCCCTGAAAACACACACAGGCCGTACCCTGAGCCCTGCCGAGGGGGGACCTTTGCTCCCCGGGTGGGCCGAATGGCACGACTGGGTGAGGGCAGAGAAGGCCCCAGAAGGCCTTCAGGGAGCTGCCAGAGCAGAGCAGTGCTCAGGAAAAGGCACTCTTCTTTCTGCAGGCTGGATGCACCCTCGAGTTTCTGCTTGAGGCAGAGAGAGCTGAGCTAGGCGATTCCCTGGCTGAAGGCAAAGCAGAGAGTTTTTCGGTGGAGCGAGGGCTCCATCTGCTGGCCCACAAGCATGGAAGGTGAAGCCTGGCTGCCACTGAGTTCCTGAGCAGGTTTCCAAGCTGGAGGCCCTGTGGCTCTACAAGCTCGAGAGTCCTGCCTAGGACTTGCCTCTGGCAACAGAGTGGGGGCCAAGGGCCTGTGGGCTGCAGGGTGCTCAGAAGCCGCAGGGGAGGCTTTGGGCACCCAGTGCCCTGTGATGGAAAACGCTGCAGGCCTGAGCCTCCAGGAACTCCTGCAGGGCTTTGGAGTGGCAAAGCTGTCCTTAGCAGAAGGCTCCCTGCCCAGGGCTGCAGGCCTTTGTGGCTGGCTCAGCTGCAGCTTCCTTGCAGGCTGCTGGTCCAGGGGCGTGTGTGCCCTGGTCCAGAGTGCTGTAGGAGGAGGTCCTAGCAAGGGGCGAGCAAGCCCCTTGTTCCCTTGGCAGAGACTGGGCTGTGCACACAGAGGCCTGCCAGCAGTGAAGACAGTGCGGGCAGCAAGGGGGTGTGGCAGGCAGCGCCGAGGTGGCAGGAGTCCTGCTTGAGAGTGGGGTCCTGACGGTTTTGTGCTCAGGCCCCAGTGGCCCCGGGCTCACAAAGCCTCTGGACCTGCAGCTTCCCAGCAGGGCAAGAGGCAAACAGGCAAGGCCCTGGGGCCTACTCGAATGAACTGTGCTCTGTCGAGGCCCTGCTGGCTGGCAGTGGCCTAGGCCAGCACAGGCCCTAGGGCTGGCTTTGGCCTGCCATCCACGTTCCTCACTCGGGCCGTTCTGCCTGTCAGACCCACCACTCCCTCGAAGTGTGCTCCTGAGGCCCTTGGACAGTTGGGGGAAGTGGAGGCTCTCCCAGCATGGGAGGCCTGCCCAGCACATTGCTCTGGGTGCAAAGAGGATTCCCTGCACCGCGGGCACCGGGACTACATTTTCTGCACACAGGAGACACTTGGCACACACCGTGTGTGCCCATGGAAAGCGGTGTGCCAGAGAGGCACCCACCTGGGATGTATGGCCCTCTCCCATAGACGCCCTCCATGCAGCAGGCTGTCGTGGATTCAGCTGCAGGCCTTTGTGGCTGGAGAGACAGCAGCTCCTCTGGAGGCTCTGGGTCAGTGTGCACTCCCGTTCGAGGAAACGAGGCCTGTGGGGTGAGGTCCTTGCAAAGAATGGCAAGCAGCCTGCTCCTTTCGATGAGACGCGCGTGTGGTGAGAGAGGCTTGGCAGCAGAGAGGAAGCAAGAGGGGCATCCAGGGAGGGGATGGGCATGCAGCTCGGAGGCCCCAGATCTCCTGCTTCCCAACCAGGGAAGGCCGGCTAGGCCCACCAGGCCCCATTCCCAAGTGCACACCCAGCTTCTGGATCGGCCCTTTCCCAGCCCTGAAAACACACACAGGCCGTACCCTGAGCCCTGCCGAGGGGGGACCTTTGCTCCCCGGGTGGGCCGAATGGCACGACTGGGTGAGGGCAGAGAAGGCCCCAGAAGGCCTTCAGGGAGCTGCCAGAGCAGAGCAGTGCTCAGGAAAAGGCACTCTTCTTTCTGCAGGCTGGATGCACCCTCGAGTTTCTGCTTGAGGCAGAGAGAGCTGAGCTAGGCGATTCCCTGGCTGAAGGCAAAGCAGAGAGTTTTTCGGTGGAGCGAGGGCTCCATCTGCTGGCCCACAAGCATGGAAGGTGAAGCCTGGCTGCCACTGAGTTCCTGAGCAGGTTTCCAAGCTGGAGGCCCTGTGGCTCTACAAGCTCGAGAGTCCTGCCTAGGACTTGCCTCTGGCAACAGAGTGGGGGCCAAGGGCCTGTGGGCTGCAGGGTGCTCAGAAGCCGCAGGGGAGGCTTTGGGCACCCAGTGCCCTGTGATGGAAAACGCTGCAGGCCTGAGCCTCCAGGAACTCCTGCAGGGCTTTGGAGTGGCAAAGCTGTCCTTAGCAGAAGGCTCCCTGCCCAGGGCTGCAGGCCTTTGTGGCTGGCTCAGCTGCAGCTTCCTTGCAGGCTGCTGGTCCAGGGGCGTGTGTGCCCTGGTCCAGAGTGCTGTAGGAGGAGGTCCTAGCAAGGGGCGAGCAAGCCCCTTGTTCCCTTGGCAGAGACTGGGCTGTGCACACAGAGGCCTGCCAGCAGTGAAGACAGTGCGGGCAGCAAGGGGGTGTGGCAGGCAGCGCCGAGGTGGCAGGAGTCCTGCTTGAGAGTGGGGTCCTGACGGTTTTGTGCTCAGGCCCCAGTGGCCCCGGGCTCACACAGCCTCTGGACCTGCAGCTTCCCAGCAGGGTAAGAGGCAAACAGGCAAGCCCCTGGGGCCTACTCGAATGAACTGTGCTCTGTCGAGGCCCTGCTGGCTGCAGTGGCCTAGGCCAGCACAGGCCCTAGGGCTGGCTTTGGCCTGCCATCCACTTTCCTCACTCGGGCCGTTCTGCCTGTCAGACCCACCACTCCCTCGAAGTGTGCTCCTGAGGCCCTTGGACAGTTGGGGGAAGTGGAGGCTCTCCCAGCATGGGAGGCCTGCCCAGCACATTGCTCTGGGTGCAAAGAGGATTCCCTGCACCGCGGGCACTGGGACTACATTTTCTGCACACAGGAGACACTTGACACACACCGTGTCTGCCCATGGAAAGCGGTGTGCCAGAGAGGCACCCACCTGGGATGTATGGCCCTCTCCCATAGACGCCCTCCATGCAGCAGGCTGTCGTGGATTCGGCTGCAGGCCTTTGTGGCTGGAGAGACAGCAGCTCCTCTGGAGGCTCTGGGTCAGTGTGCACTCCCGTTCGAGGAAACGAGGCCTGTGGGGTGAGGTCCTTGCAAAGAATGGCAAGCAGCCTGCTCCTTTCGATGAGACGCGCGTGTGGTGAGAGAGGCTTGGCAGCAGAGAGGAAGCAAGAGGGGCATCCAGGGAGGGGATGGGCATGCAGCTCAGAGGCCCCAGATCTCCTGCTTCCCAACCAGGAAGGCCGCTAGGCCCACCAGGCCCCATTCCCAAGTGCACACCCAGCTTCTGGATCGGCCCTTTCCCAGCCCTGAAAACACACACAGGCCGTACCCTGAGCCCTGCCGAGGGGGGACCTTTGCTCCCCGGGTGGGCCGAATGGCACGACTGGGTGAGGGCAGAGAAGGCCCCAGAAGGCCTTCAGGGAGCTGCCAGAGCAGAGCAGTGCTCAGGAAAAGGCACTCTTCTTTCTGCAGGCTGGATGCACCCTCGAGTTTCTGCTTGAGGCAGAGAGAGCTGAGCTAGGCGATTCCCTGGCTGAAGGCAAAGCAGAGAGTTTTTCGGTGGAGCGAGGGCTCCATCTGCTGGCCCACAAGCATGGAAGGTGAAGCCTGGCTGCCACTGAGTTCCTGAGCAGGTTTCCAAGCTGGAGGCCCTGTGGCTCTACAAGCTCGAGAGTCCTGCCTAGGACTTGCCTCTGGCAACAGAGTGGGGGCCAAGGGCCTGTGGGCTGCAGGGTGCTCGGAAGCCGCAGGGGAGGCTTTGGGCACCCAGTGCCCTGTGATGGAAAACGCTGCAGGCCTGAGCCTCCAGGAACTCCTGCAGGGCTTTGGAGTGGCAAAGCTGTCCTTAGCAGAAGGCTCCCTGCCCAGGGCTGCAGGCCTTTGTGGCTGGCTCAGCTGCAGCTTCCTTGCAGGCTGCTGGTCCAGGGGCGTGTGTGCCCTGGTCCAGAGTGCTGTAGGAGGAGGTCCTAGCAAGGGGCGAGCAAGCCCCTTGTTCCCTTGGCAGAGACTGGGCTGTGCACACAGAGGCCTGCCAGCAGTGAAGACAGTGCGGGCAGCAAGGGGGTGTGGCAGGCAGCGCCGAGGTGGCAGGAGTCCTGCTTGAGAGTGGGGTCCTGACGGTTTTGTGCTCAGGCCCCAGTGGCCCCGGGCTCACACAGCCTCTGGACCTGCAGCTTCCCAGCAGGGCAAGAGGCAAACAGGCAAGCCCCTGGGGCCTACTCGAATGAACTGTGCTCTGTCGAGGCCCTGCTGGCTGGCAGTGGCCTAGGCCA